>NC_141694.1:1043394332-1044594332 GCF_964263255.1 Lissotriton vulgaris
AGGTCTCCCAAAAGGATGTAATCCTCGGAGGGGAGCGCGTGTGGAGTGATGAAGTCCGTGATGTCTTCACTAAATTGTGCGCGGGGTCCTGGTGGCCTGTAAAGGAGGGTGCCTCTGAGTGTGGTCTTGGGGTCGGTGTGGATCTGGAAATGAAGGTGTTCAGAGTTGGCGAGATTGACGTCTGAGCTGGTTGAGATGCGGATGGATTTCTTATGGACGATAGCGATGCCTCCTCCTGTGTGGCCGGTACGGTCCTTGCGAATGATCTTATAGCCTTCCGGGATGGCAATGGTGATGTCTGGGGCTGATGTGGCGTTCATCCATGTTTCTGTTAGGAAGGCGACGTCCGGAGAGATGGTGTCTAGTAGATTCCAGAGGTCAATGGCGTGCCTGTGGACCGAGCGGGTGTTGAGCAGGATGCATTGTAGGTGGTTGGGGTCGGATATCTGTTGTGTGTTCGTAGATGAGGAGTTGTTCTTGGTGCCGTCGAACTTGCAGGAGTTGCAGGAAAAGGGTCCATGGGTGTGTCCAGGGGCGGCTTGGACGCAGTTGGGGAGTCGACCGGGGTTAAGGGCTAGGAGGGTGGTGGCATCGTAAGTAATGCGGGAGGGGTGGACATTACGAGGACCAGGGGCTCTGGCGCTGGGCGCGGTCCAGGCGCGGACGGGCGTAGACGGGCTTACCTTTGGCGCACCTTCGGCGCGGCCGTAGCGCGTGGACTCTGCGCGTGGGTGCATCTGTCATTAAAGCACTTTGAGGGGGGAGGGGCGTGGGAGGGGCAGCAGGGAGGCGGGAGCGGTGCGAGGAGGAAGGGCTCAGGGAGACAACAACAATCAAAATGGAGGTAGTGAAAACTCGAGTGAGGCTGGGGCACAGATAAAGTTCACAAGTGCTTCTAAACAGGCGGATTAATGTTACCAGATAGAGCGCAGCTCCGTTTCCGTCGCGCTGATTAATTTGCATAAACTATGCTGCGCTGCACAATCCCTGAAACGCTGTAGCGTTATAAAGTGCCACCCCCTGAGCAGATAGAAATAAATACGCCACAAGCGCTAAGACAAATGCACAACCAGAAGCACAAATGCACAATTGAATTGCAGGCACACAGATGGTCGGAGGTCAATGGAATATTAACGATACCACCAGGAGCCAGGGAGGGAGCGTGGGAGCGACCGTGTCTGACGAAGTCAGGGCGGTCACAGCTGTGCTTACTACGGGGTCTACAGTAAGGGTCAGTGGGTGGGAGGGGCAGCAGGGAGGCGGGAGCGGTGCGAGGAGGAAGGGCTCAGGGAGACAACAACAATCAAAATGGAGGTAGTGAAAACTCGAGTGAGGCTTGGGCACAGATAAAGTTCACAAGCGCTTCTAAACAGGCGGATTAGTGTTACCAGATAGAGCGCAGCTCCGTTTCCATCGCGCTGATTAATTTGCATAAACTATGCTGCGCTGCACAATCCCTGAAACGCTGTGGCGTTATAAAGTGCCACCACCTGAGCAGATAGAAATAAATACGCCACAAGCGCTAAGACAAATGCACAACCAGAAGCAGAAATGCACAATTGAATTGCAGGCACACAGATGGTCGGAGGTCAATGGAATATTAACGATACCACCAGGAGCCAGGGAGGGAGCGTGGGAGCGACCGTGTCTGACGATGGATTATAATGCACTTAATAGTATATGGTATGGCATTATCCCGGAACAGCTTAGGGAATTGGTCCCGACAGCTGCAGACAGGCTCAGCTCATGCTAGAGCACCATCTCACATAAAACCAAGCACTCTGCCTCCAGGATTGTTAAGGCCTGCCATAGGAGTGACTTATAGGTATATATTTGTCCAGATATAGGTTTAGATATAGGTATACTATATCTAAGCAAGGGGTGATTACACCACCTTACCCCAGCTGAGTGATCAGCCAGTTGTGTCGATTTAAGTACCAGCCAGGGGTGACAAAAGATATGCTGCAGCCCCTGGTAGGCCTTGTTGGCACCTATGCCCTGAGCACCTATAGTGCATGGTACAGGGGCTGACAAGGAGTCCATTTCCAATTGGGTTATGTACCTATAGTACATGTATGAATTTAGAGAGAGAACAGCAGGCTGTGGGTCTGATTAGCAGGCCCACAGCCACATTAAGTCGAAAACCAGTGAAGCAAAAAGCAAAAATCTGGGGTGACCATAGGATAGCAGACCCTACTCTCCTACAATACAGTTATTTATACAGTCACTCATACATTACTGAGTCTTATGTATACTTATTTATATACAACAACTTACACATACACTGGCTTTTATTTTTCTAGTTTGTTGAACATGTACCATTGAAACATATATTTGCTCATCACCACACCCATAAAGATATTCACTCACCCAAACAACTGTTATAACATGTAGTTTTAACTTCATATACCTACTGAATCAACTATTCACACATCTTTGGGCTGTCACACACCCCCCACCGAACCACACACACATTCACTCTCCCATACAAATATTCAGTTAACTAATCAATAACTAATATAGACTTTCCCATAGCTACTAACCAGCTGGTGCAGCAGTTTACACAACAACTGACAAAGTGATACAGATATTCACAGTTTAGTACCTATCCAATATATTTAGTGAGACACTATAAATTAGTCAAGTAAACAGTCAATCACACTGCTGCTAAATACTCCATCCAGATATTTCTATTTATATATCCACTCATTCTTCAATGCAAATTGCTATATATATATAATACATATTTAAATAACAAACCAAACCACATTCACGGATGATGTCATTTGAGATGTCATCAATGATGTCACTGACCATGTCATGAATGATGTAATATGTGACATCATCAGCAGTGGATTGTGGGCGCGCGAGATGTAGTTAGTACAACTAACTATATGGGAGGAATTTTAATGGTTTTGTACGAGTGAAATGTCCAGCTAACTACAACACCCCTAAAACCTATGTTTTTTTCAGTGAATTTCAAAGGTTTTTTAAATGCTAATCCCTAACTATATCAGGCCTAAAACCTATGGGTTTTTCAGTGAATTTCAAAGGTTTTTAAATGCTAATTCCTAACTATATCCGGTTTGAAACCTATGGTTTTTTCAGTGAATATATATATATATATATATATATATATATATATATATATATATATATATATATATATATATATATATATATATATTCAATGAAAAAACCATTGGTTATAGAACATATATAGTTAGGAATTTGCATTTACAAAACCTTATTTTACTCGCATAAAACCATTGAAATTCCATATATAGTTAGATGCGCTAACTATATATCGCGCACCCGCAATCCACTGCTGATGATGTCACATATTACATCATTCATGACATGGTTAGTGACATCACTGATGACATCACTGATGACATCTCAAATGACATCACTGATGACATCACTGATGACAACATCCAGTGACTGTTTGTTTCTGTAAAGTTAAAATATGTCTTACATATTGAAGAATGAGTGGATGTATAAGTGTCTGGATGAAGGATTTAGTAGGTGCATGACTGACTGTATGAGTGAGTGATTAAATGTGTCTCACTGAGTGCATGGGTTAGTGACTAAACTGTTTTAATTTGTGCATCAATATATCTGTTGTTCTACAAACTGCTGCATATGTTGATCAGTAGCTATATGAGTAACTGTATGGGTTATTCATTGTTTGTGCAAGTATTTGTATGGGAAACTGAGTGTGTGTGTATGGGTGGCTGGGAGGTGTGTGACTCTGTACATAGATGTGTGAGTAGTTGATTCACTATATGTATGGGTTCAAAAGTGCATGTGGAAACAGCTGTATGGGCGGTTGACTGTGCATGAGTGTATTAGTGAGTGAATGGATATCTCAGTGCTACATGTCAAAGTAAGTACATATGTAAAACACAGTACATGTGAGAGTTGACATCTATAAATAACTGTGCATAAGAGCCAGTGAATGTGTGAGTGGCTGTATGGATCATTGTGAACATGTATCAGGGATTGTATAAGAGAGTAAAGTAAATATGTGTTAGTATATGTTTGAATAAGTAAGGTGTGTATAACTGTATAGTTGAGAAAATGGAGGTGTGATTGATTTTTTGCATAACTGACTAGGTGTGTGAGTAACTCCATGGATGAGTGACAGTCTGTGACTGTCTGTTTACACTGATTGTATCTAAGGTTATATTAGAGTCTGAAGAGGTTCATGGTATTATCACATGAATGATATCATCAGTGATGTGATCAGTCATGTCAAATGAGATGTTATCAGTGATTTTATCAGTGATGTCATTTGAGATGTCATCAGTGATGTCATCAGTGATGTCACTAACCATGTCATGAATGATGTAATATGTGACATCATCAGCAGTGGATTGCGGGTGCGCGATATATAGTTAGCGCATCTAACTATATATGGAATTTCAATGGTTTTATGCGAGTAAAATAAGGTTTTGTAAATGCAAATTCCTAACTATATATGTTCTATAACCAATGGTTTTTTCATTGAATTTTCAAGGTTTTGTAAATGCAAATTCCTAACTATATATGGACTATAACCTATGGTTTTTTCTGTGAATTTCAATGGTTTTTTAATAGCAAATATCAAAAGCTGTCAAATGTCAAGTACGTGATAGGTAAAAACGTTTTTGTGTTTATGCACGCTCATGTGCTTTGAACGCTTCCCCCCCCCACTCCCCTCTTTTCTCTTAGTAGTACTCTCTCTTTGCAGATAGTGAAGGGTAGTTAACGCAGACCTTTACCCCCGTTGTAATCCGTCGTACCTGCTTGTCTCTCCATTTGATTGATTGTTATCCAAGCATTTACTGTTTTAGAATTGGTTCTCTTTGGATCATTCTCTATTTACAAACAAGCACAAAGTCGCAATACTCTGTTTAGTCTTTGCAGATAGTGAAAAATCGTGTAAAAAAATAAAAGTAATCGTGCAAAATCAGTAGACCACTAATTGGATCTCTTTTTGACCTCGCTAAAATACAAACATTAGGAACAACCCTTCATGAGAAATACGAAAATAGTGAAATGAACTGAGCTCCACACCATGAGGGCTGCAAGACAGCTCGGCTCCGTCACCCACCCCGCCCAAAATAACGACAAACCCTATGCAAATATTATAAATATAGACAACACACCAGCAAAGAAACAGGGTAAAACATTTTATTAAATAACTTTTTACATAACTATTTTATACTTTTTGTTGCCCGATCCGGCTAGCTCAATCGATCGAGCATGAAACTCATGCACTGATAGCAAGCGTTGAGAATTTGTAGAACGATGGCTTCAGATTTTCTACATACGGTGTAGTGGCGCGAACTGGGAGGGGGCGTTTGGATCCTGCCCCTTCCCCAAATAAGATTTTCATACATGAGTGTTCGTTCATGCTTTTGGTCCCTGAGTTGCTTCGATGTCACTGCCTTACACAAATGGCATAAGTTCTGGATGTTGAGTGCCATACTTCAGAGTTCTAAGCAGCGCTTGTAACACTGTCTAAACCTTATTTGCACCTGCTGCAGCTTCACTATTCAAAGTAAGTGGGGTCCGTTTGTGGACCTGACTGCATTGGAAAACAATGTTATACGGTGCCTCCCTAAACCGCTTGACGGAGGCCCCCGAGGGGCGGTGAGATGGCGCGGACTGGGAGGGGGCGCTTGGCTCCTGCCCCCTCCCCAAGTCGTGTTGCCCTGGTGTGGCCTGAGATCGCCCCCAACATAGGCGGCCGGCTCCCGGGGTCCGGCGGAATTTTTTGCCTTTTGATGACTCTTCCATTCTGGACCTTGTCCCACAATCCGTTTGATCTGAAGACACGCTGTAGTGGGGCGCCCCTTTACCGTTTTAGTTACCATTCCGCCCGCTTTTGGTACTCTGTGCCTCTTCCGCCATTCAGCTGTTTACCGCCCGCTCTTGCAACTACAGCATCTCGCTCACCATGTAGTTGAGTTGCTCCCGCTCTTAAGATTTAACAGAACTTTTTGGACTGCTGAAAGCGGTTGTATTCCGACCGCTGGTTGGTGAAGACATTTTGACTATATTCTGGACCTGCGTTGTCGCGTAATGCGTCATATGACGCGCCGCGTTAGCGCACCCGGAAGTGCTCCGGTGCGCAAGGCGCAGCTTCCCGGAAACGATCCAGAGCGCGCCGCGCAGCGCGTAACGTAAGCATAACAGGTCATGTGACTTGTTAATAAAACTTTTCATTGGTTCATTTTACTTTTGTTTTCCTAATGATGTAAGACTAGGTCATGTGACCTAAAAATAACACTTTTCATTGGATTAAAACATTTTTTTTCCCAAACGATGAAAGCCCCACCTTGTTTCTGGATGTTTCAGACTGAAGCTGGCGTCACCATGAGAGCACCACCATCTCGTAGCTCCGTTGTGGCCATTCCGCAAGCAATCATGGCAGCCGCTCCCCACCGGAAGCCTGCGGGAGTCGAGGGCCCCCAAGACTTTTGTACAATCTTCAAGGCTGAGGGGACGCTTTCGAGAATGGGACCCAAGCCCTGGCAGACAAGCGTCCGAGTTCCAAGGTGTCCCAGGGCCATTTTACTGGACCAGGCCCAAATCCGAAGAGCCGGCCGCCATTTTAAGAGTCCTGTGGCAGCCGCCTATCGCTGCACCGCAAGAGTGGGAGCAACTCAACTACATGGTGAGCGAGACGCTGTAGCCGTAAGAGCGGGCGGTAAACAGCTGAATGGCGGAAAAGGCACAGTGTAGCAAAAGCGGGCGGAATGGCGACTGAAACGATAAAGGGGCGCCCCACTATAGCAGACGAGCCTCCGCCATGTGCTTCAAAACTGCATACGTATCTCGTGATATCAAGGTTGGGCAACCAGTACACAACAAGCAGTTACGAGTCCCATTTACACCGGCGCCATTTTGGGCGCGGCCGGGCAGGTCCAGGATCTACTCAAACATAACAAATGAGGCTGACGTCTCTGAAGCAGTTGACGCACAGCAGGACATAGCAAATAAACATGAAGTCTCTAAAGCTGTTAACTCACTGCAGGACAAAACAAGTGAACCTGAAACCTCTGGAATAATTGTCGCTCATATGAACAACACACAAAACTCTGTAGAGCCTGAAGAAAGAAAAACAGAAGGGCACTGTAGTTTCAGACACACTTAACACTAATGACTTAACAAGGATATCGTCTGTTTATGAAGCAGTTATCATGTTCACAGAATTGACAAAGAAGTGTGCAGACACCAATGCTATTAAGAAACACAAGGAAATCCCTAACGCATCAGCATCGACACAGATAACATCTTAAGGAACAAAGAAAGACAAAATAAGGATGAGGAAGTTATCACTTTAGTTTTTTCATCTGCTAGCGACAGCAAGAAACATATTGTAATGGAGATTAGAGAGGTTACGGATGGATGAATAAATTATCCAAAGAAATGGCGACTCCCCCCCTTTACCAGATTAGCTAAATCTTTGCGTAATTTGGACGTTAAAGTTATATTATTGTTGTTGTTGTTGTTATGGTTATAGTTCTGGCTAATTTTAGCAAGAAACACATTGTAATGGAGATTAGAGAGGCTACAGATGGGTGGCCCAGGATATCACCACTGTTCCCCATGTCATAAAACCTTAGGATGTTCAATAACTGAAACAGCTAATATGGGTTTACTTACAGGGGACATCTTTTGTTCTGTTTTGTAAAGTAAAACTATTGTGAACGCAAGTATTATACATAGTAAGTGTTTAATATAGCATTTGTCAGTCATTGGTTAAGCAGCTAGGACCTGTTCACTCTTGACACCCCAGGTGCTGTGTATGTTGCACTATAGTGCTGCATCGGGAATACGGACAACCCTATTGATGTTGATTTTTCATTATTGATTATTGTAAAGAAATGGCGACTCCCCCCTTTAGCAGATTAGCTAAATGTTTGCGTAATTTGGGCATAAAAGTTATATTGTTGTTGTTGTTGTTATCGTTATAGTTCTGGTTAATTTCCATTCAGAGTTTCCTACACAGCACCACTCTAGGTAAACACTACTTTATGTAAAACCTGGGACATAGCACTCATTGAAACTATAGTTGGTCACCATGGGGTTTAAAGAAGGGATGGTTCTTCACCTGGGTGCCTTCCACAACTCAGCACGTTGTGCTGCCTTGGGACTATTCGCACAAAAGACAGCTTCTGACCATTGTTGTTTTTTTTTATCAAAAAATGTTTAAATATATTTACAGTTTTTGTTGCGTTCGTTATATTTAAAAGTTAATAAAGTTTTATAATCCAACTTTCTTGGAGTACTATATTTTTTTTAAAAATCGGGTGAATGGGGCCTTGAATCGGGTTATTGTCATGTGTGGGCTTTGCAAGTGTACTGCTACAGGATCGGACATTTCAAACTCAAATGCACGTTCTTTTTCTTACCTTTCCGAAGCATGGAGCGCAATAGCAGGCAGAGAAAGGGTGATGCACGTGTTGAACACTGCCTGGCCTGGCAAGTTGCTGGCAGTGCCCCCCGCCCGCTCCTGAAAGAGGGCACACACACACCGCCGCCCCGAGTACTTCACAAATCTTTAAAAGACCATGCGCTTGTTCATGAGGCTTAAATGGTTTATCACCCCTTCTAGAACACCTACATCGACCCTCTGACGTTTCCTGGAAGAATTAGCACGTAACACAATACCAAGCCCTGTCAGCTGAAACCCCCGAGGAATCGTGGGGCATATTATCAAGGGGGTTTATTTCCGCTTTTTTGGCTTTAAAAGCCAAAAAAAAGGAGATAAAATTATCTCCCTATTACCAAGCTGTTGCTAACACCAGTTAGTGACAGCTAAAAGGAGATAGCGACCATCTAGGGCCCCGCTTTGCATGTCAGTGATATTTATCACTAATGACATGCAAAGTGGGCGTGCCAAGATGTTAGCGACTGGAAACAGTCCCTAACCATCGCTATCTCCTATTACCAACTTTTGGAGATATTCGCGCTAAGCGCGAATATCTCCAAAAGCTAACACCTGCCCTGAGCAGTTTTTAGCCATGTTATCCAATGGAAGGTGGATAACATGGCTAAGAGCATTTGCTGGATAATGCATGAATATCGCTGACTTTTCAGCGATATTCATGCATTGCGGCCGTTTTTTATCGCATTTGCGATAAACCTTGCTAATAGCAAGGTTTATCTGCGATAAAATTCGCCGATGTGCGGCGATAATTTTTGTCTCTAAACAAGTTAGAGACAAAAATTATCGCTAGTTGTTGGTAATATGCCCCCGGGTTTTTCCTTGCAGGAATCGGGAGCCGGAAGACTAGCACTGAAATCAGTAGTCTCACGCCTGAATCGGGAGGATTGGTATGTCTGGATTCTCTACAGCTGGGGCCATAAACTACATCCGCAGGGCTAGGTGATAGCCTGGGTCCGGCCTGGACAATCGGACACAGAGGAAGAGGAGTGTCAGAGGGTGCGGTAGTGAATAGGGTGAAAGGGAGGTGTCGGGCGGGCACAGGGTGTGATTCTCAGGGAAGAGCAGCGCAGATGGGGGGAAGTATATGGCCCATGCATGAGAGAGAGAGCGGGGGTGACCAGTGCGTGGGGGAGATGCTTGCGAGGGTGGGGAACCGTGCTGAGAATCGACGGCGTGCAGAGAGAGGGTCTGGTCAAGGCATCTAAAATGGCTGCCGTGCACGACAAAATTGTGGCATTGGACAAAAAGGCAAGATGGCGCAGACAATGTTTATCAACAAGGATTCATTGAACCCCGCTTTGCATGTCAGTGATATTTATCACTAATGACATGCAAAGTGGGCGTGCCAAGATGTTAGCGACTGGAAACAGTCCCTAACCATCGCTATCTCCTATTACTAACTTTTGGAGATATTCGCGCTAAGCGCGAATATCTCCAAAAGCTAACACCTGCCCTGAGCAGTTTTTAGCCATGTTATCCAATGGAAGGTGGATAACATGGCTAAGAGCATTTGCTGGATAATGCATGAATATCGCTGACTTTTCAGCGATATTCATGCATTGCGGCTGTTTTTTATCGCATTTGCGATAAACCTTGCTAATAGCAAGGTTTATCTGCGATAAAATTCGCCGATGTGCGGCGATTTTTTTTGTCTCTAAACAAGTTAGAGACAAAAATTATCGCTAGTTGTTGGTAATATGCCCCCGGTTTTTCCTTGCAGGAATCGGGAGGCGGAAGACTAGCACTAAAATCAATAGTCTCACGCCTGAATCGGGAGGATTGGTATGTCTGGATTCTCTACAGCTGGGGCCATAAACTACATCCGCAGGGCTAGGTGATAGCCTGGGTCCGGCCTGGACAATCAGACACAGAGGAAGAGGAGTGTCAGAGGGTGCGGTAGTGAATAGGGTGAAAGGGAGGTGTCGGGCGGGCACAGGGTGTGATTCTCAGGGAAGAGCAGCGCAGATGGGGGGAAGTATATGGCCCATGCATGAGAGAGAGAGCGGGGGTGACCAGTGCGTGGGGGAGATGCTTGCGAGGGTGGGGAACCGTGCTGAGAATCGACGGCGTGCAGAGAGTGGGTCTGGTCAAGGCATCTAAAATGGCTGCCGTGCACGACAAAATTGTGGCATTGGACAAAAAGGCAAGATGGCGTAGACAATGTTTATCAATAAGGATTCATTTATAACAAAATATTTACTCGCAGTGACAAAATGGTGGTCAACACTTCCTGATTTCCATCGAATCGAACGTTAACAGACGTCACGCAGCAAAAAAAAAAAAAAAGCTCACGCACAGCCGCTGGAAGACATGTATCAACATATATGAGCCTCCTCAGCCACCCTCAAAAAACATAAGAGGTCAGGATACGTCTCCCGCACCCCCTTATACCTAGTAATTTAATTAAAACGAAACACAAAATGGCGAATTCCCGTTTCGCTACCAGTTTGCGGCCCAGTTCGCGGCCCGGGAAGCGCTTCTACCGTGAAAAATATTTTTTTTTATTTTCCCCACGGGACCCTTTAATAACCCCAACATCATTCCTAGAGGGTCAAGAGAGGTATACCTTGCCCCCTTTCATTAAATTCCCCCTTCGTTTTTCACCTCTTCTTCTCTCTCGATCCTACCGAGAGATAAGATGGCGGCCGCTCCGGACTGTTTAGAATGTTGACAGACACCGGAGAGCCAATCAGCTTTCTGCGCGCAAAGTTCCGTTTCGCGAAAAGTAAGCGGACCGGAGCGCAGCCCGGAGCGCTGTTACAGATATATATCTTGTTTTGAACGTTAATTTCTCAAAATCCACTGGAGCACATATATTGAGACCTAGCAAAGGCACATCGGGCTAACAGTCCCTACAATTTTGCCAAGTTTCGTGCAAATCCATTCAGCCGTTCGAGCTAAAAGTGAGGCCAAAGGCCCTATGGAAATTAACATGGGAAAAACGCGTTTTGGGACCCCCCTTTTTTCTCGGCCCCCCCTTGACGAAACCCCCCCAAATTTTTGGGGGCTGCTCAGAAGCAAAATGTGCCATTTTCCAGAAAATTTCAGCCGATTCCGTCCACAAACGCCAAAGTTATTAGACATAGAATTTTCAAAAGTTCCATAGACAAAAAATCCTAACTATATATACCTACTGGCGAGACGCCAGTAGGTAATATATATATATATATATATATATATATATATATATATTCACTGAAAAAACCCTAGGTTTTACACACGTTATAGTTAGGAAGTAGCATTTAAAAAACCTATGAAATTCACTGAAAAAACCATAGGTTTGACACATGTTATAGTTAGCTGGACATTTTACTCATATAAAACCAATGAAATTCCCCGTTATAGTTACTTCAGCTAACTATAACTCGCGCGCCCGCAATGCACTGCTGATGACTTCACATATTACATCACTCATGACATGGTCAGTGACATCACTCATGACATCACTAATGACATCTCAAATGACATCACAGTGACATCAAGTGCATTGCGGGCGCGCGAGTTATAGTTAGCTGAAGTAACTATAACGGGGAATTTCATTGGTTTTATATGAGTAAAATGTCCAGCTAACTATAACATGTGTCAAACCTATGGTTTTTTCAGTGAATTTCATAGTTTTTTTAAATGCTACTTCCTAACTATAACGTGTGTAAAATCTAGGGTTTTTTCAGTGAATTTCATAGGTTTTTCAAATGCTATTTCCTAATTATAACGTGTGTTAAACCTATGTTTTTTTCAGTGAATTTCATAGGTTTTTTGAATGCTAGTTCCTAAGTATGAAAGATATACCTGAAATAAATATCGACATACCAATCTTACGTGCACAACTGAGTGCACGCACCCACCTATTTATTTCATGAAAGCTTTCCAATTTAAACCTAATGAATTTCTTCATAGAACTTATAGTACGGTAAGACACTGAACCTAGGCTTTTTTTTTGTCATACAAACCTTTTAATTAAATGGAGCCGAATTTTTTTTAATCGTTCGTGCGTGACTGATTGTACACACCTTAATATTTTTAAAAAAAAATATAAAAGGTTTTATAATTTAATAATTGTATACTTAAATCGAGCTCTAAAAATATGTGAAATCCGTATGTGTTTGAATTCACTTCTTTTCACGTTTTTAAACTTCACTAAAGAACATCGCTACTTCCAAATCACGTTCGTAACTAGATAGTGTCACCGCCTACACGTCCTGAGAAGCGCATGTAAAGTCATGTGACTTGAAAACAACACTTGCAATTGGTTGTTGGTAGTTTCTATTCTGGAATTTACACGCAGCACTCCACCCACTTCCATCACTTTCTTTTCTACTCTCAATAGAGAACAACGTCGAACATCTTCCCGAAGACTTTGCTGCAATGGCTACCGTTCCGCATTCATCTTCCGAATCTGAAGGAAATGAGCGACCACCTTTGACTAGAAAAACGGAGGCCACGCTATTACCATCAGAAGTGACCAGCACATCTTCTGCAGAACGACCTGTATCTCCATCGAGTGCTGAGATGGACTTGAAACCATATCTGGCGAACGTGCACATGAAATGCAAGAACTGTGGAAAACTTCTTGTATAAGGAGAGCAAAGCTTTATTCTAATTAAACACAAAATTGAGAGTCATAAATGCTCCAAGAAAAGTTAAATTTCTTCACTTTATTTGGATAGTATGACATACTGAAAAATGTCGTAGCAACTTTAAGAAATTAAAGCATCATAACACTTGTTTCCCAAAAAAAAAAAAAAAAAGTTCTTTTCAGAACTAACTCTTTGTACCAAAACGAGCTCCAAGAGCATATTAGCTGATATTTTCTCGCCGCTTTCTTTTAGTGCACGACCGGGTGCGCGCACCCACCAATCGCATAGAGGCAGCGACACACGCATGTGAAGTCATGTGACTTTAGAACAACACTTCCAATTGGTTCTTACTAGTTTCTTTTCTGCAATTTACACGGAACACTCCACCCACTTCCCTGGAAAACCAGTTTATCGAAAAACTTTTAAAGCGTCCTCTTATGAAACATTCGACATCGTTCACATAGCAGTGTAGTAAATAGCACTATATACACTCCGTCCCTTAATTATAAGAAACATATTGCTATGTGAGAACAACTTTTGTTTTCACGAGATAATGTGAAATGCTGAGCCTGTTACAGAATTTTCTTTCACATATATGTTACTATTCTCCTTCGAGCACTAACACAGTAGAAAATACCACCAATAGCAGTGATATTTTTTACACTGAGAATGGGCGATTTGTATCGCTTAGAGCCCTTGCTATCACAAAGTTTTATTTCCTAAGTCTCTGATCTCCAACTGTGCAACGTGGCTCCCCTGTGTCGTAATGAGGTCCATAGACAAAAACTACAGGGCCAGCATTATACACATGCACAGAACCACAAAACCACAAGAGCCACCATGTTAATATATATCCTTAATATAATAAACCTCTGAGAATGGATACATATTTCCGTGGCACCCCATAACAGAAATTTGGCGTCCTCTGACTCTGCTCCATTACCAAACACCCTAACCCCCCGCCCCCCTCACTCTTCACTAAACTCCGCACTCCACCCCATCCGGACCCCCTATTACAAACCCCCAACCTACCCTCTCTGCCCAAGCCCACCATGAACCTCAAACCGCCCCTGGAAAACTTATAAGACACAGGATTACTAAAACTCAAAGAATAGGCAACAGGCAGATAATCTAAATAGTACATAAAGGCACATATTTTTTCCATAATACTATTGAAAAACATGTTCTATTTTTTATAAATCTATCATGCATCTGACCCTCTAGAACCGCTTTCAAAACGTGAAGTATAAACCTCTACATTTCATTTTCAAACCATACACTTTCAATTACATTATTTATTTTTTTACAATTCATGTAATGTTACACACCTTTTCTAAAATACACCAGTCCCTGTTATTTATAAGGATTTATTTTCAGTCTTCATCAGTGACACTTTCTTAACATATAATGAAAATCACTGTAACTTTTTAAACGACAATGCTAACGCGGTAAAAATGACCCTCCATTTGCTTTCCTTTAAGAATGCAGACTATCTACCCCACGCATGCGTTTCTTGATATTTGCATTTGGCAGCGAATACCGACCTTGAATCGGAAGACATGAACAAGAGCTCCATTGTCACATTTAAAACTGAACGTAGCATCTGCTCACACACATATCTTTCACTTAGCTAACATTCACAGAAAACAGCATTGATGTAAAAAAAAATTGACCTTGCTTTACAACTTGCTCAAATGACTCCCTTATTTTTTAACGCATCCTCCACTTCAAGAAAAGCTACTTTTTTGATAACTACTAAGCAATATTTAAGTGACTAGACTCCTAGAAAATTTATCAAGTCATTCTGCTCCTCTCCACTGCATAGCCGGCGACCTAATTCTGTGGAGTTGCTATACAACCGGCAGTGCTGCGCCGTTTCCTTTACCATCTTGGGAAATTCAAAATTGATGTCCCTCCTGCCTTCGCAAACGAGCCGGACCACTTAGAACTATTTTGACAGAGAATGCTTCTGTACTACGGCACCTTAGCACTCTCAACTTTGAATACTTCATATCGATTATCATTTCGATATTCATATTTCACCTGTGTGCAGCCTGTATTTCATTGCCTGAGCTGTGATTTCACGTGGGCCCTGGATTTATGTCTCTGCAATTTGGTACCTCCTGAAGCGAATTACAATCACCTCATGAATCCGTTACTTGATCATGAACAGCTTTGTTACAACGGAGGGTTTATGGCCTTTGCAGTGATACAAGGAGTTCTGGGTCATTGGAATATATTCGCAGCGGCGCAAGATTTCCTAACAGAGAGCTACATCGAAAACCCACCGAGCTGCCCTATGATGGTAAACGCTCCAATAATGACAGATCATGAATGCTCCTTTCATCTTCTCAATTGGATGGCTGACATGTTTTCAGATGATAACAGTGATTTCCTGTTAGAAGCACTTGCTGCCTACTTTGCCTACACAATGGACGGTTAACTCTTTCCTAACAGAGAACTACATCGAAAACCCACCGAGCTGCCCTCTGATAATAAAAGAGGCTCCAATTTTAACAGATCATGAGTACTGCTTTACTCTTTTCCATTGGATAGCTGACATACTTTCAAATGATAAAAGTGATTTCCTGTTAGAAGCAGAAGCTACCTATTTTGCCTAAACAATGCTTCAATAACTCTTATACAAGCCATTGACGTCCTCATTTCCTTTTGCTTCCCTATATTCTTCACGTTCTTTTCCATATTTTCTTTTGAAGAACAGACCTATTGGCTTTACTAACAGTGGACATTATGATTTCGTGCTGGTTAAATTTTGGTCTTTTATGTGGACTACATTTGTTTCTTCAGCTACTCGATTTTCAACTTTATTTTTTTACAGTCTAATCTCAACAATTCTATTGCATATCTTATCTAAGGTTATTTCAAACGTACTCGATGCAAAACTCGCTAATATATGCTACATTTGCCCTAATTAATGTGTAAATTTTAAACGAGTTTTTTATAACTGTAAACGCCATTTTCGCATCTCAACTGCTTATTTCCGCCTCACACGCCTCTACTCTTTTAATTTCCTATAAAATTATGTTTTTAAAATACTTTACAGAAAAATATGTTCTTTCAACAATATTTCCATTATTACTTGTGCTGTATTTCAAATGCAATACTGCAACCTTCAAAAGATATCTCAATACAGTAGTTCTCCTCAATAGTGATTTGCGCAGCATCCAACAGATTACATACATGCACCTCTCACCATTTTATCGCTTTTGGCGCCTTTTTTTCCCCTCACACACTGACATACCACAAACTTGATAGTGCTTCGCATGTAGACAGCTGATTGATAAAGTAATGATGTATAACCACTTGCATTTTCATATATCGTTCCCTAACTGAAAGGCCAGAGACCTTCTTCCATTTATTAAAATATGATATACTTCCATATAAGAGTGTACAATGTTTTTTTCCAACTATATTCATTTTTCTTCAACTATAGCGTTTGTATTCCATGTACTACTGACAATACCAATTACTGTGTTTTTTGCAATTTCTGTACTCATATTACATAATGATTTGCCTTTAAAACAGTACATTTCTAAATAAACATTTCAAATATTCACGGTTTCTCTTTTAATCCATAATCTCAACTGAAATGATTTAATATTGAAAAACTATTCATGGGTTCCACATAACCTTAACTGTAGTCACTGAGGACCTTATTTACGAAGACCTTCCGCCGCCGGTGCCTCATTTTTTAAAATGAGAAAAAGTGACGCACCGGTGGCGCAAGGCCTTCATAAATAAAGTCCTGAATGTTTTCTTTTCTCGACCTCACTTACTGATACTAGAACCTGCAAGCCAATTACGGCCCGTGAACTCTTTCTTAGTAGTAGTATAGACAGTTATACCACTGTTAAAAAATTTTTTTTACTGTTAACAAGCACCGCCAAAGTTCCGCTTCACTCAGAGTTAATCACTGCTCCCACGCTTCTACAGGCCAGACGCTATGTCGTATTTCTCTCCTTATCACCCTTTCATCTCCACAATAACAAACAGTTCTCTGCCTGCCACCACAGAACAGAGTCAGATGCAGAGGCACCAAAGAGTGAACCCATCACCAACTGCCATCTCCGGCTGTTTCCATGGTTACACCTCATTCTGCACCTTGCTGAAGGCACAGGTCAAAAGTTCATGTCTCAACGTTCTACAGCAAACTAAGAAGACTGTTTTCCCTCCAGAAACACCTGCCAATCCACAGCTCTGTTACATGTCTTTTTTTTTCACACCCAATAGTACTTTTCGTTTAACATAAACATTAACATGCAACGTACTCTTCAATCTCCACTTATTACAATCAACCAATCATTTTTATTTTTTTAACCACACCCAGCCTCTTCCTTTTTCTTTATTTAGAATTTCAACTTCTAACTACCATTCCACTTCCAGAACCGATCGGAGGACGACTACAAATCCCTTGAAAATGAAGGTCTGGCTAATAGGACACAGTTATATTCACTGGAGTGAAAAATATGCAGTAAGCAGACGAATTTGCAACCTCGGCTTACCAAATGTACACATAACATGGATTGCCAAAAGAGGATTGAAATGTCACCAATTGATTCCATTGGTGAAAACTTTTATGCATCTCCCAGAACCAGACCTTATAATTGTGCACTGTGGTGGGAACGATCTAGGCACAATCACTGGGGTAGGTCTGGAAATGCTTCTAAAAGACACCTTTCGACAATTGATGACACTTTTTCCACGATCTGCCTTGGTATATTCCAATATATGCCAAAGACAGAAATGGAATTGGTCCAATCAACATTGTGCACAATTTGAGAAAGCAAGGAGACATGTAAATATATCTGTTTATGCGTTCCTCAGAGATTATAGCATGGGTTCTATTTACCACAACAACTTGCGATACCACATGCAAGACATCTATAGGAGAGACGGTGTTCATTTCACGAATGAGGGAAACAGAATCTTCCTCTGCATCGGTACTTACTTATAAATGCAGAAAACACTCAATTAACACAATGGCTCTTTTCAGAGCCACCTTATATCTAAGCACTCAAACTTCTGATTTATCTCCATTTTCACACTCTTGTAAATAGGTGTGCGCGACCGGGTGCGCGCACCCCGTATTTTTTTTCGGGAAAAAATTATATCTTTTCGCGTTTAAGGGCCTTACTGCACACCCCGACAAAAAACCTACGCAGCAAGACAATCTCTACCTTCTCCCCTTTCCATGTTTCAACGCTTTGAAATGAACAATATATTTACTCGCAGTGACAAAATGGCGGACAAAACTTCCTGATTTCCTTCGAATCGAACGTTAACAGACGTCACGCAGCAAAAAAAAATTCCGCTCACGCGCAGCCGCTTGAGTGCGCGCACGCGTGCGCGCCTATAGATATATAATTGACTTTAACTTTAATTTTCTCAACAACTACTGAACAGATTTACACCATTCCAAAAAAAGCGTAATCTGCGAACCGGACTCTACAGTTTTTCCAAATTTCTTATAAATCCATTCAGCCGTTCGACCTGTAGCCGAGTCTAAAGGTCCTATGGAAAATAACATGCAGAAAACACGTTTTGGGACCCCCCTTATATCTCAACCCCCACTTGACCAATCCCCCCCAAACTTTCAGGGAAGGAGCGCAGGTAATATATATATATATATATATATATATATATATATATATATATATATATATATATATATATATATATATTATATTCAATGAAAAAACCATTGGTTTTAGGCCATATATAGTTAGGGATTTGCATTTAGAAAACCTTATTTTACTCGCATAAAACCATTGAAATTCCATATATAGTTATAAGCGCTAACTATATATCGCGCACCCGCAATCCACTGCTGATGATGTCACATATTACATCATTCATGACATGGTTAGTGACATCACTGATGACATCACTGATGACATCTCAAATGACATCACTGATGACATCACTGATTACAACATCCAGTGACTCTATGTTTCTGTAAAGTTAAAATATGTTTTACATATTGAAGAATGAGTAGATATATAAGTGTCTGGATGAAGGATTTAGTAGGTGCATGACTGACTGTATGAGTGAGTGATTAAATGTGTCACACTGAGGGCATGAGTTAGTGACTAAACTGTCTTAATTTGTACATCATTATATCTGTTGTTCTACAAACTGCTGCATATGTTGATCAGTAGCTATATGAGTAACTGTATGGGTTATTGATTGGTTGTCCAAGTATTTGTATGGGAAACTGAGTGTGTGTGTATGGGTGGCTGGGAGGTGTGTGACTCTGTACATAGATGTGTGAGTAGTTGATTCACTATATGTATAGATTCAAAACTGCATGTGGAAACAGCTGTATGGGCGGTTGACTGTGCATGAGTGTATTAGTGAGTGAATGGATATCTCAGTGCTACATGTCAAATTAAGTACATATGTAAAACACAGTACATGTGAGAGTTGACATCTATAAATAACTGTGCATAAGAGCCAGTGAATGTGTGAGTGGCTGTATGGATCATTGTGAACATGTATCAGAGATTGTATAAGAGAGTAAAGTAAATATGTGTTAGTATATGTTTGAATAAGTAAGGTGTGTATAACTGTATAGTTGAGAAAATGGAGGTGTGATTGATTTTTGGCATAACTGACTAGGTGTGTGAGTAACTCCATGGATGAGTGACTGTCTGTTTACACTGATTGTATCTAAGGTTATATTAGAGTCTGAAGAGGTTCATGGTATTATCACATGAATGATATCATCAGTGATGTGATCAGTCATGTCAAATGAGATGTTATCAGTGATGTCATCAGTGATGTCATTTGAGATGTCATCAGTGATGTCATCAGTGATGTCACTAACCATGTCATGAATGATGTAATATGTGACATCATCAGCAGTGGATTGCGGGTGCGCGATATATAGTTAGCGCTTATAACTATATATGGAATTTCAATGGTTTTATGCGAGTAAAATAAGGTTTTCTAAATGCAAATCCCTAACTATATATGGCCTAAAACCAATGGTTTTTTCATTGAATTTTCAAGGTTTTGTAAATGCAAATTCCTAACTATATATGGAGTATAACCTATGGTTTTTTCTGTGAATTTCAATGGTTTTTTAATAGCAAACATCAAAAGCTGTCAAATGTCAAGTACGTGATAGGTAAAAACGTTTTCGTGTTTATGCACGCTGATGTGCTTTAAACGCTGCCCCCCCTCCCCACTCCCCTCTTTTCTCTTAGTAGTACTCTCTATTTGCAGATAGTGAACGGTAGTTAACGCAGACCTTTACCCCTGTTGTAATCCGTCGTACCTGCTTGTCTCTCCATTTGATTGATTATTATCCAAGCATTTACTGTTTTACAATTGGTTCTCTTTGGATCATTCTCTATTTACAAACAAGCACAAAGTCGCAATACTCTGTTTAGTCTTTGCAGATAGTGAAAAATCGTGTAAAAAAATAAAAGTAATCGAGCAAAATCAGTAGGCCACTAATTCGATCTCTTTTTAACCTCGGTAAAATACAAACATTAGGAATAACCCTTCATGAGAAATACGAAAATAGTGAAATGAATTGAGCTCCACACCATGAGGGCTGCAAAACAGCTCGACTCCGCCACCCACACCGCCCAAAATAACGGCAAACCCTATGCAAATATTATAAATATACACAACACACCACCAAAGAAACAGAATAAAACATTTTATTAAATAACTATTTACATAACTATTTTATACTTTTTATTGCCCGATCCGGCTAGCTCAATCGATCGAGCATGAAACTCATGCACTGATAACAAGCGTTGAGAGTTTGTAGAATGATGGCTTCAGATTTTCCACATACGGTGTAGTGGCGCGAACTGGCAGGGGGCGTTTGGATTCTACCCCTTCTCCAAATAAGATTTTCATACGTGAATGTTCGTTCATGCTTTTTGTCCCTGAGTTGCTTCCATGTCACTGCCTTACATAAATGGCATAAGTCTTGGTTATTGAGTGCCATACTTCAGAATTCTAAGCAGTTCTTGTAACACTGTTTAAACCTTATTTGCACCTGCTGCAGCTTCACTATTCAAAGTAAGTGGGGTCCATTTGTGGACCTGACTGCATTGGAAAACAATGTGATACGGTGCCTCCCTAAACCGCTTGACGGAGGCCCCCGAGGGGCGGTGAGATGGCGCGGACTGAGAGGGGGCGCTTGGCTCCTGCCCCCTCCCCAAGTCGTGTTGCCCTGGTGAGGCCTGAGATCGCCCCCGGCATAGGCGGCCGGCTCCCGGGGTCCGGCGGAATTTTTTCCCTTTTGAAGAATCTTTCATTCTGGACCTTGTCCCACAATCCGTTTCACCTGAAGACACGCTGTCGTAGGGCGCCCCTTTACCGTTTTAGTTGCCATTCCGCCCGCTTTTGGTACTCTGTGCCTCTTCCGCCATTCAACTGTTTACCGCTCGCTCTTGCGACTACAACGTCTCGCTCACCATGTAGTTGAGTTGCTCCCGCTCTTAAGATTTGACCGAACTTTTTGGACTGCTGAAAGCGGTGGAATTCCGACCGCTGGTTGGTGGAGACATTTTGACTATATTCGGCACCTGCATTGTCGCGTAATGCGTCATATGACGCGACGCGTTAGCGCACCCGGAAGTGCTCCGGTGCGCAAGGCGCAGCTTCCCGGAAACGATCCAGAGCGCGCCGCGCAGCGCGTAACGTAAGCATAACAGGTCATGTGACTTGTTAATAAAACTTTTCATTGGTTCATTTTACTTTTCTTTTCCTAATTATGTAAGACTAGGTCATGTGACCTAAAAATAACACTTTTCATTGGATTAAAACATTTTTTTTCCCCAAACGATGAAAGCCCCACCTTGTTTCTGGATGTTTCAGACTGAAGCTGGCGTCACCATGAGAGCACCACCATCTCGTAGCTCCGTCGTGGCCATTCCGCAAGCAATCATGGCAGCCGCTCCCCACCGGAAGCCTGCGGGAGTCGAGGGCCCCCAAGACTTTTGTACAATCTTCAAGGCTGAGGGGACGCTTTCGAGAATGGAACCCAAGCCCTGGCAGACAAGCGTCCGAGTTCCAAGGTGTCCCAGGGCCATTTTACTGGACCAGGCCCAAATCCGAAGAGCCGGCCGCCATTTTAAGAGTCCTGTGGCAGCCGCCTACCGCTGCACCGCAAGAGTGGGAACAACTCAACTACATGGTGAGCGAGACGCTGTAGCCGTAAGAGCGGGCGGTAAACAGCTGAATGGCGGATGAGGCACAGTGTAGCAAAAGCGGGCGAAATGGCGACTGAAACGATAAAGGGGCGCCCCACTACAGCAGACAAGCCTCCGCCATGTGCTTCAAAACTGCATATGTATCTCGTGATATCAAGGTTGGGCAACCAGTACAGAACAAGCAGTTACGAGTCCCATTTACACCGGCGCCATTTTGGGCGCGGCCGGGCAGGTCCAGGATCTACTGAAACATAAAAAATGAGGCTGACGTCTCTGAAGCAGTTCACGAACAGCAGGACATAGCAAATAAACATGAACTCTCTAAAGCTGTTAACTCACTGCAGAACAAAACAAGTGAACCTGAAACCTCTGGAATAATTGTCGCTCAAAAGAACAACACACAAAACTCTGTAGAGCCTGAAGAAAAAAAAACAGAAGGGCACTGTAGTTTCAGACACACTTAACACTAATGACGAAACAAAGATATCGTCTGTTTATAAAGCAGTTATCATCTTGACAGAATTGACAAAGAAGTGTACAGACACCAATGCATCAGCATTCTCGGAGATAACATCTTAAGGAACAAAGAAAGACCTGTTCACCCTTGACACCCCAGGTGCTGTGTATATTGCACTATAGTGCTGCATCGAGAAAACGGGCAACCCTATTGATGTGGATTTTTCATTATTGATTATTGTAAAGAAATGGCGACTCCCCCCTTTAGCAGATTAGCTAAATGTTTGCGTAATTTAGGCATAAAAGTTATATTATTGTTGTTGTTGTTGTTATCGTTATAGTTCTGGTTAATTTCAAAAAATGGTTAAATATATTTACAGTTTTTGTTGCGTTCGTTATATTTAAATATTAATAAAGTTTTAAAATGTAACTGTCTTGGAGTACTATATTTTTTTTAAAAATCGGGTGAATGGGGCCTTGAATCGGGTTATTGTCATGTGTGGGCTTTGCAAGTGTACTACTACAAGATCGGACATTTCAAACTCAAATGCACGTTCTTTTTCTTACCTTTCCGAAGCATGGAGCGCAATAGCAGGCAGAGAAAAGGTGATGCACGTGTTGAACACTGCCTGGCCTGCAAATTGCTGCCAGTGCCCCCCCGCCCGCTCCTGAAAGAGGACACACACACACCGCCGCCCCGAGTACTTCACAAATCTTTAAAAGACCATGCGCTTGTTCAATGGGAAGTGGATAACATGGCTAAGAGCATTTGCTGACTAATGCATGAATATCGCTGACTTTTCAGCGATATTCATGCATTGCAGCCGTTTTTTATCGCATTTGCGATAAACCTTGCTAATAGCAAGGTTTATGTGCGATAAAATTCGCCGAAGTGCGGCGATAATTATTGTCTCTAAACAAGTTAGAGACAAAAATTACCGCTAGATGTTGGAAATATGCCCCCGGGTTTTTCCTTGCAGGAATCGGGAAGCGAAAGACTAGCACTGAAATCAGTAGTCTCACACCTGAATCGGGAGGGTTGGCATGTCTGGATACTCTACAGCTGGAGCCATAAACTACATCCGCAGGGCTAGGTGATAGCCTAGGTCCGGCCTGGACAATCGGACACAGAGGAAGAGAAGTGTCAGAGGGTGCGGTAGTGAATAGGGTGAAAGGGAGGTGTCGAACGGGCACAGGGTGTGATTCTCAGAGAAGAGCAGCGCAGATGGGGGAAGTATATGGCCCATGCATGAGAGAGAGAGCGGGGGTGACCATTGCGTGGGGGAGATGCGTGCGAGGGTGGGGAGCCATGCTGAGAATCGACGGCGTGCAGAGAGTGGCCCTGGTCAAGGCATCTAAAATGGCTGCCGTGCACGACAAAATTGTGGCATTGGACAAAAACGCAAGATGGCGCAGACAATGTTTATCAATAAGGATTCATTTATAACAAAATATTTACTCGCAGTGACAAAATGGTGTTCAACACTTCCTGATTTCCATCGAATCGAACGTTAACAAACGTCACGCAGCAAAAAAAAAAAAGCTCACGCACAGAGCGGTTTTTAGCCATGTTATCCAATGGAAGGTGGATAACATGGCTAAGAGCATTTGCTGGATAATGCATGAATATCGCTGACTTTTCAGCGATATTCATGCATTGTGGCCGATGTGCGGCGATAATTTTTGTCTCTAAACAATTAAAACGAAGCACAAAATGGCGAATTCCCGTTTCACTACCAGTTTGCGGCCCAGTTTGCGGCCCGTGAAGCGCTTCTACCGTGAAAAATCAATTTTTTTTTATTTTCCCCACGGGACCCTTTAATAACTCCAACAACATTCCTAGGGGGTCAAGAGGGGTATACCTTGCCCCCTTTCAATAAATTCCCCCTTCGTTTTTCACCTCTTCTTCTCTCTCGATCCTACCGAGAGATAAGATGGCGGCCGCTCCGGACTATTTAGAATGTTGACAGACACCGGAGAGCCAATCAGCTTTCTGTTATCCAATGGAAGGTGGATAACATGGCTAAGAGCATTTGCTGGATAATGCATGAATATCGCTGACTTTTCAACGATATTCATGCATTGTGGCCGATGTGCGGCGATAATTTTTGTCTCTAAACAATTAAAACGAAACACAAAATGGCGAATTCCCGTTTCGCTACCAGTTTGCGGCCCAGTTCGCGGCCCGGGAAACGCTTCTACCGTGAAAAATAATTTTTTTTTTATTTTCCCCACGGGACCCTTTAATAACCCCAACAACAATCCTAGCAACAATCCTAGGGGGTCAAGAGGGGTATACCTTGCCCCCTTTCAATAAATTCCCCCTTCGTTTTTCACCTCTTCTTCTCTCTCGATCCTACCGAGAGATAAGATGGCGGCCGCTCCGGACTATTTAGAATGTTGACAGACACCGGAGAGCCAATCAGCTTTCTGTTATCCAATGGAAGGTGGATAACATGGCTAAGAGCATTTGCTGGATAATGCATGAATATCGCTGACTTTTCAACGATATTCATGCATTGTGGCCGATGTGCGGCGATAATTTTTGTCTCTAAACAATTAAAACGAAGCACAAAATGGCGAATTCCCGTTTCGCTACCAGTTTGCGGCCCAGTTCGCGGCCCGGGAAACGCTTCTACCGTGAAAAATAATTTTTTTTTTATTTTCCCCACGGGACCCTTTAATAACCCCAACAACAATCCTAGGGGGTCAAGAGGGGTATACCTTGCACCCTTTCAATAAATTCCCCCTTCGTTTTTCACCTCTTCTCTCTCGATCCTACCGAGAGATAAGATGGCGGCCGCTCCGGACTGTTTAGAATGTTGACAGACACCGGAGAGCCAATCAGCTTTCTGCGCGCAAAGTTCCGTTTCGCGAAAAGTAAGCGGACCGGATCGCTGCCCGGAGCGCTGTTACAGATATATATCTTGTTTTGAACGTTAATTTCTCAAAAACTACTGGAGCACATATATTGAGACCTAGCAAAGGCACATCGGGCTAACAGTCCCTACAATTTTGCCAAGTTTCGTGCAAATCCATTCAGCCGTTCGAGCTAAAAGTGAGTCCAACCGCCCTATGGAAAAATGAATGGGAAAAACGCGTTTTGGGACCCCCCTTTTTTCTCAGGCCCCCCTTGACGAAACCCCCCCAAATTTTTAGGGGCTGCTCAGAAACAAAATGTGCCATTTTCCTGAAAATTTCAGCCGATTCCGTCCACAAACGCCAAAGTTATTAGGCATAGAATTTTCAGAAATCCCATAGGGAAAAAATCCTAACTATATATACCTACTGGCGAGACGCCAGTAGGTAATATATATATATATATATATATATATATATATATATATATATATACACACACACACACCCAGGACTGATACCTAGTGTTTTAGTAGTAAATATATATATATATACATCGTCATGTGAACAAGGCAGGGATCTGCCGAAACGCGTCGTGATGGCTGGTGGTGTTTTCAAAATAAATTAAAATAGCATCAAACCTGGGTCTACGCTCGTCTTTTAGCAGTTTGGAAGCCGCTGTGCGAGGCTTGTGGCATATATATATATGTTGTATGCACCTCCCGCTCACGCTACACCTGTGCTTGGACTAAAGGTTTTGGAGGTCCTGGGGACCCGAGGCAAGACTGTCTGTTTCCTTTTGCGGGTAACGCTTTGCAGAGCTCCACTCCCACAGCTATTCCACAAACCGTCCCCCAGTACTTACCTAGGAGCCACTGATGCATCCTGGGCATTGGAGTCCTTTGATTGCCTCGGACCCTTAACACTAACACCTGTGATACTTTGGCTGAGGGGCGGAGCTGTCATTTTCACCTATCCGGTGCGGAGGGGTGTATTTTAAACTGCAGAGCGGTAGGACTCCCGTTTTCACCACCGCAGGCGCTGAAGAGGCCATACCGGCCGAAATGCATACGCCATCAAATTGGGAATAAATTGTTTTGCCTTACCCCGCTGAGGTTCCTGCCTTTCTTTTACAAGAGGGACTGCTTTTTTCATATATATATATATATATATATCAAAGCTCACTATCCGTTTGCTCTCCTTCACCCGCGGCCGGGTGCTTTCGATGGCGGGAGACGGTACCACGCCAGTCACTACCAGACAAAGCTCAGATGCAAGAAGCACGCAGCACTCACGGGGGACTGTTCCAATATAGTTTATTGGACAAACACTCTCACAAGATGCGTTTCGGCCACCGCCTTTCTCAATTACAGGCCGGTGCCACCCTTAGGCAAGGTTTAAATACAGCCAATCAACAAAATAAAGAAAAGACATGTATAGTGCATTCTTACCACCATTTCTAAGTGGTGTTTTCAGTTGCATCACTGACAAAATTGTGCCCTGGATGGGCAATGAACACACAAATAATATTTATTTTGCAAATTCAGCCCTGAATGGGCATTCCACAAGAATATATATATAAACACAAACAACTCACAAATTTAAACATAAGAAAATCATCAACAATGCAGAAAAATCAATGTGAGACTCATAAATGGACCGCTAACTCCTCCCCAGCATTCAGGCCGCCTGGTTTCTTGGTCTGATTCTCAATGATATGGCGAGACTCTAGCCTGCATAGCTGAAGCAGCCTATTTCCTCCCCTTATGTCTGCTGGTACTTGGTCCATGCAGTAGAAGCTAAGGAGTTCTCGGTTGCTTTGGTGAGACACTTCAAAGTGCCTCCCCACTGGATAAGTGGGATCTTTATTTTGTATGGCCCGCAAGTGTTCTAAGATCCTGATTTTCGTTGGGCGAGTGGTACTCCCAATATAACGCAGGCCACACGGATATACAAGACAGTACACTCTGTGGCTTGTGTTACAATTCATTAAGCTAGTGATCTTTTTGGGCTCCTTCATCCCTGGTATTTGGTAACTAGTCACCTTTCTGCTGTTTTTACATGCCTTGCATTTAAGGCAAGGATGAAATCCTGTCACTTTCCCAAACGGTGGAGGTTTTTCCTCTCTCTTACAGTGGCTTTGTACAATGTTTGATCCCAATGACCTAGCTCTCCTAAACGTTATTAATGGGGACTTAGGTAAGTCCTTACCGATGATCGGATCAGATTTAAGTATGTGCCAATTCTTCACACACTTTTTTCTTATGTCCTGGGCATCTATAGAATAGTTCATGATCATCCTCATACTATTCTGATTACTGTCCTGTCTCTTGGGTGACATTGAACTGTCCTTTGAGATTAAATCAGATCTCAATTTCTTATCAGCTTTCAATTTGGCCTCCTGTAGTACCTCCCTTGTGTATCCTCTCATTTTGAACCTCGACAAACTCTCACTGGCCGCCTTCTCAAAATCGTCTTGTCGTGTACAGTTCCTCTTAATTCTCAAAAGTTTACCATAGGGTATACTAGATATAGTTTTCCCCGAATGGCAACTTGTTGCGTGGAGCACAGAATTGCCAGCTGTCTGTTTTCTATGCAATGCTGTACATATTTTTCCCTCAGCTATGAACACTTTAAGGTCCAAAAAAATATTTATTACCTACTGGCAGTCGTCAGTAGATAGTTATAGTTTAGGACCTAGTTTCCATAGGACCTAGTTTCGATAGGAGATCGGCAACATTCTATTTGGAATAACTTTGGCGCCGGTGGCCGGATCTTCGCGAAATTCTCCAAGAAGATGGCCTGCTCTACTCCGGTCCCTCCCTGAGGCACCCCAGACACTGCAGGAACCAGCTCTGGGCGAGGCGGTCTCCAGGGCTCTCGAGGGCACCAGGCGGATTGCCATGCAGCCCCCTCACACAATACAGAAATCTCCGGGGATGGTTGTTCCCGGGGTTTGAGGGGCGTCATTGAGGCCCACACACTTTTCATTTTGTAGGGGGCAGGGGCTTGGACGCGAAAGTGGTGCAAGGGGGTTGTAAATCTGGTACAGTGTTTTGTTTTACTTTGCTTTCCTTTCTGTCTTGTAGAGGATCCAGGGTAAATATAACGGTTTTTCTACAGCTAGTACCTTTCAACTCTACCCCAAAACGGCTTTCTGCCTGTTACCATAGTAACAGTTCATGGAACTCTTACGTGAGCACAGAGGTTAGAAGTTCACCACACTATGATGCCAATGGTGTTGTACTTTTAAAACTTTTGAATTGGAACTGTTAGTTGTAGGTATAGAGTCTGGTACAGATCTGGTAAAGAGTTGGGGGCACATTAGGATGGCGGGCGGGCTTTGCCCGTCCGCCACCCTAGCAGAACTCGGGACCGCCCGCCTGAAGGGCGGGGGTCCCGACATTGCCATTAGGATGCGCCCACCACAGTGGCGGGCGCATTCCTCAATTTAACATTGTGGCGGGCGGTGCTCACTGCTCCGCCCGCCACAATGTTCAAAACAGAAGCACGCATTTGCATATTCGAAGCGGCAGGCACCGCGCGGTGCCTGCCTCTTTGAGTATGCAAAGGCAGGGGGGTACCACAGGTACCCCCCCGTGTGCCACCCCCCTTTGGCCTTCACTCTGGGGGCCCACAGGGGGCCCCCATAGTGAACACTGCATGCCTTTCCGTGGCGGCATTGCCGCCACGGAAAGGCATTGACAAATGCCTATTCTAATATGGCTGGCGGTGTCTGATAGACACCGCCACCATGTTCTCCCTTTTCCGCCCCGGCCGCTATGCGACCGGGGCGGAAAACAGGCGGGCGATCTTTCTCACCGCTGCGGTCCCCTCCGCCACCGTAATATGGCGGGGGGGAATGCAGGGAAGGATGGCGGGCGGATTGCCTCCACCAGGGTGGTGGTGGCCACCGCTACCCTGGCAGAGGCAATCCGCCCGCCATCCTAATGGGCCCCTTAGTCTCAGAATTATACTTCAAATTATAAATATCATTTCTATTGGGGACCGCTCCCATCCACCCCCAAAAAAGATGTACAGATTTTTTTTTATTAACTTTTATTAAAACAATAATAAATAACTGGAAATGTAAGTTAAAGATAACAATACAATAAAGAACTAGAAACATAACTTTAATTGAACGATATATTAAACAAAATGTGATGTGGAGTCCAATAGTCGTATGGTAGGCAATCTGCAAAACAAAAAAGAAAATTATTGTTTAAAATTATATATACTAAATGAGGTCAAACATTAGAAGTCAAGGTAACACTTGACGATATTTTTTACGTGTGCAGTGTGCCTGGTACATTTCACTTGCGTTATAGGCCCACTGAACGTTGGCCTATAACGTTCAAGCGATGTCTGTATGGAAGTGCCTACTGCGTCAGGTTTACATTACAGATCAATAGGTCTTTAAAATGATTCAGAGATAATACAGAATTAGGTGAGAGATTAAGTCCTTATGCAGGACAATATTCTTTAGGGCTCATTTACAAGACTCTTGCAACAGTTTTGTGTTACTTTTCTCATGTTGAAAGTGATGCAAAAGTGGTGCAAGGGGCTTGCAAATAAGCTCTTTTATTTCTAATGCAGTTAATGGGAGGCTTTGTATACCTAGGTCGCTCTGCTTACCTTGTGTAAACACTGTGACCATGAGAATTCACAACTTCAACTTAGCTTTGGTTCTACACGTCCGAGTAGACAGCAGCATCCATAACTTTAAAAGATGAAGAGAAACGATGTGAGAGAGAGTGAGAGAGAGAAAGAGAGAGAAAATGACATTAAAATGTGGGAGAGAGAAAGTTATAGATGGAGCCGTTAATAGTGGAGAAAATACTCGTAGCTCACCTTTTGCCTCCGTGTGTGTCCATGGATGTGCTGTTTCATAGTGCACCCTCCAGTTTAGTGATCTGAAAGATAGTATAAAGAGTTAATAATAGCATAGTCCATACAACTGCACACGTATATTTATGCTTTATTATTTTGTACAGTCAGTTTACTATATTATAACAAGATCCACTGTAAGGAGGTGTTTTTCTTCCAAAGTAGTATATTCCATGCACTCCCACTGCATAGCGGTGAGTGCTCAATATTGCGTACCTAGACTGTTGCACCCCATTGACTCGCACAGTCTGGAGGTGAGTGTTTTTCTTGAGAAGTCAGAGGTAGATTTATAAGCTCCTTGAGCCACTTTTCCCATGTTAAAAGTGACACAAGTGGCGCAAGAAGCTTGTAGATCTGTTACTCAGACTGTTGTAACCTATCTATTCTCACTGCTTGGAGGTAATTGTATATTTCTATGCAGTGAAGGTGGTGCACACTATCTACTCTCTCCTTTCACAGATAACTTGTTGTTTCGGAAACAAGCTTGTTTACTCACCCAGTGCCATTGTCATGATTCAAAGAGGGTGCACTATGTGTCGAAGCAGGCTTCACTGTGGCCAACAGAGTTCACTACTTGAAGTCAGCTACGGTTGTACACAGTAGAGTCGATAGCAGGTCCATAACTTTAAAAGAGAAAGCGAAAAGATGTGAGAGAGAGTGAGAAAGAGAAAGAGAGAAAAAACAACATTAAAATGTGGGCGAGAGAAAGTTATAGATGGAGCAGTTAATACTGTAGAAAATACTTGTAGCTCACCTTTTGCCTCCGTTGTGTGTTCAGACGTGCTGCTTCATAGTGCAACATCCAGTTTAGTGATCTGAAAGATAGTATAAAGAGTAAGTAATAGCATAGTCCATACAACTGCACACGTATATTTTTGGTTTATTTTTTTGTACACTCAGGATACTATATTATAACAAGATCCACTGTAAGGAGGTGTTTGTGCACTGTTTTTCTTCCAAAGTAGTGTAATCCCATGCACTCCCACTGCATTGCAGTGAGTTGTCAATATTGCGTACCTAGACTGTTGCACCCCATTGACTTGCAGAGTCTGGAGGTGAATGTTTTTCTTCAGAAGTCAGAGGCAGATTTACAAGCTCCTTGCGTCACTTTTCTCATGTTAAAAGTGACACAAAAGTGGCGCAAGGAGCTTGTAGATGTGTTGCTTAGACTGTTGTAACCTATCTATTCTTACTGCTCGGAGGTAATTGTATATTTCTATGCAGTGAAGCTGCTGCACACTAGGCGGGCAACTAGAGCCAAATCTCGGGGGGGCTGAAAAATATTTCGGGGGGGGGCTAATTCTTCCAACCATAGACAGAGTGGCTGTAAGAAGGGGTGAACACAAAACAAAAGCCTCATTTAGAAGTAAATAGTCTTTTAAAGACCTGTTAAGTAGTCGGGTGCGGGTGCAATTAGATGGTTGCCAGCCCGCGCAGCTGTCTCCGCCCGAGCTGACACACACGATGGGGGGGCTGAAGCCCCATGAGCCCAATGGGTGTTGCGCGCCTGCTGCACACTACCCACTCTCTCCTTTCATAGATAACTTTTCGTTGTTTCGGAAACAAGCTTCTTTGCTCACCTTGTGCCATTGCGGTGATTCAAAGAGGGTGCACTATGTGTCAGAGCAGGCTTCTCAGTCGTTGTCACAATGGCCACACATCATCGCAGAATGCACGAATGTAGAGCTTTGTAGGTTTTATTGGGGGGGTGACGCCTTTTTGTGAAACACAATCTGTAAGATAAAAAGGAAGTTAACATTGTGTGTAATTTTTTAATCAAAGGACAGAGGAAGTGAGAGAGTGAGTGCAAAGAATATTCGCAGCTCATTTTTGTCACCAGTGTGTTTTTCACTACGTGCCGAAACATAATGCACCCTGAGGTTCTACATCTAAAATATAGTAAAAGAAAGATGTTATGATTGGTAATTGTTACTATCTTAATGTGGAGTTGAATAACATCGCCCTTTCGTACACGTTTCTTCTCATATTTAAAATAACTATTTGTATAGTTTATTTTCCGGACGTTTGAGCGATTATAAAAATGTTCGTGCTATTGGCAAAAAAATATATACATGTGAGCAATTTTATTTATAGAACCTTATGAAGTACTAAAACTCTACTGTTGGAAATATGGTATGGGGCCAAAATAGTTGATAAACCTACTTTATGTACTAAGAAAACTGTTAAAGTGAAGTGTTTATGTGTTTGTGCAAGGACCTAGAACATAACAGATTTGTTATGGATAAAGAGGAGAATATTACCGAAGACACATTGAAAATGAGCAACAGTTTAATTGAAGTACAAAATCTACCTATAACAGGCAGCGAGACTGAATTAGAGGACACCAGTACTGCAGATATCACCTGTGATTGTGAAAATGAAAGCAATGATGCTGATTTTTTGGAAGCAGTGGATTACGTAGAGTTACTGGAAGCTTTAAACTCTGAAATAGCAAACCAGCAGTATGATCTCGAAGAAGTACCAGATGAACTCATTTGAGAAGCTGTGTCAAAATATGCAATGTCTGAAGAATAACTTTATTGTTTAATAATAATAAAGCATTAAGCACTATGTACTAATCCATTCACTGTACTAAAACTCAAGCACTTATAGATTCACTCAGATACTCTCTTTTCAGTATTCTATTGATTCAGTCAGTAGCCAGTACTTATGCAGCGAAGTAGGCCTTAGAGTATGAACTGCTTCAAACCCCTATATACTTTCATGCAGTCTTCTTTCAACCTGCAAACTTCTCTTTTATATCTTCAATTCTCCACTCTGTATCCTTATACTTCCATCAAACACTCTGTCAATGCTGTTGCACTATTGTACTGACCCATTCAGCAGTATGAGCTTATCCATTCACTGCGTTAAAACTCAAGCAGTTATAAATTCAGTCAGGCACTGTCCTTGCAGAAGTGTAATCTTTCAGTGAGTACCCAAGTACTCATGTATTATACTAGGCCTTAGGACATGGACTGCTTCAAACTTTTGTATACTATGCATGCAGTTTTGTATCTACCTCCACACTAGTCTTTTATACCTTCAATTCCCCATTCCCCATTCTGTATCCTTACACTTCCACCAAGCACTCTGTCACTGCTGTTGCACTGTTGTAGTGATCCATTCAGCTGTATGAACAAATCCATTTCTTGTGCTAAAACAGAAGCAGTTATAAATTCAGTCAGGCACTCTCCTTGCACAACTGTAATCATTCAATCATTACCTAAGTACTAATACAGCAAAGTAGGCCTTAGGACATGGACTGCTTGAAACCCTAATATAGTATACATGCAGTCTTCTATCCACGTGCACACTTGTCTTTCATATCTTCAATTCCCTACTCTGTATTCTTGCACTTCCACCAAACACTGTCACTGATGTTGCACTGTTTTGTTGACCCATTCAGCAGTTTGTGCTTATCCGTTCACTGTGCTAAAACTGAAGCACTTATAAATTCAGTCAGACACTCTCCTTGCAGAACTGTAATCATTCAGTCAGTACTCAAGTAGTCATGCAGCAAAGTAGGCCTTAGGGCATGGACTGCTTCAAATCCGTATGCACTATGCATGCAGGCTTGTATCTACCTGCACACTTGTCTTTTATACCTTCAATTCCCCAGTCTATATCCTTACACTTCCATCAAACACTCTGTCACTGATGTTGCAGTATTGTAGTGACCTATTTAGCAGTATGTGCTAATTCATTCACTTCATTAAAATACTAACACTTACAAATTCACCCAGGCAGTTTCACCAGAAGTGCAGCGGAAAGCATAGACTTGTAACATATTTATGTACATGTGTTACATTTATGTGCTTCGGAAGTACTACAGTATACTGTAAGTAAACCCCTTATAGAGTTATGCTGTAGCACTTCCTTATAGTTCTGCACTGTCACATTCACCATACACTACTAATGTATTCTTTCATTCATTTATGCACTACACATTCATTCTAAAAAAGCTTTTACACACTATCATACTGATATAGCTCTTTTTTGACCAGTGAAGGGAGTTCTTAAAATAACTTTTTGTTGTTGTCTTTTTTGTAGTTTTCAATTTTTGGGGGATTTTTTGAACAATTTTTTGTTTTTTTTCGAAGGAAAAAAAGGGAACTGCGCAAACAAAACAGTGTGGAACAGGAACAAATAAACAAAAAAATAATAATGGGGGGGCAAGGGTGCTCTTGTTTGCGCCTGGAAATCAAATCAATTGACTGTTCGCCATAAAATAATGTATCTTTACAAAATTTGCAAAGAATGATAAGGTCTCCAAAATCGGGACGGATGTCCGGATGCGGACTTGATAGTGCTGTGGAAGTGATGGTTTTCCTTTCACTGGAGTTAGCTGCAGTAGATCTCCAAAAACAATGATGTGTTTGCCTCCAAATAACACATCATACTCTGTTTTAAGAATTTCTTGCATTCTTAAATGCACAAAAGCAAGCATTACATTTGATACCATGCTTACCTCATCAATGATAAGAAGTTTCATTTTCTTCAGGACTCTGGAAACTTCACAACAAGCTTCTCCAGATAGCTTGTAGTATTGTAATTTATTATCATGCTCTACTGGCAGCATCAATAAACGATGTAAAGTAATCCCTTTAATGTTATGTGCTGCCAACCCATTTGGAGCGGTAACAACACAAGAGAGTGATGACTCAGTTCTTTTCTGCAGATACGTTGCAATTGCTTTATTTGGAAAACTTTTTCCAGTTCCTGCTTCTCCACTCACGTACAGTCGGACAGGCATAAATGACGTACATGAGCACTCTTTTTTCTCATGACATAAACCATGCTCAATCTGTTCTGTGACTTCGTCATATATTTGTTTCTGCTCAACGTTAAGTTCTTTTTCCAAATCTTCTAAGTTAACTACATCCTCCTGAGCTTGTTCCATGGCTCTTTCCACTTCATCCATGGCAGTGGCAGCTTCATTTTGGATAATTGGTCCTCCTAGTGCATCCTGACTCAATGAAGCAGAACTCTGACTGTCTTGAGAACTGTCTCTAGCAATCTCTGCTGCAATTGAAGCTTCTTGCTGTATTTCCTCATTCAACATTTGCAGATAATTTGCAAAAACAGGACATTCTATGGTATCCTTGGTTGCATTGAAAGAATCTTCATAACTGAGAAAATGTTGTTATGTTATGTTATATGATTTGTAAAGCGCACAGCTGCCCCAGCAAAGGGGCGTCCCAGCGCTAATCCTGAGCAAAAACAGAACTGAGATCAGAAAAAGAGAGACAAAAAAATATTTTCAAAGGAATAAGTGAGTTTTGATGGCTTTCCTAAATTGAAACAACTCCTCCATTTCCCGAATATGGACTGGTAGAGTGTTCCATAGTTTTACTGCTAAGAAGCAGAAAGAACGTCCACCCGCTCTGCTTCGCTTGAACCGGGGGACTTCAACCAGGTTCTGGCCAGCTGATCGTAGAGCCCGCGTGGGCACATACATATTCAACAATGGCACTAGCATTTTAGGGGTCGACAGTTTTAAGATTGTAACTGAAATACGTAAGGTCTTAAACTGTATCCGCTGAGCTACAGGAAGCCAGTGAAGTTTCCGAATAGTAGCAGAGGTAGAACTGAAACGGGGCAAACCTACTAAGGCTCTAGCAGCCGCATTTTGAATGCGTTGCAGACGGGCAATTTCCGCCTTATTAGCACCTAAGAGCAGTGAACAGGCATAGTCCAATCTGGACAACACCATTGCTTGAACAATTAGTTGCCTAGTAGCGGAATCAAAGAATTTCAAGATCTCTTTTAGATTACGTAGTATGCCAAAACAGGTGGCGGCTACTTTTTTCGTTTGGGTGCCAAAGCTTAATGCTGAGTCTAACCTGACTCCCAAGCTTTTCACTTCTTTCTTAGGTGTAGGAGCTTTCTCCAAAGTAGAAGGCCACCAGTGGTCTCCCAATAACTCAGTGTTTTTGCCCACCAATAGCACCTCTGTCTTAGCGGCGTTAAGTTGTAAGCAATTAGCTGTCATCCACTCTGCTACTGCAGCAAGACCTGCATTGAACCTTACATGGTCCATGGTGACACCTTCCGATAGGGCGACCACTAGCTGCGTGTCGTCAGCGTATGACACGATGTTAAGGTCCCACGGTTTGGCGACAGCAGCCAGCGGCTGAACGTAAAGATTGAACAGGGTGCGGCTCAAAGCAGAGCCCTGAGGGACACCCTGCCCAATAGAGTACGCCCTAGAAAGGAAGGGAGGAGTGGAAACACGAAATGATCTGTCGGTCAGGAAAGACCTAAACCAGGCAAGATCCATATCCGCGATCCCTGCCTCTTCAAGCTGATGGAGCAGGATCTGCTGGGAGACCGCGTCAAAAGTGGCACTGAGATCCAATAGGATCAGTGCCGCCGTTTGGCCATGATCGAGAGTGGCCCGAAGATGCTCCGTCATAGCCAAGAGCGCCGTCTCCGTGCTATGACGGGAGCAAAACCCATGCTGAGTTTCATCCAGAGTGTCATTGGCATTTAGAACGTTGGTAAGAATAGAGTTTACATGGGCCTCAGCAATCTTCGCAGCCCAAGAAAGCAACGAAATAGGTCTGAAGTTTTCTGGCTTCAAGGGGTCTAAGGTGGATTTTTTAAGTATAGGAGAAACCCATGCCTGCTTCCACTTAACTCGCACAATAGCAGCCAAAAAGGAGGCGTTAATAAGGCTATGCAGCGGGGCTAAACAGTACAGAGAAGAGTCTCTGAATTGGGCAGGCTTAAGGGGGTCCGCCGAGGAACAAGATTTAATAAGCTTAATTAGCTGATCGAATTTTTCTTCAGAGATTTCGGGAATAACCGATAGCTTGGAGGCAGGACTAAGACTTGTTGCCCAGCTACAGCAAGGCTGCGTCACAGGGGTAAATGCTTGATAAATACCCTGGATCTTCTCCACAAAAAAGGAAGCTATCTCTTCGCACTGAGCCGCCGAAGTGAAAATATTGTTAGCGGATTATTTTGTGCTGAGTTCTTTAAGAATTTTAAAAATGACCTTAGCCGGGTTAGAGCTAATTTTTATTTCGGTGGCCAAGTAGTTCCTCTTCTGCACGCCATGGCTTAAAGAGTTGCAAAAGAGCTAAATAGTAAAATTCCCTTTTGTCAGGAGATTCGCAACTCAATTTTCGATGATTAATCAAATGGCCTTTTCTTTGTTTCACCAGACATCCTTCACATCCAATTACAGCATATACTCCTTTATTGATATCTTCTGTGATGTTCCTCTTAAAAGCATAGCTTTGCAGAACTTCATAGAGACAAACGTTCTCAAGATGACTACTTCTATTTGGATAGTATGTATCCAACATGCTTGTCTTCAAAATATCTGTACTGTTTGGTTCTTTCTCAGACAAATACTTAATTTCTTGTACAGATTTCAAAACTCGGTTTCGTGTTGCAGGAAGACCTAGACTCACCCAAATGATTGTTCTAGATTTGGCATATAGACTTGCTGATGATAACCGATCAGAGCATTCATATGCTCCAATTTCTCGATGCAACAACATCTTTAGACTGTAACTGTACAATTTCTTACTTAGACTCTTTTCATGTGAAATTTCCTCCCACATTTCCTTCAGTTCCGTCTTTTCTGATTTTGTGATGTAAGATGTCACATATCGAGCCACAGCAATAGAGTTGTCAGCAACATATTGAATTTCCATGTTAGCATTCCACATGGACAAAATGACTGGGTTGTAGTCATTTATGTATTTGGACTCTTCATTTCTTTTTAAGTTGTATGTATTTTTCGGTGATTTTCTTGTCACAGTATGTCGCAGAGAAGACATCAAATTGTTCACTCTTCCTTTAGATATTACTGGTCGTGGAAATCCAAAACGACATTTTGTGTAGAACTTGTCCTTGGATTTGAACTTTCGACGACAATATTTTCCACAACGATGGGTTTGAAAGCGTAAAACTTGATGTCTTAAATTGTTTTCTTCTGTACTTTTCGGAACAGCACATGCAGAATACTGTTCAATGAAACTCATCACTGTGTCATCCAAATCTGTTCCAAATTTGGGTGCATCTTTGATCCATAGCAGCATATGATTGTGAGGAGCACCTCTTGATACTCCTTTCTCCAAAAGAAATCCAAAACCTCTCCAAGCGGAGGATTTTTTTTGTTTGTGATAAAAGACATCATAGCTTCAAATCTATGATTGAAATACCTGCATACATTAACTGGATCCAAGGAGCACAGTTCTCCAGGTGTCTTGTATTCTATATTTTCAATGTTCGCATTTGCCTCTCGTAGATATTCAAGTAAGTCTTCCCAAGCATACTCAGCACAGCTAAGAGTGAGGAACCATGTAGAAGTTCCTAAGTTTCTTAGCATACATTTCAATTCCCCATGACGATGGTACCAATACTCGTTAGTACCACGCTGACATGCCATGAGATTAATTAGGTGACATTCCAAAACACTGTCTTGCAGTTTGGCTTTATCCATAAAGTCCCTTGCCGAAACATTTTGCAGATGTACTACACTTTTCAGTATATGGTTCACTGCATAAGAAAGTCCAGACAAGTCACTCTCAAACAGTAGATGAAACAAATATGGAATGCATTGACGAAACCTTGGATCTTCTGCATATAATCTTAAAGTCCGGTATTCAGATGCAGGATTTTGAACAGGTCGGTCATCATATCGTCCACCTTGACCTGTTGGAAATAACTGGGGAAAACAACGAGCTTCCAAACTTTCTTCCCATACACTAATGAGACTTCCTTTTGCTTCTTTAATTTGAAACAAGTCAATAGCATTCCCCATTACTTCTTTGGAATGCAAAGGATGAACACTAGAATGTTCATAAATTTCTTCACTTCTAGAGACATCAACTTTTTCAATTTGACCAGCTGAGAAATCACTGTCCTCTTCTACAGTTGTTTCCTCTTCTCCAACATATACATTTTTATAGTAGTGATTGTTATTTACCAAATACAACGTTGCCTTTTTGACTTTCCTAACATCCACTAATTCTTGCCAGATTTTCGTACTCTTTGTCGGAACACCATTAACTAAAATAACCAGAGGTTCCTCTTCCACCTTTTCTACACCAATTGTATCAATATTTTTCTTAAAATCTAGAGGTAAATAAACAACTCTTCCCTTTTATCCTCTCTGTAAATCTAAAGGAGGCAATTTCCCTGTCTTAGGCCCCATGCGAACAATAGCCTGAAAAGGATGCACACATTGAATCAGAATAGACTCATAGGTATTTATATCCATCATTTCAGAAGGAATGTCTATCAACTCCAGATTATTATGAACAGCTCTAGCCGGCATTCTGTTTTCATTTAATTTATTATAACAATATTTACAAATACATTGATCAGAACCCAAATCAAAACAATTTTCTACCAAGAAATAAGTTGCAAAATCCTTCCACTCATTATTATTTTCCATTTCACTTTTTACATATAAATCAACTAACCTAGTCTGATTCTTATAATGAGTTCGTCGACAACACACACAAGAGAAATTAGGCCTTTCACTTGAATCGACCTTAAACTTTGTAATTTCATGGTCAAAATTTTCTGTACTTGAAATCTGTACATTCTCTTCCACATTACCTTCTATCACTGTATCATTTTCTGCACTGTCATCTTTTTCACCAAAATAACACAATTCAATTTCTTCTCAAATGTTCTTCACATCTAATTCAGATCCATGCAAAAGAGCACTGTTTAACTGTTTTAGCTTAAGTGCTTGACTTTTTGCATAATACAACCTTCTCACTAATTTCCTCACTTTATTATGATGCACTGCTAACATCCTAAAATGGTGAAAAACACTCTGACATACTTTTCTTGAAAGACAAGCCAGTGAATGCCCATGCAAACCTGTTTTTTCTCTCACTCTGCAAGGATCTAACTCTTGCAACATCTTCATTTTTTGTTTTAGACTTTTCTTAGTATATGTACGTAAGAAATTGCGAAACAAATCAATTGAATCCTGTTGCACACTACAAATACTACTACAATTCCAAGTATACACTGGAGCCTTAGGACATCTCCCTAAAACGTCATCAGTTAACACCTCTTCTGCATTTCTATGCACAATTTTTTCTTTTTCAACCGGACAACCGTCCTTCACCTCATATGCTAGACCATGGTGTCAACTGCGTGCACCAAATCATTATCCTGAAAGTAACTCTCTTCATTAAAAAATCACTCACAACTTGAACTATGCTTGCATTCTCCAGAAAAACATCACGAAAATGAGTCCGAATAATTAATATTTTCCACTTACATTTAGATTTCAAAACATTGATTACCTTATCTAGTGTACGAATTCTATTGATTACTAAAATATATAAATAAATTCACTTCAAAAGCCTGATCCACAATCTTCACTATACTTTTCTTTTTCTTATAAATAGCAGTTTTCTTTTTGTAATTCTTGACATTTTTTAATACATTTAGAATAATTCTGTTATAAAGCATTCGTCTACGAATGTCAATAAATTGATTTCTCCGTCTATTACTATAGACAATATCATCTCCTTGTACAGGTCTAACATATTTTGGGGAGCTCTGATTTTTCTTTGTATTTACAGATTATTTTTTTTTCTTTGAAACAATATCCAGATGTTTTTTACATTGCGTTAATTTCCTTAAAAAGTCCTTAGTTTGCTTACCAGGAGCATTCTTTTTTTTCACTGAAGATTGTGTTTTGGATGAATCTTCTAATTGTGTTTTCTTGGACAATAAGGCATATTTATAACTTTATCTTCTTCTTTCCTTCATCTGCATATTCTTTTATCTTTCTATAGATGATTACAATCTGTGGTAAAGAAAAACTAACATATTATAGACCACTAGTAACATACTACATAGCAATGACAATAAGTAAACGATATAAACACTAGTTTACAACATAACTAAGTTTATAGCACAGCAACTGTGTCTCACTAGAATAGGAAATCATGCAGTAAGTGTTGTTTCTCAGTTTATGACAGTGCAATACAGTTTCAATATTAATCTCACTCTCTGCCTCCACCATCTCACTCTTTGAGTGTGTCATCTCACTCTCTACCTGCACCATCTCTCTCTTTGTGTGTGTCATCTCTCTCTTTGCGTGTGTCATCTCTCTCTCTGCCTGTGCCGACTCTCTTTGCATGTGTCATTTCACTCTCTGCCTGCGCCATCTTTCTCCTTGTGTGTGTCATCTCACTCTCTGCCTGCGCTATCTCTCACTTTCCATGCGCCATCTCAGTCTCTCCCTGCGCCATCTCTCTCTTTGCGTGTGTCATCTTGCTCTGTTTCTGCCCCATCTCTCTCTTTGTGTGTGTCATCTCTCTTTTTGCGTGTATCATCTCAATCTCTGCCTGTGTCATCTCAGTCTCTGCCTGCTCTATCTCTCTCTTTCTGTGTGTCATCTCTCTCTTTACGTGTGTCATCTCTCTCTCTGCCTGTGTCATCTCACTCTCTGCCGCGCTATCTCTCTCTTTCCATGTGCCATCTCAGTCTCTGTCTGTGCTATCTCTCTCTTTTCGGGTGCCATCTTAAATGTATGTATTGCTGGCAAAAAAATGATTGGTGCATATTGGAAATGTATTTTGGAAATGAGTCAGGTTTCTGCCTTGTAATGTAGTGGTCATTTAAATGGGCTGTGCTCTGTGTCTAAAACGATTTACTACGATTAATGTTTTTTGGTAAAATGTATGGCTTTAACATTTTTGACAAGGATCAAAGAAACAGTACCCTATAAGCTAAGAGATGCAAACTGTGAGGAGACACAAGTGACATTATAGAAAAATGTGAAAATATAATTCCTTATTTCACACAGACACTCAGTGTGATCCTTGTCAAAAATGTTAAACATTAAAATAGTACCCTATAAGCTAAGAGATGCAAACTGTGAGGAGACACAGGTGACATTATAGAAAAAGGTGAAAATATAATTCCTTATTTCACACAGACACTCAGTGTGATCCTTCTCAAAAATATTAAATATTAAAACAGTACCCTATAAGCTAAGAGATGCAAACTGTGAGGAGACCCAGGTGACATTATAGAAAAAGGTGAAAATATAATTCCTTATTTCACATAGACACTCAGTGTGATCCTTGTCAAAAATATTAAACATTAAAACAGTACCCTATAAGCTAAGAGATGCAAACTGTGAGGAGACACAGGTGACATTATAGAAAAATGTGAAAATATAATTCCTTATTTCACACAGACACTCAGTGTGATTCTTGTCAAAAAAGTTAAAGCCATACATTTTACCCAAAAACATTTAGCATAGTAAATCGTTTTATACACAGAGCACAGCCCATTTAAATGACTACTACATTACAAGGCAGAAACTTGACTCATTTCCAAAATACATTTCCAATATGCACCAATCATTTTTTGCCAGCATCACATACTATCATGAGACACAATGCAAAAAGAAACAGTACCCTATAAGCTAAGAGATGCAAACTGTGAGGAGACACAGGTGACATTATAGAAAAATGTGAAAATATAATTCCTTATTTCACAAAGACAGTCAGTGTGATCCTTGTCAAAAATGTTAAACCCTTACATTTTACCCAAACACATTTAGCATAGAAAATCGTTTTAGACACAGAGCACAGCCCATTTAAATGACCACTACATTACAAGGCAGAAACCTGACTCATTTCCAAAATACATTTCCAATATTCACCAATCATTTTTTGCCAGCATTACATACTATCATAAGACACAATGCAAAAAGAAACAGTACCCTATAACCTAAGAGATGCAAACTGCGAGGAGACACAGGTGACATTATAGAAAAATGTGAAAATATAATTCCTTATTTCACATAGACACTCAGTGTGATCCTTGTCAAAAATATTAAACATTAAAACAGTACCCTATAAGCTAAGAGATGCAAACTGTGAGGAGACACAGGTGACATTATAGAAAAATGTGAAAATATAATTCCTTATTTCACACAGACACTCAGTGTGATTCTTGTCAAAAAAGTTAAAGCCATACATTTTACACAAAAACATTTAGCATAGTAAATCGTTTTATACACAGAGCACAGCCCATTTAAATGACTACTACATTACAAGGCAGAAACTTGACTCATTTCCAAAATACATTTCCAATATGCACCAATCATTTTTTGCCAGCATCACATACTATCATGAGACACAATGCAAAAAGAAACAGTACCCTATAAGCTAAGAGATGCAAACTGTGAGGAGACACAGGTGACATTATAGAAAAATGTGAAAATATAATTCCTTATTTCACACAGTGCAAGAATAAAGAAGCCCAATATGCTTCTTAATCTTCCCCATAGTGCATACAGCACTCTTTCTATATTAAATTAATCATTACTCACCTTTACAAATGCTTTTGAAGATTTAGAACAGTGTCAGTCACACACACCAGATTTTCTTAAGCAGAATCTCTGAAATGCACCTCAGACACTGCAACCACAAATGGCCCTGATTTCCTGTAATTCTTCACACATATCCCTGGACTTAACCAATAAAAATTCTTCCCACACTATTTCAAAACCAAACTAACATTTGAATTAGTTTTACATTTCAACACCTTCAAACTCACATAATATTCACCCATCCTCCCAGTGCTCATTCAGCCTGTTACCAAGGTAATTCCCACCTAACTAAGCACACAGGTGAAAAGTTCATCATACTACGTTGCAAATCAACCCAGCAAGGGTGTTTGACCTCTCAATACACCAGCTTATCATATGCAATGTTTCTTTAAATGACTTTTTCTCAACCATTAGAATTACTTCTTTTAAAAAACAGAAGCATGCACCCTAATTTTCAGTGTTGAATTTTTGAGGAACCACCAATCAATCCTTCTTTTTCAAGTGCACTGAATCTCAACCATTTTTTTTCAGAACTCCTACTTTTAAACTGCCATTTCATTTCCACAACTCATCTGAGTACAACCACATCTACCTTCAAAATGCTTAAAGTCTGGATTGTGGGACATAGCTATGTTCACTGGAGTGAAACGTATGCAGCAAACAAAGGTATTCCCAACCTTGATTTACCAAATGTGGATATTATGTGGATTGGCCAGAGAGGATTGAGATGTGACCAATTGATACCATTGGTAAAATCCTTTATGCATCTACCACACCCTGACCTCATAATTGTGCACTCTGGTGGCAATTACCTGGGCACTTTGACTGGGGTAGGTCTGGGAATGCTTTTAAAGGACACCTTTGGGCAATTGATGTCACTTTTTCCAAAAACTGCCTTGGTACATTCTGTTATACGCCAAAGGCAAAAATGGAACTGGTCCAACCAATTTTGTCCACAGATTGAGAAAGCAAGGAAACATGTGAATAAATCTGTTTCTGCTTTCCTGAGAGACTACGGTATGGGTTCAATATACCACAATAACTTGCGTTACAACATGCAAGGCATCTATAGGAGAGATGGTGTACATTTCTCAGATGAGGGGAACAGAGTCTTCCTCTTGAATTTTAGACTCTGCATCGGTACCTACTTGTAGGTACTTAAATCACCCACATAACACAACAGCTCTTTTCAGAGCTATCCTACCTCTAAGCACTCTAAATTATTATTTTACTCTAATGTTTTTCACTGTTTTTCCCCATGGTGCGCTCAGGGTACGCGTACCTGTAAACGCCCGTGTAAGCGCACCCTGAGCTTACTCCGCGAAATTTTCAAAACAAAAAATATTAGTATTTTTGCCCTTCAGGGTCCTCCTAGGCCCCCCTAAGAATACCTAGGAGGTCAGGGGGTCTCTACCCTGCCCCTTTTGGGTAGGTTGAAGATTATGTGAGTTTGAAAGTGTTGATCTGTATAACCAAAGAAAAAAGTTCCACAGCGGATCTTGCAGCCAGCACCTCTATTTTCCGATGTCCCTCTAATGTCCAATTTAATGTTGTGCTGATAACCTCCAGGACCTGCTGCGGTTTGGTCCTACTGGAAATCCAGACAAAGACTTAAGAAACAGAACAGAGGCAGCACCAAGGATGAAGTAACCAGGACCATGTAGTATCAAAAATAAATTCTTTTATTTTCTCATTTATAGGACTGCCAACGCGTTTCGCTCCCCAACCATGGGAGCTTCGTCAGGGCAAGGGTGTTTGTCAAAACTTGAAGCGACGAAAATGACGTCAATGGAATCGTTTGATCCAAACAGTACAGATGCCTATGCCAAAATTCCGATATCCGGATAATGTTTTAGCCACGTCAAGGGTTTATACGTAAAAGACACAATTAATCCAAGAAGGTGATGTTCCAAAAATTAGTGTAAAATTTCTGGCATCCAAAGAACAGCACATGCGCAGACCATAATAAGCTGCCACCAAAAATGCTAAAGAGCGTCCTGTTAGTGCGGTGTCCCCATGACGGATTCGATCGAATCCGTCATGGGGACACCGCACTAACAGGACGCTCTTTAGCATTTTTGGTGGCAGCTTATTATGGTCTGCGCATGTGCTGTTCTTTGGATGCCAGAAATTTTACACAAATTTTTGGAACATCACCTTCTTGGATTAATTGTGTCTTTTACGTATAAACCCTTGACGTGGCTAAAACATTATCCGGATATCGGAATTTTGGCATAGGCATCTGTACTGTTTGGATCAAACGATTCCATTGACGTCATTTTCGTCGCTTCAAGTTTTGACAAACACCCTTGCCCTGACGAAGCTCCCATGGTTGGGGAGCGAAACGCGTTGGCTGTCCTATAAATGAGAAAATAAAAGAATTTATTTTTGATACTACATGGTCCTGGTTACTTCATCCTTGGTGCTGCCTCTGCTTTGATCTGTATAACCAATTAAAATGTGAGTAAAGGGCAGTAAGTGAGGTACAGCGATGGAAAAAATACATAAAAGAGAAGAGATGTCAGATACACACAAGAGAAAGTATAGTGTGAGAAGGGGAGTAACTATGAATAAATTTACTATGTAACTCAAAAATGTTGCCCTCTATACTACAAGTCTCACTTCATACCACAATCACTTGGGCACTACCTCATAAATTACATTTTATAAAGTACAATTTCTCAAACAATTTTTAATTACTAAATATAAATTTATTGTTCTGAATTTTCGGAATTTGAAAGTACTTCTAACATTAAATCGTCAGAAATTTCGTCATCGGTAGTCTCCCAAGAAGGATTCTAGAACTCAATGAACTCCAAATATTCAATTAATTCAGAATCCAAAGTTTCATCATAAAAATCCCCCATGCTATCTACTTCTTCAATAAGGTCTTCATTATGTGTATTCACATAACTCACTTACTGCCCTTTTCTCATTAAAATCCTGAGTTCCCTTTTTTCAATCTAGTTTTCTAACTCTTTCCATACCCTCATTGCTCTTCTCTGAAGGACTTCAAAGGTTAAAAAAAATATGTATTTTTTTAAAATAAAATAAAATTTGATAGGTCCGCGCACGGGGAGTGCTCAGGGAGTGTGCGGTGAGTGCTCGGAGAGCGAACCCTATTGCTGCCATTTTGTGGTTTCAGAAGAGAGTGAACAATAAAAGTTGAAAACGTGGAAAGGGGGCAGGGTTGGGTGTTCTTGACCCCCCTAGGCCTTCTCAGGGGTCCCTGAAGGACTCCAAAGGTTAAAAATAATGTTTATTTGTTAAAAAATACTACTTTTAGGTACTTAATTACCACAACAGCTCTTTTCAGAGCTACCCTACCTCTAAATACTCTAAAATCTTTTTTTACTCTAATTTTTTTCTCTGGTTTTTCCCGGTTACGCGTACCTGTACGTGCACCCAGACCGCACTCCACAAGAGTTTTGCCCTTCAGGGTCCTCCTAGGCCCCCCTAAGAATACCTAGGAGGTCAGGGGGTCTCTACCCTGCCCCCTTTTTATAGTATTCCCATTTTGTTTTTCACCTCTTGTGTCTCGATTCTACTCAGACACAAGATGGCGGACTCTCCAGACTGTTTGGAATGTTGACAGACACCCGAGAGCCAATCAGCTTTCCGCTCGAACACTTCTGTTGCGCGCCGGGTGCGCTTACAGGTACGCGTACCCAAAGCGCTCGCAGCGCGCATATAGATATATACATTTTTTTGAAGTTCATTTTCGTAAAAACCACTGGAGCAATTTTCACCAAATATAGAAAATGCACTTCTGCATACCAGTCCCTACAATTTTGCCAAGTTTGCTGTAATTCCGTTCAGCGGTTCGGGCTGTAGCTGTGTCTAAACGTCCTATGGAAATTAACATGGGGAAAACACGTTTTGGGACCCCCCTTTTTACTCGGCCCCCGCTTGACAAATCCCCCCAAAACTTTCAGGGAAGGAGCAGAACTGAGCTGGCCAAAATTTTGGAAAATTGCATGCAAATTCCTAAATCGACGCCAAAGTTATTCCAAATAGAATGTTGCGGATTTCCTATGGAAACTAGGTCCTAACTATAACTACCTACTGGCGACCCCCAGTAGGTAATATATATATATATATATATATATATATATATATATATATATATATATATATATATATATATATATATATATATTCACTGAAAAGAACATAGGTTTCAGCCACGTTGTAGTTAGGTAGTTAGGAATTAGCATTTAAAAAAACCTTAGAAATTCACTGAAAAAACCATAGGTTTCACACATGTTATAGTTAGCTGGACATTTCACTCATACAAAACCTTTGAAATTCCCCGATAACTCGCGCGCCTGCAATGCACTGCTGATGACGTCACATATTACATCACTCATGACATGGTCAGTGACATCACTCATGACATCTCAAATGACATCACTGATGACATCATCCAGTGAATGTGTGTCTTTCTGAAAAATAAATATTTTTTATATATGCATATCTAAAGGTCGATGAAAGAATAAATGGGTAAATAAGTGTCTGAATGGATATTTTTTTGTAAAAATGATTGCATAACTGACTTATTAAGTGTATCTTAGTGAATACATGTATTAGCGCGTAATGTTTAAATATGTAAATATCTGTATCAGTGTCTCACTTTGTCTATAAGTGTTTGCATGGGTTGGTGAGTAGCTACATGAGTGTGTATATGGGTTATTAGTTTGTTTTTGAGTATCATTATGAGTGTCTGTATGGTTCGGTGGGGGATATTACTTAGCATATAGATGCATGAAGGAGTGACTCACTGTTTGTATGTGTTTTAAAGACAGCATTTGTGTAGGACTGTATGGGTGGATGAGTGTGTGTATGGGTGTGTTAGTGAGTGAATTACTGTCTCAATAGTATCTTTATGAGTAACTACATATGTTTTAATCTAGTATATGTGAGTATTGATGTATATAAGTGATTATAGGTGAGAGTGAGAGATTGGACGAGTTCCTGTATAAATAAGTATTTGTTTCTATAAGTGATTGTTTAAGAGAATACGTATGTGTACGTTTCTGTAAATGTAAGTGTAGTGGTGTATGTATAGCTGTATATGCAAAATAAATGGATGTTTGATAGTTTATTTGCATGTGTGAGTATGTGTGTGAGTAACTCTATGGATAAGTGTCAGTGTGTAACAGAATGTATAGGTGTATGAGTACATATGATGAGTGATTACATGTATGAGTGACTATATAGAACTGTTGGTGAATGGGTAATTGTGTATGTAGATTTTGGAATTACTGAATAGGTTGTTCTAACTGGTATTGGAATCTCCATTTTTTTAAAGATTTTTGTTTCTATTCTTGAATGTGTGTATTAAGGGTTATATTACGCTGAGAGGAGGTCTGCCACTCTTTCACAAGGATGATGTCATCAGTGATGGTATTTGAGATGTCATCAGTGATGTCATGAGTGATATCACTGACCATGTCATGAGTGATGTAATATGTGACGTCATCAGCAGTGCATTGCGGGCGCGCGAGTTATAGTTACCTGAACTAACTATAACGGGGAATTTCAAAGGTTTTGTATGAGTGAAATATCCAGCTAACTATAACATGTGTGAAACCTATGTTTTTTTCAGTGAATTTCTAAGGTGTTTTAAATGCTAATTCCTAACTATAACATGGCTGAAACCTATGATTTTTTCAGTGAATTTCAAAGTTTTTTTAAATGCTAATTCCTAACTATAACGAATGTGAAACCTATGGTTTTTTCAGTGAATTTCAAAGGTTTTCTAAATGATAATTTTTAGAGGTATTCATTATTATATTTCTGTGTTTCTATACTAATTTCCTACTTTTTTATTATAATTATTTATAGTTATTTTATTTTTTAAGTTATATTTCATATTCTTAATGTAAAATAATAAAACAAAAGTCTAAAATACATTTTTTATTACTTTTGTTTTCTCCAAATTTATGAAAATTACGTTCTATATATTTCCTTTTTGTATAATCGTACTGTACGCGTACTGTGATCACACATACCTTGTACACGTAATCATCCACTGTGCATACCAATGCATACGTTCCGAATAAGTTTTCACCTTACGCGTCGCATCGAAGCTCCCATGTGACGTCATGTACGACGCCCCCTCCGCGTACGGCGCGAAAGCTTCTAATTGTTTACAAACATATATTTATGTATTTAATGTACATACTAAGGAAAGACAGTATCTGGGATATTCATGAAAATACTTTTTTTACCTTTTAATAACTGTATATTACTTTTGAAAGCAATTCCGAAAAATGCAACTGTATGTCGTACGTACTCGCAATGTAAACGCACAGTAAATGCACTGCAAGCGTATGCAAAGCCATGTGAGCATAAAAGGAACGTTTTGATTTGTTCATAATACTTCATAGTTAAACTGTTGAAAAACCCTTCCTATTTTGATCATTCTACTTGGACTTTCTCAAGAGAAGCATCTATTCTTTGGAGCTGTACTCCTTTAGAACCAAACTATACAATGGCTGCTCTTTTTGAAACTTCATCAGAACATTCCTGTGAGCAAGAATTTGTTGCTGAGCAACTTCAGAAAAAAGAGAAAACAAACTTTCATTTGGAAGTTTTTTTACATATCCTGAGGGACTAAAAAAAGACAATGTACCGAAAGTAACTTGCAAGATCTGTGAGGTTACTCTTTCCAGGGTTGATCCCACTAAAAAGTACTCTTTCAATACAACTAGCATGGTTCACCATGTCAAAAATTTACATCCAAATAACTATGCAAGGATGGCAACACAAACGTTGCAGGAGAATCCTCAACCTGCAGTTCCTACTACCTCATCTCCACCACCACCTCCTCCGAGCATTCCGCATCCTAGTATTGTGCCACAGTTTTCAGATCTGAAATTTCATTGTAAATATTTCAACAAATTACTTCGTTACAATCAGCACTCTATTGATCTCATTGTGAAGACTAAAGAAGAGCACCGTTGTCCAAAACATTAATTTTATTTTTAACTTTTTTGTTCCTGTTCCACACTTTTTTTGTTTACTGTTCCATTTTTTTTTAAACTTGTTAAAAAAGTAGAAAACTAAAAAGACAAATAAAACAGTTCTTATCAGACCTACCTTCACTGGTCAAAGAAAGAACTATATTTCTATATTGGTCAGTGAAAGTTTGTCAAAATGAAAGTGTAGTTCATAAATGAATAAATGAATACATTAGTAGTGAATGGTGAATGTGAAACTGCCAAGTGAGAGTGAAAGTGAGAGTGTCTGGCTGAATGTATAGCAGCTTCACTTTTAGAACAGTATATACATAAGCACATACTGCTGAATGACTCAATAGAACATTGAACCAGTAGTGTGAGAGTGTTTGATGAAAGTCTAATGATACAAACTAGGAAATAGAACTTATAAAACACAAGTTTGCCGGTGCATAAAAAAAATACGAGTATGAAACAGTCCATACCCTAAGGCCCACTGTGCGCCATGACTACTTGGGTAGTAGCTAAATTATTACAATTCTGGGAGCAGAGTGTCTCAAGCCATTATTTTTATATAATAATACATTTATTCTTGTAACATTTCACAAGTTACTGCAGCTTCCATTATAATTTCATCAGGAATTTTATTTTCCTGGATATCATTTTCAAAAGTCAACAGATAAATCTCAATCTGATCTAATGCTTCCAAAAAGCATCATCCAAGGTTTGATCAAGAAAATCACACCTGATATCTCCAACATTCATTTCTTCCACTTCAATAACATTGCTCATAGAAGCTATGTTCATCTCTTCTACCACAGTGTTAGTATTTTCAAAATCGACTTCCATATTGTTTTCTGGATTTTCCATTGTAAATTTGTTATGCTGACCTCCTTCTACAAAAAACATAAACATAAACATATTTTTCCTAATACAGAACACAAAACTAGCTTTATCAGCTAATTTGCCCTTTAAAAAATATTATATAAATACCATTCTCAACTACTTTATAACATTATATAATTATAATTATTTATATGATCGTACAGTTTTAAAAAATTTTAAATTACCAAACCAGTCACTCCTTATCACTGTCTGAAAAAAAAACCAGGCTGTTATTATAAAATACAGTAGCAAAAAAAATACAATATCTCTATTCACCTTACCTGGTCCAACTAGTACATGTGTTGTAGGGAAATGGAAAGAATACTGGAACACTCAGTATATTTATATTTTAAGATTTTCTAATCTATATAAAAGATACAAACCATCTTTGTATCATTGACATGCATTCATAACGTAAATAACAAAGAACAATTATTTAATAACCTACCCGACTGTATCTCCATTCCTTATCTATAATTTAGTCTAACGCTACTAATTACCTGCTCCTTCGTCTTTCGAAGTAGCCTCTCCTCTAGTGTTTATCAGCAACCTTTGTGCTTTCTCTTCAGGAATATCTCTGAAGCAATTCAAAATGGGTCTGAACTCCGGAACGTCATAGGTGAAGTGCACACTCGTTAGGGAGCGTGCGCCTCACCAAGGATTCCACACAGGTGTGTGGTAAAAGACTAGACCGCCACCGCGTCTTTCCTCGACATGGCCATATTTGAATTCCTCTGTTGCACTAAAGCACTTCAAGTCTATTTCCTTGCGGATTCTTCATCTCTCCTGCGCCAGCTAGGGTTTAGATAAGCGATTATCGTATCCACTGATTAATTACGGGTTCTGACAGGTACACTCACTATATAATTTTTTGAAATGTTTTTAAAAAATACAAACCATCTTCACACACTAATGTTCTCCAATCCTTGTTTTGTTACTTCAGCTCGGTTGAAGCACATTCCATCGACCATTTTCAACAGTTCTTTGTACTTACCTTAAGCATAATAAATATTACAAAAATGATATATTATAAAATTACCATCTGTGGAAGACACAAAAAAATACAATATATCTTTTGCAATACAAAATAATTTGTAAACTATTACATTTGCCTTTTTTGCTGTTCTCAGAATATATTGAATTTCACTAGAAACAGTGACTTCAACACAACTCATCACATAAAGGCGGGAAAAAAAAGACAATCAATAAGATTATCTTAAAAAAAACCATTCAACATTCTAAATAACAATCTAAGAAATAGAAATAAAACATATCTTAAATGTTTTTTTCTAAGAGCAATTTCTTACGTAAATATGAAACATCTGAAACAATCATAAAATAACAAAGCATTATCATTAATTTCCATACACTGTAAATAATGTTACTTACAAATATATGCTGACAAAATATACAACAAAAACTCGTTATTGCTTTCACATACTTTTCTGCACGTCCAAATATTATGCGTCAACTTCTTACTTTGCAAACTGTCCAATAGTAATCCTGAGCATCTGCCTCCCAGCCTTCTGATCCAAAACCACCGAAATAAATTCCTCCATCCGCCAGTCTTCATCCCTCAACCCGACGCTATTCAACATCTACATGGCCACCCTCACACAAGTAGCCCACCATCACAATTTAACAATATCTCCTACGCCAACAACACCCAGCTCATCCTCTGCCTCACCAAAAAGCGACATACCACCAAAAGCAACCTCCACGACACAATGAAGGACGTCACCAACTACATAAAGAGCAGTTCTTTAAACATGAACTCAAACAAAATGAAGGTACTCATCCTCAGACCCACCCCATCAGCCTTGGATGACTCCTGCTAGCTAACTACACTGTGGACAGTACCAACACCTACCAACCATGTCCACAACCTAGGATTCATCCTCCACTCCTCCCTCTCCATGTGTAAGCAAGTCTACACCATCTCCTTGTACTGCTATAACACACTATACATACTCCGCAACATTTACAAGTGGATCCTAACCAAAAGAAGAAGAACAGTGACACAGGCAATCATCAGCAGCAGACTACACTGTGACAAAACACTCTACACAGCAATTCCAGCCAAACACCTGCATCAACTACAACAAATCCAAACACCTCCACCTGAGTGATAATCAATGTCCCCTGCTGCAGACACATCACCCACCACCTGATACAACTACACTGCCTCAATATCAACAAGACGATCCCCTTCATGCTCCTCACCATCACTTACAAAGTACTCCACAAAATACAACACCAGACTAATCTACCTTAGCAGCAATAATCCAGAAAGGCCACATTTTGATCTTAAAATTTTGGCTTTAAAAATATTAGGTAAGAATTTGGTAACTCTTTAGGCAAACGTTGCTTAAAAACGAATTGACTATCATTACAATGTATCCAACCTTTCAGACATCTTAAATAAGCAGTGTTATGTCCAGATGTTGTAGAAAGTCCATCATGAAAAATAATTGCAATAGCTACAAAAGTTCTTCCTGATATTGAAATTTGACCAGCTACAAAATGTTTAATTAAAGTTTCCAATTTTCTTCCATCACCTCTACAACGTTGCAGCATTAAAATTACATACTGTCCATGTCTTTGTATAAATAATGTTGATGACATTTCTGATTTACATTGGCTACACTCCATGTTTTGACTTGCTCCTCTAATTAGATTGTTAAAAGACACTGATTTACAGTCAGGTAAAGTCAAATATATGAATCTTTCAGTGTCTATGTTAGTGCTACATGTAAACAAACAATTTTCAAAGTCATGTTGCCATTTATAAGAAAGGCCAAAAAGGTTTTCAATATCTATACCTTCTCTCTTCCAGTACAGCAAGCATAAACATTAAAAATTCCTGACAAATTTCCTGAATATTTGGCGTAAATTGACTAGAACCAGAACATATGTCCAAAACATTTCAAATATCAGAAACACTTTGTATTTTACTTTTATCACTACTACATTTCTCATAAACAGAATACAACAATGAACAGAATCTTTTGTCCCGATTTTCAACAATTTGCTGTTGCAAACTTTCAAGAACAAAAAAATCATTAACAACTACATTAGCGTAGCATTTGACACCACAACTATTATCAAACCGCTAACCAACATTCTCTTCAACACTGTCCTTTTTCTTTTTGCTTGCAGGCGCAACTTCATCTTGTTTTTTTTCTTTCTCTACATTTTCACTACAGATATTCTCAAATCTTCTTTTTCTACCTACCACACGCCTTTCAAATACTGGATATTGACCTAAATTAGGCGCATATTCTCTTCTTAACCTATTATACTCTTTCACAAAATTTACATCTGCACTAAACTTTGTCTCATCAAAATCAATCTAGTACAATCCAGATAAAGTTCTGACTCGAGACAAAGCAACATATGCCAAACCCTCTTTAAACACAGTACTTCCAATATTCACTAAAGCACTATCTACACTTAAACCTTGAGATTTATGAATGGTCATTGCATACGCCAAAGAAACAGGAAACTGTTTTCTGCGAACATACAAATCTTTTACAAGCAAAAACCGAGCTGAACAACGAAGTTGTTGTACTTCTTCACTTTGATCAAATTTGATTTTCAAAAATTCAACAGCATCTCTATTTACGTAATTAACGAAATCAACAACTTTACCCATTGCTCCATTTACTAAACCTTTTTCCACATTCAAATTATGTCGTAAAATTACCCTACAGTTTACACATGCATACAAATTCTTTTCTAAACCAGCAGTTTTACTTATCGATTTCTCTAAAGAATCCAATTTCCTCTTCAACTTTCCACTCAAAATAATAGTGATTCCTTCATGTTCTATTTTATCAAAAGCTTCCAATTTAAAAATTTCTTCATTTTCCAACTTCAACATTTCTTCATTGAATTTAGAATATTCGCATACTGTTGGCATTAAGCAGATTACAGATTTATTTTCTGCAATTGTCATGTATATTTTCTCTGGTACAGTATTTTCAAAATATGACCAAATGTTTACAGTTCCAATACTCCCCAAAGACTTTCTAGCATCTTCATGCAGCAGTGTTTTAAACACTGATTGTCCTTTTACAGGAGTAAGTTGTAGAAGATCTCCAAAAACTATATCGTGCTTTCCTCCATAATACATCATACTCTGTTTTAAGAATTTGCTGCATTCTTAAATGCACAAAAAGAAACATTAAGGACTCCATTAGGATGGCAGGCGGATTGCCCCCGCCAGGCTGGCGGTAGCCATCGCCAGCCTGGCGGGGCAATCCGCCCGCCATCCTTCCCTGTATTCCCCCCACCATGTTAGTATGGCGGGGGGGACCACGGCGGAAGAAAACACCGCCCGCCACTTTTCCGCCCCGGTCGCCTTGCAGCCGGGGCAGAAAATGTTTAATATAGTGGCGGTGTCTATTAGACACCACCAGCCATATTACGATGGCAAGAGTGCAATGCCTTTCAGTGGCGGCAATGTCGCCACAGAAAGGCAGGCGGTCTTCACTCTGGGGGCCCCTGCGGGCCCTCAGAGTGAAGGTGAGTGGGGGTGCACACAGGGGGTACCTGTGGTAAACCCCTTCATTTTCATTTCCAAAGCGGCAGACACTGCGCGGTGCCTGCCGCTTTCCAAATGAAAATGCTGTGATGTATTGTCAGCATTGTGGTGCGCGGTGCAAAGAGCACCGCCCGCCACAATTCTGAGAATACAGGATGTGCCCGCCACTGTGGTGGGCACATCCTAATGGCGCCCCCGGGACCCCCGCCCTAAAGGCGGGCGGTCCCGTTTTCCGATCCATCCTAATGAGGCCCTTAGTTTAATACCATGCTTACCTTATCAATAATAAGAAGTTTCATTTTCCTCAAAACTCTTGAAACTTCACAACAAGCTTCTTCAGATAGCTTGTGGTATTCTAATTTGTTTTCATGCTCTACTGGTAGCATTAATAAACAATGTTAAGTAATTCCTTTAATATTGTGGGCTGATAATCCAGTTGTAGCAGTGACAACAGAAGACAAATGTGACTCAGTTGTTTTGTGTAGAAAAATTCTGATTACTTTAATTAAAAAACTTTTGCCTGTTCCAGCTTGTCCACTCACGTACATTTGGATAGATTCAAATAATGAGCAAGAGCACTCTTTCTTCTCATGAAGTAATCCATGGTCAATTTGTTCTCTCACTTGCTCATATATTTCTTTATGCTCAAAATGTAGTTGTTCTTCCAAATGTCCTAAGTTTCTAACATCTTCTTGACCTTGATACATTGCTGTTTCCATCTCTTCCATAGCAGTTGCTGCTTCATTTTGAACAATTGGTTTTCCTAGTGGGTCCTGACTCAACGGAGCAGAAGTTTGACTCTCTTGAGAACTGTCTCTAGCAATCTCAGCTTCAATTGTAGCTTCTTGCTCAATTTCATCATTCAACATGTTCACATAAATAGGAAAAACAGCACATTGTATAGTATCTTTAGTTGCATTGAAAGAATCTTCATAGCTCTCGAAATCTCCAAGTAATTCCAATTCTGAACGCCATGGCTTGAAAAGTTGCAAAAGAGCTAAATAATAAAATTCCCTTTTGTCAGGTGTTTTGCAAGTCAGTTTACGGTGATTAATGAAATGTCCTTTTCTTTGTTTCACCAGACATCCTTCGGAACCAATCACAGCATATATACCATTATTGATGTTTTCTGTAATATTCCGTTTAAAAATATAGTTTTGCAGCACAAATGTTCTCAAGATGATGACTTCTATTTGGATAATATGTATCCAACATATTTGTTTTCACAATATCTGTACTTTCTGGCTCTTTTTCAGCTAAATATTCAATTTCTTGTACAGATTTAGGAACTCGGTTACGTGTTTCAGCAAGAAATAGACTCACCCAAATGATTCTTCTTGATTTGGATTATAGACTTGCAGATGATAAGCGATCCGAGCATTCATACGCTCCAATTTCTCGATGAGATAACATCTTCAAACTATAAGCATATCATTTCTTACTTAGACTCTTCTCGTGGGAAATCTCTTCCCACATTTCCTTCAATTCCATCTTTTCTGATTTTGTTATGTACGATGTTACACATCGAGCAACAGCAATGGAATTGTCTGCAACATATTGAATATCCATGTTAGCATTCCACATGGACAAAATGACTGGGTTATAGTCATCTATGTATTTTGACTCTTCATTTCTTCTTAAGTTGTAGGTATTTTTTGGAGACTTTCTTGTGATAGTATGTCGCAAAGATGACATAAAACTGTTCACTCTTCCTTTCGATAATACTGGACGTGGAAATGCAAAACGACAATGGTGTAGAATTTGTCCTTAGATTTGTACTTTCGACAACAGTATTTCCCACAACGATGGCTTTGGAATCGTACGACTTGTTGTCTTAAGTCCTTATCTTGTGTACTTTTGGGTATATCACATGTGGCATATTCTTCAATAAAAGACAACACAGTATCATCTGAGTCTGTACCAAATTTGGGAGAATCATTGATTCATAATAGCATGTGTATGTGAGGAGCACCTCTTGCTTGATACTCCTTTCTCCAAAAGAAGTCCAAAACCTCTCCAAGAGGAGGATTTTTTTTATTGGTGATAAAAGACATCATAGCTTCAAATCTATGATTGAAATACCTTCATACATTAACTGGATCCAAAGAGCACAATTCTCTAGGTGTCTTGTATTCAATATTTAGAATATTTCGATTTGCCTCTAGAAGAAATTGAACTAAATCATAGAAAGCATATTCAGCACAGCTTAGAGTAAGGAACCATGTAGGAGTTCCTAAGTTCCTTAGCATACATTTCAGTTCTCCATGACGACGGTACCAGTACTCATTAGTACCACGCTGACACGCCATGAGATTAATTAGCTGAGATTCCAAAACATTATCTTTCTGCATGACTTTATCCATAAATTCCTTTGCCGAAACGTTTTGCTGATGTACACCTGTTTTCAATATATGGTTTACTGCATACGAAAGTCCAGACAAATCGCTCTCAAACAAAAGATGAAACAAATACGGAATACATTGTCGAACTCTTGGATCTTCTGCATATAATCTTGATGTTCGGTATTCAGATGCAGGAATCTGCACAGGTCGGTCATCATATCGTCCTCCTTTTCCTGTGGTAAACAATTCAGGGAAACAACGAGCTTCCAAGCTTTTTTCCCATACACTAATGGGACTTCCTTTTGCTTCTTTCATTTGGAATAACTCTATAGTATTCCACATCACTTCTTAAGAAGGCACTGGATGAACACTGTAATGTTCGTAGATTTCTTCAGTTCTGGACACATCCACTTTTTCAATTTGTCCAGATGGCAAGTCACTATCTTCTTCTACAGTTATTTCTTCTTCTCTCACATACACATTTCTGTAATATTCATTATTTTTTACCAGATACAATGTTGCCTTTTTCACTTTCTTAACATCCACTAATTCTTGCCAGATTGTCTTACTCTTAGTAGGAAAGCCATTAACAAGAATAACTAAAGGCTCATCCTCTACATTTTAGATACCAATTGTTTCAATATTTTTCTTCAAATCTAGAGGCAAATATCCAACTCTTCCCTTTAATCCCCTCTGTAAATCAGAAGGAGGCAATTTTCTTGTCTTAGGCTCCATACAATCAATAGCCTGAAATGGATTCAAACATTGAATAGGAATAGACTCTAGGTATTTAAAGCGATCAGTTCAGAAGGAATATTTACCAACTCAAGAATATTATGCACAGCTCTAGCAGGCATTTTGTTCTCGTCTAATTTGTTATAACAATATTGTTAGAACCGGCTGTCTCTAGTTGGCAGAGGTACACACTTCTGACAAATAGGGACACACCTTTCTAGTCAGGGCAAGGGGATCCCACCCTTTTGATAACCCCTGATCACCCCCTTGGTAGCTTGGCAGAGCAGACAGACTTATGTCAGAGGCTGTGTGTTAAGCATTTATGACCACATACAGTAATAAAGTGAATACACTACAAATGGACACGACACCGTAGTATTATAAAAATAAGTATTTTTATATAAGGCTTAGCACAAGACCAAATAACGACAAAAATATACACAATCTTAATGAATACTCTTGGAAGGAAAATTATAGTACAAATGTAGTTTCTTCTTTAGCACAAAGTCTTTTCGTATCAAAGCAACTCTTCTTCCTGGAAAGACAGTTCTTAGCAACAATGTAACCCACACGGGAGTTACACGACGTCGAGGCAAAGTTAATCCAAAGGTTCGGCGTCGACCGCAAGGAGCGCTACGTCGAGCCCGAAGTCACACGGACCCCCAACAACACAGTACCTTAGGAAAATGAAGCACACAATGATCAGCGGCGTCGAGCAATCTGGCGTCGCGTCTTCGGTGTCGATCAGGCCTCAGTAGTCGTCGATGTTGATGATGCTGTTGCAAGAGTGAGCAGCGCTCACGGCGTCGAGAGGGCACGAAGGTCGATGCGATCAGCAGCGGTGCAGACACGAGGTCCTTTGGAGCTGGAGCCGAACTCACTACTCGCTGGCGTTGCTGCTGGCGTCGATCAGGCCCGGCGGCCGGCGTCGAGGAAGTGGGACACTGGAGCCGTTACTCACTATGTTGAGCTGGATTCAGCGACGTCCGTCGGCGTCGAGATTGCTGGTTCTTTCAGAGGTGCTGGATTCACAGGTTCCAGCAAATAGCACTTTTAGCAGATGAAGTCCTTTAGCCCTGTGACTTCAACAGGAGACTGGCACTCTTCCAGTCCTTGGAGATTTTCTTAGCAAGCGTGAGAGTACACACACAGTTCCTCTCTCCTGGTTCCTTGGCAAAAATAAATAAGCACTGCAGGATTCCCCCCAGCAAACAGCACACTGGCAGAAGGGGTAGGCAAGTCCTTGGATCAGCAGGCCTCTTGTCCTTGGTTACAGGGTTCCTTGTCAGAAGTGATCTAAATTCTTGGTTCAGGGGTCCTTCTCTTATACCCCTTTTTGGCTTTGATCCCTTTGTCCAAGCAGGGAAATTTCCCAACATCCTGGGTCTGTTGTGGGTGGAGCCAGGCCGAAGCACCTGGCCTATTCACTGAGCAGGGCTGGGTCCTCAGACGCCCAGCAGGAGGTGGAGCCAGCATTGTCACTGGCAGGAGCAGAGCTATCGGCCTCCTGGCAGGAGGTGGGGCTAGGATCGTCCATGGCAGGCACAGAGCCATCAGTCGCTTGGCAGGAGGTGGAGCCAGCATTGTATCAGGCAGGGCAGGCTATCAGCAACTACTCTCCCCCTACTCTCAACGCAAATGTCCCACTCATCCCACACTGACTCATCCTGACCTCTGGAGCCACCCAGCTCCTGTCACACACACGCAAAACCAGCAGAGACCAGAAATGGTTAGCTAAGAAAATAGACACTTTCTAAAAGTGGTATTTTCAAGCCCAGAGTCCAAAAACCAGCCACACCAACGGATGCGTAATTAAACCCCGAGTTCAGGGATACTAAACTCGACATTGCACCATGCTCCCCGAGCCAGCTAGGATCATAGCATTAATAATCCCGGCGGCCCATTCTAACTAACAGAGAGCAGGTTACCTCGCAATAGTGAAGAACGAAGATGGCTGTCATTCACTATTTAGGACATGCCAACTTGGTCAGGCTTGTCCTACCTTATACTTACAATGCACCCTGCCCGCGGGCCTACCATAGGGGTGACTAACAGGAAGTTAAGGGAAGGTTTGAGGGACTGGCAAGTAGGTATGCCTGCGCAGCCCGCGTGACAGTACCAGACTGCACGTAGGTCTCGCAATGACCGACCCGTAGACATTCTTTTACGAGGCCGCTCTTGTGGGTGGCACGACACGTGCTGCAAGCCCACGAGCGGTATTTGTATTTACAAGCCCCGGCACTCCTGGTGCACTAGACTAGGGACTGACAGTAAACCAAATAAGCCAAAACATGGAATACAATCGATACATCAATTTAACATAGGGAGCACTTGCACTGTGGCACTGATCAGCAGTGGCACGGCGCCCAAAGCAGATACCAGCAAAACATCGTAAAACAGTGGAGGCAAACAGAAAAAATGGAGGAGAGACTCAAGCCAATGATGTCAGGTCTAACACGTGTCCCCTCCAGCTGAAATGTGGGGAGAACTACCCTTGACCTAGGGAGTCCTCATCACTAAGGCGGAAAAATCTGGACAGACCATCAGCATTGGCGTGATCTGTACCAGGGCGGTGTTCCACCGTGAAGTCCATCCCCTGTAGGGAAATGGACCACCTCAACAGTTTCGGATTCTCACCCCTCATTTGCATCAACCATCTGAGGGGCCTGTGGTCTGTCTGAACCCGGAAGTGAGTCCCAAACAGGTAGGGTCTTAGCTTCTTCAGCGCCCAGACCGCAGCAAATGCTTCTCTCTCTATCGCACTCCACCACGTTTCCCTGGGAAGTAACCTCCGACTGATGAAGGCTACAGGCAAGTCTCGGCCCTCTTCATTCACCTGAGCTAGAACAGCCCCCACGCCATGCTCTGAAGCGTCCGTCTGGACAATAAATTCTTTTGAAAAGTCTGGTGCCTGGAGTATAGGTGCTGTGCACATTGCAGTTTTCAGGTGTCAAAGGCAGTTTGACAGGAACCAGTCCAGATCACATTTCGTGGCTGCTTCCTGGAAGTCAGCAAAGTCAAGGGGTGCACAATGTTACCGTAATCCTTGACAAACCTCCTGTAATAACCCATGAGTCCTAAGAAGGCTCTCACCTGAGTTTGGGTTTTGGGCGGCGCCCAAGCCAGGATGGTATCAATCTTGGGTTGTAGGGGGGCAACCTTGCCGCTCCCTACCTGGTGCCCCAAGTACACCACAGAACCCTGCCCAATCTGGCACTTACTGGCTTTGATTGTGAGGCCTGCTCCGCGCAGGGCCAACAACACTTCCTGGAGGTGGCGCAAGTGTTCCTCCCAGCTGGCGCTGAACACTGCGATGTCGTCCAGGTAGGCGGCACTGAAATCCTCCAGTCCAGCCAAGACCTGGTTGACCAACCTCTGGAAGGTGGCAGGGGCATTCTTCATCCCAAAGGGCATCACCCGGAACTGGTATAGCCCATCTGGTGTGGAGAATGCGGACCTCTCCTTTGCCCCATCAGTCAAGGCGATCTGCCAGTACCCAGACGTTAGATCAAACGTGCTAAGGTACCGGGCAGCCCCCAACCGATCTATGAGCTCATCCACTCTGGGGATGTGGTGCGCGTCAGTCTTCGTGACTGAATTGAGTCCTCGGTAATCCACACAGAACCGAAGTTCCGGTGAAGCACCAGGCGCTTCAGCCTTCGGGACCAAGACCGCTGGGCTGGCCCAAGGACTGCTAGAGGACTCAACCACCCCTAACGCAAACATTTTGGAGACCTCCTCCTTAATGTATGCTCGGACCTTGTCAGTCACCCTGTAAGCCTTGTGCTTCACAGGAGGGCTGTCTCCGGTGTCAACGTCATGGACACACCAATGAGTGACACCCGGAACCAAGGAAAACAGATCAGGGAATTGTCCCAAAAGTTGGCGACAATCCTGCTTCTGCTCAAGGGTCAGTGTGTCAGAGAGGACCACACCATCCACTGACCCGTCTTGCTCTTTAGCACACAGGAGGTCAGGAAGAGGCTCACTCTCCTCCTCCATTCCAGCATCTGTAGCTAGGAGCATGCCCACTTCGGACCTTTCTAAGTGGGGCTTCAAACGGTTGACATGCAGGACCCGCAAGGGGTTCCTGGGAGATTTCAAGTCCACCAAGTAGGTGACATCGCTCTTCTTCTCCACAACCTTAAACGGTCCAGTCCACCTGTCCTTGAGCGCACAAGGTTCCACAGGGGACATGACCCAAACTTCCTGACCAGGCTGAAGCTCTACCAGAGTGGCATTCCGGTCGTACCAACGCTTCATCTCCTCCTGGCTGGCCTCCAGATTTGCCTGAGCAAGTTCTCTGAAGCGCCGAGTCTGGTTCCGAAAGGCCAACATGTAACTGTATACATCCTGGGGAGGTTTCCTGGGAGATTGCTCCCAGCCTTCCTTGACCAGACTCAAAGGCCCTCTTACCGGGTGACCATACAAAAGCTCAAAGGGGCTGAACCCTAGAGACTTCTGCGGCACCTCACAGTGAGCAAACAACAGGCATGGCAAGAGGACGTCCCATTTCCGCCTCATTGGTTCTTCAAGACCCATGATCATGCCTTTAAGGGTCCGGTTGAATCTCTCAACCAGCCCATTTCCTTGCGGGTGGTAAGGAGTGGTGAACTTGTAGGTTACCCCACACTCCTTCCACCGAGACTTCATATAGTTGGAAATGAAGTTGGTGCCCCGGTCTGACACCACCTCTCTGGGGAACCCAATCCGGGAGAAAACACCCATCAGTGCCCATCCCACCACGGGGGCCGTCACAGTTCGGAGAGGGATGGCTTCTGGGTACCGTGTGGCATGGTCCACCAAGACCAGGATGAACCTGTTGCCCAGGGCTGTCTTGGGGTCCAGGGGCCCAACAATGTCAATCCCCACCCGGTCAAAGGGGGTATTGACCACTGGAAAAGGTTGGAGGGGAGCCTTCTGCTTCCTTCCGCTTTTCCCACTTGCCTGGCAAGTGTGGCAAGTCTTACAATGGATGTCTACATCCCTTCGCATCTGAGGCCAATAAAAATGGGTGACAAGCCTGTCATAGGTCTTGTCCTGCCACAGATGTCTAGCTAACGGAACCTCATGAGCCAAACCCAGTAGGAAGGCTCTAAAGCGCTGGGGTACCACCAGCACATGGGCTGACCCAGGCTCAGCAGCCTTAGGCTCGCTATACAGGAGGTTGTTCTCCCAGTACACAAAATGTGACCCTGACTGATCACCTGAGGTTTGGGCTGAGGCCTACTGCCTCATACCCACAAGAGAAGGGCACACTTTCTGTTCGGCACAGAATTCCTCCCTGGAGGGACCACCATCCTGCTGCCAATGGGTCAGCTCAGGCAGGTCTCCCAGTTCGGCAATTTGTTCCCCTGTGGGCTCCAGGGCATCCCCCTCAGGGTCTACCTCCTCCTGGACCACGGGAACTACGGGGGCCGGTTTCCCGCGCCTCCTGCCTCTTCTCTTCACAGCTGGGTCCTGGGCCGTACTTTCAGGCTCCGGGACCCCATTGACACCCTTACTCGCTGTCATCGATTGAGTGGTTGCACACACCCACTCTGGTACACCCAACATTCTCAAATGCGTCTCCCTCTCCACCTTAGCCCAAGGGGAGTCTTCTAAATCATTGCCCAGGAGACAATCGACAGGCATGGCGGGCCTCACAGCAACTTGAAGAGTACCTGAAACTCCCCCCCATTCAAAGGAAACTTGAGCTACCTCACACTCTTTCTGGGAGTTGTCGGCAGCAATCACGGGGTAGAATGCGTGGGGAACCACCTGCTCTCTGGACACCAAGTGACACTTGACAGCTGTCACACTCGCTCCGGTGTCTCTGAGAGCTTCCACTCTATGGCCATTAATGGTCACCCACTGCCTATATTTACTAATGTTACTAGGCAGAGGGGGTGGAGGGACCATTTGCATGTCTCCTAGCGAGACCAGGGACATTTCTGCGGGACCCCTCCCACCAGGGACAACCATCTCCTCCCCTCCCAGGGCTACACACGCCAACTGACGGGGGGTGCACGCGGCGGTGCATTCGAATTCTTCATGGGACACTGGGGGTCATAATACCGGTGTCCCACCTGTCCACAAACGTAGCAGGTCAGGGGGCCCCTATGAACAGGTTTACCCGTCGGGCCCCTGGCTTCTTCTCAGGGGGAGGCTGGGAACCTTTCCCTTGGTTCCCTTGGGGATTACTTTGGGGCCCTTTCTGGGACTCCTTCTGTTTACCCTTGTCCCCCCACTCTTCTGCTGGGGACCCTGCCCACCTTTGGCTGAGTCTCCCACTGGACCCTTGTGGACCCTGGTACTGACCCAGCGGTCCGCCTCCTCAGCAAGTTTTCTAGGGTTAGATATCTTGCTATCAATAAGGTGCTGGCGCAGCTCTGGAAAACAGTTATTAGACAAATGCTCCCAAGCAAACAAATCATAAAGAGCTTCATAACTTTCCACTTTGCTGCCCTTTACCCAACCATCCATGGCTCTGCAAAAATAAGACACATATTCAATCCACGTCGTACCAGGCAACTTTTTACATTCTCTAAAAGCTTGTCTGTACTTCTCGGGGGTTAGGCCATACCGCAACATTAAAGCATCTTTCATATGAGCATACGACATCCTATCCTCAACAGGCATGTCTAACAGGATATCTCTCCCCTCATTCACAAAGCGACCCCACAACCCCGCTCCCCAATCCTTCTCAGGGACCCGGTGGGCCAACAATGCTAACTCATATGCTTTAAACCACTGACCAATATCTTCGTTCCTATGATAATCTTTTATCACATCTTTGGGAAAATAAAACCTACTTTCTGCAGGCCCAGATGGGATGCTGCCACCAGAGGGATTCAATTCTAACTTCTTAGCTTGGATGTCCAACTCCCTCAACTTGGTATCGCGCTCCAAAGCTAACTTCTCTCTTTCAAAATCCAACCTTTTGGTCTCCAAATCAGCTTCTCTCCTACCTTTTGCATTTTCTAACTCTAACTGCCCATTTATCTTTAGCCTTGCCATTTCCATGTTGTATTCTCGCTCTTTCGCCCTTTCTTCTCTTTCTTCGGGGGAAAGACCTTTGGAGGGAACACTGCTTCCGGGAGAGGACACAGGCCCATTCACTGGCGCCTCCTCATCCCCTTCCCCTGGCGGTACCACCACCACATCAGAGGGATCTCTGGACTCCAACCAGGCCTCCAAAGCTTTGCGAAAATCATCTTTAATTTCGAGGCCTGTGGTAGGAACTTTAAACTGCTCGCAAAAGTGTTGCAGCTGCTTCTTCCTGTATTTCTTTATCTTTGCTCTATCAAATCCCTCCACAGCAACAACAGGGGTAGTGACTCCGGTGTCACTCATGGTCAAAACTGGCAGTGTTCAAAAAATCAAGCTTCAGAAAAGCGAAGAACCAAAAATGGAATCCTTCCAAGTAGATTGTGGCTGCGTTATGGTCTGCTTTCACTATGTAGCGCACACTAATCACTGCACATGGGTCATAAATGCAAGGTTCAAATCCTCACCGCTGCGTCCAATGTTAGAACCGGCTGTCTCTAGTTGGCAGAGGTATACACTTCTGACAAATAGGGACACTCCTTTCTAGTCAGGGCAAGAGGATCACACCCTTTTGATAACCCCTGCTCACCCCCTTGGTAGCTTGGCAGAGCAGACAGGCTTATCTCAGAGGCTGTGTGTTAAGCATTTATGACCACATACAGTAATAAAGTGAATACACTACAAATGGACACGACACCGTAGTATTATAAAAATAAGTATTTTTATATAAGGCTTAGCACAAGACCAAATAACGACAAAAATATACCCAATCTTAATAAATACTCTTGGAAGGAAAAATAATAGTTCAAATGTAGTTTCTTCTTTAGCACAAAGTCTTTTCGTATCAAAGCAACTCTTCTTCCTGGAAACACAATTCTTAGCAACAATGTAACCCACACGGGAGTTACACGACGTCGAGGCAAAGTTAATCCAAAGGTTCGGCGTCGACCGCGAGGAGCGCTACGTCGAGCCCGGAGTAACACGGACCCCCAACAACACAGTACCTTAGGAAAATGAAGCACACAATGATCAGCGGCGTCGAGCAATCCGGCGTCGCGTCTTCGGTGTCGATCAGGCCTCAGTAGTCGTCGATGTCGATGATGCTGTTGCAAGAGTGAGCAGCGCTCACGGCGTCGAGAGGGCACGAAGGTCGATGCGATCAGCAGCGGTGCAGACACGAGGTCCTTTGGAGCTGGAGCCGAACTCACTACTCACTGGCATTGGTGCTGGCGTCGATCAGGCCCGGCGGCCGGCGTCGAGGAAGCGGGACACTGGAGCCATTACTCACTATGTCGAGCTGGATTCAGCGACGTCCGTCGGCGTCGAGATTGCTGGTTCTTTCAGAGGTGCTGGATTCACAGGTTCCTGCAAATAGCACTTTTAGCAGATGAAGTCCTTTAGCCCTGTGACTTCAACAGGAGACTGGCACTCTTCCAGTCCTTGGAGATTTTCTTAGCAAGCGTGAGAGTACACACACAGTTCCTCTCTCCTGGTTACTTGGCAAAAATAAAGAAGCACTGCAGGATTCCCCCCAGCAAACAGCACACTGGCAGAAGGGGTAGGCAAGTCCTTGGATCAGCAGGCCTCTTGTCCTTGGTTACAGGGTTCCTTGTCAGAAGTGATCTAAATTCTTGGTTCAGGGGTCCTTCTCTTATACCCCTTTTTGGCTTTGATCCCTTTGTCGAAGCAGGGGAATTTACCAACATCCTGGGTCTGTTGTGGGTGGAGCCAGGCCGAAGCACCTGGCCTATTCACTGAGCAGGGCTGGGTCCTCAGACGCCCAGCAGGAGGTTGAGCCAGCATTGTCACTGGCAGGAGCAGAGCTATCGGCCTCCTGGCAGGAGGTGGGGCTAGGATCGTCCATGGCAGGCACAGAGCCATCAGTCGCTTGGCAGGAGGTGGAGCCAGCATTGTATCAGGCAGGGCAGGCTATCAGCAACTACTCTCCCCCTACTCTCAACGCAAATGTCCCACTCATCCCACACTGACTCATCCAGACCTCTGGAGCCACCCAGCTCCTGTCACACACACGCAAAACCAGCAGAGACCAGAAATGGTTAGACAAGAAAATAGACACTTTCTAAAAGTGCTATTTTCAAACCCAGAGTCCAAAAACCATCCACACCAACGGATGCGTAATTAAACCCTGAGTTCAGGGATACCAAACTCGACATTGCACCATGCTCCCCGAGCCAGCTAGGATCATAGCATTAATAATCCCAGCGGCCCATTCTAACTAACGGAGAGCAGGTTACCTCGCAATAGTGAAGAACGAAGATGGCTGTCATTCACTATTTAGGACATGCCAACTTGGTCAGGCTTGTCCTACCTTATACTTACAATGCACCCTGCCCGCGGGCCTACCATAGGGGTGACTAACAGGAAGTTAAGGGAAGGTTTGAGGGACTGGCAAGTAGGTATACCTGCGCAGCCCGCGTGACAGTACCAGACTGCATGTAGGTCTCGCAATGACCGACCCGTAGACATTCTTTTACGAGGCCGCTCTTGTGGGTGGCACGACACGTGCTGCAAGCCCACGAGCGGTATTTGGATTTACAAGCCCCGGCACTCCTGGTGCACTAGACTAGGGACTGACAGTAAACCAAATAAGCCAAAACATGGAATACAATCGATACATCAATTTAACATAGGGAGCACTTGCGCTGTGGCACTGATGAGCAGTGGCACTGCGCCCAAAGCAGATACCAGCAAAACATCGTAAAACAGTGGAGGCAAACAGAAAAAATGGAGGAGAGACTCAAGCCAATGATGTCAGGTCTAACAAATATTTACAAATACGCTGATCAGAACCCAAATTAAAACAATTCTCTGCCAACAAATAAGTTGCAAAATCCTCCCAGTCATTATTATTTTCCTTTTTACTCTTTAAATACAAATCAACACTTCTGGTCTGATTTTTATAATGAGTTTGTCGACAACAGACACAACAATAATTTGGCCTTTCACCAGTAATCACCTCAAACTTTGTAATTTCTTGCTCAAAATTATCTGTACTACAATGTTGTACATTCTCTTCTACATGTCCTTCTATTAATATCTCAATTTCTGCACTGCTCCAAAATAACTAACCTCAATCCCATCACAAACTTTCTTTACATTTGATACAGATCCATGCAAAAGAGCACTGTTCAACTTTTTTAACAGTAGAGCTGGACTTTTATGCATAATACAATCTTCTGACTAATTTCTTCATTTCAAAATGATGTACTGCTAACATCCTGAAATGGTGAAAAACACTTCGACATACTTTTTTAGAAACACAAGCCAGAGAATGACCTTGCAAACCAGTATTTTCTCTTACTCTGCAATGGTCTAGTCCTTGCAACATCCTAATCTTTTGTTTCACACTTTTCTTTGTATAGTTACGTAAGAAATTGCATAATAAATCAATCGATTCTTGCCGTACACTACAACTAATACTACAATTCCAAGTGTACACTAGAGCTTTAGGACATCTCCCTAAAACTTCATCAGCTAACACCTCTTCTGCATTTCTAGGAACAATTTTCTCTTTCTCAATAGGACAACCCTTTCTAACCTCTTAAGCACGACCACTAGTGTCAACTGCATGCAACATATCATTACTCTGAAGATAACTTTCTCCATGAAAAAAAGGCTCAGAACTTGAACTATGTTTCCATTCACCCCAAAAAACTCACAAAAATTATTTCTGTTAATTACTCTTCTCAACTTACTTTTGGCTTTCATTAAATGGATTGGTTTATCTAGTGATCAAATTCTATTGATTTCAAAAAAAAATGTTGCTTTCAATTTTCTTTTTCTTATAAAAAAGTTTTTTTTACATCCCTTAATTTCTTTAATTAAATTTAACAGAACTCTATTAAAAATCATTTTTTTCCTAATTTCCATAAATTGGTTTTATCTCCATTTACTATACACTATTTTTTCTGCAGTTGACTTTCCATGATTGTTCTCTATATTCTTCTTTTTCTTTCTCATTGCAGACACACTAATATCATTCTTTCCTTTGTGCACACTACTCATGGGGGTCGATTCCGATTCGGAAAAAAAGTGTCCGTCCGAATCGTATCCAGAGCGCTCGCCGTACGAATTGTACACGTCCGTCTGAATTGCGTAGTTCGATACGTTTCCCGTCAATCCATCAGAATCGTCGCGAACCGAACAAATTGCAAGGCTGAAACCGTACAACATGGATCCGCACAGTGGACCGTACGATCCAGAAACATGCCGTATGACCCGACGAGTACGATCCGGACCAGGGGATGAGGACGCAATTCATGCGGTCCACGTCAGGTAAGGACGATTTGTACGAAAAAGCATGCGATCACATACACAACGTATGGTGCGTATACCCCATGATCGCAGGGGTACGGTGCGTACCCCTGCGATCATGGGGTGTACGCACCGTACCCGGGAGGTCTGTTCCGTACCTGTTTTGAGGCGAACTCTGCTTTTACTTCAGTTTTCAGCTCCCGTAGAAAAAGGGTCGTATGGTGTGTACCCGACACGGATCGTTCTTGCGGGGTCGGGTAAACCTGCGTCGAGACGTACAAATGTCGCTTGCTGCATGTTCCGGCGGAGATTCGTACGGGAATACGAGTCATACGGTTCCTAGTACGATTCATGCGGGGAGATGCATTGGGAGGGAATCGTACTACATTGTACGTACGGGGGACGTTGCAGGGTACGATTCGTACAGGAAAAACGCTCCGAACGGCTATTCAGAGTGGTTTTTCCTGAATCGGAATCGACCCCTTAGACTTTAATATTTTCCTCAGAAACGTGTTTCTTCTCTTACCAGGACTTTTTTTCTTTTTCTTAACACATGGTTCTTTGTGTAAATCTTGTGGATGACTTCTCTTCAAATAAACACCTTTCTTTCGTTGTTTCTTCTTTTGACATTTGGCAGGCATGATGCAGTTTTTCAGTATTGATAAACAGAATGTATTAAAAAAAATATATATAACATTACAAAAATAAATATATGAAATATTCTATAATATTTCTTATAAGAACAGAGGGAGGATTATGACGAGAAACGTGAGACTATGAAAATAAAGGTACTTACAACAAGAGAGGAAGAAGTATGAAACAAGGGAAAATATAACGAATAAGGGGAGTATAAACGGGATAAAGGAAGTATGAATAAACTGGAAAGTATCAATAGGTAAGGGAGACTATGAAGAAAAAGATGGAAATATGAGGAGAGAAGAAAGAGTATAAGAAGATAAAAAGAAACTAAGAAGACAGAGGGGATACTATAATAAGGCAGACAAAGACTCTAAAGAAAAACTTGTTTTCCCCATGTTAATTTCCATAGGGCGGTCGACCTCACTTTTAGCCCGAACGGCTGAATGGATTGCCACGAAACTTGGCAAAATTGTAGGGACTGGTAGCCCGATGTGCCTTTGCTATGTCTCAAGATATGCGCTCCAGTGAATTTTGAGTAATTTAGGTTCAAATAAATATATATATCTATAAGCGTTCCCCGGTACGCGCACCGGGGCGCTAACCAGCGCGCTACGCGAGTTCGCGCGCGGAAAGCTGATTGGCTCTCGGGTGTCTGTCAACATTCCAAACAGTCCGGAGCGGCCGCCATCTTGTGTCTCGGTAGGATCGAGATACAAGAGGTGGCAAAAACAAAGGGGGAAATGACCATAAGGGGGCAGAGTAGACCCCCCCTGACCCCCTAGGTTTGAAGTGGGGGCTATAAAAGGGCCCGCGGGCAAAAAAAAAAGAAGTTTGATTTGCGCGGGGGGGAGCGGCCGGTACGCGCACCGCGGAGCGTAACGGGAAGCGTTCCATGGGAAAAAAGAATGATAGAGTTTTTAAAAAATATAGCCTTTTTTTAAAAATTGGAGGCAGTTCTAGAAAGAACTGTTTTTTTTCTTCTTTTTGTTCTTTTATATTTTTTTAATGTTTTTTGAACATTTTGTACTTTTTTGGCTTTTATGAACTATTTTATATTTTTTTTGTTATTTTTATGGGGAGAAACAAAAAACAGGGAATTGAAAATGGCTCAACTGGAGCAAAAAAAATCAGGAAAAAATTAGGGGTTTTTGGGGCAATTGTGGTTGTCACCAGCAAGGAGGATGAGCTTTATGCTCTATTCACCATAGGAGATGGTCTTACCACAAAAAAACATGTAATTCTGAATTCCCCAAACCGTGGTTGTATGCAAGGGATCGTCTCCCTTGTCTCTGGTCCCGATGGAGTGGATTGCTTTCTTTTGGAGGTGGTGGTTGAAGATTGGGGAGGGTTACTGGCCAGTTCTCTCACCTCTGCGGCAGAATAGTTGTTCGGATGTTTGCGCTGCATGTGTCTAATCATGGTATTATTACCAAAAGAATATTTTTTGTTAGGGTTCCCCCTTGAAAGTTCCATGCCACAGATTAGGCAAGTCACCTTGGGCGCATTGACTTTCTTCTTGCCCTCTGGGATAGAAAAAAACTCCCATACAATGTGCTGCCTTGGTTTGTATGGGGTATTGTCTTCTTGCAGCCACCTTCTCCCCTCCTCCTCCTCCTCCTCCTCTTCTTGACCACCAATGTAATGTTGTAGTGGTCCTCTTGGTGGTGGTGGTGGTGGTGGTGCAGATGCTCCAGCTGCTGCTGCTACTGTAGCCATTTTAAAGTACAAAATATTTAGGATAGAATTCCAAACAGGTCTTCCTCAGTCAAAGGACAAAGTCAGAATAAGGAAAAAAGGTGGGGTCTTTCATCATTTGGAAAAAAAACTGTCCTGAACCAATGAAAAGTGTTATTTTCAGGTCACATGACCCGGGCTTTCATCATTTAGAAACCAAAACTGTTCTGCACCAATAAAAAGTGTTATTTTTAGGTCACATGACCCGACGCGCTTACGCGAAGCGCCCCGGGCCGCGCTCGGGGGCGCATCGCGTAAGCGCGTCAGATGATTACGTTGCACGATCGTATTTGCTCGAGTATTTCCAGGTGCGCTTACGCGATGCGTATCATGCGGACGCGGCTCCGCAATATGTCATGATGTTTTTGTTCGCGGCAATAGCACTAGCGGGACGCTCACCGGTGCGTGACCCGGACGCTCCGAAAAAATGCGCTTTCCAGTGCGCACACCGGGGCGCGCACCGGGAGCGCACCAGGGCAAATTTTTTTTTTAAAGTATTATATAAATATACAATATAGGATTCATTATAAAAAATGTTACTTTTCATAGGTTTTAGGCCCTATGTATAGTTAGGAATTAGCATTTAAAAAACCTTTGAAATTCACTGAGAAAACCATAGGTTTCACACCAGTTATAGTTAGGAATTAGCATTTAAAAAACCTCTTAAATTCCCTGAAAAACCATAGGTTTCACACCAGTTATAGTTAGCTCGAAATTTTACTGACATAAAACCATAGAAATTCCAACGTTATAGTTAGTTGGACTCACTATAACAAGCGCGCCTGCAATGCACTGCTGATGACGTCACATATTACATCACTCATGACATCATCAGTGACATCACTCATGACATCACTGATGACACCATCCTTGTGACAGAGTGACAGACCTCCTTTTAGTGTAATGTAACCCTTGAAATAGATATTAGAAAATAGAAACTAACATTTTCAAAAAAATTGAGATACCCATACCAGTTACAACAACCAATTCAGTAATTCCACCATCTATATACACATCCACTCATTTACAAACAGTTCTATATAGTCACTCATGCATATACTCACTCATCATATGTAGTGATACATCTATACATCCTGTTATACACCGACAGTCATCCAAAGGTTACTCACACACATACTCACACATGCAAATAAATTATTGAACATCCATTTATTTGCATATAAAACTATACACACACTACCTCTTTACTTCTAAGGAAACTTACACATACTTACTCTCTTAAACAATCACTTATATAAACATATACTTATTTAAACAGGAACTCTTACAATCTCTTACTCTCACATATACTCACTTATATACATCAAAACTCACATACACTAGATTAAAATATATGTCGTTACTAAAAAACACAATAGTGAGACAGTCATTCACTCACTAACACACACATATACACACTCATCCACCCATACAGTCCTGCACATATGCTGTCTTCAAAACACATACAAACAGTGAGTCAGTCACCAACCCATGCAGCTACTTATACACAAAGTGAAACACTGATACATATATTTCAATATTTAAAAGTTACTCGCTAATATATGTATTCAATAAAATACACTTAATAAGGCAGTTAACCAATCATTTTTAAAAAAAAACATCCATTTACACACTTATTTAACAATTTATTCTTCCATCAACCTTTACAAATACAAATATTAAACATATTAATTTTAAAGAAAGACACACATTCACTGGCTGGTGTCATCAGTGATGTCATGAGTGATGCCACTGATGATGTCATGAGTGATGTAATATGTGACGTCATCAGCAGTGTATTGCAGGCGCGCTTGTTATAGTGAGTCCAATAACGTTGGAATTTCTATGGTTTTATGTCAGTAAAATTTCCAGCTAACTATAACTGGTGTGAAACCTATGTTTTTTTCAGTGAATTTAAGAGGTTTTTTAAATGCGAATTCCTAACTATAACTGGTGTGAAACCTATGGTTTTTTCAGTGAATATATATATATATATATATATATATATATATATATATATATATATATATATATATATATACATATTCGCTGAAAAAACCATAGGTTATAGACCATATATAGTTAGGAATTCACATTTACAAAACCTTATTTTACTCACACAAAACCATTGAAATTCCATATATAGTTAGTTGCACTAACTATATATCGCGCACCCGCAATCCACTGCTGATGATGTCACATATTACATCATTCATGACATGGTCAGTGACATCACTGATGACATCACTGATGACATCTCAAATGACATCACTGATGACATCTCAAATGACATCACTGATGACATCACTGATGACATCTCATTTGACATTACTGATCACATCACTGATGATATCATTCATGTGATAATACGATGAACCTCTTCAGACTCTAATATAACCTTAGATACAATCAGTGTAAACAGACACTCACAGACTGTCACTCATCCATGGAGTTACTCACACACCTAGTCAGTCATGCAAAGAATCAATCACACCTCCATTTCCTCAACTATACAGTTATACAAACATTACTTATTCAAACATATACTAACACATATTTACTCTCTTATACAATCCCTGATACAAGTTCACAATGATCCATACAGCCACTCACACATTCACTGGCTCTTATGCACAGTTATTTATATATGTCAACTCTCACATGTACTGTGTTACGGTGGGGGACGGTTCTTCTTGGTGGGGGCAGCCTGTATGTCGCTTTTGTCGACCTGCGGGCTGCCTTCGACCTAGTCCCAAAGGGCAAGCTCTGGGCAGTGTTAAGTAAGATAGGCATTCCCGCAGAATTGCTCACTTTGATTATGAGGTTGCACGAACGCAATTTTGCCAAAGTACAGTGGGGGACAAATGGTCAATCCTCAATTGACTTTCCTGTGGAGCGTGGGGTGAGTCAAGGTTGTGCAATGGCACCCTTGCTCTTCACATTATATATCAATGGGATAGTCAGCAGGATGCAGGACGCTAGTGTGGATGCGCCTTCGTTGGCGGGCATCAGGGTTCCGATCCTGATGTTCGCTGACGACACTTTGATAATGTCCAAAACCCCAGCTGGTCTGCAACGGGCCCTGAATATTTTTGATGACTTTTGCCAGGAGCATGGCCTGGAAGTAAACATAGGCAAGACCAAGCTGATGGCTTTCTCCCGAGGACATAAGCCTCGCCCTAGGATACATTTGAATAATATTGGGCTTGAGGTCGTAAGGGAGTTCACCTACCTAGGGGTACAAATCGCAAGTAATTATGGTTGGTCCCACCACATAGAAAAGGCGGTCTTGAAACATCAGCAAATATCGGGGGCCTTACGGGTGGAGCACAATAGATCCAAAACAAAACCCATAAAACCTGTCCTCGCTGTATATGATGCCAAGGCAATAGGATCGGCCTTATATGGGGCGGAGCTGTTTGGTTTTGACAAATTAACTTCATTACAGATAGCTGAGAACAGGTTTCTTAGGGGTATTACGGGACTGCCCCAGAGTACACCATTAATCCCTCTTAGCCTCGACCTGGGAAGAAGATCGGTAACTGACCGAGCCAGACTGCGTCCCATCTTATTTTGGAAACGACTTTGGTCCACCCCTGAAATTAGGCATTATGCGGAAGGCTTCCTGGCAATAATCAAGATTGATACCTTCCATAAAATATCATGGCTGAAAAACTTAAGGGTATTGCTAGGTGAACTAGGTCTTTCCAACCTTTGGGACAATCCGTCGGGGGAAGTATTCCCAAGTAAAAATACACTTAAAGCGCTATATTGGGAATGGATAGACGTGAGGCTCTGGAGAGGGGTTAAATCTGACTCAATGGGAGGTCGCTTTCTGGAAAGTAAAATGTGACCTGTACTAGAAAATTACTGGGACAGTATAACTGTTCCTATGGACAGAAAGTTGTTCTTCCAATTAAGATCTGGTTCCCTCCCGTTGAGAGATCTAACAGGCAGGTGGAAGAGTTTGAATACCCAGTGCTGCCCAGCGTGCGGCGCAACCAAAGAAAGTGTGGGACACTTCCTATTTGCTTGTAAGGCTTATGCCTCCCCAAGAAGGGTCTGGTTAACCCCTACCTGTAAGAACCTTGGGACATCCAGTGCAGCTGAGGCGCAGAGAATTACTTGGTCCATCAGGTGGAGAGCTCTTTCTCTTTCTCCTAATGTTTCTTGATTATGTTTTAACTTGTATATCTTTTTGTTTTACAATGATTAAGCTTGCGCAACTGTTTTAATGTATTGGATGAAATGCCTTGACTAAGTGTGATGTTTTTATATATATGTATGTTGTGCTTTTATGAGTCTATAACTCGAAGAAAGCTTTTCTACTACTCTACTATATATATATATTCACTGAAAAAACCATAGGTTATAGACCATATATAGTTAGGAATTCGCATTTACAAAACCTTATTTTACTCACACAAAACCATTGAAATTCTATATATAGTTAGTTGCACTAACTATATATCGCGCACCCGCAATCCACTGCTGATGATGTCACATATTACATCATTCATGACATGGTCAGTGACATCACTGATGACATCACTGATGACATCTCAAATGACATCACTGATGACATCTCAAATGACATCACTGATGACATCACTGATGACATCTCATTTGACATTACTGATCACATCACTGATGATATCATTCATGTAATAATACGATGAACCTCTTCAGACTCTAATATAACCTTAGATACAATCAGTGTAAACAGACACTCACAGACTGTCACTCATCCATGGAGTTACTCACACACCTAGTCAGTCATGCAAAGAATCAATCACACCTCCATTTCCTCAACTATACAGTTATACAAAATTTACTTATTCAAACATATACTAACACATATTTACTCTCTTATACAATCCCTGATACAAGTTCACAATGATCCATACAGCCACTCACACATTCACTGGCTCTTATGCACAGTTATTTATATATGTCAACTCTCACATGTACTGTGTTTTACATATGTACTTACTTTGACATGTAGCACTGAGATATCCATTCACTCACCAATACACTCATGCACACAGTCAACCGCCCATACAGCTGTTTCCACATGCACTTTTGAAACCATACATCTAGTGAATCAACTGCTCACACATCTATGCACAGAGTCATACACCTCCCAGCCACCCACACACACACTCAGTCTCCCATACAAATACTTGGGCAACCAATCAATAACCCATATAGTTACTCATATAGCTACTTATCAACACATGCAACAGTTTACAGAACAACAGACATAATGATGCACAAATTAAGACAGTTTAGTCACTAACCCATGCACTCAGTGAGACACATTTAATCACTCACTCATACAGTCAGTCATGCACCTACTAAATCCTTCATCCAGACACTTATACATCCACTCATTCTTCAATATGTAAGACATATTTTAACTTTACAGAAACATACAGTCACTGGATGTTGTCATCAGTGATGTCATCAGTGATGTCATTTGAGATGTCATCAGTGATGTCATCAGTGATGTCACTGACCATGTCATGAATGATGTAATATGTGACATCATCAGCAGTGGATTGCGGGTGCGCGATATATAGTTAGTGCAACTAACTATATATGGAATTTCAATGGTTTTGTGTGAGTAAAATAAGGTTTTGTAAATGCGAATTCCTAACTATATATGGTCTATAACCTATGGTTTTTTCAGTGAATTTTCAAGGTTTTGTAAATGCTAATTCCTAACTATATATGGTCTATAACCTATGGTTTTTTCAGTGAATTTTCAAGGTTTTGTAAATGCTAATTCCTAACTATATATGGTCTATAGCCTATGGTTTTTTCAGTGAATATATATATATACATACATATATAAACATATATCATCTGTATATCTATATAAATACAAACATAAATGCATGCATACATATACTTATATGCATACAGATGCATGTTATTTACATGAATGTTGAAAAAACACTAATAAAAGCAAAGCTAAAAAGCCACCTCATTACAAACAGAATGGCTTTAACTTAAAGGAGGGCGAGATCTATTGAATTTTCAATGCTTGTTTACTTTGGTTCCATCAAGAAGGCATTCAGATGTGTCACACATTTGCCATAAATTCTGAATGTTAGCACTCTAGTTGCACATTAGATCACTGTAGTAAAGCTACTGCTCACCAGGGACGTCTGCTGCTGGTATTCAAAGTGCATGTTTCAGTCTGCATGCCAGAATTTTTTTAATGAAATAGAAGAGGATTTGAGAAGTCACTCAAAATGATCCCTAATTTTTCTTTCTGAAGCACTAATCATACTTTCTATGGCAAAATTAACCCCCTCATGTTGTTCCTTTTTAAATTGAGTGTTTTCAGACTTACCACTTCATTCCAATCAAGATGGCTTCTGGTGTGCCATACTTTTGTCATAAGTAAGACTGTTAGCGCTCTAGTTGTTCTTTAGAACACTCTGGGACATTCTGTCATTGGGCTATACTTGGGGTACATCTGGGTGATATTTGGGCTACATTTAGGCTCCTTTGTCTCTGGTGGCCATCTTGGGAGACTGTATGTCAGAATTTTTTAATGAAATTGAAGAGGGTTTGAGAAGTCACTCAAAATGTGCCCTAATTTTTCTTTCTGCAGCACTAATCATAATTCATATGGCAAAATATACCCCCTCATGTTGTTCCTTTTTAAATTAAATGTTTTAAGAGTTACCACTTTATTCCAATCAAGATGGCTTCAGGTGTGCCATACCTTTGTAATAAGTAGGACTGTTAGCGCTCTAGTTGTTCTTTAGAACACTCTGGGACATTCTGTCATTGGGCTATACTTGGGCTACATCTGGGTGATATTTGGGCTACATTTGGGCTCTTTTGTCTCTGGTGGCCATTTTGGGAGACTGCATGTCAGAATTTTTTAATGAAATAGAAGAGGATTTGAAAAGTCACTCAAAATGTGCCCTAATTTTTCTTTCTGCAGCACTAATAATACCTTCTATTGCATAATATACCCCCTCATTTGTTCCTTTTTAAATTAAATGTTTTAAGAGTTACCACTTTATTCCCATCACGATGGCTCCAGGTGTGCTATACCTTTGTAATAAGTAGGACTGTTAGCGCTCTAGTTGTTCTTTAGAACACTCTGGGACATTCTGTCATTGGGCTATACTTGGGCTACATCTGGGTGATATTTGGGCTACATTTGGGCTCTTTTGTCTCTGGTGGCCATTTTGGGAGACTGCGTGTCAGAATGTTTTAATGAAATAGAAAAGGATTTGAGAAGTCACTCAAAATGTGCCCTAATTTTTCATTCTGCAGCACTAATCATGCTTTCTATGGCAAAATATACCCCCTCATGTTGTTTCTTTTTAAATTAAATGTTTTAAGAGTTACCACTTTATTCCAATCAAGATGGCTTCAGGTGTGCCATACCTTTGTAATAAGTCGGACTGTTAGCGCTCTAGTTGTTCTTTAGAACACTCTGGGACATTCTGTCATTGGGCTATACTTGGGCTACATCTGGGTGATATTTGGGCTACATTTAGGCTCCTTTGTCTCTGGTGGCCATCTTGGGAGACTGTATGTCAGAATTTTTTAATGAAATTGAAGAGGGTTTGAGAAGTCACTCAAAATGTGCCCTAATTTTTCTTTCTGCAGCACTAATCATAATTCATATGGCAAAATATACCCCCTCATTTTGTTCCTTTTTAAATTAAATGTTTTAAGAGTTACCACTTTATTCCAATCAAGATGGCTTCAGGTGTGCCATACCTTTGTAATAAGTAGGACTGTTAGCGCTCTAGTTGTTCTTTAGAACACTCTGGGACATTCTGTCATTGGGCTATACTTGGGCTACATCTGGGTGCTATTTGGGCTACATTTGGGCTCTTTTGTCTCTGGTGGCCATTTTGGGAGACTGCATGTCAGAATTTTTTAATGAAATAGAAGAGGATTTGAAAAGTCACTCAAAATGTGCCCTAATTTTTCTTTCTGCAGCACTAATAATACCTTCTATTGCATAATATACCCCCTCATTTTGTTCCTTTTTAAATTAAATGTTTTAAGAGTTACCACTTTATTCCCATCACGATGGCTCCAGGTGTGCTATACCTTTGTAATAAGTAGGACTGTTAGCGCTCTAGTTGTTCTTTAGAACACTCTGGGACATTCTGTCATTGGGCTATACTTGGGCTACATCTGGGTGATATTTGGGCTACATTTGGGCTCTTTTGTCTCTGGTGGCCATTTTGGGAGACTGCATGTCAGAATGTTTTAATGAAATAGAAAAGGATTTGAGAAGTCACGCAAAATGTGCCCTAATTTTTCATTCTCCAGCACTAATCATACTTTCTATGGCAAAATATACCCCCTCATGTTGTTTCTTTTTAAATTAAATGTTTTAAGAGTTACCACTTTATTCCAATCAAGATGGCTTCAGGTGTGCCATACCTTTGTAATAAGTAGGACTGTTAGCGCTCTAGTTGTTCTTTAGAACACTCTAGGAGGCTGCAGTAGAACACAAAGGAATCAACTGACAGTCTCTGTCCTTGTTGGATGTACATGTTTTACTGAGAATGTCAGACTTCATTTTCACATGACTGAGAAAGATAATGTGAATTTACAGAAAATATGCTTGCAGTTTAGCTTATAGATCCCCTTCCAAACCACTGTGGGAAAATCATGAGATATTAGTTTTCTTTCAAACAATATTCATGATATCACAGCAGAAGGTTTTTTCACATGGTAAAATCACCTTAGAACCCACCACAATTCCTAAAACGAGTATGGTACCATCAACAAATGATTTATAATGTAACTAAAGTCCTAAAACCCTCTATTAACTACAATGCTTTTTAATGAGGTGCTATCATGTATATTGGTCCCAAGATGGCTGCCAACACTTCTTGGATGAAGTGCTGACAGCCAATCAGATCAGATGTGTGGTTAGGCTCCGCCCAGATATATATCTTTTTTTGAACCTAAATTACTCAAAATACGCTGGAGCACATATATTGAGACCTAGCAAAGGCACATCGGGCTAACAGTCCCTACAATTTTGCCAAGTTTCGTGCAAATCCATTCAGCCGTTCGAGCTAAAAGTGAGGCCAACCGCCCTATGGAAATTAACATGGGAAAAACGCGTTTTGGGACCCCCCTTTTTTCTTGGCCCCCCCTTGATGAAACCCCCCCAAATTGTCAGGGGCTGCTCAGAAACAAAATGTTCCATTTTCCTGCAAATTTCAGCCAATTCCGTCCACAAACGCCAAAGTTATTAGACATAGAATTTTCAAAAATCCCATAGAGAAAAAATCCTAACTATATATACCTACTGGCGACTGCCAGTATGTAATATATATATATATATTACCTACTGGCGGTCGCCAGTAGGTATATATAGTTAGGATTTTTTCTCTATGGGATTTTTGAAAATTCTATGTCTAATAACTTTGGCGTTTGTGGACGGAATTGGCTGAAATTTTCAGGAAAATGGAACATTTTGTTTCTGAGCAGCCCCTGAAAATTTGGGGGGGTTCGTCAAAGGGGGGCCAAGAAAAAAGGGGGGTCCCAAAATGCGTTTTTCCCATGTTAATTTCCATAGGGCGGTTGGCCTCACTTTTAGCTCGAACGGCTGAATGGATTTGCATGAAACTTGGCAAAATTGTAGGGACTGTTAGCCCGATGTGCCTTTGCTAGGTCTCAATATATGTGCTCCAGTGGATTTTGATAAATTAACGTTCAAAAAAATATATATATCTGTGACAGCGCTCCGGGTAGCGCTCCGGTTCGCGTACTTGACACGTAACGGAACTTCGCGAAGCGAAGCTGATTGGCTCTCCGGTGTCTGTCAACATTCTAAACAGTCCGGAGCGGCCGCCATCTTGTCTCTCGGTAGGATCGAGATACAAGAGGAGGCCAAAACGAAGGGGGAAATGACCATAAGGGGGCATAGTAGATTCTCCCTGACCCCCTAGGTTTGAAGTGGAGGCTTTAAAAGGGCCCCGCGGGGCAAAAAAAACAAAAACAAAAAAACAACGTTTTTTTTGCGTGGGGAGTGCCCGGTACGCTTTTGTGCAATGGGCGGTGGTAATCTAAATGATGAGGAGGGGGGGGGGGGGGTGGTGGCATCGTTCAAAGCACATCAGCGTGCATAAACACGAAAATGTTTTTATCTACCACGTACTTGACTTATCTCTCTGAGATGCATTCCCTTGTGTTTCGGCAATGGTAGTCTGTTCATTACATAGATCGCCCGAGGGCGGTAGTACAGACCGCGCGTAGGAAAGGGTCAAAAGCCAGGGGTATAGGAGTATGTAACAAGCGAGCCATTTAATTGAAAAAACTAAACGTGACAAACGGTTGCAGGATCAGTGAAGGTTGATTTTTTAATTGAAAGTATAACAGGATCAGTTACAATAAAATCGTCCATACGCACACCATGGGCGAGTATCATGGGTAACATTACTTCGAAGCTTTATTAATACAATAATCAATGATGAAAAATCGACATCAATAGGGTTGTCCGTATTCCCAGTCAGTACCCTTCCCCGCCCGCCATGTGCACAAAGACCGCATACATCCCCCATAACGTCAAGGCTAAGTAACTAGAACGTCATAAGGAGTTGCAAGTCGCTCCCATACTGGCGCCATTTTGGTGAGGCCAGGCAGGTTCAGAGTATAGTTCAATGTCTCCAATAAGTAGCGGCAGGACCAGAATCCCTTTCGGCAGTTCTGGCTTTGTCATTACGAGCACTAGAAAACAAGACATTCTGGGCAATATCACCCTTGACGCAGCCCTTTATGCTACAAGATGGTGTCTTCCATTCAGAAAATATTGTTGGCAGCATTTTGAAAGGAAAGATAAACGGCCGTTCTCCTAGTGAGTCTCACATTGTTACATTTATGAAGAATGTTGAAGAGTAGTATGTTGAAAATATGAAGCCATCGTTCTACAAACTCTCAACCAGCCTTGGATGGAAAAATCCTGAAAACCAGTTTTTGTCTGCATAGCATCAGCAGCAGCACTTGAGTCAGCTTTGTGTGAAGCCGCCATCTTGATGCAATCAATACCGTCCCCCTGCACACATTCAGGGACCAGGCCGCAGGACGTGTCTTTAGGTCAAATGGATTGTGGGACAAGGTGCAGAATGGAAGAGTCACCAAAAGGCAAAAAGTTCCGCCGGACCCCGGGAGCCGGCCGCCTATGTCGGGAGCGATCTCAGGCCACACCAGGGCAACAAGACTTGGGGAGGGGGCAGGAGCCAAGCGCCCCCTCCCAGTCCGCGCCACCACACCGCCCCTCGAGGGCCACCGTCAAGCGGTCCAGGGAGGCACCGCAGGCAGCGGTTCTTCAGATCAGTGACTCTCACCGGCAAGGCTCCCCTCCGTTAGCAGCGATCGTTGGCGCTGTGGTTGCGGCCGGAGGCCCCGCCTAGTCAACGCCCCGGCCTCTTCATGTCGTAGGTCGCAAGAGTGGGCGCAACTCTGCTGGCCGAGCGAGGAATACCGTCCCCCTGCACACATTCAGGGACCAGGCCACATTGCGAGGGCACCGCAGGACGTGTCTTCAGGTCAAATGGATTGTGGGACAAGGTGCAGAATAGCAGAGTCACCAAAAGGCAAAAAGTTCCGCTGGACCCCGGGAGCCGGCCGCCTATGTCGGGGGCGATCTTAGGCCACACCAGGGCAACAAGACTTGGGGAGGGGGCAGGAGCCAAGCGCCCCCTCCCAGTCCGCGCCACCACACCGCCCCTCGGGGGCCTCCGTCAAGCAGTTTAGGGAGGCACCGCAGGCAGCGGTTCTTCAGATCAGTGGCTCTCACCGGCAAGGCTTCCCTCCGTCAGCAGCGATCGTTGGCGCTGTAGTTGCGGCCAGAGGCCCCGCCTAGTCAACGCCCCGGCCTCTTCATGTCGTAGGTCGCAAGAGTGGGCGCAACTCTGCTGGCCGAGCGAGGAATACCGTCCCCCTGCACACATTCAGGGACCAGGCCACATTGCGAGGGCACCGCAGGACGTGTCTTCAGGTCAAATGGATTGTGGGACAAGGTGCAGAATAGCAGAGTCACCAAAAGGCAAAAAGTTCCGCTGGACCCCGGTAGCCGGCCGCCTATGTCGGGGGCGATCTTAGGCCACACCAGGGCAACAAGACTTGGGGAGGGGGCAGGAGCCAAGCGCCCCCTCCCAGTCCGCGCCACCACACCGCCCCTCGGGGGCCTCCGTCAAGCAGTTTAGGGAGGCACCGCAGGCAGCGGTTCTTCAGATCAGTGGCTCTCACCGGCAAGGCTTCCCTCCATCAGCAGCGATCGTTGGCGCTGTGGTTGCGGCCAGAGGCCCCGCCTAGTCAACGCCCCGGCCTCTCCATGTTGTAGGTCGCAAGAGTGGGCGCAACTCTGCTGGCCGAGCGAGGAATACCGTCCCCCTGCACACATTCAGGGACCAGGCCACATTGCGAGGGCACCGCAGGACGTGTCTTCAGGTCAAACGGATTGTGGGACAAGGTGCAGAATAGAAGAGTCACGAAAAAGGCAAAAATTTCCGCTGGACCCCGGGAGCCGGCCGCCTGTGTCGGGGGCGATCTTAGGCCACACCAGGGCAACAAGACTTGGGGAGGTGGCAGGAGCCAAGCACCCCCTCCCAGTCCGCGCCACCACATCGCCCCTCGGGGGCCTCCGTCAAGCGGTTCACGGAGGCACCGCAGGCAGCGGTTCTTCAGATCAGTGGCTCTCACCGGCAAGGCTCCCCCCCGTCAGCAGCGATCGTTGGCGCTGTGGTTGCGGCCGGAGGCCCTGCCTAGTCAACGCCCCGGCCTCTCCATGTCGTAGGCCGCAAGAGTGGTCGCAACTCTGCTGGCCGAGCGAGACTTGGGGAGGGGGCAGGAGCCAAGCGCCCCCTCCCAGTCCGTGCCACCACACCGCCCCTCGGGAGCCTCCGTCAAGCGGCTCAGGGAGGCACCGCAGGCAGCGGTTCTTCAGATCACAACAGAGTCTCATGCTCGATCGATTGAGTTGGCCGAATCAGGCAACAAGAAGGTGTGGGAGGGGGGCACCTCTTGCTCAACCACCACTTGAGGAGGTGGTACTCTCTTCCTAGGAGGTGGTGGTGGTGGTGGGGATGCACCAGCTGAAGCTACAACACTTGCTATTGCTAAGTGATGAAAAAAGGTCTTCCTCTCACAAAGATGAAAGTCAGAGTGAGGAAACAAGGAGGGGTTTTCATCATTTGGGACAAAAAATAGTTCTAAACCAATGAAAAGTGTTATTTTTAGGTCACATGACCTAGCCTTACATCATTAGGAACCCAAAAGTGAAATGAACCAATGATAAGTTTTATTAACAAGTCACATGACCTGTTATGCTTACTTTACGTGGTCCGCGCCGCACCCCGGATCGCTTCCGGGAAGCTGCGCTTCGCGCCTCGCGCACCGGAGCACTTCCGGGTGTGCTAACGCGGAGCGTCATATGAAAAAAAAAAAAAGTTCTGTTAAATGACAACAGAAGGGACAGGCAACAAGAACCATCAGTCAAAGAGGGAAGGGCAAGTTCTTCTCTACCGAGTCACGTTGGGGCTCCACCGGAACTGATCGAATTGGTAGTCTACAGTGTTTCTGGATGTTTCAGACTGAAGCTGGCGTCAGCATGAGAGCACCCCGTGGCTACGTCGTGGCCGTTCCGCGAGCAATCATGGCAGTTGCTCCCCACCGGAAGTCTGCGGGAGTTGGGGGCCCCGGTGACTCTTGTAGAATCTTCAAGGCTGAGGGGACGCTTTTGGGAATGGGGCCCATGCCCTAGCAGTGAAGCGTCCGAGTTCCAGGGTTGCCCAGAGCCATCCTTGCAGGCCAGGCCCAAGTCTGTGGAGCCGACCGCCATTTCCTGAGCTCCGTGGCAGCCGCCTGTCGCTGTACCGCAAGAGTGGGTGCAATTCAGCCGGATGGCGGGTGAGTCGCTGTAATAGCAAGAGCAGGCGTAATTCAGCTGGCCGAGCGAGGCACTGTGCCGCAGGAGCGGGCGCAACTCAGCTTGTCGAGTGAAGCGCTGGGGTGTAGCTGAGAAACCTCCACCTGGGCAGGTGGGGGAGGCTCTTTCGCGCCGCCTCTCCCTTCCAGTGCACCCCACGCCGTCTCCTGGTGCAGGTATATGTGATGGTTGGACCAGGGCACCGCAGGACGTGTCTTCAGGTCAAACGGATTGTGGGACAAGGTCCAGAATGGAAGAGGCATCAAAAGGCAACAAGTTCCGCTTGACCCCGGGAGCCGGCCGCCTATGTCGGGGGCGATCTCAGGCCATACCAGGGCAACAAGACTTGGGGAGGGGGCAGGAGCCAAGCACCCCCTCCGAGTCCGCGCCACCACACCGCCCCTCGGGGGCCTCCGTCAAGCGGCTCAGGGAGGCACCGCAGGCAGCTGTTCTTCAGATCAGTTGTTCTCACCGGCAAGGCTCCCCTCCGTCAGCAGCGATCGTTGGCGCTGTGGTTGCGGCCGGAGGCCCCGCCTAGTCAACGCCCCGGCCTCTCCATCTCGTAGGCCGCAGAGTAGTCGGGGAGAAATCCCGGGAACGGGGGCATGCATTTGAATCGATGTTGCAGCAGGCTGCCATGTAAATAGTTATTTAATAAAACGTTTTACCCTGTTACTTTGCTGGTGTGTTGTATATATTTATAATATTTGCATAGGGTTTTTCGTTATTTTGGGCGGGGTGGGCGGCGGAGCCGAGCTGTCTTGCAGCCATCATGGCGTCAAGCTCAGTTCCTCTCACTAGTTTCATATTTCTCATGAGGGGTTGTTCCTAATGTTTCTATTTTAGCGAGGTCAAAAAGAGATCCCATTAGTGGCCTACTGATTTTGCTTGATTCCTTTTGTTTTTTTCTAACGACTTTTCACTATCTGCAAAGACTAAACAGAGTATTGCGACTCTGTGCTTGTTTGTAAATAGAGAATGAACCAAAGAGAACCAATTCCAAAACAGTAAATGCTTGGATAACAATCAATCAAATGGAGAGGGAAGCAGGCACGACGGATTACAACGGGGGCAAAGGCCTGCGTTACCTACCCTTCACTATCTGCAAAGAGAGAATACTCCTAAAAGAAAAGAGGGGGGGGGGCAGCGTTCAAAGCACATCAGCGTGCATAAACACGTAAATGTTTTTACCTACCACGTACTTGACATTTTAAAGTTTTTGATATTTGCTATTAAAAAACCATTGAAATTCACTGAAAAAACCATAGGTTATAGACCATATATAGTTAGGAATTAGCATTTACAAAACCTTGAAAATTCACTGAAAAAACCATGGGTTATAGACCATTTATAGTTAGGAATTAGCATTTACAAAACCTTATTTTACTCACACAAAACCATTGAAATTCCATATATAGTTAGTTGCACTAACTATATATCGCGCACCCGCAATCCACTGCTGATGATGTCACATATTATATCATTCATGACATGGTCAGTGACATCACTGATGACATCACTGATGACATCTCAAATGACATCACTGATGACATAACTAATGACATCTCAGATGACATCACTGATGACATCACTGATGACATCTCAAATGACATCACTGATAACATCTCAAATGACATCACTGATGACATCACTGATGATATCATTCATGTGACAATACAATGCATCTCCTCACACTTTAATATAACCTCTGTTACATCCAGTTTAAAATACAGAATATAATTTTTTAAACCATTGACACACCAATACTAGTTGCTACATACGCACTCACTGATTCCTATGTCTACACACAGATTCACTCATTCACCCATACAATCATTCCTACATACAATCACTCATCTTTACAATACTATCATATGCACTCATACACCAATACAGACACTCACACTCTGCCACTCATCCATGGAGTTACTCACACACCTAGTCAGTCCTGTAAATAATCAATCACACTTCCATTTTCTAATCAATACAGTTAAATATAGAGTACCTTACATTTTCAAACATACTAACACATACTTACTCTCTTATACAATCATTGATACAAGAACACATTGATCTGCACAGAGTCACACATCTCCCATCCAGCCACACACACACTCAGTCTCCCATACAAATACTTCGACAATCAATCAATAACCCATATAGTTACTCATATAGCTACTGATCAACACATGCAGCAGTTTACAGAACAGACATAATGATGCACAAATTAAGACAGTTTAATTACTAACCCATGCACTCAGTGAGACACATTTAATCACTCACTCATACAGTCAGTCACGCACCTACTAAATCCTTCATCCAGACACTTCTACTCATTCTTCAATATGTAAAACATATTTAAACTTTACAGAAACACACAGTCACTGGATGATGTCATCAGTGATGTCATCAGTGATGTCATCAGTGATGTCATTTGAGATGCCATCAGTGATGTCATCAGTGATGTCACTGACCATGTCATGAATGATGTAATATGTGACATCATCAGCAGTGGATTGCCGGTGCGCGATATATAGTTAGTGCAACTAACTATATATGGAATTTCAATGGTTTTGTGTGAGTAAAATAAGGTTTTGTAAATGCTAATTCCTAACTATATATGGTCTATAACCCATGGTTTTTTCAGTGAATATGTATATATATATATATATATATATATATATATATATATATATATATATATATATATATATATATATATATATATATATATATATATATATATGCATATACATATTACCTACTGGCGGTCGGTATGGCACACCTGAAGCCATCTTGATTGGAATAAAGTGGTAACTCTTAAAACATTTAATTTAAAAAGAAACAACATGAGGGGGTATATTTTGCCATAGAAAATATGAGTAGTGCTGCAGAATGAAAAATTAGGGCACATTTTGAGTGACTTCTCAAATCCTTTTCTATTTCATTAAAACATTCTGACATGCAGTCTCCCAAAATGGCCACCAGAGACAAAAGAGCCCAAATGTAGCCCAAATATCACCCAGATGTAGCCCAAGTATAGCCCAATGACAGAATGTCCCAGAGTGTTCTAAAGAACAACTAGAGCGCTAACAGTCCGACTTATTACAAAGGTATGGCACACCTGAAGCCATCTTGATTGGAATAAAGTGGTAACTCTTAAAACATTTAATTTAAAAAGAAACAACATGAGGGGGTATATTTTGCCATAGATAGTATGATTAGTGCTGCAGAATGAAAAATTAGAGCACATTTTGAGTGACTTCTCAAATCCTTTTCTATTTCATTAAAACATTCTGACATGCAGTCTCCCAAAATGGCCACCAGAGACAAAAGAGCCCAAATGTAGCCCAAATATCACCCAGATGTAGCCCAAGTATAGCCCAATGACAGAATGTCCCAGAGTGTTCTAAAGAACAACTAGAGCGCAAACAGTCCTACTTATTACAAAGGTATAGCACACCTGGAGCCATCGTGATGGGAATAAAGTGGTAACTCTTAAAACATTTAATTTAAAAAGGAACAAAATGAGGGGGTATATTATGCAATAGAAGGTATTATTAGTGCTGCAGAAAGAAAAATTAGGGCACATTTTGAGTGACTTTTCAAATCCTCTTCTATTTCATTAAAAAATTCTGACATGCAGTCTCCCAAAATGGCCACCAGAGACAAAAGAGCCCAAATGTAGCCCAAATATCACCCAGATGTAGCCCAAGTATAGCCCAATGACAGAATTTCCCAGAGTGTTCTAAAGAACAACTAGAGCGCTAACAGTCCTACTTATTACAAAGGTATGGCACACCTGAAGCCATCTTGATTGGAATAAAGTGGTAACTCTTAAAACATTTAATTTAAAAAGGAACAAAATGAGGGGGTATATTTTGCCATATGAATTATGATTAGTGCTGCAGAAAGAAAAATTAGGGCACATTTTGAGTGACTTCTGAAAACCCTCTTCAATTTCATTAAAAAATTCTGACATACAGTCTCCCAAGATGGCCACCAGAGACAAAAGAGCCTAAATGTAGCCCAAATATCACCCAGATGTACCCCAAGTATAGCCCAATGACAGAATGTCCCAGAGTGTTCTAAAGAACAACTAGAGCGCTAACAGTCTTACTTATGACAAAAGTATGGCACACCAGAAGCCATCTTGATTGGAATGAAGTGGTAAGTCTGAAAACACTCATTTTAAAAAGGAACAACATGAGGGGGTTAAATTTGCCATAGAAAGTATGATTAGTGCTTCAGAAAGAAAAATTAGGCATAATTTTGAGTGACTTCTCAAATCCTCTTCTATTTCATTAAAAAAATTCTGACATGCAGACTGAAACATGCACTTTGAATACCAGCAGCAGACGTCCCTGGTGAGCAGTAGCTTTACTACAGTGATCTAATGTGCAACTAGAGTGCTAACATTCAGAATTTATGGCAAATGTGTGACACATCTGAATGCCTTCTTGATGGAACCAAAGTAAACAAGCATTGAAAATGCAATAGATCTCGCCCTCGTTTAAGTTAAAGCCATTCTGTTTGTAATGAGGTGGCTTTTTAGCTTTGCTTTTATTAGTGTTTTTTCATATTTCATGTAAATAACATGCATCTGTATGCATATAAGTATATGTATGCATGCATTTATGTTTGTATTTATATAGATATACAGATGATATATGTTTATATATGTATGTATATATATATATATATTCACTGAAAAAACCATAGGCTATAGACCATATATAGTTAGGAATTAGCATTTACAAAACCTTGAAAATTCACTGAAAAAACCATAGGTTATAGACCATATATAGTTAGGAATTCGCATTTACAAAACCTTATTTTACTCACACAAAACCATTGAAATTCCATATATAGTTAGTTGCACTAACTATATATCGCGCACCCGCAATCCACTGCTGATGATGTCACATATTACATCATTCATGACATGGTCAGTGACATCACTGATGACATCACTGATGACATCTCAAATGACATCACTGATGACATCACTGATGACAACATAGAGTGACTGTATGTTTCTGTAAAGTTAAAATCTGTCTTACATATTGAAGAATGAGTGGATGTATAAGTGTCTGGATGAAGGATTTAGTAGGTGCATGACTGACTGTATGAGTGAGTGATTAAATGTGTCTCACTGAGTGCATGGGTTAGTGACTAAACTGTCTTAATTTGTGCATCATTATGTCTGTTGTTCTGTAAACTGTTGCATGTGTTGATAAGTAGCTATATGAGTATCTATATGGGTTATTGATTGGTTGCCCAAGTATTTGTATGGGAGACTGAGTGTGTGTGGGTGGCTGGGAGGTGTATGACTCTGTGCATAGATGTGTGAGGAGTTGATTCACTAGATGTATGGTTTCAAAAGTGCATGTGGAAACAGCTGTATGGGCGGTTGACTGTGTGCATGAGTGTATTGGTGAGTGAATGGATATCTCAGTGCTACATGTCAAAGTAAGTACATATGTAAAACACAGTACATGTGAGAGTTGACATATATAAATATCGGTGCATAAGAGCCAGTGAATGTGTGAGTGGCTGTATGGATCATTGTGAACTTGTATCAGGGATTGTATAAGAGAGTAAATATGTGTTAGTATATGTTTGAATAAGTAAAGTTTGTATAACTGTATAGTTGAGGAAATGGAGGTGTGATTGATTCTTTGCATGACTGACTAGGTGTGTGAGTAACTCCATGGATGAGTGACAGTCTGTGAGTGTCTGTTTACACTGATTGTATCTAAGGTTATATTAGAGTCTGAAGAGGTTCATCGTATTATCACATGAATGATATCATCAGTGATGTGATCAGTAATGTCAAATGAGATGTCATCAGTGATGTCATCAGTGATGTCATTTGAGATGTCATCAGTGATGTCATTTGAGATGTCATCAGTGATGTCACTGACCATGTCATGAATGATGTAATATGTGACATCATCAGCAGTGGATTGCGGGTGCGCGATATATAGTTAGTGCAACTAACTATATATGGAATTTCAATGGTTTTGTGTGAGTAAAATAAGGTTTTGTAAATGCGAATTCCTAACTATATATGGTCTATAACCTATGGTTTTTTCAGTGAATATATATATATATATATATATATTACCTACTGGCGATAGCCAGTAGGTATATATAGTTAGGACGGTTTCCCATAGGAAATCCCCAACATTCTATTGGGAATAACTTTGGCCCTGGTTGATGAATCTTCGCAAATTTCTCAAAGATGATGGCTTGCTCCGCTCCGCTCCTTCCCTGAAAGTTTGGGGGGGATTCGTCAAGTGGGGGCTGAGAAAAAAGGGGGGTCCCAAAACGTGTTTTCCCCATGTTAATTTCCATAGGACCTTTAGACTCAGCTACAGCTTGAACCGCTGAAGGGAATTACACCAAACTTGTCACAATGGTAGTGTCTGGTATGCAGATCCCGCTTTTGGTAAAATTGTGTAAATCCCTCCAGTGGTTCCTGAGAAAATTAGAAGAGAAATCAATTATATATCTATAAGCGCGAACGCGTGCGCGCACCCCGCGATTTTTCGCGATTTTTTTGGGGGGGGGGGCTTGGGGGGGGCTTGGGGGGTTTCTCTCTTTCATTTTAATGTTTTTATTTTAATTTCGAGGGTGCCCACCCCTCGTTTTGGCCCCCGAGATCACCGCCGCCGCCCGAGCTGCCTTAAGATGGCCGCCGCCTGGTTGTGGGCAGGGCCGGCAAAGGAGCCGCGCTCCGATTGGTCAAGGAGCTCTGACGTCATCAGGGGGCTCGCCTCAGGGCCGCGGTGGGATTGGCCCATCGTTCGGAGGTTAACTCCTTTGTAAACGATCTGTGCACGCCGGGGCAGCCCGTCTGCTGGCCGGCACCCAAGCTCATGCCCTGCACGCACATAAACAAACCCTCTGGCAGTGGCACGGGCGCCCCACTCTCTGACAGGCTGCTGCTGTCTCCCCGGCAGACCCTCGCTTCATCCAGGAGAAGTTGGGGAGCACACTCCCGCAAACAGGCTCACAAAAGCCCGCAGAGGCAGAGAGGAAATGAACGTGCAGCCTGTAATTCATGCAGACGAAGGACAGCTGTTAAATAATGAAGCCGCAGCACAGCGCCAGCAGAAGAAAGCATGGCGGGCAGCGCTTACCTAGAGCTGTGCACGGAAACCGTATCTTCAGAGAGGCTTCGGGCATCCGGCTGACTGGCACAGGGCGGTGGGCGCGGGCACGGAGCGGACCGCAGCGAGAGGCATCTTCGCCCCGTCTGCTAGCAGCGAGCCGTCAGCCTCCATCAGCAGCAGCAGCAGCCCCGCGCTCCAGCTGCAAACATCTCATTAGACTAATGCATTCAGCACAGGCAGAGAACTCGATTTACCATAGCTACAGCGATGAATTTCCATTACGATGACAGCTTCAACCACATCATGTCCGGAAAACCAGCCAACAACTGCCTTTTAAAGATCACGCACATTTTGCATGCGAAAAAAAGGAGGCCTCTGTGTCGCACTTCCTTCCTCCTAGGGTTGGAGCAGCGAAAGGTTTGCGATTGCGTTTTTAGGCTTTGGGTGTTGTCGGTTTAAGATGCCCCGATGCGTTTTTGGTAGACGATGCACTGTGACATTTATGTAATATACAAATGGGGTGTATCTACTACAATTGTTATAGTCTTATGGCCATCCGATCAAAATCATGCTCTTCTAGTAATACACAATTAGAACATGCTTGAAGTGCAAGGACAACCATTTAAATAAGCACCGGCAAAACCAACACTTCTATTTTGACAATCATGGTATATTTTTTAATTCATGTTTTATAAGCATAGGTAATTGAAATTCCATTTTTTAAGTAAATCTGGCAGACCCTGACAAAAACAAAAAAGAAATTCCCCAACAAAGCCATGAAAAATACGAAAAAGAGAAGGATAGGTTAGACCAACAGCTCTTACATTTAAGTGCACTACTGCATATGGAATCGGCTGTACTATGCCAAGTGTTCATTTTTACATTCAAACATCTGCATTGCAAATTTTAAATTCATATGATGACACATTTTAGTACCATTCTGACCCGTTGTAGATGATTCGTGCTATGATTTGGCAATGAGTGGTGTATGTTGTCGTTTGATACTCCATGCATGTTGGCTGATGCATCTTATTTTTGTGTTGATATTGCTGCATCTCTACAACTTTTGTAGTGTGAATGATGTTGCAGGCGAGTCTCATGTTTATGAGCTCTTACATGCATCCATCCAACACCCAACCATTCATGCACCACATCCATCCACCCACCCATCCATCCATCCTGCATCCATCCATCATTCATGCATCCATTCACCCATCTATCATGCATGCATCCATCCATGCATCCACCCAACAATCATTCATCCATCATGCATCCAACCATCGTTCATGCATCAAAAATCGGATCCCTAGGGCTGCTCAGGTGGTCCCACAAGGATAGTAACATATTTAAACGTTATCCGCTAATAGAATTAGCATTTTCAAAACCTTGCAAATTCACTGAAAAAACCATAGGTTTCTGCCCTTACATATCTATATATTAGCATTTAAAAAACCAATGAAATTCACTGAAAAAACCATAGGTTATACACTATATATAGTTAGGAATTAGCCTTTAAAAAACCAATGAAATTCACAAAAAAAACCATAGGTTTTAGGCCTTATATAGTTAGGAATTAACATATAAAAAACCATTGAAATTCCTCCTATATAGTTAGCTGGACATTTTATTGACATAAAACCCAATGAAATTCCATATATAGTTAGTTGCAATAACTATATATCGCGCACCCGCAATCCACTGCTGATGATGTCACATATTACATCATTCATGACATGGTCAGTGACATCACTGATGACATCACTGATGACATAACTGATGACATCTCAAATGACATCACTGATGACATCATGACACACCAATACCAGTTACTACATACGCACTCACTGATTCCTACGTCTACGCACACATTCACTCATTCACCCATACAATCACTCGTACATAGAGTCACTCATTATTACAACACTGTCATATGCACTCATACACCTATGCAGACACTCACACACTGCCACTCATCCATGGACTTACTCACACACCTAGTCAGTCTTGTAAAGAATCAATCACACTTCGATTTCCTCATCTATACAGTTAAACACAGAACACCTTACTTTTTCAAACATATACTAACACATACTTACTCTCTTATACAATTACTGATACAAGTACACATTGATCTGCACAGAGTCACTCGCCTCCCAGCCAGTTACACACACACTCAGTCTTCTATACAAATACTTGGGCAACCAATCAATAAGCTATATAGCCACTCATATAGCTATTGATCAACACATGCAGCAGCTTGCACAACAACAGACATATTGATGCACACTTTCAGACAGTTTAGTTATTAACCCATGCATTCAGTAAGACACATTCATTCACTCGCTCAGTCAGTCACGCACCTACTAAATCCTTCATCCAGACACTTATACATCCACTCATTCTTCAATATGTAAAACATATTTAAACTTTACAGAAACACACAGTCACTGGATGATGTCATCAGTGATGTCATCAGTGATGTCACTGACCATGTCATGAATGATGTAATATGTGACATCATCAGCAGTGGATTGCGGGTGCGCGATATATAGTTATTGCAACTAACTATATATGGAATTTCATTGGGTTTTATGTCAATAAAATGTCCAGCTAACTATATAGGAGGAATATATATATATATATATATACACACCCCTATCAAATTAAATCTAAAAAAACATTTTATTATAAATTTCAACATTAATCCATTTAAAATTCAAAATTTGAATTTCCCACCCCAATAATTGTAAAAGTAGGGAAAGTGTCGGGTAGCGGAGGGGTAAAAATTACTATTCCCACTACACTGAGTGCAATAGTAGGAAAAGTGTTGGATTTCAGAGGAGTAGCAATTAATATTCTCACTTAAGTAAGTTCAAAATTAAAAACAAACAAAATGTTTAAAACACCAAAAATATTTAAAAAACAAAATACATTATAAAATATATAAATATGTTAAAAATTGAAATACAATATATGTAATATTAAAACAATTTTAAAACATAATATAATGTTAAATACATATGAAAAATATCTACTAATATTATATTAAATAAAATAAAAAATCCAAACAAATGAATATTTTTTATTGGAAATTATTTAGAAACAAAAACATTATTACATACATTTACTTTTTCTATTTCCCACCATATAACACCACATAATTCACAACCCACATCTAAATTGAAAAAAATAATTACTTCCTTAATTAACATCTTCAATTGCCAATTAAAGAAATTATATTAAGTTAAAAACAAATTAAAACTCATAAATAATAATTAACTTCCCACACTTTACCCCTATAATCCCCACAACCCACTGCTAAAATGAAACTGTGAAAAAAAAAGAAATTACACAATTAAAACCTATTTTCAATTAAAAATCTAATAGTATTTAACAACTAATTATAAAGTAAGTTACATTAATTTACTCCCCACACTGTACCCCTAGAACAAAAAAATCCACTCACAAAATATATTAACAAATACCCTAATTAAATATAAAATGATTAATAATGATTAATTAATATTAATGATCAACTAATTTTTAATTAATTAAATATAAATTACTTCCCGCCCTTTACTCCTATAAAACCCACAACCCACACATAAAAATTCACTAAATACACAACAACTGACAGCTTACTATGCATTGAGGAAAAAGCTAAATGAGAGTGACAACTGCATAGTAAGAAATGCTGATAAGGGGGGCAATGTTGTCCTGTGGGAAAAAGAGATGTTTTTGCTAGAAACATTTAAACAACTAAATACCAAAATGTGTTATAGTAAAGTAAATGAAAAAGTTATGACCGAAAGTCATCACGATTATAACACAGAACTAGTAAGTTGGTCCAATCTAGGCCTTCTAAATCATGATGAATATATGTTTTTAAAAATTGATCAACCAGTGACACCAGTTTTTTACTTAATACCTAAAATACATGAGGACATACAAAACCCTCCTGGCCGTCCGATCATTTTGGCTATAGGAAAAGAACTTTAAATATGTGTATTCCTTCATTCATCCAACATTCAGGCGATTTTCTGAGGAGAATTTATTATCTCCCATGGGAAGAAGACTACATTTTGATCACAATAGATGTGTCTACATTTTACACTAGTATCAGGCACACAGATGGCCTTCAAACACTCAAACATTTCTTAGGTGTTAGACCAATTAAATTATGGTCCCACACAAAAATGTTCCTAAGAATGATAGGGGTATGACTCAGGAGCAATTTCTTCCTATTCAATGATACCCTTTACCATGAAATCTGTGGTACTGCGATGGGCACCTGCTTCGCCCCCAGCTATGCTAATTTGCATATGGGCTGGTGGGAGGAGCAGGTATTCCGGGTACAGTACCATGTAGAGTGGGAGAATCATATTATGCATTGGAGTCGATATATCGATGAGCTATTTTTTGGTCTGGAAAGGCTCGGAAAGAGAAGCTAAAACTTTTATTGACATTATACAAGACAACAATCTTAATCTCAGTATTACCAGTGAAATTAGTAAGTAGAGTGCCAACTTCCTGGATCTCACAGTATACATCCGAAATGGTAGGTTAGCAATGAAGCAGTATAGGAAACCAACAGCTGGTAATACGTTGCTACTTGCAACCAGCTTCCACCCCACAAATTTGAAAAGAACCATTCGATTTGGAGTATGCTTCAGAACAAAAAATAATTGTAGTGATGATGAGGAAACAAAGAAAGAACTTGCCCATTTGAAGTGTAGATTTTCCAGTAGAGTGTATCCCAGTAAATGGATAGATGAAGCGATGGTAAAAGTGGAAAAAAGGATTCTGTTTGACTAAACCAAGAACGCACATAAGAATGAGTGTGTGACCTGGGGAAGCCAGTGTAGGTTTATAACCAAATTCAGTGTCCGGCAGGACAGGGTAAGAAATATTGTCAAACATTGGTACATAATCAGAAATGACCCTATACTAGGCAAAGTTGTACTGCAAAGACCACAAATAATTTTCAGACGTTTGAAATCTTTCAAACAAATTGTAGTAAAAAACACCTTGAAACCCCAACAAGCAAAATCTACTTGGTTAACTAGAAAGAATGGGTTACTGAAATGCCCAAAATGTAAAACATGCCAGCATGGAATAAACACTGCTCGATATAAATCAGGTTTAACCGCAGAAATGAAAAACATCAATGGTAAATTTACCTGCAAAACAGATTTTGCTGTCTACATGCTCCAGTTGCCATGTGGCCTGAGGTACGTAGGCAACACAATCTTAGAAGTACATAAAAGAGTGATTCAGCATGTTCAGGCAATCAGGAATAGCGATCGCACTTATCCGGTCGCACGTAATTTTGAGAGATTTCACAACAAGGACAGCAAAGGTCTGACATATTATGTGATAGCTGCAGTGGCAGCTGATAAACGCGGAGGCAATAGTAAGAAAAGATTAAGAAAATTTGAGTTCCGCTTCATCATAGAACTGAATTACAAGCACCCGGAAGGTCTAAACGTAGAAGAAGCTTTGCACACTCACCTGTAGAGATCAGCACATTGTAAATATTTTATATTATAGCTGCAGGAAATTGTAAATTTAAGAAATTCACATAGCGTACATGGGAATGATGGGTTATTTGGTAAAAGACTTTAAACATGTATATTGTCCCCCTAACGTTTTAAAGGTGAATTAGCCCACAGAGAATGCCCACTTGGGCAATATTAGAGGGCACTGTTTGGCCATGTATCATATCAATTAATGGTTCTACTATCAAAAGATTTTTAAAAAATGATTTTTTTAAGAGATTGTGAATGTTATAAACACATACAGAGTGTTTCTGTAATGTTTAAAGTTTTGAAATTTTGAATGTGTCTATTAAACTTTATTTATTGTAACAGGAACACATGTAAAGATTCCCATGCCCACTTGGGCTAAACTAGCATAATGAAGGCGGCTACATGTGCTGAGGTGTGATAATGTTTAAAATGGTACAAAACACGCGCACTATGGGTAAGACAACTCAAATGATAGTGTACGAAGTCAATGGCATTTAACAGATTCGACTAGATACTGGATTCGACAATGTATTTCTGTAAATTTGTATATATGTTTATTTTAATATATATACATGTAGATACATTGGCTGTAAACTCTTCTATCCAAATGAATTTTGCCAAAACAGAAAGGAATTTGATTTAAATTATGGGGAGATATGAAAACTACAAAAAACTTCAGGTCTGTTTTCATTGTCTATGATGGCGTCATTTTCATGTGACACAGAACTTTAGGTGTTTAAAAATGGCCGTTTTCTTAAACTCAATTGTCGGTGAGCAAGAAGCAAAGAGCTCTGAAACGCGTTAGACAGAGGCCGAATAAAGAATCTTTGAAGCACCCCACAAGGCGTCGTCATTCCTGGTTTGGTGGAGTAACTTATACATTTTACGGACCTTCTCCCTTGAGGGTTGGAAGGGACAACACGTCCCACATATACATCATTTGAACATTGACCCATGTCCTCTGTAACACCATAACTTGTTCCAAAGTCTGACCATACTTATTATGAAGTAAAAATTGGGATCCAAAAACAACAGCCAATGGCCAGACCAAAATCAAGTATGTGGTCTAGTAGGTTCACTGACAAAATATTGATGTAAAAAATATCAATGAAAAAAACTATAGTATGCAAAAATATTCTCTCCCTTTACTTAAACAGGTAAGTACAAAAATATAAAAAAATTGCTATAAAAAGTATAGTTGTACAAAAACATTGAATTATACATATATATATATATATATAATAAAATAATAAATATTTAAAAAATGTAATAATAAATTATAAAAATAAACTAGATTTAATATGCATAAAAAATATATAATAAATAAACTTAATTGAAAAAAGTTAAACACACATACATAGGGGCCGATTCCGATTCGGGAAACAAATCCGTACGACGATTCGCATTCGAAGCTGTCTCCATACGAATTGTACAAATCCGTCTGGATCGCGTAGTACGATCCGTAGGATAGAAATACTTCCGAATCCGCGCAAACCGTACGAAAAACAAGGCTAAATCCATACGAATCAGACTCTTACAATGAACCGTATGATTCGTAAACGTTGCCGTACAACCCGCCAAGTACGATCCGGACCGGGTAATGAATATGCGATTCGTACGGAACATGTCGCGTATAGGTAATTTGTACGGAGAGCCACACATTCACATACGCACCGTACCCCTAAACGCAAGGGGTGTCACACGGGGTGTACCCACGGGGTGTACGCACTGTACACCTATGGCCTTGGGGGGTACGAACCGTACCCCTATGCGCCGTACGCCAACATTCATGGGGTGTACGCATGGGAATATACACACCGTACCCCTGAAATCCAGGGATGTACGCACCGTACCCCGACGCACCGGACCCCTGCTATCATGGGGTGTACGCACCGTACCCGGGGGGGGTCCGTTTCGTACGCGTTTCGAGGCGAAATCTGCTTTTACGGATGTTTTAAGCTCCCGTAGAAAAAGAGTCGGACGGAGTGTTGTCGATGCAATTCGTACTTGCTGGGTCGGAAAATACAGCTTCGATCCGTACGGACATCGCGTACTGCGCGTTCTGAATGTGATTCGTACGGATCAGTGAATTGTACGGTCTTCGGTACGATTTGTACAGAGAACTGCTTTGGGTACACATCGTACTAGGTCGTACGTACGGGTACTGTTCTCCATACGAATCGTACGGGAAAAAAGCTCAGTACGGCTATTCGGAGGGCATTTTCCCGAATCAGTATTGGCCCCATAATAATTTATATATCCCTATCAAATAAAATCCAAAAAAACATTTTATTATAAATTACAATATTAATCTATTTAAAAATCTTCAAATTTAAATTTCCCACCCCAATAATTGCAAAAGTAGGGAAAGTGTTGGATAGCGGAGTGGTACAAATTACTGTTCCCACTACAGTGCAACAGTAGGGAAAGTGTTGGATTTCAGAGCAGTAACTATTAATATTCTCACTTCAGTAAGTTCAAAATTAAAAACAAACAACATTTTTACACCACAAATATTTAAAAAACAAAATAAATTATAAAATATATAAATATGTTAAAAATGTAAATAGAAATATATTTAATATTAAAACAATTTTAAAACACATTATAATGTTAAATACATATGAAAAATACCTACTAGTATTATATTAAATAACATAAAAAATCCAAACAAATGGATATTTTTTATTAGAAATTATCTAGAAACAAAAACATTACAAAAATTTACTTTTTTTTATTTTCCACCATAAAACACCACATAATTCACAGTCCACATGTAAATTAGAAAAACATTTACTTCCTTAATTAACACAATTAATTGCTGATTAAAGAAATTATATTAAGTTAAAAACAAATCAAAAATCATAAATATTGAACTTCCCACGTTTTAGTCCTATAATTCACACAACCCACTGCTAAAATGAAATTGTTAAAAAATTAATCACACAATTGAAACTTATTTTCAATTAAAAATCTAATAGTATTTAACAACTAATTATAAAGTAAGTAAAATGAATTTACTCACCACACTGTACCCCTACAGCAATAAAATCCACTCACAAAAAATATAAACAAATACCATAATTAAATAAAAAATGAATATCAATGATCAATTAATTTTTAATTAATTAAATATACATTACTTCTCACCCTTTACCCTATAAACCCCACAACCCACACCTAAAAGTAATCATGAAAATTCCATATTTAATTTTCAATTAATTAATAATAATTAACCACAAATTATTAATTAAACAAACATAAATTGCTTCCCACCCTTTACCCCATTAACCCCACAACCTACACCTAATATAAATCACACAATTACCATAATTATCAATTAATTAGCTAATATAAATTAACAACTAATTATTAATTAATTAAATATAAATTACTTCCCAACCTTTACCCCTATAAACACCACAACCCCCACCTAAAATTAATTACATAATTTACTTAATTAATTTTCAATCAATTAATTAATATAAATTAACAACAAATTATTAATGAATCAAAAATAAATTACTTTTCATCCTTTACCCCTATAAATCTCACAACCTGCATCTAAACGAAAATGACACAATTACCGAAATTAATGATCAATTATTAATTAATATTAAGTAACAACCAATTAATAATTATTTACAAATACATTACTTCCTACAATTAACACTATAAAATCTAAATTGAATAAATTCAAAATAATCATTAATTTATTATTATTATTATTATTATTAAATTACACTTGTATAGCGCTATCTACCCGGAGGCCTCGTAGCGCTCATGACTTACTCTTTATTAACGCATACGCAGGGCAGATCAGTAAGCTTTTGCATACAGGTGTGTTTTAAGAATTTTCCTAAAAGCAAGATGGTTAGTGATTTCCCGAAGAGCTGGGGGGAGGGCGTTCCAGAGCCTGGCCGCGTTATGTGAAAAAGAGCGACCACCCCATCGAGCCTTCTTGACTCTGACGGAGGTGGCCAGCTGAAGGGAGCCAGAACGGAGAGAACGCCCAGGCACGTAGGGGGTGGCCACAGACTGCAAGATTGCGGGACCAGTATGATGAAAGGCCTTGTGTAAAATACACATAGATTTAAATTGCACTCTAGCCGCAATAGGGAGCCAATGCAGTTCTCTTAAGGCGTCCCTGGCTGACTGTCGGCGAGGCAGATTGTAAAGGAGGCGGGCCGCACTGTTTTGGGTGACTTGGAGCTTTTGGATGACAAAGGAGGGGGCTCCCAAAAAAAGAGAGTTCCCATAATCCAGGCGCGACAATATAAGGGCCTGGACAAGAATCCTCCTGGCCTGAAAAGGAAGCAGGGGGAGCACCTTCCGCAGCATCCTCATCAACCCAAAACAGGTGGCTGCGATCTTAGTGGCTTGAACTGAAAAATTCAAGGCTGGGTCAAGCCAGATCCCTAGGCTCTTTATCTGGGGCTTGGGAGTCGGGGGCTCGCCCAGACATGTTGGCCAGATGGATGTGAAAACAGAGGGGGAAGAATTCCCCAACAGAATGACATCTGTTTTCTCTCCATTGAGTTTTAAACAGGAGGAGTGCATCCAGCTGGCGACCGCCTCTAGACAGGGACCTAAGGTGTGGGACGAACCCTCCGGGTGGTCTAAAGAGACCACCAGTTGGGTATCGTCCGCGTAGGTGACAATACGCACACCGAAGTGTTGGACTATCCTGTCTAGTGGCTCCATATAAACATTAAACAGGGTGGGGCTCAGGGAGGAGCCCTGAGGAACCCCACACCTGAGAGAATGTTTAGATGACACTGCCTCACCCTCAAAGACCTGGAAGAACCGGTCAGTCAAGAAAGACGTCAGCCATTCCAGGGCCGCGCCCGACACGCCCATGTCCGCTAGCTAATAATTTAATATAATTTAATTATTTTCCACCCTATTCCCCTATAAACCCTCAACCAGCTATGGAATTAAAAAATGCAAAATGTAATTATAATAAAATTCATAACTACAAAAAATGTAACACATGTATTCAAAATCATAAACAATACATTTAAATATAAACTAAAATGCGAAACACTAATTAAAAAATCGATATTTTAAACAACTATATTTTTGCAAACATTAATGACTTCTATATTTAAAAAAACAATATTTGTTACCTTAAATTCATATTCTTGACCACAATATTCTTGCTGTCAATAGTTCTGAATCACGATATTTCCAACTCGATATTTGTGTAAGGCAACATTTCCAACTCAATATTCTGTCTCAACACCACTCTAGAACACTTCTGTGCCATCTAACTTGCCTACCAGAACAGTGCCAGGGAAACCTCCCCAAGAAGGGGCATCTAGTGGGCAGTACAGGCACCTAAATGATGGTATTTGGGTGGGCTGGGGTTGTGATTGGGGGGTCTGGATTGGTCCTTGGGAGGGTTGAGCTTATGATTGGAAGGGTATAATTCGTCTGTTGGAGGGCTGGGTTTGACCATACACGGTATTCAGTAAGCATGAAGGGCAGTGATGGGTATGAGGGAATAGATTTAGTCGTTTTTTGTTTTGCCTTAGAAGTTCTACGGTTGGCAAGGGGTCCTTTGGGTTTTGGGAGGGTGTGAGTCAGTTTCTGGTTGGTTTTCCTTTTTTTACTCCCTCATGGGCTAAGAAGGGGTTTAGTGGGGAGGGAGTTTGGGGTGATTTTCGAAGTGAAAGAGAAGGATAAGGGTGAGAAATAAGGCGTTCAGGCTTTGAGAGGAGGGCAGCTGTGGCAGGTAGGAGTTCAAGGGCAAACATGGTAAGTTCTTTTGGAGACTGAGGAGGAGGTAAGGCAAGTCATTGGGTGTTGGAGGTAGAGGGGTGTACAGTCTGAGGTGTGGATGCACATGCTGTTTGTGCATGTCTGTGTGTGTGTTTGGTTGATGAGTCTTCTGTCCCTTTCCAATGTGTGATATGTCAGTGGCTGGTAGTATGGGTGTTGCGTCTGGATGTATGATGTTGGTTGTGGCTGTGTCTGGTGGGAAGGTGTCTGGCTATATATGTGTAGTGGCTGTGTCTGGTGGTGTGGTATTTAGCTGAATGTGTATAGTGGCTGTTTCTGGTGGTGTGGTGCCTGGCTGTATGTGTTTAGTGGCTGTGCCTGGTGGTGTGGTATCTGGCTGTATGTGTTTAGTGGCTGTGTCTGCTGGTGTGATGTCTGGATCTGTGTGTGTAGGGGATGTATGTGGTACAGTGGGTATGGTGTCTGGGTGTATGTCACTGGATGCAGTGATGAGGGGGTCTAGTGCCTGGTGAGTGGTTGTGTGCCTGTTTTTTTTCTTATGTTTCTATAGGCAGGTGCTGTGTATGGATGTTGGGGTGGATGCATGCTGATGTGTGTGCTTTGAGTAATAGAATAGGGATTGGGGATGGGGAAGAGGCAGCAGCTGGGATGGAATGCTGGAAATGGTGGAAGGCTGCCATGAGTGTGGAAGCCAGAGCCTGAAAAGATCTCTGTAGACCAGACATGTCAGCATCAAGGGCTTCCAGGTATGACACCATCAGCATAAACTGGGGGCTTTGCACCTGGTTGGTATTCAGCACTGCAGTCGGACCCAAAAAGATCTGTCTCTGGATGTCAATTGCCTTTACACTCATCACAGCAGCGGAGACAGGGGCAGGAGATGAGGTGCCTGGTGCAAAGGAGACTCCTCCATTCTTAGGGGAGTGAGCCCGGACAGCTGCCTGGGGAGCATCAGGGAGAGTGGAGATGGAATGGAGGGTGGGGGACATGAATGTTTCAAATGCAGGTCTAGGTGGTGTCCACCACCAGCAGGGTGTGGCCACTAGAGGTCGATTCTGATGATGACTATGATGATGTGATATCTGGCATCTCCATAGTACTCCCATCACCTTCTGGGCCACTGGTTCCCTTTGTGCCACTGGCACAATGGGAACCACTGTGGCCAGCTGCTTCCCCAATGGTCTTTGCCCTTTCTCCTCCACTGCCAGGGTTTGATGCTGATATAATAGTAGAAATAGGTCCATTGCAATTTAGTGAACACAACACATTACACAATTGCACAAATCACAACCCCTACAAGGATGACTACATTGGCTACAACATTGGCATAAGAACATGCATGAATGCTACATGACGTGTACACAGTCACACATAATGGTGTCATTACCACAGTCTGCTCCAACTGCACCTCTGGCCTTGTCCCTAATACACCCACATGTGTGTTGGGAAGATATCATCAACCTGTCATCCTAGGCCCTTGTAGCTTACCATAGTTACCTGGTGTCATGAAATGGGATCTTCGCATGGAATGCATTAATACATCTCCACACAAGGCCCTGCAATAAGCAAATGGCAGTGTGCCTAACCCACAACATTTAGAACTGCTGGGCACCTGCCACAGCTAAGTTACAGCAATACCAAGAAGATGCTGACATGGAAGTACTCATCCCACACTGTTCCTGCTTCCCAAGTGACACTTTCACATCTGTCCACTGCCGGATGACACAGTTGAAAGCTGCACACGAGTAGCTTAGCTAGGTGTCACATGTAGTACAGAAGAGCATAATGGAGACACTATGGCTATAACTCAAGTTCAAGTTCAAGTTCAGGAATTTGTATAGTGCACTACTCACCCAGAGGGTCTCAAGGCACTTGAGGGAGGGTGGGTGCATTACTTATCGAAAAGTCAGGTTTTTAGCTGCTTTCTGAAGGAGAGGGGGTTCTGTGTAAGGCGGAGGTGCGTGGGGAGAGAATTCCAGGTTTTGGCCGCTAAGTAGGAGAAGGATTTTCCTCCCATGGTGGATCTATGGATGCACAGAATTGCGGCGAGGGCTTGATTGGATGACCGTAGTTGGCGGGTGGGTATGTAGAAGGACAGTCGTGTGTTGAGGCATTCGGGTCCTAGGTCGTAGAGCGCCTTGTGTGCGTGGGTGAGGAGACGGAACGTTATTCTCTTGTTGACGGGGAGCCAGTGGAGGTCTTCCAGGTGACTGGAAATGTGAGCTTGACGGGGGATGTCCAGTATGAGTCTGGCTGAGGCGTTTTGGATGCGTTGGAGATTTTTCTGTAGTTTGGCTGTGGTTCCGGTGTAAAGGGTATTTCCATAATCCAGTTGGCTAGTAACCAGTGCGTGGGCGACTGTCTTTCTTGTTTCGGTGGGGATCCAACGGAAGATTTTTTTGAGCATGCGTAGGATGTTAAAGCATGAAGATGAGACGGCGTTGACTTGTCTGGTCATTGAGAGGGAGGAGTCTAGGATGAAGCCCAGGTTACGTGCATGATCTGTAGGTATGGGTGCTGTACCTAGGGCTGGTGGCCACCATGAGTCGTCCCAGGCAGAGGGGGATGATCCTAAGATAAGGACTTCTGTTTTGTCCGAGTTTAGTTTTAAATGGCCGTTCTTCATCCATTCGGCTACTTCTTTCATTCCTTCGTGTAGGTTGGTTTTGGCGGTGTTTGGGTCTTTGGTGAGGGAGAGGATCAGCTGGGTGTCGTCTGCGTAGGAGATGATGTTGAGGTTGTGTTGTCGCGCGATGGATGCGAGGGGACTCATGTTAACGTTGAAGAGGGTGGGACTGAGTGATGATCGTTGTGGTACGCCGCAGATGACTTTGGTGGCCTCCGATCTAAAAGGGGGGAAGCGGACTCTCTGGGTTCTTCCGGCGAGGAACGAGATGATCCAGTCCAAAGCTTTTCCTTGTATTCCGACGTTGCTGAGGCGTTGTATGAGGGTGCTATGACAGACTGTGTCGAAGGCGGCGGAGAGGTCAAGTAGGATTAGAGCAACTGTTTCTCCGTTGTCCAGTAGCGTTCTGATGTCATCTGTAGCAGCGATGAGGGCGGTTTCGGTGCTGTGTTTGGCTCGGAAGCCGGACTGTGAGGGGTCGAGGGAGTTGTTGGATTCAAGGAAGGCGGTGAGCTGACTATTGACGGCTTTCTCAATGACTTTAGCAGGGAATGGGAGGAGTGAGATGGGGCGGTAGTTCTTAAGTTCAGAGGGGTCTGCTGTGGGATTCTTCAGAAGGGCGCTGAGTTCGGCATGTTTCCAGCTTTCCGGGAAGGTTGCGGAGTTGAAGGAACAGTTGATGACATAGCGGAGATGGGGTGCGATGATGGAGTCTGCTTTGTTGAAGATGTGGTGGGGACATGGGTCGGTTGGTGAGCCTGAGTGGATGTAGTTCATCAGGCGGATGGTGTCTTCAGTAGTGATTGGGTTTCAGGCGCAAAGGTTGTGAGAGTGCTGTTTTGGTTCGGGGGTGGGTGGAGTGGTCTGTTCTTCGGACTGGTTTTCAAAGCTGTTATGTATGTCGGCGATTTTGTTGTGGAAGAAAGAGGATAAAGAGTCGTAGAGGTCTTGGGAGGGAGTGATGTCGTTGGTGCCGGCGGTGGGGTTGGTAAATTCTTTGACGATGTTCAATAGTTCCTTGCTGTTGTGGGCGTTGTTGTCGAGTCGATCTTTGAATGCTGATTTCTTGGTGGATTGGATCAATTGGTGGTGTTTGCGGGTGGCGTCCTTGAAGGTGGTCAGGTTGTCAGTGGTTGGGTTTTTCCTCCAGGTTTTCTCGAGGATACGACATAGCTTCTTGGATTTCTTAAGGTCATCGTTGAACCAGGGGGCCTTTTTGCTACCTTGTTTGATCTGGTGGTTTTTCAAGGGTGCTAATTCGTCAGCGCTATGGGTGATCCATTGTGTGAGTTTGTCGGCAGCTTGGTTTGGGTCCGATGATATGGCAGGGGAGTTTTGGTTAAGCGATGTGAAGAGTTGGTCAGTGGTAATTTTGTTCTAGTTTCTTCGAGGAATGGGTTGTGGGGGGTTGTGGGTCGTGGTCTTTTTGTAGCTGAAGTGAACGCAGCTGTGGTCCGTCCAATGGAGAGCTGTGGTGTGATCGAAGGAGATGTGTTTGCTGGAGGTGAAGATAGGGTCAAGCGTGTGTCCGGCTAAGTGGGTGGGGGTGTCAACAAGTTGTTTGAGACCGAGATTGGCCAGGTTGTCCAGAAGGGTTTTGGTGTTGCTGTCGTTTTTCTTTTCCAGGTGGAAGTTGAGGTCTCCCAGTAGAATGTAGTTCTCGGATGTGAGGGCATGTGGGCTGATGAAGTCAGTGAGGTCTTTGTTGAATTGTGTGCGGGTTCCTGGTGGTCTGTAGATGAGGGTGCCTCTAAGTGTGGTCCTGGGGTCAGTGTGGATCTGGAAGTGATGGTGTTCGGCGGTCGCGAGGTTATCGTCGGAGCTGGTTGTGATTCGGATGGTGTTCTTATGGACGATGGCGATGCCTCCTCCTGAATGGTTGGTGCAGTCTTTTCGGATGATCTTGTAAGCGTCCGGGATGGCTATGGTGATGTCGGGCGCTGATGAGGCGTTCATCCAGGTTTCTGTAAGGAAGGCGACGTCCGGCGATGTAGTGTCGAGTAAGTCCCAGAGTTCAGTGGCGTGTCTGTGGATCAAGCGGGTGTGAGATTTCACCACAAAGAACCGATGTACATCAGTCTGCCTAGGAACAGTAAAGATTTGTACATGTGAGCACACCTTTTCACATTACAAATCTCAATGCCATTAGAATACTGAAAGTACATGGGGCTTAGGAGATATCCAGTCCATTAGTCCATTAAGAGGTCTTACACATGTCTAGAAGGGAAGGGTATTCAGTGTACCTTCCTTGTCTCGTAAACACAAATATCAATGTAGTACTGAATGCTGACACACACATGAGACACACACATATGACTCCAACATGTCAGAATGTCACTTCCTGATGTATTTCACCAGCCAGTGAATGACCCTCTACAAATGAACATGTGCATCACACCTATCTGAATACACCCTTCTCAATGGCATGCAAACTCACATTCCTATAAAGTACGGGAAGTCTTCCTTCCATGTGGGCCATTGCCACAAAAATTGTACGTGGTTAATGACATTCATCAATGTTATTGGGTATGTGTGACTCACACCCGTATGTCTACACACCCCTGTATGCGATTACACCTACGATGTATGCTAATCATGGAATAATATTGTCATGGACACATTGGCCAACACTTACAAATATGATGAAATCAGAATAAAAACCTTGTAGACTCTCAGATCATGCATGGTGTACATGTGACAGTACAACACATAAAGGTACATATGCAAGCATGTAGGCATCAAAACAGATGGCATCAGTGGTGTTAGCCACCTCATGATACTGTACATTCCCCACTTACCCAGTTGAAGTAGTGCTCACTGTCTGCATCCAGAGTGCATTGTATGCCATACCACAAGTAAGTGGTCCACCAACAAATGCGACACAGTAATGAGGGAGCATCACTCCAGACACAAAGTCTGAGGACTACCTTCAATCCTGATTATGCATATATTGACTAGGCCAGCCCACTGACATCATTGTAGCCCTGGGCTACACAACATGTGCTCTGAAATGAGTTATCACGTAACAAAGCACAACATTGTATCCTCCTGAAGGGTACAGTACAGGTGCATCGCTGCACAGACACCTGAACACTCTGGGAAAATGACTTTATTCAAACAGTCCAAGACATCACTGCTACCCTTGCATTGAATGCATCACAAGGTTTGAGTCACAGTGAATGGGGTGGCATGTGTGTCACTGAGAGCTCCCAATTTGAGGATCAGTGAATATGTGTTTTAGTCATCTGGACATCATACTATGTCTGCATTTGTTTGAGTGGGAAGTCCTGGCATTCCAGGACACATAGGGGTCGATTCCGATCGGGTAAAAAGCACTCCGAATCGTCGTACGGAGCATTTTTCCCCATACGATTCGTACTCGTAAACGTCCCCGTACGATTCTGCAAGTACGATCCGAACCAAAAGCGTCACTCCGTACGACTCGTAACAAACTCCGTACAAATCGCAAGTCCATACAATCTGCATTCGGCTGACGCTTTACATTACGTCCGAACGTAAATAGACTGCGTCTTCCGAACTAGGAAGTGCGATCCGTGTTAAAGACACTCCATACTGCTCTTTCGTTACGAGAGCTCAAAACTGAAGTAAAAGCAGAGTCCGGCCCGAACCGCACCCCGGTACGCGACAAACAAGACATGAACCCCATCGTCCGTGTCATCCCAATCATGTACGCCCACCACCTCGTACATAGAAACCGACGACGGCGCAGACGGTGAGTACAACGAACCCCAACAACTGAAGTATACCTGTACGTGGCGCCACACGCGCACATCACCATTGCACGCCTGTAATGTCGGAGTACGTTGCGCCACACGCTACTGCATATCACCATTGTAATAGTGAGACGTGCCGCACCTACGTCATCAACCTCGGGGTACGGTACGCTACCACATATCACCATTGTAATAGTGAGACGTGCCGCACATACGTCATCAACCTCGGGGTACGATACGCTACCGCATATCACCATTGTAATAGTGAGACATGCCGCACCTACGTCATCGACCTCGGGGTACGGTACGCTACCGCATATCACCATTGTAATAGTGAGACGTGCCGCACCTACGTCATCGACCTCGGGGTACGGTACGGTACCGATATCACCAGTGTAATAGTGAGACGTGCCGCACCTACGTCATCGACCTTGGGGTACGGTACCGCATATCACCAGAGTAATAGTGAGACGTGCCGCACCTACGTCATTGACCTTGGGGTACTGTACGCTACCGCATATCACCAGTGTAATAGTGAGACGTGCCGCACCTACGTCATCAACCTCGGGGTACAGTACGCTACCGCATATCACCAGTGTAATAGTTAGACGTGCCGCACCTACGTCATCGACCTTTGGGTACGGTACGCTACCGCATATTACCAGTGTAATAGTGAGACGTGCCGCACCTACGTCATCGACCTCGGGGTACGGTACGCTACCGCATATCACCAGTGTAATAGTGAGACGTGCCACACCTACGTCATCGACCTTGGGGTATGGTACGCTACCCCATATCACCAGTGTAATAGTGAGACATACCGCACCTACGTCATCGACCTCGAGGTACGGTACTCTACCGCATATCACCAGTGTAATAGTGAGACTTGTGGGACATACGTCTGTAATGTATGTGTAAGTCTAAGTGACGTGTGGAAAACACACCTAGCAGTGCCCAGCAGTGCCCAACAGTAGAGGGTGTGTGTGGCTAAGACCCCCAGCAGTGCCCAGCACAGCCCACCAGCATAGGTTGTGTGTGGCTAAGACCCCCAGCAGTGCCCAGCAGCATAGGGCGTGTGTGGCTAAGACCCCCAGCAGTGCCCAGCAGTGCCCAGCTGTGCCCAGCATTAGAGTGTGTGTGTGGCTAAGACCCCCAGCAGTGCCCACCAGCATAGGGTGTGTGTGGCTAAGACCCCCAGCAGTACCCAGCAAGCATAGGGTGTGTGTGGCTAAGACCCCCAGCAGTGCCCAGCAGCATAGGGTGTGTGTGGCCAAGACCCCCAGCAGTGCCCAGCAGTAGAGTGTGTGTGTTGGTAAGACCCCCAGCAGTGCCCAGCAGTGCCCAGCATTAGAGTGTGTATGTGACTAAGACCCCCAGCAGTGCCCAGCAGCATAGGGTGTGTGTGGCTAAGACCCCCAGCAGTGCCCAGCAGCATAGGGTGTGTGTGACTAAGACCCCCAGCAGTGCCCAGCAGCACAGGGTGTGTGTGGCTAAGACCCCCGGCAGTGCCCAGCAGTAGAGTGTGTATGTGGCTAAGACCCCCAGCAGTGCCCATCATTAGAGTGTGTGTGTGGCTAAGCCCACCAGCTGTGCCCACCAGCATAGGGTGTGTGTGGCTAAGACCCCCAGCAGTGCCCAGCAGCATAGGGTGTGTGTGGTTAAGACCCCCAGCAGTGCCCAGCATTAGAGTGTGTGTGTGGCTAAGACCCCCAGAAGTGCCCACCAGCATAGGGTGTGTGTGGCTAAGACCCCCAGCAGTGCCCAGCAGCATAGGGTGTGTGTGACTAAGACCCCCAGCAGTGCCCAGCAGCATAGGGTGTGTGTGGCTAAGACCTCCAGCAGTGCCCAGCAGTAGAGTGTGTGTGTGGCTAAGACCCCCAGCAGTGCCCAGCATTAGAGTGTGTGTGTGGCTAAGAACCCCATCAGTGCCAACCAGCATAGGGTGTGTGTGGCTAAGACGCCCAGCAGTGACAAGCAGTGCCCAGCATAGGGTGTGTGTGAATAAGACCACCAGCAGTGCTCAGCAGCATAGGGTATGTGTGGCTAAGATCCCCAGCAGTGCTCAGAAGTGCCCAGCAGTAGAATGTGTGTGTGGCTAAGACCCCCAGCAGTGCCCAGCAGTGCCCAGCATTAGAGTATGTGTGTGGCTAAGACCCCCAGCAGTGCCCACAAGCATAGGGTGTATGTGGCTAAGACCCCCAGCAGTGCCCGGCACCATAGGGTGTGTGTGGCTAAGACCCCCAGCAGTGCCCAGCACCATAGGGTATGTGTGGCTAAGACCCCCAACAGTACCCACCAGCATAGGGGGTGTGTTGCTAAGACCCCCAGCAGTGCCCAGCAGCATAGGGTGTGTGTGGCTAAGACCCCCAGCAGTGCCCAGCAGCATAGGGTGTGTGTGGCTAAGACCCCCAGCAGTGCCCAGCAGTAGAGTGTGTGTGTGGCTAAGACCCCCAGCAGTGCCCAGCATTAGAGTGTGTGTGTGTGGCTAAGACCCCCAGCAGTGCCCATCAGCATAGGGTGTGTGTGGCTAAGACCCCCAGCAGTGCCCAGCATTAGATTGTGTGTGTGGCTAAGACCCTCAGCAGTGCCCACCAGCATTGGGTGTGTGTGGCTAAGACCCTCAGCAGTGCCCAGCAGTGCCCAGCAGTGCCCAGCAGTGCCCAGCAGCATAGGGTGTGTGTGGCTAAGACCCCCAGCAGTGCCCAGCAGCATAGGGTGTGTGTGGCTAAGACCCCCAGCAGTGCCCAGCATTAGAGTGTGTGTGTGGCTAAGACCCCCAGCAGTGCCCAGCATTAGAGTGTGTGTGTGGCTAAGACCCCATCAGTGCCCAGCAGTGCCCAGCATTTGAGTGTGTGTGTGGCTAAGACCCCCAGCAGTGCCCAGCAGTAGAGTGTGTGTGTGGCTAAGACCCCCAGCAGTGCCCAGTATTAGAGTTTGCGTGTGATTAAGACCCCCAGCAGTGCCCACCAGCATAGGGTGTGTGTGGCTAAGACCCCCAGCAGTGCCCAGCATTAGAGTGTGCGTCTAGCTAGGACCCCCAGCAGTGCCCACCAGCTTAGGGTGTGTGTGGCTAAGACCCCTAGCAGTGCCCAGCATTGCAGTGTGTGTGTGGCTAAGACCCCCAGCAGTGCCCAGCAGTTCCCAGCAGTAGAGTGTGTGTGGCTAAGACCCCCAGCAGTGTCCAGCAGTGCCCAGCAGTGCCCAGAAGTGCCCAGCATTAGACTGTGTGTGTGGCTAAGACCCCCAGCAGTGCCCAGCAGCATAGGGTGTGTGTGGCTAAGACCCCCAGCAGTGCCCACCAGCAAAGGGTGTGTGTGGATATGAGTCCCAGCAGTGCCCAGAATTTAAAGCAGAAACATACCATTGTTAACCTCATTACCATCAGGAAATAGACACATGTTACAATACCCAAATCTGAACATCACACCAGCTTCCAGGCACACAGCAGTCAAAGCCATTATCAGAAAACCAAAAGTACAGAACCAAAATTAAAAAGCTTTATTCAGCCGCATCAAAATATAAAACGTAAATATGAGTCCATGCTCACAGAAGGCCAATGGCCAGTCCAAATAACTTAGAAAAAAGTTTGTGGCATCCTGAATGTTGTCACACCCAAACTTGCCTGCACATAGAGTTCAATTGTCTGTGGAAACAGTGGGGGCATCATCTGGGGGATCCTCCGGCACCACAGGGACAAGAGAGGGAAGGACAGGTGTAGTGGGTGCAGGTGGTGTGGATTCCTCCACGCTGGCGGGTGCCTCGCAGAATGTGGCTAGATATACCTGGCTGCACACTTCAGCCAGTTCTGAAAAACTACCACCTGAACCCGAGGGCACATTGGGGGTTCGAGGTAGAGGGCTGTGAGTCTGTTGTCGGGGGTCTGTGGATGTGTGTGTGATGTCTGTCCCCTCTCCCTGTGGGTGTGCCTACATCCCCTTGAGATTGGGTGCGTGGAGATTTGCGCTTTGTCTGCCGTGTGGTGTGCTGGGTGTGTCTGTTGTGGTGCCTGACCTGTGGTGTCTGCGTGTACGTTGGGAAGGTATGGGAGAGGCTGAGGTGGATGGGTCTGAAGGAGGGGGGGTCAGATGCTTCTGGGTGGACAGTGCTACCATCAGTGATGACTCTATGGCAGCCACACTCCGACGTAGATCAGACATGGCAGATAACATGCCCGCCATGAACGACAACAACTGTGTCATGATTTGTGTATGTCCATGGAGGTCAGTCAACATGGATGTCTGTACTACTACAATCTGCCGGAGTAGGTCCACAGTCTCAGCACTGAGGGCAGCAGGGGACAGAGGGGCAGGGGCTGCGGTGCCAGCAACAAAGGAGACACAGGAGCTAGCCGGACCCTAGGGACCCTAACAACTGGGATGGTGGCGATGGTACTGGAGGAGGAGGGGACAGTTACAGATGTAGAAGATGGCATAGCTGCATATTCCCCCTCCTCCGGAGAGTGTGATTCCGAGCCGTCTGCATGGTAGGAGGTGCCGTGCTCATGGGGTCCGGCCCGCTGAGTCTCTTCACCCTCCGTGCCACTGCCTCCCTCTGACTCCTCAAAGCAGGTGGCACTGTCGCTGAGTCCCTCTGTCTGGTCCAGGCCTGTGTCTCCTCCAGATTGTGGTGATGATGCTGTTGGCAAGGAGAATAAGAAAAACATATCAGTCACCTGTACACATCAGACATATCAGCTACAAATCATTTGGGCACATTTCTAAACATGGCATGCATCATGACTCACATGCCACTGAACTCTGCACAATGCTAAGCCTAGTCTTGGGCAATTGGAAGAGACACAATGCTCAATGTATAGTAGGATACAAGTAACAGGCAAGGCAACAACTTGTATGAGAGACACAATGATGAGCCACTGTCTGACAACAGGATAGCTGATGATGAATCACTGTTCATTTGCCCACCCTGCCACCCAAATCCAGACCTGGTCATGTTTGAATCGCTGTGACCCTGTGCCACATGGGAAAAGTCCTGCCCGAACTGCCATGTGATGCCATCCTGGGACCTGAACCAAGTGTTCCATCATCTCACACTGGCATCACAGCTGTCCACACCCAAAGTCACATTGTGTGGCTGACCATCAATATGATTTACAAACAACATGCAACATATTTTGAGAATATGCACACACGCACTGCCCAGTGTGAGTTTGCACATGCCAAAATTACTTTACATGTGCAGTGTTCACCTGTAGCTAACACATGACAATTAGAAAGTTTACCGTGGACAAAGGCCACTGAGGCTGACTCGTGCAGAAAACACATGTTGAGACTCCTGATCAGTGCCAAAATTTCAAGAAGGGCAGACACAGTGCACATGTGGTGCTACATGTAAGGTACCAACAGGTGTCACAGACCTCCCTCCAACATGATGATGTGCAAAGGAATATGCATACTAAGACATTGCACCTTAGGAGTACATGTGAAAAACAATTAATAGCCAAAGCGCTGGTCAAATGTGGAGTAGGGCAAGGCATGTAAACAAGCATCTGCTGAAACTGGGCCATTCTTATGCCAATGCATAAAGTGCCTGTCTGACCACACCACTCCAACTATGGGAGTGTTACCATGCCTCGGAGCACTGCAGGTAGCATGTGACACACATGACAACAAACAGACATGTACCTACCCCCTTCTTGCTGCTGTCCCTCCTGCAACTGCCTATGGAGGTCTGGGAACACCACTTCCAGGACCCGGAGCATGTGGGGGGTGAGGTGGCGGGTGCCGCCATGCCGGCATGGAGCTTCGAGCTTGAGCTGTACCCTGGCGATGCGGTGGGTCCAGCACCGGATGTCCTGCCACCTCTTCCTGATGTTACTGAGCCTCCTGCGAGGCCCCCCTCACTCCTGACAGCCCTGGTGATGTCCAGCCAGATGTCACCCTTCTCATAGGCAGATGCCTGTCACGAATATAAAGTGAGACAACATCAGTACACCTGGTCCATGTACCAAAGACACACACTTGCAACAAATAGTCGATGACAACAGGGCATAGGATGCTGACCACACTTGCATCATTGTCCATGTGAATGTGGCCTGTGAGCAAACAAAAATGCACTACATGCCATTGAAAGACTACAGATGCCATAAGGGGTGTAAACCACTCTTTGAGCATGGCACACACTGAGCAATATATGCTACATCAGGGTGCACTGCAGCACGTGACATGCTGTCACACACCCCACTACACCAAATAACCCTCTTCAGACCACACATGCACACCCAGGCACAGCTCATCTGCTTGTCATTGTCAACAGTGTATACAACATCACTTAGCACATGTCACACCTGCAAAAGATGTGACACAGGCTCAAGCTAACTGTCCAAGTCATGCACACGGCGCAGCATACTTGTATCATCACATGGGTATAGCTGCGGCATACGTCATGCACCAGTCTTGCAAAACATTACTAACACAATTTGCCAGGTGACCTAGATCAATCACACTCTTCAATGTACATCGCTTCTAAGCATGCTTTTGTCCAACAAGCACACAGGTCATGAACAAATCCATCTACAGTGAGTACATTCATTTGTCATTCGTGGGGGAACACTGCAACAGCTCAGGAAAACATCCAAAAAGAACTTGCAAGGTGTGGCACAGCAGAAAGTGTGATTCATATTGCAGTTAATGTCACAGTTAGCACAATGCTGAGGAGCAGTAAACACTATTACACCACATCATTAACTGCATGTGAGAGACCAGACTGTACACACCGGCACTCACTCCAAACAACATAGCATCTCTTAACAATACATACACAATGGCTGTAGTGTCACACACACAATAGGTGCACAGTCCAAGGTAGTGCACACATCACTCACCTGGTCCTCTGGTCTCCCATACAGCTTGCTGTAGTTAGGCAGGAGGGCATCCAGCATGGCCTTGTTCTCCCCCCACTGAATGCAGGTGCCCTCTCCATGCTCAGCTAATCAGGGTCCAGAGGATACAGAAACAGCAGCTGTGTTGTCCACTCCAATGTTGTGCAGGCAAGTGCCCTCTCACAGCCACATGCTGCCTTATATCTGTGCTGCAGAGGGTCTGTGAGTCTAAGGAGTACTGTGTGATAGGCCACAATAGTTTGCACCCTATGTTTCATCCAATCCCATGACACATAAGGCCATGACACACATTTGCATGGTTTGAAAACTGAGCCTGAGCTCAACAACTTTTGCAACATTGTATAGTTTTGCCCAACTGAATTTTCCAGAACACCTGTAGAAACTCTAAAATCTCTGTTTCCTTGACAACCTGGCTGCATTCTAACCGTTCCACTGTTCCCCTAGAGGTTCCCTATGTATTTTCTTGAATCCCCACACAAGTACGGTGCGATTGCCGTTGCAAATGCAACTCATTCAATGGTGAAACGAGGCGTACACAAGCACGTTCACTTGGGGCACGCTCTGCTCGCGTATGGCTACAATGCAATAGGGAAACGAGGCATACACACGCACGTTCACTTGGGGTGCGCTCTGCTCGCGTATGGCTACAATGCAATAGGGAAACGAGGCGAACACACGCACGTTCAGTTGGGGTACGCTCTGCTCCGTATGGCTACAATGCAATAGGGAAACAAGGCGTACACACGCACGTTCACTTGGGGTACGCATTGCTCGCGAATGGCTACAATGCAATAGGGAAACGAGGCGGACACACGCACGTTCACTTGGGGTACGCTCTGCTCGCATATGGCTACAATGCAATAGGGAAACGAGGCGTACACATGCACGTTCACTTGGGGTACGCTCTGCTCGCGTATGGCTACAATGCAATAGGGAAACGAGGCGTACACATGCACGTTCACTTGGGGTACGCTCTGCTCCGTATGGCTACAATGCAATAGGGAAACAAGGCGTACACACGCACTTTCACTTGGGGTACGCATTGCTCGCGTATGGCTACAATGCAATAGGGAAACGAGGCGTACACACGCACCTTCACTTGGGGTACGCTCTGCTGGCGTATGGCTACAATGCAATAGGGAAACGAGGCATACACACGCACGTTTACTTGGGGCACGCTCTGCTCGCGTATGGCTACAATGCAATAGGGAAACGAGGCGTACGCACAGACGTTCACTTGGGGTACGCTCTGCTCGCGTATGGCTACAATGCAATAGGGAAACGAGGCGTACACATGCATGTTCACTTGGGGTACGCATTGCTTGTGTATGGCTACAATGCAATAGGGAAACGAGGCGTACACACGCACCTTCACTTGGGGTACGCTCTGCTCACATATGGCTACAATGCAATAGGGAAACGAGGCGTACACACTCATGTTCACTTGGGGTACAGTGCGTTAGACATGCTCAAGTGAATGCATGTGTAGGCTGCGTTCATAAGCTTATTTATGGCACCATTGGGAGAGTGACCCCAGGAAATCACATGGCAGGGATGTAGGTGTAGACTCATGTTGACAATGTGGATGTATACATCTGCATGGCATCCTTCCATCAGCAGGCCCTAGGTGTGGCAGACAGTGAAGTAGCACAGGAAATGTGATCTTGTGGCACAGTTGATGAGTGAAGAGCTGTTGAGACATGTCATTAATCATGGTGCACATGTATTTGACATATATTCAACACTTCTCACCTGAGTAACGTCTTGAACATATTGCGATGCCCATCAACACTGGAATGGCACACCATTCAGTACAGGCAACTGTCACATGATGACAGCAACATGCCCACTGTCACAGATGTCAAATTGACGCCCAGCATGACCCTGTGTGACCACGTCATGTGTGTGCCATGTGCAAGATTGTGCATGCTGTTTTTATCTGAAAGAAACAGGTTAGTATTAGATTCCTCACCTTAGAATATCACCATGCGTCAGACTAGATCCGGAAATTTGTGCTTAGCAGTACCCTTGCACGTCGGTAGGAGTCGTCTGCGGCTCCTCGTCCGTCGTCGGTGTCGTGGTCGCCGTGATGACGTCGTCGGAGTACTTAGACGCCGCCTCCGCGTGCTGACGTCAGTTCTTCTTTTTCCACGCCAGCAGCGCAGATCCGGAATAAGTGGTACCTTAGTCATTTTGTAACTAAACTTTGTACGATCCCTTTTGATCATTTTTCTTGAGTCTTCGACTCTGGATGGTGCCAATAGGGATGCCAGGTTTTAAGCCTTGTGAGGATTGCGACCGACTGATGTTGGTCACCGACCCTCACCGTCGGTGTCTCCACTGTCTCGATGTCGACCACGACGACAAGACCTGCTCCGACTGCCGAGCCCTGACTTCTAAAGCTAGGCGGGAGCGGTCCCGCAAGCGGCTCAAACTACAGCAGTCGGCCCGCGTCGCAAGAGGTCCCGGTCCGGATGGAGGTCGAGGGACTGGGTGCGGGGTCGGAGCCATCAGAGCTCCGGGAGTCAACATCACTCCTCCGGTTCAAAGTCGTCAGGTAAGCACAAGAAGTCAAAGAGACGTCATCGCTCTTCCAACTCTCCCCGATGCTCGCGCAACGCGGCCGGGGGTTCGGTTGACACCGCCCACGTGGCTCCATCGGAGTCGCGTGCATCTGCCCCACACCCTCCGGTCCCTGGGCAGCACGCAACGCCGGAGGAGTTAGAGCGCTTCCTCATGGCCATGAGGTCCCTCACTCCTCCGACGGGCTCCGTGGCGGCTTCGGGCCCAGCGGACCCGTCTGGGGGGCCCTAGCGGGTCGGGTAATTCAGCCCCAATGCCATCAGGTGCTTTGGCTCTGACGCCGCCGGCGCCTTTGGGCCCGGCGCCGCAGGGCCCCACTGGATCCCCTTCTGGATCCTGGTCGTCGCTGGTTGACCTCCAGACCTCACCGGCACCAGTCCCCCAGGTGTCACCCCTGGCGCAGTTCTCGGGTGGCGCCGTCCCCGATACCTCACTCGATCCGGCTCCGGCGTCAGAACGGCGCCGCTGAGCGCCGCTTTTGACGCCGCTTGGGGAGTTTAGCTTCAACGAGCCGGGCCCATCTTTTGACAACCCTGATTATCAAGGAATGGGTGATGAGGAGTATTGGGAGGGGTCTGAAGACCCTCTGACATGTGACTGTCAGTCCCAAGAGGACTGGAGAGGTGGACTGGGGGATGCAAGTGGTCTGAACACCTCGCCAGACACTGATTTTGTCTCAACTCCTACCATGGCTTCGGAGGAGGGGGCAACCTACAGTGTGGTGTTGATGCGGGTAGCCAAAGCCTTGGCCCTTGATCTCCCCTTCGCGGCTGTGAGGACCAACCTCCTCACTGAAGTCCTTAAACTGCAGTCAAGCTTGGCTGAGCCTCTGCTGCCATCTAATGAGGCATTGACTGATGTTATTTTGGACACAAGGTCCAGGCCCGCTACAGGTTTGGCTGTAGATAGGAATGTGACCAGACGCCACCGCCCGGCCCCAGCCGACCCATGTTTCCTGTCCACCCACCCCACCCTCGAGAACCTGGGCATCCAGGCCTCCAATTCCCAGACCGCATTCCCGTCGGCTCCGCCGGACAGGGAATCCAAGAGGTATGAGCAGTACGGCAAGAAGTTATTCTCCTCCCTGAGTCTGGGACTGCGGTCTTCCAACATCGCATGCCTCTTGGTCCGCTACACCCACTCTCTGTGGGACACGGTGGCGGAACTGCTGTCAGAGTGCCCGTTGGAGGTACGGGCCAAACTCAGCCAAGCCCTTGTGGAAGGCCGAGATGCGGCACGGTATTTGATCCAGTGTGGGCTGGATACCACCGACTGACAGGGCAGAGCGATGGCAACGACGGTGGCGATTTGTCGCCACGCCTGGTTGAGGTCTGCCAACTTTTCTGCCGATGTCCAGAATACACTCATGGACATGCCGTTTGATGGCCGTCGCCTTTTTGGCAACAAGGCAGACCATGCGCTTGAGCGCTTTAAGGACTCCAGGGCTACGGCCAGGTCCATGGGCCTCTCGGCCCCGTGCCAGCAAGCTGGTACCTTTTGCTCATTTCGTGGCCAAGGAAGGGGTGCCCCCACACGTGTTGCCAGCCATGCACCGCAGACTAACATCCAACGCGGTGGCAGCCGTGGTAACCGCCGTGGCGGCGGCCGGGGACAACGGCGAGGTCAGTCCACACCTTCCCCCGCAGCATCTGCCTCCAAACCCTCCTAGTCCATGCTTTCAGGCCCATGTGACGCCAGTGGGGGGCAGGGTTCACCATCACCTCCACCACTGGCGCACTGTCACATTGGACAGGTGGGTGCTGCAAATCGTCCCAAGGGGCTACTCCCTCCCCTTTGAGGCGACCCCTCAAGCCATGCCACTGCAATACCACCGCGTATCGAGGGATCATTTGCAACTTCTGCAGGCGTAAGTTACAGCCCTCTTGGCCAAGGGGGCCATCGTGCGCATTCCAGGGCCAGAAGTAGGGTGTGGTTGCTACTCCCACTACTTTCTGGTACCCAAGAAGGCCAATGGGAGCCTACGCCCTATCTTGGACCTAAGGAACATCAATGGCTTTCTCCGGAAGGAGAAGTTCAAAATGCTGACACTGACTCAGGTCCTAGCTGCCCTGGACCCAGGAGACTGGATGGTAGCGTTGGACTTGCAGGACGCTTATTTCCACATCCCCGTCCTGCCGGCCCACTGGCGCTACCTGCGCTTAGCGGTAGGCCACAAGCACTTTCAGTTTAACGTGCTCCCCTTCGGCCTTACCAGCGCCCCATGGGTGTTCACGAAGGTGATGACGGTGGTGGCAGCTCATCTGCGCAGGTTAGGGGTTTCAGTCTTCCCCTACCTCGACGACTGTTCGTTGAAGGCGGGCTTGCCCCAGACCGTCGTCAGCCACCTCCAGACAACGGCAGACCCCCTGAACCAGCTGGGGTTTAGCATCAATGTGCTGAAGTCACACCTGTGCCCCTCTCAGAGGCTCCTCTTCATCGGAGCGCTTCTCGACTCTGCGCTGTTTCGGGTTTATCCACCCGAACAGCGGGTCTGGGATATTCTGCCTCTGATTCCACTCTTTCAGCCTTTATCCTGGGTCTCGGTCAGGTTGACGCTGCGGCTTCTGGGGCTGATGGCCTCCCGCATCCTTCTGGTGCATCACGCCAGGTGGCGGATGCGGGATCTGCAGTGGGACCTGAAGTTTCAGTGCCCAGCATCAGGGAAACCTGTCCGACCATGTTCTGCTCTCCGAGGACACCGCAAGACAGCTGCAGTGGTGGCTCACGGACCGCGATTGGGTCAGCGGCAGATCCCGCTCCCTTGCCCAACCGGAACATGTGGTTGTGACGGACGCGTCCCTCCAGGGCTGGGAATGCCACATGGGAGAGGCGGAGGTCAGAGGCATCTGGTCTCCGGCGGAGTACCGGCTCCATATCACCCTTTTGGAGCTGCGGGCGATTCGTCTAGCACTGAAGGCATTCCTCCCCTCTCTCAGGGGGAGTGTAGTGCAGGTGTTCACGGACAACACCACCGCCATGTAGTAATGCAACAAACAGGGCGGGGTTTGGTCGTGGACCCTATGCCAGGAGGCTCTGCGCCTCTGGCAGTGGCTGGAACATCAGGGCGTGACCCTGGTGGTTCAACACCTGGCAGGTACTCAGAACGCCAGGGTGGACGAACTCATCCGCCGGTGCATGATGGATCACGAATGGCGTCTGCACTCGGACGTGGTGCAAGGTCTCTTTATGCAGTGGGGAGAGCCTTGGTTAGATCCATTCGCCAGAGAAGAGAACGCACAATGTCATCAGTTCTGCGCGTTGCAATTTCAATGGCGGCACTCCCTCGGAGACGCTTTTTGTTGCAAGTGAGTTGCGGTCTGTTGTACGCCTTTCCGCCTATACCACTTCTGCCCAGAGTGCTGAGGAAGAACAAACGCAACCGGGCCCAAGTCATCCTTGTGGCTCTGGACTGGGCACGAAGGTACTGGTATCCCGAGCTACTCAGCATGTCAGTCGATCCCCCGGTTCGTCTGCCTCTTCTGGAGGACCTTCTGTCGCAGCAGCAGGGGACGGTCCTCCACCCGAACCTGTCCAGTCTCCACCTCCATGCTTGGAGATTTAGCGGCGACAGTTGAGGCCATTTGACTTGCCTCCTGAAGTCTGTAATATCATTCTTGCAGCCAGGCGTCCCTCGACAAAGTCGGTATACGCCTGCAGGTGGAACAGATTTGTGGCATGGTGCATACCGAAGGCTGTGGACCCTCTCTCTGCCCCTCTTTCTGAAATTCTTCTCTTCCTTCTTTCTCATGCCCAGCAGGGCTCTGCTCTGGGCCCTATCAAGGGCTACTTTTCTGCCCTTTCAGCCTTTCTAAGTCTGCCTAATCAATCTTCTTTGTTCAAGTCCCCTATTGTAACTCGTTTTCTGAAAGGCATCACACACACGTTTCCACCTATTCCGTTTGTGATGCCTCAGTGGGACTTGAACCTGGTTCTTGCATATCTGATGTGTGCTCCCTTTGAGCCACTTCACAACTATCCTCTCCACCTTCTTACTCAGAAGACTGCTATCCTGGTTGCCATCACCTCTGCCAGGAGAGTGAGTGAGCTCCAGGCTCTTTCTTCAAAACCTCCTTACCTTTCTGTCCATCCAGACAAGGTTGTGTTGCGGACAATACCCTTTTTCCTGCCCAAGGTTGTCACGGCCTTCCACATCGGGCAGTCTATCACCTTGCCCACCTTCTTTCCGCCTTCGCATCCCTCAAAGGAGGAAGAGCGGCTACACTGTCTGGACCCAAAACGTACGCTCTCATTCTATCTGGATCGGACATGCCAGTTCCGGGTGGATGACCAACTCTTTGTTGGTTAAGAGGGCGCTAAAAGGGGAAGGCCGGTACACAAGCAGACCATCTCTCGGTGGGTCGTCTTGTGTATGAAGGCTTGTTACCCCTTGCCGAAGAAGGAGCCTCCTGTTGGGCTGAGGGCCCATTCCACTCGGGCCACGGCGGCTACTACTGCCCTGGGTCAGGGAGTCCCCTTGCAGGACAATTGTCAGGCAGCTACGTGGGCCTCACTGCAAACGTTTGTAAGATACTACTGCCTGGACAGCCAAGTCCATGGGGATGTCGTCTTTTGCCGTTCTGTCCTCCAGGACTTTCTGGTGTGATTATTGGTTTACAGACCCACCACCGGGGTTGGTATTGCTGGGGTGTCTATTCCAAGGTAGGGAATCTAATACTAGCTACTGTTTCTTACAGATATTTCATTACCGAAGGTAAGTAACTTGTTCATACTGTCAAGTATATCTGCTGTAGGAGCATCTATGATGGGTCTTTGCCGTGATGACAGGGTTTCACATGTACGCACACCATGCCACTTGTGGAAATGAACCGCTCATATGTGTGATGGCATCATAGACCATTTGTCCCAAATCATACATTTCTGCAGTCTGATGATGTCCATGTAGTAGTTTTAGAAAAATCAACCTCAATCACAATATGTCAGATCTGTGCAAATGATGGCACATGTGATGTGGGTGTGTGCATTGCTGTCAGCTGTCTGGATGTGCAGACAACCTCCTAATGCAGTTCACGTGGCGTGTGTCACTGACGTGATACATTGTCCTGCTCACTCAGACCAGCCCAGCAGATCATTTGTATACATGTCATATCCATTCCACAGACAACAGGTCTTTCAGTTATCATGGAGGAGTAGCAGCCAGCTGGCACATGTTTCCTCAATGTGTAGCCCACGCCAGACTCAAAATCTATTAGATTTGTTGAAGCAGTGTTGCTTGTGCCATGTACATTGTAATTGTCTTTGTCTGACAGTGGTACACATTTTTTCCTATATATGTTGTGCAGGGCACCCCCTCTGCCAAGGCCGTTGCCAGACTTGGATGTCATGAGGGAACGTGATTGCATACGGCGTTACCGCTTCACACAACAGTTGATTCAGGAACTGACGGACAGGCTGGAGCCACATCTCCAACCACGACACAGGTATCCAACTGCGCTAACACCCAAGGTAAAGGTGATGGCAGCCCTACATTTCTTTGCCACAGGTACGTTCCAATTTACCATAGGTGATGTGGGGGGGAAGTCCCAAACCATGTTTAGCCGGGTTTTAAGTGATGTATTGGCTGCTATGTTGCTGCACATAGATGAATTCATAACATTCCCTACTCCTGAACAGTTGACAGATGTCAAGGGGGAATTCTATGCCCTGGGACGCATGCCACATGTAATTGGTGCGATTGATGGAACACATGTTACTCTGGTGCCACCACAGGCTCAGGAGCAAGCGTACCTCAACAGGAAACATTACCACTCGTTAAATGCCCTGGTGGTGTGTCTTGCCAACATGCTGATCTCACATGTTTGTGCACGTTTTCCAGGATCGTGCCACAATGCATACATCATGAGGCATAGCAGGGTACCACAGATGATGCTGCAGCTGCACAACCATCAGGCATGTCTTGTTGGTGGGTAAACTCTGTTAGCCATGTATGTCTGTATGTCATTACTTCCTAAACTGCATCATATTACACACTCATTTCCATGCTGTCAATTTGCAGGAGACGCAGGATATCCAAACATGCCGTGGCTCATGACTCCGCTACGCAACCCCAGGACAGCTGCAGACCAGCGGTACAACAATGCTCATGGGCAGACCAGGCGGGTGATCGAGCGAACATTTGGACTCCTGAAGAGCCGATACAGGTTCCTGGACAAGACAGGCGGAGCCCTCCAATACACCCCACTCAAGGTGTGTACTATCTTCATGGTGTGCTGCATGCTACACAAAATGGCAGTGGAGAAGGCCGTGCCACTCATCCTAGAACCTGATGAGCTGGAACATCCGCCCGTTGAGGATGAAGGCCTTGCCCAGGATGCCAGTGACGAGGAGGTTGAAGATGATATCCTGAGTCACCTCATCCGCAACTTCTTTTCATAATGGTGAGTCATAGGTGCATTTTGATCAAGCATGTACCATAGAGTTGCATGGGTAGCATGCTTTGTGTCCAGCTGACTGTATGCAATGTCACTTTGATGTTTGTTGTGCAGTGTCACACAGGTGCAGATGTAATGCCACACACATGCGTGCTATGTGTGAACTTGGAATGTACAAGTGTAGTACAACATCAGTCTATTCAACATGACCATGTCTGAATGACATTATACGGAACTTGACCCCTCGTGTGCCTCTCATTCCCAGGTCGCCCTGCCTGTTGTCGGTTGGTGTCATCTTGGTCAGCCTGCTAGTGCTCATGATGATAGCAATGTCAGCCGAATCAATGGAGCATGCACGGACATGTGGAAATGTCAATTTGGGTAAGGACTCATATAAGGCTGTTTAGCGTTGGTATGGTTTCAATTGTGTGGTACATGTTCATGCGCATGTTGTTTGACTATGCATACATGCACCAACATCATGTTTCCTATTACATGTAGCCCCACTCCCATGACAGGATAGTCACCCCATCTGACAGTCATCTGTCGTTGGTTTAGACTCTGGTGAATGCATCAATGTGTGTTGACATTGACACTGAAACATTGCATATACCATGGTTTGACATTGTGTGGGAGGTCAAACCACGGACTCTGTGAGGGATTGCTGCCTCACTGTGTGCAGCAGGATGTGTCTGGATCATCCCCTCAACCTTGTGGGCCAGTACAGTTTGGTTTACCAAAACTATGTTGTGTAGGTGTGGCCCAGTGTATGTTCCACATGTTAAGACAACTGTCCTGTGATTCTGTTTGCATGGATGCATTGCCCCTTGTGGCAGTATGTCATGTCACTGTCATGTCGTTACCTCAGTGCATGTTGAGAATACTGCTACGCCAGCCTTCACAGTGAGTTGAAGTTCTGTTTCCATTCACATGATGCCAGGTATGTTGCGCGGATGACATCACAATGGTGGGCTGAAGCACATGTAAATTATTCCGTGGCACCAGTGGAGTGCGGTTATTCACATGATTCTCTTGTCCCGTGCAGCATTTCAGGGTGACGGTAGGGTTATTTATGTGGCTTGGCTCCTCACTACTTGCTGTTGACTTAATTTCCACCTGCTTGTCATGTTTAGCATAGTGAGGCTCAGTTGCTAGAGCAAAAGACTGGCTACAGAGGGGCTTCATTGCATTTAGGTCATTAGCTTCCTCATCATATGTGATGCTTACTGCTGTTGTTGGTGATTTCAAGTTTGCCTTCATGGCCCTTATGGGTACACAGGGACAAATACAGATATTACACTTTGCGTAAGTAGCACTTCCATACATTTTGATTTCTTTGTATGGGACACATCATCATACACTGTGACTTAGTTTTTGTCCACATGGATCTCATTGCATAGTAGCAGACTTGTGAGCGTTACACAAGAATCAAATAGGTGACAGACTGTCCTAGGTTTTATGTGTCCGTGTTCAAGCATCTGATCTCATGTCATAGCATTATCAGTGATCTCAAATTGGGTACAGACGTTACACTTCACAGGTGTGACTGGTACAGTGTATCTCATGAGATATTTGTAGTATCAGTGACATGTGAATGTACTCCTAATGCTTGTTTGCCTCTGTTTCAGATCTTCCTCCCTGCAGTTCCCATCCTCTCCTTCCCTCGCCTGATCACCCTTTTGTGTCTGTCATTTGTACTCAGACCAAGGGGCTATTTGGAGGTGGAACCCTTTGAGCATCACACCACTCGGATGATGAAAGGTACGGCCAGTCCCTGGCAGTCTTGTGGAGAATCTTTCTGCTGCATTACAGGTGACATCATTGCATGACTGTTTTTGTCTTCAGGGCAATGCCACTGACCATGTACGTTGGATAATGCTGCATGGCCTCCCAAGGTAATTCATCATGTTGTGTATGACGTGTGATTCCCACAGAACATTGTGCCTCCTTGATGTCAACGCACATGTCCTTCTAATGTGCATGTATTCAATATGGCCTAATGTAAGTTTATTGTTGATATGTGTTTACGTGTACAGTGACAACATGCATGGTGTTGGTAAAGGCAAAAGTACTATATTGTGTGTGAGGTAGATGGCTGTGTAGGTGCTGTTTAGCTTGGAACAAACTACGTGCAGACTACACCTGCTTACGCTGTGTGTCCTGTGCCCCACTTGGCCCTAAGGGGCCTGATCCTGTGACCGTGATCTTTGGTGATTACTCTGCCATTTTGCTTACAGTGACCCTGAGTCAACCAGACACTCCTGCATTCACATACACATGTCACTTTGTGGCTTGCCACTGCCCTTGTGGTATGTGCTTGTTTTGCATGTTGTCTCACCCCTTCTGCCGTCATGTGTTCACTCATTCCTGCTGCTGCATCCACAGCCACAATGCAGCGCAGACTGGCCAGATCCGGGACCGCACACCCCTACAGGATACTCCTCCTTTAATCCATTTGTAGAGCATGCTCCAGCCACCCTACACACAGAGAACACCAGACAATCATCCACCTGGTATCACGATACCTCAAACTCACCCATAACAGCTTCTCTGCCTGTGTGTGCAACACATACTGGCAAGACTATGCTGACCCACATGACAGTATGTCTACGTACCACCAGGTCATGTGCCTCGTACAGCACGCACACACTTTCCAGCAGCACAATATTGTACTGTGTTGCCTTATCAACACCACAGCAGCACACCTCGCCTTCCTTACAGTAACGTGGCAGTACGCAACCTCGGCACACCACTCCGACATAGCCGTCACAGACAGTCAAAAAGCCACCGGGAACACACACACCAAAGCCACGTCTCTTGGGTGTGGTGTGATGTGGCCGTTCTGGTGAAGAGAATTATCAGACGTGGCTAGGTGTTCTGGATGCAATTGACACGTCACAGGAGTTTTGTTGTTGTAGCTGCATAGAGGGTGGTCACGTAATCAGGTGAGCTTGTAGAGAGTGCTATAGCCCATTGCCCACAGTCTGTCCTGCCACCCTTGGCCTGTGCGCCATTCATCACATCCACAGTAGAGCAGCATGCTGATGATAGTTCTCATACCTCAGGACACAGATGTAGGTACTCCCTACAGTGACACCTAGCTTTTTAACCCTGATCTATACTCCTCCAAGTGACTCTCCTGTGCCTGTCTGTAATTGCAGTATTGTGAGCCAAACCCCCCTCCAGCATTTAGTAACCATCACAGGTGTGTATTGCCATCCATGTATCTAGTTGTTTGAATATTGTGACCTGTGTGTGTCCTCACCTGGACTCAGATCCAAGTGTGTGGATGGCTGCAGTTTGTTAAAATGCTCTGGCATTTCATACATTTCCACACACATATGTTTTTGACTCTGTGTACAAGATTAGTACAACAATGCGTAGGATGTATCTTATATTTATTTGGTGATTTTGTGCAGGAAACGTGAGTAGGTGCTGTACAGAAAGGGGGGGAATCCAAAGTTCACTCCTGGAGATGAGATGCCTTACAGTTTCAGTCAACAGAGTCCAGGCCACAGTGCTTGGCATCATTGGGTCATCATCCAGCAAGTCCATGTGGGAGAGTCAAATAGGTGATGCTGTTGCACCCAAGGGCAATATGCCAGCTCAGGTGTCCTGGGAGTTGTGCATGGCCCACTGCCTCTCAACGTCTTAGCCGTGGATGACCCTTCTTCCTTGGGGTACCCTCACGTGCAGGCCTGGACGATGCATGGGATGCTCCGTCAGACAGTTCCTCCTCCTCCTCCTCCCTACCTGTGACTGGTGTTGAACTTTGCCTTGACGTTTGTGGCCTGGTGACACAGGGAGGGTGCTGCATGTTGCCAGCAATCTTACAGAGTGATTGGCTCATATCCCGATGCACCGTCAAGAGCTCAGCCAGTGTTGCCTCCACCCGTCCATGATGTCGTACTTGCCTGGCATCTTGCTCGGCCTGCTGTTGTTTCAGTTCGTTGAGGGCCTCCACTACCTGGCTGACCTCCCTGGTGTCCCACCGGTATGCCTCCAGGATGGTACTCAGTTCAGTCATACCGGGCCCTGCAGCTGACTGGCCAGAATCTCACCTCTGCTTTGCGCCACTCCCACCACCTTGACCCACACATGCTCGGCCTGCGCTTGTGGGCACATCGGATAGACGGGACCCCCGAGTGTTGGCAGGGTGGATATTGTCTGCCACCTCCAGGGTGCCCGCCAAAGGGTGTCCCTCATTTTCAGACTGGCTCTCTGGTGGATCATGGGCAGGGCTCTGACCTGTCTGCTGGAATGTGGTGGAAATGGGTCTGGTGGTTGGCACAGATGTTTCTGATCCAGTTGCTGCAGGGGTTTGGGATCCAGAGGGGCCAGGTTGGTTGGGGTCATCCACTATGTGTTGAGTGGCATCGCTTTCGTTGGGGTCAGGGTCCTGCTGAGCCTGGGACTGTGATCCTTCTCCCCCCTGGTTGGGGGTGGTTTCCACACGTTACCCTGTGGGTGGGAGAGACAGACAGTGTTAATGCTCTATCATGATACATCTTTATTTGTTATCCATTGTCAGCATCACAGTTCCACCAGATTTACATTGTTGTGATTGTTCACTTGTGTATGTGTATGTAGTGGGAGCAAAATAACATGTACTCAGGGGTATTTTCCATGTTCCATTCTCTTGACAATGACTGACACAGCCATTGCTGTGTCTTGCGTTGCCGGCACAACACAGATACGGCAGTGCTCTATTTGACGCAATATTCAGGATACAGTGTCAATCCTTATGCCTGCGTCAAGCATGCACAGGGTTTAGATGCAGCATGTTCTTGTAGGAGACAGAGCAGGATTCAATTCAGCTACTTGTGATAGGTGTTGCTGTTCCATGATGGCCAACCGATGCCAACCCCCCTGGACCTGTACACCCACTTGTGGGTCATGGCTTTAGAACGTGGCACTTATCCAAGACCCATCACCTTGTCAATACCCATGTCCATGGTGCTACTTAAGTGCATCCACAATGTTCATAAGATGGGTCAAGTGCATTGTGTGAGAGGCACAATGGACTTGAGAATCAGCACTGCGCATGTTAATGTTGGATGCGTAATCATATGAGTCATTGTTTTGTTGTGCTACATGACAATTGTGACAGTGTTGCACTTCATTGCCTGTCCCCAGGGGATAAGTTTATGTAAGGGGTGTGTGTGACAGGCCATGCTAGTAGTTTGAGTGGGATTTGCAAGCGTCCATCCTTCGTGGTTTGGCTGTGCCCCCATGAATCATGCTGCCATGATCGTGGTTGTGCGTTCCTGCACAGGATATCTGACCTTGTCCTGGTGTTTGTGTTTGCAATGATCACAGGAGAGCCTTGTGCTGCCTACACCAGGGCCCATTGTCTACTATTGTGTCCGTAATTTCACACTCCCTGTGCATTGAGCATGGTGCTTGGGTGTGTACCTGGGACATATGGGATGAGAGCAGCCTCCTACCCTGAACCTTCCACCCTTTCAGCCTCCCCCTTGCAACTACCCCCATACTGTTGGGCACTGCTGGGACTCATGGCCACCCACACCCATACTGTTGGGCACTGCTGGGACTCATGGGCACCCACCCCCATACTGTTGGGCACTGTTGGGAGTCCCCCCATAAAACATGGGTTGTTTCTATACTCACCAGGCTCAATGGCTCCTTCTATTCCGTGTACTCCCACCGGTGGTAGCAGGGTCCTGACTTTCTCCTCCCAGGGCTGGTATTGTGGAGGTCTGCGGGGACCACCACCTCCAGTGTGGTGTGCACAGGAGTAGTCCTGGTCCATCTTCTTCTTGACCATCCTCCGCAGATCATACCACCTGACCTGGCATTCCTGCCTGGTGCACTTGATGGGTGCAACAGCATTGACCCTGTCTACGATCCTCTGCCACAGGCGTGTTCTTTCTGCTATGCTGGTCTGTCTGACCAATGCACTAAACAGCTGTGGAAAGATTCGGATGACTTCATCTGTAAGTGTCTCCATCTCCGGGTTAGTGAACTTTGGATTATTTTGTGTGGTCATGGTGTGGGGTGTATGTGATGGAGGGGGTGATGGTGTGTATGGATGAGGGTGTGCGAGTCTGATTGTGAAGGGGGTGGTGTGGGTGTAGATGTGATAGGGTGTATGTGTGAAGGTTATTGGGTGCAGTTGTTGCTGGCAGGCTCTTCTTTTTGCAAATAGGTATGTTGCAAAGGATGTTGGGTTGTATGTGTGGACCCTTTTATTGGTCCATTTGTGGGTGTGGCTTATTTTGAATTGGTAGTGTGTGTGTTATATGGGGTGGATGTTAATTTGGCCCTCTGTTTGCCTGATTGTATGTGGCCAGGACATTGTTTCTCAATGGTGTGTACACAGGAGACATGTTTTGTGGTGTTGTGCGACTCGTTTGCAAGCTCCTTGTGCTGGTTTAGGGGTTCGCGTTATGTGTTTGTGTCGTACTTATAGGTGCGGGTGACTTATACGGGCCGTTGGGGGGTGGGGGGCTTCGCGTAGGCTTGATCGGGGTGTGTGCGTGTTGTACTTGTAGGTGCGTCTGACTTATCGGGCTGTTGCGGGGTGGGTGGGTTCGCAGTCGCTTGATCGGGGTGTGTGCGTGTTGTACTTGTAGGTGCGAGTGACTTATGCGGGCCGTTGGGGGGTGGGGGTTCCCAGTCGCTTGATCGGGGTGTGTGCGTGTCGTACTTGTAGGTGTGGGTGACTTATACGGGTCGTTGGGGGGTTGGGGGGTTCGCGTAGGCTTGATTGGGTGTGTGCGTGTTGTACTTGTTGGTGCGGCTGACTTATACGGGCCGTTGGGGGATGGAGGGCTTCGCGGTCGTTTGATCGGGGTGTGTGCGTGTCGTACTTGTAGGTGTGGGTGACTTATACGGGCTGTTTGGGGGTGGGGGGTTAGCGGTCGCTTGATCAGGGTGTGGACGTGTCGTACTTGTTGGTGCGGGTGACTTATACGGGCCGTTGGGGGGTGGGGGGTTCGCGTAGGCTTGATCGGGGTGTGTGCGTGTCATACTTGTAGGTGCGGCTGACTTATATGGGTCGTGGGGGGTTCACGTAGGCTTGATCGAGGTGTGTGTGTGTCATACTTGTAGGTGTGGGTGACTTATACAGGCCGTTGGGGGTGGGGGGTTCGCGGTCATTTGATCGGGGTGTGTGCGTGTCGTACTTGTAGGTGCGGCTGACTTATACGGGCCGTTGGGGGGTAGGGGGATTCGCTGTCGTTTTATCGGGGTGTGTGCATGTCGTACTTGTAGGTGCAGCTGACTTATACGGGCCGTTCGGGGTGGGGGGGTTCGCTGTCGTTTGATCGGGGAGTGTGCGTGTCATACTTGTAGGTGCGGCTGACTTATACGGGCCGTTGGGGGGTGGGGAGTTCGAGTAGGCTTGATCTGGGTGTGTGCGTGTCATACTTGTAGGTGCAGGTGACTTATACAGGCCGTTGGGGGGTGGGGGGGTTCGCATAGGCTTGGTCGGGGTGTGTGCGTGTTGTACTTGTAGGTGCGGCTGACTTATACGGCCCGTGGGGGGGTTCACGGTCACTTGATCGGGGTGTGTGCGTGTCATACTTGTAGGTGTGGGTGACTTATATGGGCCGTAGGGGGGTGGGGGGGATCGTGGTCAATTGATCGGGGTGTGTGCGTGTCGTACTTGTAGGTGCGGGTGACTTATACGGGCCGTAGGGGGGTGGGAGGGTTCGAAGTCGCTTGATCGGGGTGTGTGTGTGTGTCGTACTTATAGGTGCAGGTGACTTATACGGGCCATTGGGGGGTGGGGGGGTTCGCGTAGGCTTGGTCGGGGTGTGTGCGTGTTGTACTTGTTGGTGCGGCTGACTTATACGGGCCGTGGGGGGATTCACGGTTGCTTGATCGGGGTGTGTGCGTGTCGTACTTGTAGGTGTGGGTGACTTATATGGGCCGTAGGGGGGTGGAGGGGTTCGCGGTCAATTGATCGGGGTGTATGCGTGTCGTACTTGTAGGTGCGGGTGACTTATATGGGCCGTAGGGGGGTGGGAGGGTTCGAAGTCGCTTGATCGGGGTGTGTGTGTGTCGTACTTATAGGTGCAGGTGACTTATACGGGCCGTAGGGGGGTGGGGGGTTTGCGGTCGCTTGATCAGGGTGTGTGCGTGTCGTATTTGTACGTGCGGGTGACTTATACGGGCCATAGGGGGGTGGGGGGTTTGCGGTCGCTTGATCAGGGTGTGTGCGTGTTGTATTTGTACGTGCGGGTGACTTATACGGGCTGTTGGAGGGTGGGGGGGTCGCGTACGCTTGATCGAGGGGTAACCGGTTGGTATGTGTTGATGCCGCTTGCTGTGAGGAGATATTTTCCATACGATTCATTCTTCATGCGCGACTACTTTGGGCTGTACAAATCGCATACTGGGTTCCCGAACTGGATCGTACTTGTATGGTTGTACGGCATGTTTACAATTCGTACGGTTTGATTTCCGACGCTAATTCGTACGGGTCTTCGACTGTGGTTCGTACGGGAATCAGCGGGAATGGATCGTACTACGCAGGTCGGAAGGAATTTTTCCATTCGTATGGATTCGGCTACGAATACGAATCGTACGGCGGATTTTTTTCCAGGATCGGAATCGACCCCCTAGTATACCATATGTGACACTGTACATGGGACGAAATCAACATATCATTGTACATATTGCATGATTTCTTCATCTTACACAGCTGGTGATGCACTTCTGAACTGCACTGCAGATGTAACCAAATATCTGCTGTGTACATGTTTCACATGAGCAATGTTCCTGCACACTGTTGCCATCACTCATAGGTAGACTTTCCTGTTTTCAGTTTCTATTTTTGGTAAATTCTGGTGGGGTTTTTTCAGTGTTTTCAATATCTTAAAAAACAGTTGTTATCAGTGGTTACACATTTTCGCACCACTAAAAACAACAGAAAAAGTGTTTTTCCCGGGTTTATGGAACGTTTTGCTTTTATTATTGCTTGCTTTCTGCACTGAAAGAACATGGTATATAGACAGTGTACTTATAGTGTATATGAAGTCCAAATAGATTTTTGCAAATTAATCTTATTGTAGTACAAAGCACAAAATGATAAATATTTGCGTTTTAGTTCAAATGCATTAGAAACCAGTACACCAGAATGGACTAAAAAGTCAATAGCATCCCTCATTAACTCATAATATTGTAAAGATGCTTTCAGCATACCATCTAACAAGTGGCAAGGATCTACTACAGGGAATCACTTCAGCTCAGGTATCAATTTTGACAGGTCATCACACAACTTTTTTATGTACGTAGCTGAATCACTGCAAATACAAACAAATATCACTCCAATCTTTGTTGAACTTGGAAAGAACCTTTTTTGCAGCGCATTACAAATGACACTGTGTTTCATGTTTTCCAAAAGTCTGGTGTCATGTTTTCACCACTATCCCAGATGCTTGGTGATATATATACATGTCACTATACCTTGCATTGAATGTTTAAAGACTGAGGTGTTGGCAATTCACCTACTATCAATACTGATCCACTAGAAACGATGGTCTGATGTATTAAGGGTTTTTACACATTTTCTGTGGGTAAATGTGATGACACATATTAGGAAAAATGTTTATGAAACCAGCCACTTTACCTATCAGTGAAAGAATCAAATGCAGCCAAAATATCAAATATGAGTTTGATATTTCCTGATTCTCTAAAGTTTATAAAATAATTAAACTAGACCTAAACCATGAAACTAAACCCTGCATCTTTAGATCAAAGGCCACAAAACTGAAAAAGTAAAAGGAAGAAGAAACAATATTTTAGTTGCATCCCTAAAGAACAAAACTCAAGCAGAATAATGTTAGCCAGTCTTTCTTACTGCTTCTTGTATAACAAAGTTACATTGTATTGACTCTTTCAGGAAGAAAAAAATGACTCTTTCACTCTCTTTTTCCTTTCTTTGAATGGCATTTAGTTTGTTGTCCAGGTTTTTTTTCAGTGTTTATATGTTTTCACCGGTGAGGGCTATTTTTCTTTCAGTGGGGTTTTATCAGTTATTATAGGTTTAAACCTAAAACCCCACAGCCTACTCATAGGACAGTAAAATCCCAGACATATGAGAGTAAGGTGACTGTCCTAAGGCAATGGCACACAGTGGCAATATGGATCCATGGACAGTAGTCTCAGGTCTGGGAATCTCATCATGCACCATATCAGCTGTAGTAATTGTAGGTGCATTTACCCTAGTCATAGTCCTTTGACACTAATTTAGGCCACATCTGAGGATCAGCAGAACTACAGGGAGATTACTCCATGCATCAGTTCCATAGCCACATTATCTCAGCTGCAGCCTGGGCCATGGACCAAACATGGCACAACTCATTGTTAGGGTTTTCTCTCTGCAGGCTGAGCATACTGTTCTCACATGACCATCTACATTACCCAAATTTAGCCTATGGCTGTGACTGCTGTGAAAGATGCTGCCTGCCGCATGGTTTACATCACCCAGAGGGCGGCGAATTAGCATGTCCAATTAGCGAGGTCTGACCTACACATAGGTGGTCTTTGTAGACAGACAGAGACCTTGGACAGCGGCTGTCATATTATCCAACGTTAGCCTCTGGCCGGGAACACCATGGAAGAAGCCACCGACAGTGGGGTTTAAATCTGATGACGGTTGGCGATTCAGCATGTTCCATTAGTGAGGTCAAGCATCCCCCATGTCAGTGTTGAAAACCACATGGAAAAAGATCTTCTATGTGCATCTCCCCCAGTCCAAAAATGTTGGAACATCTCACCTGATGAGTGACACCATTCCTCTGCTTATACTAATATTCAAATGTCAGTGTTATACATCACTGAGCATGAACACACAGTCCACTGTACACCAGCGGCGGCGGTAGTTATGTATGCAAGGCAGACTCCACAACATGACATTGTCCACCGTACAAATGAAGTTTGTATGATGTGCACAGTGCTGTTACAGACACATGTGGAATCTAGATTGGGGATGATAGATGGAAGTTGGAGTAATGGCAATCGATCAGATTCATCCGGGTGACTCCCGTATTTATCTGTAAAGTCAATTCAATTATTTAGGCTGTCACCTGCCTGCAATACCCTCTCCTACAACATCGGTCAAATAGGGGGAAAATTTCGTCCAGATCATTGTCAGGCCCCTCTTCCACTTTCCTTATCCAAGAATGTGCAATATATGCTAATAAATATTGTACAATTATGATGTGTAAAGCTGTGTACTGCTAACATATCCTGGTATGTGTGGTCACATGACCTTTGGGTATGTCTTGGTAAATGTTAGTGTGGACGCTGTGACCAATATCTATATATCTGGACACTCCACACATAGGTACCCTGGCAGGGGCGGAAACAACATCCTCCTGTATATTGGCCAATTCCAGACCTTCAAACTATGGAAGAAGGAGACTTTATCAGGAAGGTTTGTCTCAATAGGCAGACAATGCAAGATTTATGTGCCCAGTTGCAGCCTCATTTATGTTCTTGAAGAAGCTATTCCACACCAATGGTAAAACACATGGTTGCACTGCATTTCCTAGCCACAAGACACTTTCAGTACACTGGCTATATCTGCTTGATGTCGCAACATGTTCAGTGGAGTACTACATGATGTGCTTTCAGCAATGATGAGACAAATGGACTGCTACATCCAGTTCCCCAGAAGTGAAGATTTGGCCAAGGTGAAGGGTGACTTTTATGGATTTGGCTGCATCCCACATGTTGTTGGAGCTATTAATGGCACATATATTGCCTTAGTAACACAGCAAACCAGAGAACTGGTTTAAAGGTACAGAAAGCACTTCCATTCGATCAGCTTGCAAGTGTTTTTTCCCCCGGATTTATACATCTCACATATCTGTGCCAGATTGCCAGAATCTGCCCAATGCTACTTCGTACTGCGGACCAGCATCATACCCCCGCTGATGTTACAACTGTTACTGGTAAGGGCCTGTCCTTTAGTGAGTATGATATGTCCAACTTTTTTGTGCGTGATGTGAAGTCGTATCTTCTGAAAGTGCGTGACTCATTATTGCACATATGTGCGTCTTCCATCTAGGAGACTCATCGTATCCCAACCGCCCATAGTTGTTGAAACTGCTGAGGAATCAAACAACGCCAGAGGGAGTCCACTTCAGTGAGGCTTCTGGAAGAACAAGGCGGCCTGTGGAATGGGTCCTTGGGCTCCTGAAGGCCAGATTCAGATGTCTGTACAGTACTGGGGGAGCCGTCCTCTATTCACCTGCGAGGATGTGTCAGATCACAATAGCCTGCTTCATGCTCCACAACCTACCACTGTGACACAACATTCCTCTCCTCGCAGAGAATGTAGCATAGCAGGAGCCACTGGGTGGGGATCCTGAAAAGCCACAGGATGATGATAGCAGTGAAGAGGAAAGTGTTGACATGCATCAGGAGCTCATCAACAACGTTTTTTCATGAGTGTAGGTATACTGTGATATGTCATGACTTTGACTGTTGCAGTGGCTGTTGTTATGATACTGTGAGGAGGACATTCATTGCTACATGTCAGGTATGCACATCTGTGAAAAAATCTATGCATGACTGTGGAAGGAGGTCTTGACACATACTCACATTGTTAATGTTGGTTTGTGTAGGTAGAATTTACCCATGTACTGTGTACTCCAGAAGTTGACAGTGATTAGTGCCATATGTATGGCTTCCTAGCTAATCTCTTTGAATTGGTCTGTTGTAGGTAACTTAACCATGGAATCTTCATTTGGACATTTCAGAGTTGTGACATCAGCACATATACTATACTGTTTTTAAGTATGAAGCGGACATGGATGGTTCCTGGGAATGCCTGGCACAGACTTTGGGTGTACTTGTCTGGCACCAAGGCAACTTACACAGTGATAGGATGGAAGTTGCTAAGACCTCATTGAACGTGTTCCCTGTCATGTGATGAGTCTACTACAATACGAGTGCTATCATGTTCTCCAACACAATGTTGTTGTTGGGCTCAATCATGCTAGTCTCCTTTAACATTGGCTACGTTGTCAATGTGTATGAACTGGATATAGCTGTTGATAGGACTCATCATTGCATGTAAACTCAATAAAAGTATGTCTCAAAATGATGAAAAAAGGGGGAAGGAAGGAAAATCTATAGCTGTGGTGTAGTAAAGGTGACCGGCACAGAGTATGCCTTGTTCCCCTTGTCGGAAATCCCAAATACCGGAGGACACGTTAAAGGAATATAAAATCAATACCATATAATGTTGTCATAACATATACAATGTATATTCGCACTCTCTTGTAAATATACTCGATTCATGTACCTATTGAGAATCAGGTCCAAATCAAGCAGACGCCATCTTGGTTTCGTTTCCTGAGCTCTCTCTCGTTAGTAAGGAAAGCACGTGACATACTGCTGAGAGGAGATTCTAAAAGGTCGGCCAAGGCTATGAACGGAGTATTGCTACTAACGTTAGAGGCCCAAGGTTACATCTGCTCTTTCTTGTAGGATGAGCACATTCTTGCAGACGCCATGCCTGTACTCCCATGCACCAGAACGAAAGGGAGGCACCTTTACTGACCTACCCCCGGAATAGCTTTAGCAGAGTTCTAACCAATTTGTTGTGCCTTATATGGGTATTCCTGCTGGCTCCTCTTGAACTGGTACTTTTCCATGTACGGAGTTTGTATGAGGTATGTCGAAAGTATATATGCACTGTTTTGAACATGATCCAGCAGTCTCCTCTGCACACCTTTGCGAGCTGTGACCAGAGGGAGGCACCCCTGTACAGGGCGCTTTTGCGAAATAAATGATTGAACCTTTTCCATTGCTGACTGATTTATGTATGATAATTGTGATATATGGGCTATTGGTAAGCATAGCTCTAGGATAGATTTTCCTAGTACTTCAGTTGGCGACTCCACCTTGGTTCCAGACTCGATTTCCGTTGATAATTCCGCCCGAGGATCCACTGTCCTGGTTCCAGGCGATGTCCAGGACCCTCCGGCAGCGGCTGCAGTACTGCTGAGACCTGTTGATGAATAGAGCGCAGATCTTTAGTTAAAGTGTACAGGTAATCTGTCATCATGGGGTAATCAAGATCACAAAAGGATTTGGGTCTTGGGACACCCCATACATTAGCGGGCCGTCCAAAAACGACCTCATAGGGTGACAGCCCGTCCCGAGAATGGGGGGTTACTCGTATTGACATTAATGCTAGGGGCAATGCATCTGGCCAACTTAAACCCGTACTTTCCTGTATCTTTGCCATTTTCAATTTTAATATACCAGTATATTTCTCAACTAAACCGGCAGATTGTGGGTGTCGTGCTGCATGAAATTTTTGCTTTATCTGCAGCCCTGCACAAACATGCTTAATGATCTCTGCATTAAAATGGACCCCATTGTCTGTCCATATAATCCGGGGTAAACTGAATCGTGACAGGAATTATTTAATTAGGGCCTTGGCAGCAGCTAGGGCAGTATTTTGTTTGGTGGGGTAGGCTTCAACCCATTTACTAAAGGCACAAACCACCACCAGTACATATTTAAGGTTGTTCACTCTATCGAATTGAATGTTATCCATCTGTAACACTTCAAAGGGTAATGACGGGGGTGCAAAATTTCCACTAAGAACTGTTTATCTTCCTCCTGGGTTATGCTGCAAACAAATGTCAGTAAGTAAGATTCCCCTTGGGCATATTGACTCTAGTACACACACTTACAGTTATTCACAGACCACAGCCAAGTTGGCACACATGGAACAAATACGGAGGCAATGTAACAAATCTAAATCAGACAAATATGCTTCACAGTTTATTGAAAGCAAATTTGACTCTATCTAGTCACTAGTGTCCTCGAATTCTTTATACGAGGTGGGAGACCTGTTCCCCGACTATAATCTGTGAATACACAAATAAGTAAGTGAACGCAGTATGTGTTTCTACTTGTAATGATCCCCAATCCTTTGGCTAGATGGGACTATTAATTGTATACTTCTTTGCATTTTGTCTTCCTAGAAACATACATTGTCTTTTGGAATCGTTATGCTATTGAGTGACTTTTAGAATTATGAGCAGCTTTCCGTGGAGCATGTATCCCTGATTGTAGGCATATGCCCATGCGCTACATTTTTATATAAGGTATGCGTTTTACAGTATTTGGGTGGTGACCTATTTGGCACCCTAGGTGGACAGTTATTAGTGATGTGCAGGATTGGATAGTCACCCCACCAGTGTGTGTACAAACCATCAGTTGTAATATTCCAAATATATCCTCCTCCAGAATAAACCACTATCTGCTGACCAGAATAGGCACATTAGGTTACACCACATGGGCATATAACTGGAATTATTTTGTGAACAAATAGGTTGCCAAGAAATAAATTGTGATAAATAAATGGTGGCATATAATTTTTGATGTAATATAAATTTCAGCATATGCATATCGCGCCCTGCATAATGGAAGGGTTAATATGGTCCTGTTTGGAGGGCAGATGTCTACAACATGATAACTGCTCATCAATTGTGAATTACGATTACAATCTTGGTTTTAATCAGAGACGTGGCTCTGTGAATTGTATATAAACCTACTGATTGATATATAGCCCAAGTAGTCTATCTATGGGCGATGTCATGTATGTTGTGTATGTTATTTTTGGTATTCTGTACTAGTATTGAGGCTTTGTAACAATGAAATGTACTATGTGATATCTGAACTTGTGCTGACTGTGATAAAAACTTTTTTAATTGTAGATTTTATGGGATGGTTATAATGTTTTCCTGAAGAAGGTGGCTATATCATAGATGTCCGCCAAAATGCGTCGATGCTCAAAAAGAAAGGAGAAATACTTTAAGTCTTGAGAGATAACAATTCTGATGCTAAGCTGAATTGATCTCATCATTCTATGTATCTCCTTGTTTACAAATAGGAACTTACTTTTCCTTTTCTGTCTGTCCCTTTATACCGTATATTTTATATTGTATGTGATTTTAATGTATTGTGAAATAATTTGGTATTTATTATTAACCATATTGGTTTATTGCACTTGCTTTGAATAAACTGTGAAGTATATTTGTCTGATTTAGATTTGTTACATTGCCTCCGTATTTGTTACATGTGTGCCAACTTGGCTGTGGTCTGTGAATAACTGTAAGTGTGTGTACTAGAGTCAATATGCCCAAGGGGAATCTATCTTACTGACATTTGTCTTTTTGGTACCCAATCCCTTTGGTACTTGGGTCCCTCTCTTTTGTTAGAGGTTATGCTGCAAACAAACCATGCAATATTTAACTACATGGGCAGCAGTTTTAGGGATAGGGTTATTCCATACTGGCCTCTAATAATGCACAGATTCCTTTAGCTTCAATGTGGGCAATACCATGGGCCATTACTACAACGGCATATACCAGGGCATTAGGCAATAGCCATCTCTGTCTGTCCGTTAGATCAATCCAACAATCATTTTTGTCTAACCGCCCTATTTCCTGTTCCCATCGTAACAATTCATCATAGGTGGCCTCTTTCTGTAATTCCTTAACACTTTCAATAGTGTTATCAAATACTGTAGTCTCCGCCACCCATCGAGTTGCTACACTAGGGAACATTGTGGAGGTTTTAGTTTGCGCTGTTTCCTTCGCTACTTGATCAGCAAAAGCATTTCCTTCTCCTGTAGTATCAGTGATTTTCTTATGGGCACTACACTTAACAATAGCTACCTTTTCTGGTAGGGTTAAAGCATATAATAGTCTCTCGATCAACTGGCCATGTTGTATTCTTTGGCCATGAGAATTAAGGAATCTCCGTTCCCTCCACAGCTGTCCAAAACTATGGGCTACGCCAAAGGCGTATTGGTTGTCAGTGAAGATATTAACTCTTAATCCTTCACTCAGTTCACAGGCCCTTGTAAAGCTATTAGTTCAGCTGCTTGTGCAGAATGCTGAGAAACCTGAGCGGTCTCAACTACTGTTCTAAGGGTAATTATAGCATAAGCAGCTGTTGTAGTGCCATCTGGTAGCTTGAAACAAGAGCCATCCACATACAAGTCCCCTTGGGGGTCAGATAGAGGGGAATCAGTGAGGTCTACACGTCCCTTCGTTTCTTCTTCCGTCCAAAATATGCAATCATGGACATCGTTTTTTTGGTCACTCGAAGGGAGGGGTAGTAACGTGGCTGGGTTCAGAGTGGCACATCGTTTAATTTTAATGTGAGGTGCAAATAAAGTTAATTCATAACCGGTCAATCGTGCACTCGTAAGGTGCTGAGTTTTTGTTCTGTTCAATAATATATCCACAGCGTGCGGTACCATCACTGTGAGATCAGTATTCAAAACAATCCCCTCAGACTGTCGAATGGCCACCGCCACAGCAGCAGTAGCCCTTAGACAGCTAGGGAGGGCTTGTGCAACATTATCAGATACTGCCGAGAAATATGCACAGGGTCGTTGTTTTCCGCCGAAATCCTGGATTAACACTGAAAGAGAACAACAGTCCACCTCATGCACATAAGTACAAAAGGTTTTCGGTAGTCCGGAGTGCCTAGAACAGGTGCAGAACAAAGAGCAGCTTTCAAAGAATTAAAAGTATCCTGACATTCATCCGTCTAGGGTAAGGGTTCATGCACATCTTTTGTAACCAAATGTAACAGAGGTATAGTCAGAAGAAAAAAGTTAGGAATCCATTGGCGACTGTAGGAGGTTATGCCCAGAAAAGCACGAACATCACGTTGAGTACAAGGCACAGACATGTTAGTAATAACAGATATTCGTTCAGGAGTCAATCGTCTCCCCGCTTTCGACAGTAAGTGACTGAGGTAGGTCACTTCCTATTGACAATACTGAAATTTAGACAGAGACACTTTATTGCCATGGGCAGCCAGGTGATGCAACAATTTAACAGTGGCTTCCTTGCAACCGTCCGCCGTATCAGATGCCACCAGAATATCCTCAACATATTGTATGAGAACATTACCAGAAGGGAGAACTAATTCATCCAAGACGGTTTTCAGAGCCTGGCTATAAATGCTAGGACTCTCAGTATAGCCTTGAGGAGCGCGGCAGAATCTGAAGCTTCGGCCAGATAATGAGAATCCGAAGACATGACGGCTGTCAGGATGTATGGGGATACTAAAGAACGCAATCTTTAGATCAATCACTGAGAAATACTGCGCTGTAGGGGGAATCATGGTTAAGATGGCAGTGATATCAGGGACCACAGGATATTGGGGAACCACTATTTTATTAACCTCTCTAAGGTCAATTACAAAACGGTAAGTATCTTTATAATCAGGATCACTATCCAGAGGGGCCTTCTTTAAAATCGGCAAAATAGGGCTATTGCAAATATTCGATGCTATCTCTTCTACCACTCCCTTTTTAATCAAATCTCTAATAACATGCAACAAAGCCTGTTTGCCTTCAGGCGAGATTAGATATTGAGGAATACGGGGTAAACGCACATTTGGCTTTAATGTTATAGAGACAGGTGGTATGTTCAATAATCCAACATCCGTGTCCCCCTTTGCCCACAGAGTGGGTGGTATGTCTGAAAATTCAGGAGGGAGGGGTACATTTTTAATTAAACATTGAGATGCACATTCAATGGGGGGGCATAATGTTAGGAACACACCATCAGGAGAACAATAAATTTGAGCATGCAACTTTTTCAATATATCCAAACCTAACAAATTCTCGCCGCAACTAGAAGTAAGCAGAAACGGTGATTCTACAGTAACGGATCCAATAGTAAAGGGAAGTGGTTTCGAAACGGGGCTGACTACAGGGATTCCTGAAAATCCCACTGACACATTATTTTGCCCAGACAGAGCGGCCCCTGGGACCAATGTATGAGCTACAGAACTATTCATAGCTCCAGTATCCACTAAAAACTTTTCAGAATTTCCCATCAAATTTCCCTCAACATAAGGCCCCTGTTGGTTAACTGGTACTGATATATGGTCCCTGCTCTGTCCGTGGCTGTCTCATGCATAATTATTTTCGCAATAGGTGTCTTCATGATAATTTTCATTATAGTATTGTCTCCCTTGGAAATCATCAAAATAGTTTTTTCCTGACTCACCGGCTGCCCGGTCACCACGTTTCATGCTGCTTCGGTCAGTACCTCCTCTTCCTCGTCCCCTGCTGAAACCACCCTGCTCCATCAGTAATGGACACTAGGCTCGCCAGTGTCCCTTCTGTCTGCAATTTGAACACTGATAGTACCTCAAAGGGGGTCCCTGACTTCCTCCTCCTCTCCTCATTGCACCCCTAGAAAAAGGGCCCCTACATGTTCTTCCTCCATTTCACCCTCTGCTAACTTGCTGCAGCAGGACACGAGTTTTCAAGTCTTTAACCTTTTTATCTGACTTATCCTTACTCTCATTTTCCCGATGTTCATAATACTGAGCCATACTCAGAATACCTGAAGGAGGTGACGTAATCCAAGTACTTTCAGCTGCCTGCAAACGTGTTTTTATTTCTGGCAACAAATTAGTAACAAATCTGTTGACAAACAGTCAATGAACACTTTCTCAAATCGGATAAAGAAATCCGACACATTCTCATCCTTCTTTTGGATGCAGGCTGTCAACTTATCCCAATCTTCCTTCCTCTGGGGAATAAGGGTTCGCATGAATGTAATAATCCGAGCTGGAATAGCTAAAATCTCATCTTTAGGTTTATTGCCAGGTTTTAGATATTTGTCCCATGCTTTTATCTGATCCCAGGTTCCTCCAAGTTCAGCAGCATGATCTGAGTCATGCACTTGTCTCCATATATCCACAGGGACTAAAAGACCGAAAAATAACTTAATATCAGCTAATGTCATAACAGCCGAATTAGCGGCCTCAGTTAATTCTTTATAATAAGCAGTAGGATTCTTTCGAGGGTCAGGGAGCTGAGCCTTTAACGTAAGGACTTCACTCCATTTCCAAGGGGTATAAACCTACTGGTCTTGGAAGTGCGCCTCTATACGTGCTCTAGTGACATTACCTCCTCCATCCAATACTTCGGGAACTTCGGGGTGGGAGATGGGGTGCACTTCTCTCATAGGGTACTGTGTCCCGGCATCTGGGCTTCTGTTAACCATTTGGTCTCAATACTTAATTAAAGTTTCACCGTTTTGGAATACCTCGTTAACCTGCAACTCGAATTTAAAAGCTCGAACTCTAATGTCACACAATATTTGAGGGGCCAGGCCTTCTTGGAAGCATTGTTCCCATAAAGAGATCAATCTTATTGCCATATGCTCTAATGCTAATTTTTGAGTAACTGGTTCAAAATCTTTCATCGTACTCCAAATGTCTTCCAGGGTATATATTGGATTCCGCATCCATTGGGACGCCTGAATTACCACAACCCGCCTTTCTTTCTCCCCTAGAGATGATCAAGTAAAAACCCGATGATCTCCCACAGTACCTCGCGGGGTGTCCACTAAGGAGGCAGCAGTCATCCCGATAGGGGTAGCCGACATTCCCCTAGCTGGAGGTGTCAAAAATACTGGAGAAGTAGGGGAAACGGGCAACAGGGTGATTAATTCTGAAGTAGTAGGACAGAGGGTAGGGGGAGCAGACAATGGAGCAGGAGGGTGCACAGCCACTGGGGCAGTCGCAACCGCCTCTCCCGTTCCTCCTTGTCGATCTACTGGAACTCCGGGTACAAACCCTGGGGTGCATATGGGGGTGGGGGACGAGTCTCCAACAATTCCTCTATTTCATCCTCCGCTTCGGTTCGGGTCACATAACTTTTAACAGTCTGCAATCTAAACTGTCTATCCAGTTGCTCAATATTCTTCTCTACTTTTTCCTTTTCATACGCTACTGCCTTTTGGGTTACAGTCTATCCTGCTTTCATTTTTTCAAATTTTTCACCTCGGATTCGCCGTCTCTTTGCTTCCTTAACCCAAAGGTTCAAGGAGTCAAACATACTCTGACGGCTTCTCCTTAAAAATAATTTGTTTTGTAAATAATTTATTTTCCTTTCATCAAAAGACCCTGTTAGAGGCCACTGTAATTCTGCATTGTCTTTAGTATATTTATTCCACAATGTATTAAACAAAATGGGAGTAAGTCCGTGTTTTACATACATGTCAAAACTAGGACTGTCTTCCGGAGGAGCAGGTTGTCTGTCTTCCAACCGTCCACCCTTCCGTCGACAGCACCCAAAACATAGTTTACTAAAACAAGACATTTTCAATAATATTCAACAAATCATATCATACCAACTGCAGTCACACTTACAGACACGTCTATTCAGCAGACACTCTCTTACGTTTCGTACTTACAGCAACTCCATATACATAATATACTTAAAGTGCATAAGTTTCAATCGAGAAAGAAAATGCTCCGGTCATGACTTCATAGTTCCTTACGACATGTCTCATACACGAACAGAGCCCGTTGACTCCTGTTCGGGGAATCGATCACTCTGGATTCCAGACCATCAAAAGATTTCACAAAAGAGACAGTCCAGAGACTGCCCTGGGATCGTCGGACAGGTGAACCACGAACCCTCTTACAGACTATCCCCCAGTCCTGTGCTGGTTGGGCCAGGCGTTATGTGCGCAACCCCAGACCCTGCGCTTACCCAGTTGCTCCTGGGGGCCTTTCCGAAGAGGATCCGGCCGAGTGAGCACCCACCGTGCAGCACAAAGGCGTCCGACGTTTCCAAATTATTCACCAAACAAGTCTGTGGAGCATCTTCCCGTGCAGTGACACCTCTGCCACGTCAGACCCCCAGATTCCCTTGTGGTTCACCGACCACCATACCATACGCAGTTAACTGTTCTTCTGAGCCACTTCTCAAAAATGCTCATTCCGTACCATACAATTCACTCACCTGGTGCGTGCAGGTCTGATTGAACGTTCTCCATCCCCAACTTCCTTTATAGGCCAACACGGTCAGCTGTTCCCGGGTTATGCCCGAAGGACTCCGGCGAAGGGTTATTTAGCAGCTGGGACGGTCTCTGGGTCGAAGAGTGGAATGTTCCGCTTTTACCACAAACTGCTTTCTCAATTAGGATCCTTTTTCAGTCCACCCCCTCGACCAGAATCCCTCCCCGTCCCTCTTCCCCCGTTTACGGGAGGGGACAACCCTATCACGTAGTCGCCAACTGAAGTACTAGGAAAATCTATCCTAGAGCTATACTTACCAATAGCCCATATATCACAATTACCATACATAAATCAGTTGGCAATGGAAAAGGTTCAATCATTTCTTTCGCAAAAGCGCCCTGTACAGGGGAGCCTCCCTCTGGTCACAGCTCACAAAGGTGTGCAGAGGAGACTGCTGGATCATGTTCAAAACAGTGCATATATACTTTCGACGTACCTCATACAAACCCCGTACATGGAAAAGTACCAGTTCAAGAGGAGCCAGCAGGAATACCCATATAAGGCACAACAAATTGGTTAGAACTCTACTAAAGCTATTCTAGGGGTAGGTCAGTAAAGGTGCCTCCCTTTCGGTCTGGTGCATGGGAGTACAGGCATGGCGTCTGCAATAATGTGCTCATTCTACAAGAAAGAGCAGATGTGACCGTGGGCCTCTAATGTTAGTAGCAATACTCTGTTCATAGCCTGGGCCGACCTTTTAGAATCTCCTCTCAGCAGTATGTCACATGCTTCCCTTACTAACGAGAGAGAGCCCAGGAAACGAAACCAAGATGACGTCTGCTTGATTTGGACCTGATTCTCAATAGGTACATGAATCAAGCATATTTACAAGAGAGTGCGAATATACATTGGATATGTTATGACAGCATTATATGGTATCGATTTTATATTCCTTCAACGTGCCGCAATGCAGCCATGTAAACAGTGGGGTCACCTACAAGGCTGGATAGAGGTTTTATATATCACCCATTAAGACGAGATGGTGGACCCTTGCTCTCGCAATTTCTAGGCCATCGCTCAATCGTACATGCTACCAAAATGTGGTGGCCAATATATTTGCTTACATTTGTATACAGGATTTTTGATGCAGAATGACTTATCATCTGGTCCTGAAGAATGCCCCTTGAACCCCTGTTGGGATCACCAAAGGGCTGAAAGATGTTGACCTGGGGACGCGTTCAAGGTGGATGTATGATGATACATCGCTAACCTCCACAACACCAGCAATGATCACGCAGTTTTTACATCGCAGAAGGCATCACATTGCACGCATTCAGTGCGCATGCTGTCCCCACGCTATTGTAGTGTCTCAGCAGATTTAGGCAAATACATCGCAGTTAATCAAATGGCATGCTTTTAAATCGTTTTTCCGAAAGTGTTTATTAAAGTATCACGCTCACCAATCGGTTACTCAAAAAACCTTGTACATTTTTTCAAATAAAGGCTGTCTTTTGTTTTAATTTTCCAGAACTGCTTTTTGGGGATTATTAACATGAAATGTTGTACATTTTCAAAGTATCCATAAAAATAGGTTTACTGACACTGCACGCATCTGTCATCTGCACGCATCAATAATTTGTAATAATTACAAGTGACCAGCATCTGTATCGGCATCTGTCATCTTCACCATCTGGATCGGCATCTGGCACGCATCTGCCAAACACACGCATCTTACATCTCATCAGTCATATCTAATGTCACGCATAATGTCAAAATCCTTCTTCCGTGTTCGTAAATCTCCCATCTCATCTGACATCTCGGCACTTAGCGTTTTATTTAATACATACAAGTGATCTCCCATGTCATCTGTCATCTAATGTCACGCCTAATGTCAAAATCCTCCTTCCATGTTCGTAAATCTCCCATCTCATCTGTCATCTCGGCACTCAATACAATTGCACCATAGTAAAGTTTTTTTCATATTACATACGACTAATTGCTAATTGCCCAATAGTTTTTATTAAATACAAGTGATCGATGCACCCCCGTGGCTATTGGTAAGATGTCACCGCATGCACCCCCATGGCTATTGGTATAACGTCACCGCATGGCGTTGAAATGTCCCATCTCTTCTGACATCTCGCCACTCAGCGTTTTATTGATTGGTATGACGTCACCGTATGACGTTGAAATCTCCCATCTATTCAGGTAGTTACAAAAAAAAAGGGTTTAGAGATACAAGTGAGAATGAAAACATTCAGGGGAGAGCTAGAGGGGGAAGAAACTCATAGGTTGAGAGAGGAGGAGAAAGAGATATACAAGAAAGGAGTCAAGATATGAGGTGAATGTAAGTATTGTATGAGAGCCTAGGTGTGGGAAACTGAAAGGTGTGAAGCAGTTCATACAGATGGATAGTGAGGTGCACAGATGAGCAAAAAGCATAAAGCAGCAAGATACAGATGGATACTGAAATGTAGAGTGGGTGAGGCAAAGGTGTCAAGGAGCTAGATGCAGCTGGATCCCGATAAAAGCCACAGGTGTAAAGCAGCTACATACAGATGAATACCAGGATGCAGGAGAGAATAGGAGAAGGTAGAAACATGAAGAGAGGGAAGGGAAGTTAAATGGCACTAGAGATATGCATTAGAAAAGAGAGAACATCTGACATCTCGGCACTCCGCATTTTATTGAATACCAGTGGCACGCATCAATAATTTTGCATGACGTTGAAATGTCCCATCTCATCTGACATCTCGGCACTCCTCGTTTTATTGATTGGTATGACGTCACCGCATAACGTTGAAATGTCCCATCTCATCTGACATCTCGGCAGTCCGCGTTTTATTGATTGGTATGACGTCACCGCATGACGTTGAAATGTCCCATCTCATCTGACATCTCGGCACTCTACGTTTTATTGATTGGCATGACGTCACCGCATGACGTTGAAATCTCCCATCTCATCTAACACCTCGGCACTCCGCGTTTTATTGAATACAAGTGGCACGCATCAATAATTTTTATTGCGATCTCCCCTCTCATCTGCTACAAGTGATCTCCCATCTCATCTAACATCTCGGCACTCCGCGTTTTATTGAATACAAGTGGCACGCATCAATAATTTTTATTGCGATCTCCCCTCTCATCTGCTACAAGTGATCTCCCATCTCATCTGACATCTCGGCACTCCACGTTTTATTGAATACAAGTGGCACACATCAATATTTTCATTGAGATCTCCCATCTCATCTGCTACAAGTGAACTCCCATCTCATCTGTCATCTCGGCACTCGCACGTTGAAAGGGCTAGCGATGTTCATGTGAATGCGCATTGTTAGCATGCGTTCTAAAACCATGCGATGTATTGCCTCCTGCGATGTGAAAGTCGCGTTGCGATGGCAGAGCGTGAAAACACCGTCGTTGTAATGGGTGTTTCCCAGTCCGTATCTTCACAACCCTCCAGTGGACTTTGATGATCAGGGTCTCTAAAAATTGATAGAAATACACTCTTTTTTTCATCAATTGTTATTGTGTCTCTTTCTTGTTGAGTGACTTTCTTATTCTGTTGGGTGGTGCTGTTAAATGCTTTATACAAAGGGACCTATTTACAAGGGGATTGCACCACCAGATGCCGCTTTTTTGGGTGTTCTGGTGGCACAATGCCCTGCACCACATTTACAAAGTGACGTTAAGCCACTTTTTGTGGATTACCACCGCTTTGAAAATATGTTACCCTTTCAAGCAGGTATCTGCAGGAAAGGGGCGTGCAATGGGTGTTGCTGTGGGCGTTCCACCACAACACCCATTGCTTTTGATGCTGACCAAGATTTAAATGGAGCTGTAAATCTGAGACAACACCAAAAACCAACGCCATGCAATAGCAGGCGTTAGAATAGCGCACAAAGGGAAAATACGTTTATTTCTCCTCGTTCTTGCTTTCTCTATGGGTGCTGCATTCTGATTGTTTATGTGTAGGAAGATCCCTTCATACACATAAACAATCATTAAATAATGACGATTTGCTACTTCTATGTGTGCTGTAGAATGCAGCACACATAGAAGTAATAAATTGCCATATTGATTGTTTATGTGCAGAAAGGAACACCTTCCGGCACATAGACAATCATTCCCTGCAAACTCACTAAATTTCATGAACATTCTCTTATATATGAATGCGGTCGATACACAACTCTATTTGAAAATCTACCCCCAGATAACATCATCTCACTCGACTCTACCCTATTGTATACTCAAAATTGGTTAACTGAGAACCATCTCCTGCTCAACATCTCAAAAACTGAATTCCTTCTCATCTCTCCTCCGAACCATTTCCCCAAACTAGACCTTTGGATGAATCACCTCACAGCTTTCAACTGCATCCCCCTCATTATAGGCTCAGCCAAATCGCTCAGAATCACCCTGGACAAGCACCTGAACATGAATAATAATATCAGCAACATGTAGAGGAACAAATCACTTGATGAGGACACTTAGAAATATCAAACCATTCCTTCCACAAACGGATTTCAAGCAGGTAGTTCAAACGCTCATCTTACCGAGATCAGACTATGACAGCGCTATGCTCTGTGGCCTTCCCAAATACACCATGGCTTCACTAAGGGCATCACTGAACGTTGCGGCAAGACTGGTTACTGGTACAAAATGAATTGTGAACATATCCCCAGTCCTAAAATCTCTTAGGTGGTTACCCTACAAAGCTCAAATCCAGTTCAAGATTGCCGCTCTGGCGCACCAAGCCCTTCACTTCAAAACTCCCAGGTACCTAACGCAAAAACTTGAATTATTCTGTGGGGGAGAGCCTCAAGAAGCACTAACACTTTCCTCTTGAAACCTCAAATCTTTAGGAAAAAGAGAACTTGCCTGAGAGCCTTCTCCGGTGCCGCCCCAAAAATATGGAACTCTCTGCCACCGGAAATACGCAGAATCTCCTCAGCGGTTGCTTTCAAACTGGAAGCCAAAGGATTCTTAATGAACAAATTCCTACCTTAATTGGGTTAAGGTCACCTGCACTAGGTCATTGATCATAAAACCATTGGACCATCTTTGGATTATGCTCTTCTTAATCTCATAGTGTGCCCCCCGTTTAGTCCGCTATGTACCTGCTTACTGTATTACGCTACTTTGACCTATTCTTCTTGTAATTATGTGATTATTCTAGCTTTTATTGCTACTTAAGGTCGATATTGTATGTATTACCCTTCTTCCATCCTCATTTTTCTTGTAAACAACTCAAATATCCTTCGGGATCCTGTTCGTGCTATATAAAACTTCATAAATAAATAAAAATTAAGAAAAATTGACTCCCTGGGGTGAATTACTTCATTGGGCTCGAATTAGAGCACCCAAGGGGTATGGACTGGAGCCCATTTCCTCTTACTGGGTCTTGTCTTCTAACCCTCATCACTGTCTGCAGTGTTTGAAGAGCGGTCTGAGTCTAGGGCCTCTGCGTACTGTGAGCTGTGAGACTGAGAGGACTCTCCCTGTGGGTTGGTGCTATAATAGTGTTCAGTGTCTCTCTTGTGCCTTAGCTTTTCAAAAGCATCTCTGTTGGAACTGGGGTCACCAGTTCCCCGAGGGTAGCATGACACGAGCGTGTAGGCATCCGAAAGCTTACGTGTAAAGTGACCATACTGCACACACATCCACTGAGACAGTAACATAGGCACGCAATGATTGACGCCACTCCAGTTAGTTTGTATAAAAATTAGATAACTTTTATATAGAGCAGAGTCAGGGTAATCAAAAATTACAGTATCAATTACTTATTAGTTTTCCTTCAGAATACATATGTTTCAACACTTTGTAATAAATACTCAGAGGAATAAATATTAAATATCAGATAAATATTGAATATTAGATAATATTAAGTATAGATAACCACAGGCCTGACCTCAGCCTTGCTTCTTATCAGCACCTGTAAGGAATATATTACAAAGGCAACCAAATGACATTGCATCTTATTATTTCTGTAGGCATATTACCCACTTCCCACCAAACAAGGGTGAGCGTTCCACAGCAAAGAACATGTAAATAAATAACTGTAGACTTTCAGTAAATATGGCACTAAATGGGAGAAAATATTTCATTAAGAATAAACATCCCCTTGTGCAGGATAAGTAATCTTAAGAATCACTCCCAGCAAGAGTGAGCATTTCCTAGATTGGGGCATTAAGCAGTTCAACAGCAGAGAAGAACTTTTCATTAGGTATACATCAACCTTTCATACGGTAACACTGGCTCAGTTCACTAGGCAAGATCTACCACCTTTTCAGGTAATCTAGCATTCCTTCCAGCCAGAATAACATTCGAGGAATCAGGCAGGTATAATAACATTCCCTTTATTCAGGAGCCAACAGGGCATAAAGCTGACTTATTCAGCAGAGGCAGACATTCCTTTAGCCACATTAAGCATCTACCTCAGGGGATAACTGTGGGCTTCCCTTTAACCCCTCACCAAACAAGGGTGAACTTTTCCTTAGACCCCCTTTAGGAGGATTAACCAGGCTTTCAGCCAAGAGTAAACGGCTCATTTGGGAAGAATAACATTTCAATAGAACATTTCATTAATCCTGTCAGGCAAGAAATAATGTTTCTTGACACAGCAGTAAACATTCCAGGAGGTAGGAGTAAGCATTTCACTCTGCAGGAATAAACGCTTCAGGGAAAATCAGGCAACGTGTGGCAATGTGCATTTCCCTAAGCATATAAAACTTGGCTATGCATATCAAACATTTCCTTAAAGGTTGGGCAACAGCTCATTATACAGAACTAACATATTTTCCGGCAAGCCCACCCAGTGCTTCCAGGAGAGATGCTGGCGGGGGCGGGACTTGTGTCGGTGCCCCCGTCACGTGTTAGGGGTGATAATGGCTTCTGAGCCTAACGCAGCCCACTTCAGCGTCCGGCGGCCCTCTCCTGGTACCGGGGACCCGCCGGGGGGGGTGATGAAAGCGGCACTGGCGCCAACGAGAGAGTGCCACGCCGCGACAGCAACACAAGGCTTCGAAATCCCCCGGGTTGCGACGGTGATCTTCCCTCTTAGCAATTCGGTGGCGGGGAGTATCGCCTTGCTACCGCACTTCTTCACCTCAGTGTTTGAGAAGTCGGTCCTCGCCGCTTTTTTCTCCAGACACTGAGCGATGTGGCAGGATGGCACTGGTCACCTCTAGTGCATTAGGGGTCACAGCGCTCGATCGACACCGGTGCTTCAGGGGTGATGATAGCAGTGCTGGCCCAGATTGCAGTGCTTAACCCGAGGCAAAGACAGCAGGCTCACAGCGCTTCTCAGGCAGGTCAGTGGCTAGCGCTTCACAGGACCCCACAGGTGAGCATAACAGGTCCTCAATATAGCGCTTGGGCAGTTTCACAATAGCACTCCTGGTGGCCACAAATCCTCAAATAACAGCGCTGAGCAATCAGGGTTAGTTACAGCAATAGCACATCTCAGGGGGGGGCATTCCCATAAATAAGGCAGTTCAGGCAACGCCAGCAGGACAGGTAGTCCAGGGTGCTAGCGCTAGGGAATAAGAGCGCTTAGCCAGCAGGCAATTAATTTTTAGGTGAAAGCAGATCACAGTTCACACAGGACAGGCCACACGACAGTGGCAGGTTAGCGCAGGGTCCCAGGTGGCGTCAGGGAATGGTGGGGGGTATCTCAGCGCCAATACCTGGTGGATCCCCAGTAGTCCTGTAGCAGTTAGTGTTCTTCTTGGCGCTTCAGGTTTCTTGCGCCCTTGTAAGTACCAGTTTCTTGGTTCCTTAAAGGGGGATTGAGTTGATGGCTGGTATCAAATCTCCTCAGCCAGTCACTTCTGGTGGACTCTGGGTTCCCCTCCCGCCGGGCCAGATCAGGGGGGTAAGTTCAGGATTCCTCAACACTTGGAAGGCAACACCTAGGCCCTGTCACTCCCAGTATCATAGGTCCCTGACTAGGCCCCACTGCCTAAAACTCCTGCGTAGGTTCTCCCCCAGGTCAGTGTTCCCTCAATCTGACAGGAAAGTTTCCCTCCCTTTCCTTATATAGTGCCAGTTGACAGTTGGTAGTGGCAGTTGGTGTCACCTCACCTGTTCCAGAAGGTTCCAGGAGGTTCTAGGAGGTTCCACCATTCTGGCTATGGGCAGGCTGGCAGGCTAGTATTGATACATTGTTTGAAGGGTTCCAGCCAGCTCCTGGCTACTAGAATGCGCCCACAAAGACCGCGCTGCAGTAGCAGGGGTCAGTGGCAGCCATGTTAGGGCAAGAAAGCACCTGCACCTTAACATTAGTTTAACATTACACAGGGCTTTCTCCACTACACAAGGCCTATACCCTTTTGTTACAATAGGGGGCACCCTAAATTAAATGAATAAAGAGCGAAAAATTTCTGGGAAAAGGGCCAAGTCCTACAATCTCCATGTACCTCTGGCTGTTATTTACTCTTGACTTTGCTCTTTCTTGATGGGCCCACCTCATTGTTGGCCAGAGGAAGTTGGGGTTGCCAGCCTTGTTGGCATGCAAACTGACACAGCTGCCCGTGAAGGGACCTAGTGCCCGTACTAGGGCCTTATTCACAGATCGCTGTACAGCGCAGTCCAGTGCATTCACAAAATCCAGCTCTAGCTAGTCATCACCTTGTTCATAGTAGATATCTTCCTTCACCATATGGGGATCCTATTGTACAATTCTCTCTGCATGCATACTCAATTTACTGGGAGTTAAGAGAGTAAGGGGGCAGTAGAAAACACCCTGCCAGGCCAAGGATTGTGCCTTAATTTAAATGTGAAGGGAGCTGCCTGCACCAAAAAACCCACTCTATTCAGAGCCTATACAAATCTATAAAGCCCTGCACACACTTGTGAGAAAGGGCTTAGGGGGAGCATTCACCCGTGCCACCACATATAGACACGGGTCACGTTGTATGTAGAAAAAGCCAGCAAATGCGCTGATCAATATCCCTGAGTGTCGCATTCGATTTCTGCACATGCGTGTTGTCCTTGTTCACAAGTAAAAGATGCTGCAGACATCAGCGAGACGTGCGCTGTCCACTACCCGCTCTACTGAGGCAGCAAGCAGCGCAGGAGTGTTCAAAAAATGAAGGCAATGACCCAGCGCTGTAGCGCATGCAGTGGGTGTTTGGTAACCTTACCACTCCTGCCCTCACAGAACTGCAACACGTAGAAAGCATGACATTTACAGCAAATAGAGGTATAAAATACCTATAATTACGGCATAACAAGCATATAGAAAAGAAACATTCTATGTGATAGAGATATGAGATATCTATAATTACAGCAGTACAAGCCTAAATAATTAAACTGCACTTATCTGGCTGTGAAGCAGCAAAGAAAGAGGACACAAAATAGTGACGTCTACAGTTATATGGGTAGCTCATATATAATTGGAGCATGTGACATGGGAGGTACAGGGAAACATGGGTTATGTAGTTTGTGTTTTACTTTATTGTGAATGGCTGCTGAAATTAGTAGTAAAGAAATGAGAAGCATAATCAGAGCCTTCTGTCATGACATAGAATTTGTGGCATGTAAAAACAAAATTACATAGAAATAGAAGAAGAAGAAGGTACCTCAGGCAACTGGGCTCCCATTTCAATTTCTCTAGTTCAGTGAGAAGTGGCAAAAGGGCATTGTGCATCATAGGATATAAGCTGGATTTCCACCAGTTAACTTTGAGGCCAGATATGGCACCGAACCTGGCTAGCATGCCCAGCGCCCCTCTCAATTCACCTGCTGTGTCACTGAGAGACAGCAAGAGGTTGTCTGCATACAGGGCTATGAAATGTTGTACTGCTCCTGTCCCCAGGCCGTTATAGTCCTGCCCACTCCTTGCCCTGTACTCCAGGGGCATCCCTGCCTCATATCCCTCTCCACCCCCTGTCTGGGTGAGAAGGTCCTCCCTGTGGGCACCTGGGCCGTGGGGGATGTGTACAGTATTCGCACCCATGCCAGAAAGCTTCCTCCCAGTCCCATATTGGTCAGTACTTCGCAGAGGTGGGGCCACTCAAGGCTATCAAAGGCCTTCTCTATGTCTCCCGTGAGCACCGCCGCTTCCTGCCTTTCGTACTCATTGGAGCCCATGACAGCTAGGAGTAGTCTGATATTTATGGCTGTATTCCACACCGGGATAAACCCTGCTTGGTCTGCGTGGACCAATTTGGGTATGTGGAGGAGAAGGAGCATCGCCAAGACCTTGCTTAGGATTTTGTAATCCATGTTTAGCATGGATAAAGGTCTAGAGGCTGTATAGTTGTGTAGCTCTTTCCCTGGATGAGGCACTGGAATTATGAGGGCCTCCCTAGTGCTCTCCGGCAGTATGCCTGCTTCCAGAGCCTCTTGGTACACTGTGACCAGTTGGGGGGGCCAGCTCCTCCACATAGGTTGCATTGAATTCCGCAAGTAGGCCATCCGTGCCCAGGGTCTTATTCCTTGCCATGCCCTTGATAGTGGCTCGTACCTCCTGCTGTGTAATGTCCGCTCCTAGCTCTTCTGCCTCCTCAGGGTTCAGCCTCATCATATGCAGGCCTGCGAGGTATTCCCTTGCTTATGCATGTTCACCTTCTTGCGACCTTCCGCATAGCTTTACATAGTAGTGGGCAAAGACTTCATTAATTTTCGCTTGCATATGGTGCCTGATCCCTTCCTCATCCTCTATTTCCACCAGCGGCAGGCTCCTGCTCACCGAGTTTGGCAACCACACCAGGAGTGATCCCGATTTGTCCTGCTCTGCATGGGTGCTCGCTAGATAGTTCTTATAGTCAAAGCTTCTAAGTCTCTCTGTCTTGCCACCTTCTCCTTGGCCGCTAAAACTGCATGCTGAAGGCCAGGGTGTTCTGTTCTTCTACATTCCAGTCCCCTAAGGGTTGTCTCTGCTCCCTCTACTTCTCCCAGGATGACGCGCCTAACCGTAAATGTGTTTTACATTGGCCCCCTAGGACCACCTTAAAAGCGCCCCACCCTGCATTTGGCGAAGAGGCCATCCCCGCATTAGCCTCAAAGTAGTGCTCTATCTCCCCCTTATCTCTTCTCAGAAGACCTGGTCTTCCAGGGTGTCCAGGCGGAGCCTCCATGTGGGGATCATTGATACAGGCTGCCTCCATCTCAGGGACAGGACCATTGGGTTGTCGTCTGATATCGTGAATGCAAGATATTCCGCAGCAACAACATGGCATTGGATTTCGGCTGCACATAAGAAAGTGTTGTGTCGCGCATGTGCCTCATGCACCGCAGAGAAATAGGAGTAGTCTCTATCTTGGGGGTGTAAGGTCCTCGAGGCATCTATCCGCCCCCAACTCTGTCTCCAGGTGGTGAACGCATGCGAGATGCGCGCTGCTTGGGAATTTCTGAGTGGAGGTTGAGATCTATCTAGGAGCGTGTTGTCCACACTATTAAAGTCGCCTCCTACTAGGGTATTGCTCATCAGATATTGCATCAGGCAGTGATTCATTCTTGCGAAGAAGGCTGGTTGTTCTGCATTGGGGCGTATATGCTAATTATACTTATTTTTCGGTCCTCTAATCGTCCTTCTATGGCTACGAAGCGGCCCTCTGTGTCTATCAGCGAGTCCGTCAATTGGAATGGGACCCTTGCTTGGATACATATCTGTTGGACTTGGCCCTCTTTGCAGGGTCATCCCTGAACTTTTTGCCTTCCTCCAATATTCTCTCTGACCTGTTTTTGTTGGTTTAATGACTCTGGGCACTTTACCACTGCTGACCAGAGCTAAAGTGCATATGCTCTCCCTACTGAAAAGTGTATATGTGATTGGATTCCATGATTGGTTTATTTGGTTGACTGTCAGACCCCGGTAAAGTGCACCAGGAGTGCCAGGGCTTGTAAATACAAATGCTGCTGGTGGGCTTGCAGCACTGGTTGTGCCACCCACAGAAGCGGCCTAGTAAAATGTGCCTACGGTCTGCCATTGCAGAACCTGCGTGCAGTCTGGTACTGTCATGCTGACTGCGCAAGTGCACCTACTTGCCAGTCCCTAAGCCTTCCCTTAACTTCATATTAGTCACCCCTATGGTAGGCCCAAGGGCAGGGTGCATTGTAAGCATAAGGTAGAACTAGCCCTGATATGTGTGGCATGTCCTATTAGTGAATTACAGGCAATTTCGTTTTTCACTATTGTAAGGCTACCTACTCTGCATAGGCCAGAATGGGCTGCTGGAATTATTACACTCTATAATCCCAACAGACTCAGAGAGCATGGTAGAAAGTCAAGTTTAGTATGCCTGAACTCAGAATAATAAAATACTTCTTTTAGTAAAGTTTATTTTAATATCCTGTGTTTGCAAATACTACTTTTAAAAAGTTAGTATTTGCTTGCCTAACCATTTCAGCCTGCCTCTACTCTGATGTGCATCTGCTGTTTCTGGTTTCTGTGTGTGACAGGGCTGGGGAATTCCAGGGGACAGGCTGGGGTTGACAGGTGGTGAATAGAGAGATTACATCAGGATGGGGGGGGGGGGGGGAGTGCCCCTTGACTCTTAATAGGGCTGTGCTCTGCCAGCACAATGCTGGCTCCGCCCCCTGGGGAGCGACTGATGACTCTGCCATGCCCCTGGTCCAGGAAGCGTGCTCCGGACAGTTCTTGTCATGACAATGTTGGCTCCACCTCCTGCGGAGCGTCTGATGTCCCTGCCCTGCACACATCTGGAGAAGTGTGGCTCAATGATTAGAGCGGCAGACCCTGATGCAGGGTTCAATTCCCCGCCTCGGCGGGTCTTGGCCTCAAAAATTCCACGGACCTGATAATTCTCCAATCATGGAGTCCCACTCTGCAATTCTGGGCAATAGCTTGCTTAATCTCCACAACGGCCCCCACAAAGCTAAGGATGCCTGGCCTCCACCTTGGGGGTGCCCAGGAGTGGACGCCTCACAGGGAAAGCCAGGATGGGTTCCACAGCGGTATTCGTACAAGCGCCTTGAGACCCTTGCGGGTGAGTAGTGCGCTATACAAGTATCAATTTACAATTTACAATTTACACACTGAAAGAAGAAGCCAGGACCTGAAAAACAAAGTGTTCAGAGACTGACTGGATTAGACAAAGGCCCACTGGCCTGCGAGAACAAAAGAAATGGTGTATAAAAGTAGGAGCCCTGCTCCTAAGAAATCAGATCCTGTTTGCGCTAAGAAGAAACTCTGCCCGAAGAGAAAGACCTGGGAAAGCTCCAAGGAGGACTACTGTCTCCAATCCTGAGAGACTGGCCTGTGGTGGGTGCCTTGCTGCAAGAAGGAGAGAAGACAAAGACAAGAAAGACTTTATTTTATTCAACTGGTACATCCTTCTACAAAGATCTCCAAGGGCTTGCTTGTGAACTTGCCCCCTGAACTGCGCCCCAGGAACAGTGGACGCTACCCATCCTGAAAGAAGAAGCAGTGGCGTGTGCTGCTTATCTCTGCAGCGCTGAGTTAAGGAGAGCTGAGAGCGTCGTGCACCCTCGCCGCGCTCTCTACAAATCTGTGCCTCTGTGTCCCCTGAGCACCGTGACTGTGGCCTGATCGTGTTGCCAGCCGCAACGTAAAGACCAACCCCCACTGGTACAAGCACCGTGACTGCACCCGTTCCGAGCCGTAGCTCGCATTGTTGAGAGGGACCTGTCCGGTCCAAGCACCGCCGCCTACTGATCTCCGTGTCATAGTCTGCCCAGTAAAGAAGGACTCTGCTATTGATTGTGCCCTCCGTGACCCGTGCGCTGAGAAACGCTCCCCGCAGCTATTAAAGTGAATCGCTGCGGGGCGTAGTACGGCTGGTACGTCGCGTCCTGTTGACCGTACCACCGCCAGCACCGGCTGCAGCCGCTCCCCCTCCAGGGTAGAAGCGTACGCTGCGGGTCCGTCTGCCCCCGCCCACAACGCACCGTTAACTCCAGAGCCCCGCGCCTACATCAGCCTCGAGCCGTAGCTCGCATCGCCCCTAGAAGACATTGTGCCGTGGGAAGCGTGACCCCCCCCCCCCGCAACCGTTCGCCTCAAACCCCCCTCCACAACGAGAAAGGTACTGTGCCCGTATCATGTGCGCAGCGCTCCGGACTGAGGAGTCCGTGAGGCGCACAACCCACTGCAGGAACTTGTGTCTTCACGATGTGCGCACCGTACCAGTGAGACTCTTCCAGCTCATCTCACTGCCGTACGAGTCGCACCGCTGTCCTACACCTCGTCCGCCTCACTCGCGCTGGACGCATGGTACGCGAGACGCGTGAGGCTTAGCGGGGCCTTTCCTGAATTTACTGTGTGAAGCGTACCAAAGCGCTACGGAGCGCACCAGCTTACACGAAGAAAGTCAACGCGTTGTAACCTGTGCCTGGATCATTGTGGGGCCAATGCTATGTACTGTAGAGTCATTTCAGAGCCAGTGACACTGTGGTAAAGACTGCACCTGACCTTTAAGAACTGTGGCTTCTTTTCAAAAGTAACTGGAACCGTAAGAAATGCATAACCTGTAGTCAGAGCTTGCTGGAGAGTATATATATAAAGAATATATTTTTACTAAACCTACAGTCTTGTGTCCCTGTGTGGTGGGTTGATGGTCATTGTGGGGGATGCTTCAAATGCTTAACCATATGTGCTCCAGAGATTAGCCTAGACTGCTTGCGCCACACTACCTAGAGGGTAAGCAGGGGTTATTTCCTGAGAGTAATCCTTTGCCACGACTTAGAGGAGAGGGTCCCTGATTGTCGCAAGTACATACCTGCGCCAACCAGAGACCCCCAATTCAAACAATATCCGAGTAGGTGATATAAAACAGCTGGACCCACCACCGCCTCTGTAAGGCTTGTCCCTCTTTCTATGTTAAGTGTGTCTTGTAATAGGGCTATCTGGGCTCCCCGCCTTCAAATGTATAAGAGGACTTTATGGCGTTTCGTCATTGTGTGCGTACCTCTAACATTTCAAGTCATGCATTTGTACTTTTGCGCATCAGCCATTGGATGATGTTACAATTCTTGGACAGCCACCCTCCCTATGCACCATCATCTGCCTCCTCTCTCCACTTGATCCCATATAGCACTTTGTGTGCTACAACTCAAGGTGTCCACCCCATATTAACTTTAAACATTTCCCCCAATTCCCACTCCCCAGGATAAGCAGGAAAACACCCCCTTCCAAACTAAGGTTATAAGTCTGCAAGTGACCGCTTGCAGTTCTATCAGTCAATTGCAAAGGGTGAAGGCTGCTTGTCCGCCGCTCTCCCAGTCTGTGCAGCCGTCCTTCAGTTCAGTGGTCCCACAGAAACCCCCACAGCGCTCCCCCTCCATCAAACCCAGTACCTCATTGTTGGGTCAGGTGCGTCCAGTGTAATTCCAAACCTGCTCGGAGTGGGTCTCAGCCCTTTTCATCTAGGTGATATCGTCCGCCGTCTGCGGAATTACATCTGAGAGTGCCACACTCTGTGCCTCTGAGTCGCTGGACCCTTGCTCCGAGCCAGAATATGCTGCAGTCTCACTGCTCCTAGGGGGTGGTGGGCTTCTCACTGTACCACTGATCAATGCCACCATGCGGATCGCATTTCGGCACGCAAGCTGTGCCTCTTCTTGCGTGGGGGCTAGAGTCTATCTCAAGGCTCGCCGGCCTCGGGTGCTGTTCCCTCCCGGTAGGACCCTCTCTGTCTTTGCACCTCCTTGTAAAAATCTGGGAAGTGGTCCCTGTCCGTGTAATAGAGGAGCTGCGCTATCACCACCTGCGGTGGCGCTCCTGGTATAGGTGGTTTTGCAGGGACTCCATGCGCCCTCTCCAGGGCGAAGAAGCTCAATAGGCCGTCTGGCACTACTCCCTCTCGCAGCCATCTTTCCCTGGTAGTCTATCATGTTGCGGCCTTCTATTGTTTCCGGTAGACCTATGTTTCTAAGGTTGCTTCCTCGCAAAGTATTTTCTGAGTCTTCGGCTCGGAATTCCAATGTGCAAGCGCCGCTAATCGTTGCTTCATTATGACTATGTCCTGCAGAGTCTCGGATAATTGGCCATCGCTTGTCTTAACACGGTCTGCCAACATTTTGTGATCTTCTCTGAGCAGGTCCAAATCTAGACCCAGCAAGTCGATTTTGGTTGCCAGGCGCTCGCTAGAGGAGGTGATGGCCTGTAGAATGTCCTGCAGCGAAGGATCTCCAGAGTTCCCTGCCTGTGGTTGGCTCTTCCCCCTCTTCTACATTGATTTTTCGGTTGGGGTCTCTAATCTGGCCTTTTTTGGGGGAATCTTCCCCATCGTGTCCTCTTGATCTGCGGTGCTTCTGGTGCAGCGTGTGCTCATAGGACACTCCAGGTAGTCTGCGTTGCATGTGGGTTCTCTTCTTCTGGTGAGTGCTCTACGTTCTGTTATGTAGTCGCACTTAGGCTAGTCGCATCTGTTTATGCCTAATGTTCCCGTCACTCTTCACCAGGTCTTTACAGTGCACTTTATGTTCTCAGTGTGGGCCTGAGTCCACTCTCCTCAATGTCTGCCAAGGGTCTCCGGATTATGCCATGTTCTGGCCTTGTGCACCATTATGCACTGTTTAGGTTATCACTTGCACCACCTCAAGCTCTCAGACCGCACTCTAGTTAGCTTGTCCGCTTCACTTGAGTCACCCTTCTTCCCCACCGGGGGGGCTCTGCCTTCTACCAGCGTGATCCCTGAGGTCGCGTGCCCTGGGGGGTTCTCTTCCTTGTTTTGCATATTTAGTCCCTGGCATAGTCGAGCACTAGGCCAGCTCACCAACCCCGTCAACACCGCTAGGCCCACTCCGCTATAGTAGGCCTCCTTGTTGGTGTGGCTGATCATCTGCCCTTCTTCCCATGTCTCAATGCCTGAGTTGCTGCTTGCCACTTACTTGAGGAGGCTGCCGCTTCTCTGGACTCTCATTGCTAGTTGCCTCTGCTGGGGCTCTGGGTGTGCTTCTAGGTGCGCTTCTAGGAGCCCCGCAAGGGCTCACTCCCATAAAATCTTCGGGCCCCCCAGTCTCCATGATGCTCAGGCCCCTCTGAAGCGTGGTCCTGATCCCTTGTCTCTGCCGCTCTCACCTGGCTTCTCTGGGCCTCCCTCTACATCGAGCGCCAACCAAAGTCTCGAGGGCTGCACTCGCTCTTTCGCACTGAAGGAGAGGGGAGGCCTCCTCTGCCTCTGTCCCGGCTGTTAGCCGCTGCCCCTGCTGCTCGCATCCATACTGCTGCAGTCCGCTCACCTCCTGGGGACCAGCTCCACGTTCCCCAGGATTTGCCCTGCTCGCTTTCCCCAGTGATTATCAAGCTCTGTGCTCAGGCCTACCACATGGGATCCCTAGCAGTTCTGCGTCCACCACCGCTCTGCTCCTCTGGTGCGGCCCTGGGGAGTCTCCAGGCCCTGTTCCAGGTCTTGTAGTGGGACAGGAGGGGACACTCTAGGTCTCTGTACGCTACGGCTTGGTCAGTGCTGTCAGCTGGGTTTTCCTCTTTGCTCCGCAATATCGTCATGGGCGCTGCCATCTAGACTCGCCTCCCGGCTATGGGTAGATTTTGTTATTCCCCTGTTTTAGGTCTTTGGGACGGGTTTCTCCATCTCCAACACGCACCTCACCCTCTGTATGAATTTACGGGCGCACTGCAGAAGCTGTCCCGTTCAGGGGGTCAGGATGGTATTCGATGGCGGCTGGCTGACAGGAGCTTGCACGCTGTGCTGTTCACTCCATCGGCGCCAAGCCACACCACTCTGGGGAAATTCGATTTTTACTTTCTTTTCCATTTTTTCTATTTTACCCAAATGAAAGATGCCCTTTTGTAAAACACCCCTAGCAGTGTCTGTGAGATTTGTGTCCTTTTTAGTCAAGCCAGTGCATGTCAGGCCTTTGTGGCATTGTGTGGCACGTGGAAGGGGGCAAGGTTTGCTATGAAATAAATCCCTTAATTTGTGGAATGAGACTTTGGGAATGGTTGTTTAAGAAAACTTAACGAATGGGCCAAGTGCCAGAATAGGAGGAAGGAAGGGCTCTTTGTTTATAAATAACGAAAATCAAGTGTAGATTTGTGGCTTGTAAGAAGAAAAACAGCATGGAAACAGAAAAGGGATCTCACCCTTTTTTCAAGACACAAAGGTTTTGGGTTAGAAGATCTAGGCTGAACAGATGGTACAGGGGCAGTTCACAGGGTCTATGAGTGTTTTTTGACAAGGGTTCAAACCCCAGCTGGGGAAAATCGATTTTTATGTTCTTTTCTAATTTTTTTTCTATTTTACCCAAATGAAAGATTCCCTTTTGTAAATCACTCCTAGCAGTGTCTGTGAGATTTGGGTCCTTTTTAGTCAAGCCAGTGCATGTCAGACATTTGTGACATGCTGTGGCACGTGGAAGGGGGGCCAGGTTTGCTATGAAATGAATCCCTTAATTTGTGGAATGAGACTTTGGGAATGGTTGTGTACGAAAACTAAATGCATGGGCCAAGTGCCAGAATAGGAGGAAGGAAGGGCTTTTTGTTTATAAATAACGAAAAACAAGTGTAGATTTGTGGCATGTTAGAAAAAAACTAGCATGGAAACAGAAAAGAGACATCACCCTTTTTGCAAGACACAAAGGCTTTGGGCTGAGAAAAACTATGCTGAACGATGGTACAGGGGCAATTCACAGGGTCTTTGAGTGCTTTTTGACAAGGGTTCAAACCCCAGCTGGGGAATATCGATTTTTATTTTTGTTTCTATTTTTTTTCTATTTTATCCAAATGAAAGATTCCCTTTTGTAAATCACCCCTAGCAGTGTCTGTGAGATTTGTGTCCTTTTTAGTCAAGCCAGTGCATGTCAGAGATTTGTGACATGTTGTGGCACGTGGAAGGGGGGACAGGTTTGCTATGAAATAAATCCCTTAATTTGTGGACTGAGACTTTGGGAATGGTTGTGTAAGAAAACTAAATGCAGGGGCCAAGTGCCAGAATGGGAGGAAGGAAGGGCTCTTTGTTTATAAATAATGAAAATCAAGTGTAGACGTGTGGCATGTTAGAAGAAAACGTGATGGAAACAGATGAAGGACATCACCTTTTTTCCAAGACACAAAGGCTTTGGGCAAACAAAATTTATGCAAAACAGATGGTACAGTGGTAGTTCATAGAGGCCATGAGTGCTTTTTGACAAGGGTTCAAACCCGACCTGGGGAAATTCTTTTTTTATATTGTTTTTCTTTTTTTAAACAATTTATTTATTTTAGCAGAGTGAAAGATAGCCCTTTGGAAATCATCAACTGATAATCATGAAGGACCATGTAAAAAGTCTGTGGCATATGTCACATCAGCTGTTGCATATGCCACATGACAGAGTGACACATGTCAGGAATGGGCTTCAACCCTTACTGAAGGCTGGTGACTAACAAGGTGACAACAACTTTGTACCGCTAACAGCTACAGCGTTACTCTAAAGAAAGGTATAGCTTTTAGTAATCAATGGTTCTTTATTTATATTAAGACAGACACTAAGCTCATGGTGTTGGCATTAAGGAAATAATATTTACATTCTTCTTCCAGGTTTATGATGAAATAAGTATAAAAGATACAACACTCGCAGCTACTGCTTTAAAATAAATCGTATCACCAAAATGAGCAGCATCTTAGGTCACTCTTTTTTAACAAAACCTGTAATCATTTAAAAGCGAGCGATTAGTCTAATTAAATGAATTATCCAACTGTATCCATGTATTGCCTTTGGTGATTTTCTGGGACGCCCTGGTTAGACAATTGTCGTTTACATACTGTCTAATTTCTTGACATTGATAGAACGAGAAATACTTCTTCACAAGCGCCACCTTCGCTCCTCTGTGCTCCATTGACGTGGGTGCAACACAGCCTCAAAATATTGTACATATTGACAACGTTCTCCTTTGACCAGACCAAGGTAAAACCTATTGACGAACTAGAAGTAAATAAATCAACAGACCAAGCGAGAGAATGATATAAATTCTCCTTCCTTGCACATTGACACAGGTCAGGTTTAAAATTGATGAGGACATCTAGTGAAGCCTCAAAAAACTCAGCTTTGTCCATGTCAAAGAGAGACATTCTTTTAGAATAGGTACCTATTTAGAAATGGTGCATCATAGTCTGTGTATGAAGGTTTTTATAAAACAATGGATAGAGAGATTGAAGCCACATAAATGTGAACAGCACAAAATTATAGTCCTTCTTGGCCCAGCATTGATGTGTTTCTTTGAATAAAAGCAAAGTGCCATCTCTTTGTAAGGCTAAATGCAAGACTTAATGCAGGAACTTAACCTTATGGTAAAGACAACAAATCAATATGGGTATCATCAAATTCAACTCAGTGAGGATGCAACTGTGACATAAATAAATTTGTTTAGAATGTTTTCTTGAATGTAAATTGATGGTCACTTGCATTAAAATAAAGTGATGATGTATTATTAGAACCTGAACCTCCAATCAGGGTTCAAAATCTAAATAATAATGTAGTCTTACATTATAAACGGGTGATATATTGTGATAACTTTTATGTGCTTAATATGTTTTTAGAATAAACAGTAATTATTTCTGTTCTACTTTATAATAGGGGTCAACTCTTGCAATACTTTACAGTCCTGAAGATGGTCTCGGATATGAAAAAGTAGAGACCGAAACGTCGGCCTACGCCTTTTTCTTCTATAATTTGTTTTTAGTCTTATTAAGAAGGTAGGTGTTCACATTTGTTACAGTGAAGGCTTCACATTTAGACTGCTACCTTCCTGTTGCATTGTTTGTATAAAAAGTACCCTAACTTGACTAAGATAAAAGTGAATATTTTTCTATATACACCCGTCTTTGTTCTCTTTTGCTTTATACTTTGTCTGTATACTTTTGTATTTATGATTTGGATCATGCTTGATAAATGTTGCTATTTGTGATCTTTGCACACCAGTATACTGAGGTATTAAATAGTTGGAATGAATTACCACTCAAGGAAATTATCCATCTGACCTTGTAAATTAACTAGACAAATAATCTAAATTAGAACACTCGAATAAATCCTTTGAACGCACAGAGTTAGTGACACCAGGGCTGTTGTCTATAGTGTTCGATCGCCTCCGTAAGATGTTCCTTTTTTTCCGCTAAGATGCAACGCGTCATCCTCTTACACTTCTCCTTGCGTGCAATGATATGTAATCTATCTTTGCATAATCGATGTTCAGTTCCAAATCTGTGACCTTCTTGAGCGCAGCCTAGGCCGAGAGCATTGTAGGCCGGAGGCAGCGGTCAGCACGGGCCATTCACCAAGTGTCACCGGCATAGGTTGGTGGCCACACCGGCCTGCTTAGTTCAAGTTCAGTGGTACCATGTGTTCTGTCACCTCCGTGTTTGTGACCCGGCTTTCGTGTGGACTGAGCCACATCTTCCTCTTACTCCTCTCCGTGCGACCACTGGTGTGGATTCCGCCATTCATGATTCATGACTAGGTGCTGGATGTGAGAGCTACTGGTCCGCAGGGTAGTCCTGGTCCCTCATCCACGTGTCGCCGGCTGGCGATGAACAGGGTTTGTGGCAGTACGTGTCGCCGGCTGGCGTTGAAAAGGGTTTGTGGCAGCACGTGTCGCCGGCTGGCATTGAACAGAGCTTGAGGCATCCCTTGTGCAGTGGCAACACGTGACGCCGGCTGGCGTTGAACAGGGTTTGTGGCAGCACATGTCACCAGCTGGCATTGAACAGGGTTTGTGGCTGCACGTGTCGCTGGCTGGCGTTGAACAGGGTTTGTGGCAGCACGTGTTGCCGGCAAATATGTCTCTTCCCTCCGCATACCATTATCCCGCATGCTGTCACAACGCGGTTGTAACAACGAACGCGTTGTGACAACCCATACCATTACGCCACAAGTTGTTACCACAACTTGCGGAGGGGGTGCTGGATGTTGGAATAGTAAAATTTACTATTCCAACTCCAGTCTGTGCGGACTTTGGGGAAGGTGTTGGATTTTAAATCCAACACCTTCTCCCACCCTTCGCAAGTCATTGTAATGACTTGCAGAGTAATGGTATGCGTTGTCACAACGTGGTCGTTATAGCAACCGCATTGTGACAGCATGCAGGGTCATGGATGCGGAGTGAAGGTGCTTTACTGTCGCCGACTGGCATTGAACAGGGTTTGTGGCAGAAAGTGTCACTGGTTGGCGTTGAACAGGGTTAGTGCCAGCACGTGTCGCAAGATGCCCATACGGAACTATGCCTTACTGAGTGGGGGGGGCGATGCTGTGGCCGCTGGCCCGGATTTGGGGTCACTGCCATTAAGGACCCAGGACACAGTTTCACATATGGGACCTACTGGGCCACAGAGGACGCCAGTGGATTATGTAAATGAGGAAGGAATAATATTGGCCAGTGTCGGGGGCCAGCGATTGTCTGAGAGGCTGGCAGGGTCGCGGGCCTCGTGTTTGGAGCTTACACAGGTATGTTGTGGGCCCTCCTTGACACACGCTGGTGTCGGCAGGTGATCATCCCCTCCACTCTTGGCAGGGTGTGCTTTCCCAATCATAGTTCTACTGCATCCTTCGCACATGCCTGGTTGCCACCTCTCCCCACATTCGGCTATTGTGCAGCTGGGGTTCCATGCCGTTGATTGGTCATGTTCACGGTTTGCCCAGGTTACCATTGTAAGTTGTTCTGTCGTGTCTGGTGGGTGTGCATGTTGTTGTGCATGTTGGTTCTGATTTTGTGACATGCGCATTGCCAGAGTTGTGGATTGCATGGTTGTGGAGTTCAGGTGAGTGGGGTGTTAATTTGGAACTTTCCATGGGGCTGTGCATTTCCCTTGGTGCCATCCTGGGAATGCTGGTTGCTGATGGACTGTCGGAGGGTGAAGGGATCATGCACACTGGGTGTGTATTTGGAGGCGACATTGGTGAAGTTCTCACGGTGTTCTGATGTTGCCTTTACGTTGATGTGTGATGTGTGCTTCCTGTTGCAGTGATTGTGTGCTGTGTCACCAGGGGGCACAGATGGGACATGTGTGCAGTGGATTGCCCCAACACATGTGTATGGTCCTTGTTTGGTCTCCAACGGTTCCAGCGCATTGTGTTGGACGTATGGGGACTGGGGTGCCAGGGTGATGGTGTTGTCCAGGACAAGTGTGGGGGACTTGGATGTGGCTGGCTGTGAGACTCCGCCGACTCTGGCGGTTGTTGGTTGGGGTGTGCCAGGGGCCAACAAGTGCAGCATAGCCAGCAGCTGGGTGAGGGGTGGGATGTTGGTTGTCCGCTGTGTTGGTGCCATTGGCCTGTTATGCGATGATGCTCAGGATGCGATTTTTTTGTTGTGGCTGCTATCGCGGGCCAGTTAACTGGTGCTGGGGCCTGTTAACACCAGCTTGTGAATGGGGAGGTAAATGTATCCCGACTTTGGCTGCGATAAAGTGCAGGTAATTCGACAATAGCTCCTAAGCGTATACCAAATGGTGTCATTGGAGAGGAGTTATACAAAGATAAGAGCTAGTCTGACACTTCTAAAACAAGCCTTTTTAAGAAAGAGGATAATAAATAGCTTTCTGGGAGCAGTGTAAAAACTACAAAACATTAAAAAGTGCATCATGTCCTGTGGAGACTGACCGTCGCAGCCACAGGGCTTGAGGTACTGTCCTCTATGTGCACCACATGGTTGTGCCAGGAGATAATGAAAAAGATCAAGCCAAAATCTAGTTAATAAAAAGTGATCATGAATGCTCTTAAGCACTAAAAGATATGTTTTGGTGGTTGGTACAGTTTTTAACGCAATGTACCTACTCACGCTGGGCCTGTACAGGAAACAGCATTTACAATGCTGTTAACACAACACGCTTCCATTACAACGACTGCATTATTTCTACGCGCTCCATCACAACGCAAGTCATTTCAATGACTTGCTATAGGGGGAGCGCTAACCTAAGAAATAGTATAATTTTCTATTCCAACACCTTCCCTACTGTTACTCACACTGGAGTTGAAATAGTAAATTATACTATTCCTAAGTCCAGCGCTCCCCCTACAGCAAGTCGTTGAAATGACTTGTGATGTAATGGCTTGCGTTGAAACAACGTGGTTGTTGTAACGACCATTTTGTAATGGAATGCGTTGTGTATGCATTTGTTGTAGAGGGGCATATTTAGCTTACACAGCTCTATTTCCTCTCTGTCACAGGAGCTCCTTCTTATAAAACTCTCTTTAGACCAGGCAAAGTTCCTCTTTCATATAAGCTCGGGCTTATCAACTATTTCTGTCCTACCTAGCCTAGAAAAGCCTGCTCTTGTATAATGGAGCTATTGGATGCGCGTGATGTGGTGAAGGGAGAGACAATCCTTTAAAATGGCTTTACTAAGTGGGTTTTCTTGCTTAGCCTAGATCTTTAACTCCAATGCTAGTGGGCAAAAAGCCAGGGCATTCCCAACTCTTCATGCACAACGTAGGACGGGGTACTTTGTGGTACTGAAATGGCACATCTCAGAAAGGTATTTTCAGCAATTTGTAGGCCTTCCAACCCAATGGGACCCTATATATCTCATTCCCATAACTGACCTTTGAAATGTATTTTGCTTTGTATTTTGCTTTATAAAACTTTAAAAGAGCCCCTATTGGTTCCCCCCACTCTGGAAGCAAAGAAAGAAACAGCTGCTGTCGCTTTAGCTAGGTCCCTTTTCTTATGAGTGAATAAGGGGCCCCAGCTCAGGGTGTCATTGAACACTACTACCAGATAGGAGAAGATGTTTTTCTTAAGTATTGACAAGGTTCCTAACTTAAAAGTGGCTTTGTGGGATCCCAGCTCAAGGACAAAGGATTTGGTGTGGTTAACTGTCAGATCCAAATTCTCCATACATTGCACAAAGGAGTTCAACAGCTTTTGTGTCCAAGAGGGCCTTCTCTAGGGAATTAATGTATAGGTTAAAAAGAAAGGGGGCTAGTATGTACCCCTGGCACACCCCTCTCTTGATGTCAAACTTGCGGGTAACTTTGAGGTTTTTTGAATAACGGGCAACTGCTTTTGAATCTCTGTGAAGGTGCCTAAGAAATAAAACAATATCCCTGTCAATGCCTATAGATGACATCAACTGCTACAGCTTTGATCTGTTTACACAGTCGAACGCTGAGGACAGGTCCATAAAGGCCAGGAGGATAGAACTAGAACGGCCACAGCGTACTTATTCAGCACCATATAAAAATGTAAACATTGTTCCACCGTGGAAAGACCTGGGTTGAAAGCATACTGTACCTCGGCTAAAATGGAGTGTTTGTCTGCCCAGTATACAAGTCTATTCAATACCATATGACCCACCACCTTCACCACAGAATCTAAAAGAGAAATAGGTCTGTAGCAAAGAGTACTGTCCCGCTCACCCTTTTTGATGCCTGGAACTATGGTCGATAATGCCCGAGTCTGGGCGGTCAACCTGGACTAATGCGTGGATGACAGCTGTAAGAACAGGTACCCAGGTTTACACATGTGCAATGTAAAGTTCTGGACGGGTCCCGTCTGGGGCAGGGGCCTTATTTTTAGACAGTCCCATGATGCCAGCTCTTACCTCTTGTATTGTAAAAAGGAACCCCACCTTGCCTTCCTCCTTTTCCTTCCGTCAACAAGGTGTCCGACTGGAAGATACCCGTAAAATGGTTTGTTCAAACATCCTCTGGGATGTTGGCATCCAGTACGGTCCTGCTGTCTCCAGCTAAAAAGAGACTGTTGATAATGCCCCAGAACTTTGAGCTATTGCTCAATGTGATAGCCTCTACTAGATTGATCCAAGCCTCCTCCTTCAAGGCAGACTTGCAGTTTGCTAGAGCAGCCTTTGAGGCCTTTGACAGCCACCTGGTCTCGAGGCTTGACTGCCAAGGCCTGTTCAAATTTCCTGGATGCCTGGGAACACACCAAGTCAAATCATCCTGTTGAGACACAAACAGGATTATGGTCGCTGTGTATACTCACCTTAACTGAAAAATCTGAGATCAGGGGAAAAAAAGGTGTAGAAACAAAGATAAAATCAATAAAGGCCCCACACCCTCTCCCGATAAAAGTAGAGGTGATGTTGATTTTCCCCAAAGCAGCTTATTCATGACAGATGTTAGATAACGTTCTTGCAAGATAGTATTAAGTGCAGTACCCTGAAGTGTGTGTTCCATATGCGAGCCTGCTAGTCGCGCACAGACCATAGCTTTAACTCCTCCAACATAATATCTCCACACATATGGATATTAAAATCACATGTAAAAAACTTTTTATGGTAACACTGCCCTCTCGTATTGATATTCCAGAGTACAGACCCCAGCTGTATTACACATTACATTCTTCCAAGTGTGCAAATCCCGCACTGTAAAAATTACCCAGCAGGAGCTTGCTCTTTCCGCTGGATATTAACATCATGTGTAGAGGGGAGGAGGCATGAAGCAGTGTGGGAGAAAGACCCCGAACTGCTACTGAAACAAAGGTAACAAGCCCTCCCTTGGCTCTTCCTAGCCTAAATTGCGTAGCTGGCACAAAGAAGGTTTTATAGCCTTCTAAGAGGTAACTATTCTCTGCAGCCCAAGATTCCTTGAGGCAAATCACATCAAAGTGTGTAACCAATCTAGGTCCTTGATCTTACTTGCAAGCCTGACAATATTCCAGGAAAAAAATAGGCCCTTCATCCTTGTTAGATACCTGAACCGAGGGACAAGCCTTCCCCTGGGGTGTAGGTGCATCAAGGTCCTGAGAAAGAGCACACCGTCAATCGCACCCTTACAATGAGCTCAGGGGGCGTACCAATTTACTAGGCTAACTCCTGTAGTGGCCTCCATTTGATTCCTGTGGCTCACCTCTAAACGCTGCTCCTGTAGGTACCCTGGTTGATGACTTCTGGACCTGTAAAAGTAGCCTAGTAGGAGTGCCAGAATTGCTGAGTCCCAACACCTATAATTGGGGTGCGCAACTGTACTTAAAATTTGATTTGCCATAAAAGAGTTATTAAAATTAATAACAACACAGTCCCCCTCCCAAGCTTTCTTGCACTGCTCACCCACTGGTTCCTACGCAATATAATAATTAGATTTTCCACCCTAGGCCCTAGAGCAATGTTTGAATTTAATCAATGCACCACCCAATTCTTCAGTTGGACAATGTCTTCCTTTGTCCCAGAATCAAGATGGGGTACATTGTCTAAAACCACAACGAGCGAGGTGGGCGCTGGTGAAAGGTGAACAGAACCCATACTGGGGGGAGAATTATTCAATTTCCCAGAGAGTAAACCTTCCGGCCCTTCTCGCCCTTCGTCAGAGCTGTAGAAACTGCCCACTTTGGATCCTAGAGCTTGGCAAAACTGAGAGAGTTCTGGGTTCAAGAAACTTTTTTCCCTGCGATTATCTTGTTGTGCCAAAAGATCATTCCTGTTCACAGGTGCTGCTATTCTATCAGAGCGGGCTTGAGCTACAGCATGACTAGACAGCTCCGTGATGGTCTTAGCTCTCGCTCCAGTCTCCATGCCATTGCCATAGTAGCCGTTAACAATGGCCGTGGCCTTTGGAGAAGGGGGGATTATTGCGGGAGGGGTACAGTCCCTTTGCAGTGAAGCAGTCAAAATAGAAAGGCTATTTTCAACCGCAGATAATTGCAGATATTCGAAGTAAGACAGGGTCCAACTTAGTGTCCACGCTGATAGCAGAGCAGCTTGGAACATGTCAAACGAAATAATGTTCAAGTTGGGCCCTTCTTGGGGCACTGCCAAGTTTAACTGTGGGCCAGTGTTCTTTCTGAATTTACAGGGACCCCCCATTGAAGGGCGATTCCTCTTTGCACTCCCATCCCAGTACCAGGGGTCACACCAGAACTGGCCCTGAGGACTGCTAACTGGACTAACTGGGCGCCATAGCGTGTGGAGACCTTTAGCATAAGAGGGGAGGTAACCCCAACCCGATCTTGTACTCTGTCCATGTCCATCAGCCCTACAGGAAGTGTCTGTGCCTGAACTTGGGAGCCCTCTTGTAGGGCTGCAACTAAACCCTGTTGGAAAGGGGGCACGGGTGAATGGGACAATCGGCTTGCCGCCAATTCGATCTCCTTATCCAGGACCCCAACAGCTCACTGCAGAAAACCGTCCATAGTGCTCACCATATTCGGGGAATCTTTGGATGTAGGCCCTGCCATCCCCTACCTTTTCCCATTGTGGAAGTGCTTAAGTGCTTGAATCCAAGAGAGCGCATATGACCCACCAGGTGCCAACAACTGCTGAAATGTCTTAGTATGGGAGATGAAATTCTTAAAAGTCCACAAGATACACTAAGTCCCCACAGTCACGCACACAGCTGCTAGTCTGAGGGAAGGGTAAACCCAACAAAATTCAGCCTGTGCGCTAGAGAAAGAGAAGACGGTTCTCTTACCTACGATCTGACTGTGTATGAGACCTGGCCCAGCTGGAAGCTCCAAGGATCCAAGTGAATCTCTAGTGATCTGAACTGTGATCCTAAACCCAGATCCAGTTCCATGGTTCACATTGGAGATAAGAATTGAAGAGTGAAAGCCAAGAGGGAGGCCCAGCCTCCTCCATGCACTGATGGGTGTGAACTGTCCCACCCTTGGCCCGGGCTTTGCCAAGGTGCAACCTGCCCGCATCCCACAGGCTATAAGCAGCACCTTTACGGTGCGCGGCGAAGGTCAGCTTGGTGCAAAACTCCTCCTCCCACTCGTTGTGGCTCAGCCGTATCGTAGAAAAGCAGTTAAGGCGTTCCGGGCCGTGGGAGATAAGCAGCTCCTTTACGGTGTGCAGCGTGGATCAGTTGGGGGCCCACCTTTTCCTCCCACCCCTTGTGGCTTAGCAGTATTATAGAAAAAGCTTGTTTCCTTGGCCTCTCAGTCTGGATAGGCAGAATGGGGGTGAACCAAGAAAATGTAGATATCACCTAGACCGGACCTGGCCAACATCCATGCTGCCAGTCTTCCTTCACAATTCCAGGCTGTTCAAAGTGAAGGGCAGCGATCTCACATGGGCATGGTGTTCCTCTGCTACCCAGTTTGGCAAAAACTGAGGTTGTGTAGAGTTGGCAGGCACTAGGCCCACACACTCTAATGAAGGACCACACAGACACTGTTGGTATGGGTGCATAACTGGCCACGAACACGTGCGCTCGGCCCCTTTTATTAACAGGGTCACCTGACTGGTGACGCCTGTGGTGGGTGGGTGTGAAGTGTGTCTTCCAGCACAGGCGGAACACTAGAATGTATCCAGCCAGCTACTACATCCCTCCAAAACTTTAATAAAGGTCAAAACAATGAAGTCCGAACCTGTGGGAGAGAATACAATTTGTACACAAAATACAACACAATAACAATGACTTCCACAGCGTCTCTTTCACTGTGTCCTTGCCGCCAGGACCACTAGTTCTCCTTGGCAAGATCTCAGGGCGCCCTGTGGATGTAGTCTTTTCTTGGACTCACAGCGTGGAAGTGTGCTCCACAGTCTCTCTCTTCCTGTTCCACATACAGTGAAGGTGCAGATGGAATGATGGTGGATCAGGTATGTGATATTTTCCACTGTATAGTCCTGGTTGAAGTATTTTGTCCATCTGGTGATTCTTTTTCTCTAACGGGATTTGCAGTTGCAACACATCCCTCTCGTGGATGCCCCTCTCTCATGGTTGTTCCCTCTCACCGGACGAACCGGAGGCCCTTTTCCTGCCAGGCTTCCACTGGACCGGTGGACTTCCGCCGTGTCACTCCAACCACGTTGGAGGGATCGCTAAGGGTCACCTTTACGTGTCCCAAGCTCCACCTGAAAGGGTGTTGTTGGCACTTGCTCCTTTATGTGCTACCTTAGTCCTCCCAGGATTTCCAGAGTGAGCTACAACAGTCCATCTCTCATGTCGGGACCCGCTGCCACCGGTGTCCCAGGGCCTCTGCCCCCTGGATAACCACGGTCCTGTGTCTGTTCCATCCCAGAGGTAGTTGTTACCAATGGACCGGCCTGCTCGCCTCTGTCGTCAAAAGGTGATCTCAGGATTTGCAAGTAGATGTGTACTCCCAGTGATACTGATGTTCTCAAGGCACTGTGTTCCGATGTTCATGCATCTTTGCACTCTTCCTTTCAGGTGTTTCCCTTCTGGTGTGTGAGTTGACCTGTCACACACACTCTTTACTCTTCTCCTCTGCTTTTTTTCCTTCGCCATGGCGTCTTGCCGCCCAAGTTCTATGTTCTCTTACCTTCCTTCACAACGCGGTCTGGTCTTCTATCCTGCTGGTCTGCCCTAACCAGGCCTCTCTGTGTAACGTGCACTCCACACATGTCTCCCTGGTCTTGTCCTCCCCGAGGACACTGCCTTAACCTCGATCTGTGACTGGACCTGTCATTGTGACCTTCTTTCCTTCGATTACTTCTGGCTTCTAGTTAATGTCGTTAGACTTCTCGTCCGTTTCTTCCTGATCCTCTTTGCGGACCTCTTCTCCATTCTTCTTGTCAAACCTCTTGTCAGATCTCTTCCTCCTTGTGACCATCTGGCAGGTCGTCTTCTTCCTTGCGACCATCTGGCAGGTCGCCTCTTCCTCCTGGCGACCATCTGACAGGTCGGCTTCTTCCTCCTTGCAACCATCTGGCAGGTCAGCTTCTTCCTCTTTGCGACCATCTGGCAGGTCGGCCTCTTCCTTCTTGTGGGTCTTTGTGCTTCTGGTGGTCTGTACAACTTCTTCTTCTCCTTCTCTGCGGTCGCATTGCTTCAGCGCACTTCTGACTGCCCCCTTCGTTTGCTTCATTGGGTGCACTTGCTGTGCACTTCCTTTGGATCTTTTTGAGACCTGCTGCTTTGGCGGTTGCCTTGTAGTCTTATCTCTGCTTTGATCACCTGTGGCCACTAGGCATCACCTCACTCTCTGTCTTCGGCCCTGGCAGTCTCTGTTCAGCTGTGAGTTACCTTTCACTCTTTCTCTTGATATCCCCAGGCGTCTCCGGTTTTCCTTTGCCAGAGGGGGGCTTGATTACTTCCTTTCCACAATGAAATGACAATGTCTTAGGGGTCCGCCTGTCCCTTCAGTCAAATCCTGTTCGCTATCCTCGTTATCTGCTTTGGATATGCATGTAGTAGCACCAAAAGGGATTAGGCACTGATTCAGTGAAAGAACAAAAAATTCCTTGGGAACCAATGCGCACATGCAGACTTCACATAACCATACTACTCATTCATTTGGTTCACGCCCCATTCACCACGTTTTTAAATCTCGATAGAGCCACCAAATACAAAGGAAAATTATGTAACCAATAAATTAAAAAATGTAAAACACAATTTATTAAGCCTGATACAAAATCTTCTCAGATTAAAAACACAGCAAATAAGTACACAATTTAAAAAAAGAGGATTTGATTGACATTTCATAAAAACATACCCTAACTAATGCATGAAAAATGAACAGCGGGTGCACAGACAAAAAGTTAGACCAAACACATCAGTCTTAACACATTACACATCTGTTATGGATTTATATACTAGAACACAGCCTGGAGCAATTACTATTAATGCTTCTCAGACACCGATGTTCCCGAAGCAGATTGTGTACAGAAATTTAGCGTCGACACGTTTCGATGGAGAAATCTTTATAGGTCCATCTTTATCAAGACAAAAATGTATATACACTCAGGCTGGAAATTTCTTTTTCATGCGATAACCTATAATGAGACATAAGTATTATTGTACTATCACTTGCAAATATATAAACTCTATCACTTACAGATCCATTTGAGTAACATATTTGGTATAGCATGTGTTCTTACATCTATGCAATGATAATATGAGAGGGAGAGGACACGGAATGTTGGTAAGAGTAAGAATAGGAGTAGACTAGAAACCAGAGAGCAGAAAAAAACAAGAGAAAGTATAAAAACAAAAGAAAATAGAACAAGGAAGAAAAACCAGACGCAAGAAGAACAAAAAAGGAAAAAAAAAAGCTACCACTTCCGCTACCTTTCCTCTCCTAATTGTTGCTCAAGGATTCCATTCTCTAATAGTTATAGATGTAACACAAAATCCCAAATATAATTCAGATTTAAAACACAACCTTCCTATCATGCAATGTATATTTATAAAAAGAGAAGAAAGATAGTAAGGCTATACACACTTATCAACATTTCTCCTTTGTAAATTTGGCTCCATCTTCCACATCGTCCCAGTATCTGAGTGCCACTTATCCAAAAACCATCCATATGCACCCAGCTCAAACACTATTCCACTCTACATAGGTATTTATATCATCTCTCACCTTTTGAATAAAGGAAAGAGCAAAGAAGGGGAAAAGACCTCCCTCATAAGCGACAATTTGGGGTTGAACAAAATAATTGTTCCTCCAAACGGCTGAAAAATAGAGCTGCACACGTTAAGACCACAAAGTTCACTGCCCCTTTATTGTTGTTTGTGATTCTAAGGTAGGCTCACCTGACTAGAACATACAGGGGCCTCAGACTTAAACATATTGCATTGACCTAGGTGGCGGTGCCAAAAGACCTACAATCTATGAGTCTACTTTTTCGCCCCTTGGAGGAAAGATAACTAATTTGCCCTTAGTAGGACAGCCTCCTAATGTAAAATCAAGACAGGATATATAATATTAGTAACTGTATTTTTAACAATATCTACGTGCAGATTCTTGATTAGGATCCACTACTTAAATAAGAACAGATTGCCAGAAAAGACGAACTGCAGAGAAAGCGCTGGCCTCTTCCACATACAGTTCTAGTCAGGTGAGCCTACCTTAGAATCACAAACAACAATAAAGGGGCAGTGAACTTTGTGGTCTTAACGTGTGCATCTCTATTTTTCAGCCGTTTGGAGGAACAATTATTCTGTTCAACCCCAAATTGTCGCTTATGAGGGAGGTCTTTTCCCCTTCTTCCCTCTTTCCTTTATTCAAAAGGTGAGAGATGATATAAATACCTATGTAGAGTGGAATAGTGTTTAAGCTGGGTGCGTATGGATGGTTTTTGGATAAGTGGCACTCAGATACTGGGACGATGTGGAAGATTGAGTCAAATTTACAAAGGAGAAATGTTGATAAGTGTGTATAGCCTTACTATCTTTCTTCTCTTTTTATAAATATACATTGCATGATAGGAAGGTTGTGTTTTAAATCTGAATTATATTTGGGATTTTGTGTTACATCTATAACTATTAGAGAATGGAATCCTTGAGCAACAATTAGGAGCGGAAAGGTAGCGGAAGTGATAGCTTTTTTTTCCCCCCTTTTTTTTCTATTCTGTTTTCCCTTCTCTTATTTCTTTTGTTCTTCTTGCGTCTGGTTTTTCTTCCTTGTTCTATTTTCATTTGTTTTTATACTTTCTCTTGCTTTTTTCTGCTCTCTGGTTTCTAGTCTACTCCTATTCTTACTCTTACCAACATTCCGTGTCCTCTCCCTCTCATATTATCATTGCATAGACGTAAGAACACATGCTATACCAAGTATGTTACTGTAAGCGGGGGTGAGGGGCTGGGAACACTGTCTATGTGTGGAGCAGGCACCGCAACAGGAAGAGGCTGACCGGAATATCGGATTAGACTTGGTTTTATTTTTAGAGTTCATCTTGTCCTGTAAGTTAGCCTTTCTTTCGCGAACTCCCGGCTATCCGTGGTGGGGCCGTCTTTCTCCAGGGTTCTGGACACGTGTTATTCCCTCGGGACCGCCTTCCCCGGTGTAGCGATGGAGGAGTCGAAAATGGGAAAGAAAACGGACAAGAGGGAGGCCGTTAGTCGCAAGTCTGAATACAGTCCTTCCCCAGGGGAACCCAGTGGTAGTGATGGGACACCGGTGCAAACGTGCAGTCGAACAGGCACACTCGTGTCTAGTGCTTCAGGGAAGTAGGAGCGAGGTGAGGAAGGAAGGAAGGGTAGAAGGAGGGGTTGCAGGAACAGGTAGCGGGAAATAACACCAAGGGAAGGCACGAACGGGGTACTTTTTACTATTTACTGGGAGCACTCTTTCTCTCCACCCAAGCCGCCCAATGCCGCCGTACCTGAGCAAGCCACACTCCTCCCTCGGGAGTGTGGCACGGCGGAACACAGGGTCGTTGGCCTCCTGGCTCTCCTCCGCACTCTGGTAATCCGGTCCTTCCGTCCTCTTCGATCTTCTCCGTAGGGTTCTCCTCGCCTTCTCCTCTCGAGCCCTCGGTGACGTCACACGCCGCGTACAGGGCTTCCCCCGTTTTCAACCATCCCGATGCGTCCACGTCAGAGGTAGGTGTGGCTTCGTCTCCGTCGTCGTACGCCCAGTTAAAGGAACCTGCGGATGTTTCCTCGTACAATTCCTGTCGTGGTTTCCAGTCATCCCTCGGTGATTCCGACTATAGGGCAGAAGGGGAGGCATCATCAGGTGTCCACCAGTCTTCCCGGCCACCCGTCCCGACCCGGTTACACTCCTCCCCCCTTGGATTCTCCCGGTCGGGGAGAATGGGTGCCCTTGACAGATAATCAACGTTGCCGTTCTCGGTTCCCTTTCGGTGTACTATCCGAAACGCAAAGGGCTGAAGAAACAAAAACCACCTGAGTACCCTGGAGTTCTGAGTCATATTTCTCTGCATCCATTGCAGAGGAGCGTGATCTGAGTATACAGTGAACCGTTTTCCTTCAAGATAATATCGCAACTTGTCCACAGCCCAGCGGATCGCCAAGCATTCTTTCTCAACTGTAGGGTATTTACATTCCCTTTGGTGTAGTTTGCGACTTATAAAGAGGATGGGGTGTTCCAATCCATCCTCGCCGAACTGCGACAATACGGCTCCAATAAGTGCGTGTATCAAGAGGGAGAGAGAGGACCAGATAGCTAGTCCAGATCCCCGGTTTATATGTCAATTAATCAAAAAGAGACTAGCTAAGAATGGGGTTGGTATGATATTTATATTGTAAAGATCACGGTGACTCAGTTTAGTTTTGTCAATTGGTGGTGGCACCTGTTGGGAGTCTTTAGAAAGCCCTCACCCACCAACCTAGTTGGTGGCATGCTTCATCATCGGGCCCACCCAGTGACACCTAGCGTGTCCCGGGTGTGCTACGACACCTGATTACAGCGGAGCAGGTATGTCACTGTGTGTGCGGTGAAGGGTGATGAGGTTGTGAATTTAAAACGGCTTGGCGGGGGTCCCAGTACCCGAAGGGTAAAGAGGCTTTATTAACTGGGCCTCCGTCAGCGGTTAAAAATAAGGCTGTGGGACGTTAGAGGCGAGTTACGACCTCCCACGTCCTTTAGAGTGTCAACATGTTTCAGCCAGTGCCTTATCAATATGCTGGCTTTCTTCAGGACTGATAAAAGGGTGTGTGTGATTAAAACTAGTGGGTATGTAGTGCAGGCTATGTGTCTACACGCCCTAAAGTGTATCTAACTGTGAGAGGGGGGATTCCCTTCTCAAGATCACCTGTACATATAACATAAAGGACAAGGGCAAAACATACAAAGGAAATAAGAGTCACTAAGAGATATTGATCATAAGTAATGACAGCCGGCTTAATAGCGGTGGGGTGCAGGCTATAAGCGGCTCAAGTGTAATGGTACTGGTGGTACCATTATGGTGAAAGATCGCACTAGAACTTCGTTGGTGAAGTGGTTTAAAAAAACGATATTTACAACAGTAGTGAAAGAGGTTAAGAAATGAGGCGTAAGGGCTATTTCTTACGCTAGTTTTAGGTTGTTTTCTCTTCAAGGTTATTGAAGAGGCAAGGGGTTGACCCTATGTGGGAGACAAAGGGTGGACCACTGGGGTTAGGAGACCTGTAGGGAGAAAAGAGTGGTGGCGCTTACCCATAGTAGAGGTGGTAGTTCAGCATACTCACAGGATTTCTGGCCAGCGCCGGCTTTGGACCTGTTGTGCCTCCTTCGCAGAACCGGTAAGTTATGGCCTGTGCTGCCGGTTTATATACTGAGGCTGATTGGTTGAGCGAGGGCACCTGGAGAAAGGGAGGAATGGTGGAAAGACTCGAGTTTGCCGAGTCATGATCGCGCTCAGGTGAGTGCCGGTTGCTCCGCGTTGGTGCGCAGTGTAGTGGGTGATGTCTGCACATGCGCGGTGAGATTGACCAAACCAACACAACAACGCACAGGTTCATTGGGCAGAAGAAGAAAATCCTGTCAGTTCCAACACACGCCAGAAGACAAAAGAAGCAACACCAGGACCGAGCAAATAGCAAACCCCCCGGCCCAACCGTCACTGGTGTTCAACCTATCCAGTACCCCACTATCCACAAAGGAACAGTCAGTCTTGGAAAGGGGACTGTCATTCGTGCCAACCACCAGACTTGACAAATTCAAGTTACATGCTGAACTAGCACAATTTTTCAGAAAGCTGAAATTAAAGTCTTTCTTTGAGAAACCAACCCCCGATACAGCACAAACTGACAACAACCCAAATACCACGGGTCTTAGAGTCAAATCTACCTTCGTCCCACCACCCTCCACCATCCCTGCAGAGATCACAACATTTGAACAGGCAGTATACCATGACATTGAGAATCTCAACCCAACCAAACACTTCAACAACCTATCATGGGAGGACAGACAAACCATACAACGCCTTCAAAACAACCCCATGCTAATAATAAAACCAGCAGACAAAGGGGAATGCCGCAGACTACTCAGCGACAACAGGAATTACCGCAGGCTTGAACATGATCCAACAGAGCAGCTGCGAACCACCATTAACACACTTATCAAGAGGGCTGCAGACGCGGAACACATCTCCAAGCAGGAGGCCGAATACCTCTGCCCTGAACACACTAGAACGCCATACTTCTACACGGTACCCAAAGTACATAAAGGGGTGACCCCATCCCCTGGCAGACCGATCGTATCGGGCATCAACTCTGTACTAGAACCACTATCCAGATACTGTGACTTCTTTCTGAATCCCCTGGTACAAAAGATCCCCACCTACATAAAGGATACCAAACATCTGCTGCAGGTAATCAACAACATTGCCTTTGACCCCGACACCCAATTACTGGTTGGGCTTGATGTGGAAAGCCTGTACACCAGTCTCCCACAAGATGCCACCCTACAGGTACTACATGACATCCTGGAAGAATCTCCCTGGCCATACCACACCCCAAGGAGCTTCGTACTGGCCTGTGCAACCCTCGCCCTCAAAGAAAATTATTTTGAATACGACGGCACCTTCTACCTGCAAACAAACGGAACATCCATGGGCAGTGTTTTCGCGCTGAGCGTGGCTGGATTGTATGTACTCTGGTTACAACAAGGGGGTTCCTGGACTGTTCCTAAGCGTGACTAAGGGAAAGACTAGCTGGCGTGACCAGAGGTGTAAATGTGACACCCAAGGGCATCCATTTTGTTGGATGGATTTGCCTCACACACCCCGAAGGATGTCATGCTTCATCATCGGCGGTTGCTCCTCGTCGGGGAGGCGGTGCAATCCCCGACGGGCTCACCTCAAAGAGGGGCTCTTTGGCGGAGATCTTTTTCCAACTGCCTTATGGTGAGGTGTGGGTGTGTGGGCAGGGTGGTATGTGATAGTGAGAAAGGAATATTAAAATGTAGCTAAGGGTACCGGAATGGACTTTATTCTGGGGGTCCCTAGCTGCAGTTAAAAACAAGGGGCTAGCTCACTAGGAGTCAACGAGTGAGTTCAGGTGAACCTAGATGGGGCTAGTAGTGCAAAACGGTCGACATGTTTCTCGCAGTGGGCAATAGTTACCCGCGATTCATCAGGACCTATAAAAGGTGATTAACCACATGCTGGTGTCATGTGTGGGTTTGTGTGTGTATTACCTCTGTGAGAGTTGTCCTATGCCTAATTATCAAGAACTAACTGCCACATGAGGGGTCGGCGGGATGAGGCATCAGGGATGAGTCATAAAGTCAAGACTCTGATCTCCTGCGCCCCGGCTGCTTGACCTACCCTTCTCCGCCGAGCTCGAGTATGTACATCATTTCGAAAGCACCAATATCGCTGTAGAATCCAACCCGTTCAGACATCATATCCTGAAATGGCACAGGTATATTGATGATATACTGATCATCTGGCAAGGCTCACAGCACGAGCTAGATAGCTTTTTAAACTGGCTTAACAGTAGAGACCCATACTTGAACTTCACTAGCACAGCCAGCAACCACCAACTCCCTTTCCTAGACCTGGAAATTACAGCTAAAGATGGAACCCTCGCCACTACCACTTATTACAAACCCACAGCGAGGAACTCGTTGCTTCACTACACCAGTTTCCACCCTCGCCCTCTCAAAGAAAATTTACCATTTGGCCAGTTTCTTCAGATTAGAAGAAACTGCACGAATGTGAGTGATTACAAATCACAATCAGCAGACCTAGCCACTAAACTAGGAAACCGTGGTTATCCAAAGGCCATCATCAAGAAAACACAGAAAAGGGCCAGAAACCAAAATCGTGAAGCACTGCTTGAAGACATCACCAAAGGAGATGAGGAACAACCAACTACCTGTGTCACCACTTACAATACTGCCTCCAATGAGGTTGCAAAAATAATCAAGAAACATTGGAGAATCATCAATTCAGGACAGAGGAACTGGGAACTACCCAGGTTTGCTTACAAGAGGTGCCACAACCTGCGAGACCAACTAGTCAGCACCCGACCGAAACCACCACCAAAACCACCAGAGAACACAATACTCAATGCATGGGGCCTGCCTAGGGTAACAGGACACTACCCCTGCAATGACTGCAGTGTGTGCCATCTTACATCTCACACCAAAACCTTGAACCTCGAACCCAACAAAATCTGGTCCCAAAGGAGCCACACCAATTGTAACTCACAGAATGTGATTTACTTACTCACATGCACGTGTGGCCTCAGATATGTGGGGATGACTACACGCAAAGTCAGAACCAGGATAACCGAGCATCGTAGCACCATGCGATGCAAGAAGAACATCAGTAAGTTGACTAACCATTTCATCACCCACTACCACACACCCAATGACTTTACCTGGACAGTCATTGAGCAAATCCCTGAAAGCCCCATCAATAATGACAAAAAACTACTTAGCAAAGAGCAGAGATGGATATACCGTCTCTCTACTGCTACACATGGTCTGAACGATGCCATCCCCTGGAACTCTTTGACCAACCTGTGAGTCCATGGCTCAACTACCTGTCCCCTGTTAATTGTATAACCCCCTGAGCCTTTTTGGCCCTAGATGATGGGTCGTCTTGCCCATTAGGTTTATAATTGACTGTATACCATTTTCCTGGGTAGTGAGTAACTTTTGCCCTTTAGCGCAATTACCTCAATTAGACCACCCATCAGCACCACGTGCGCTTTACCCCAAGGGCTCATGTACAGGAGCCAACACGTGCACAAACTACTGAAGCGCCAATCACTAGTACACGTGTAAAAGTAACAGATGCACTAACGCCAGCGCATACCGATAGGATTCCCATAGGTAGCGCTCCAACTACACGCATGCGCGGCAGACCTAATCCACCGCGCATGCGCCGGATGAGTCAATCTCACCGCGCATGTGCAGACATCACCCACTACACTGCGCACCAACGCGGAGCAACCGGCACTCACCTGAGTGCGATCATGACTCGGCAAACTCGAGTCTTTCCACCATTCCTCCCTTTCTCCAGGTGCCCTCGCTCAACCAATCAGCCTCAGTATATAAACCGGCAGCACAGGCCATAACTTACCGGTTCTGCGAAGGAGGCACAACAGGTCCAAAGCCGGCGCTGGCCAGAAATCCTGTGAGTATGCTGAACTACCCCCTCTGCTATGGGTAAGCGCCACCACTCTTTTCTCCCTACAGGTCTCCTAACCCCAGTGGTCCACCCTTTGTCTCCCACATAGGGTCAACCCCTTGCCTCTTCAATAACCTTGAAGAGAAAACAACCTAAAACTAGCGTAAGAAATAGCCCTTACGCCTCATTTCTTCACCTCTTTCACTACTGTTGTAAATATCGTTTTTTTAAACCACTTCACCAACCAAGTTCTAGTGCGATCTTTCACCATAATGGTACCACCAGTACCATTACACTTGAGCCGCTTATAGCCTGCACCCCACCGCTATTAAGCCGGCTGTCATTACTTATGATCAATATCTCTTAGTGACTCTTATTTCCTTTGTATGTTTTGTCCTTGTCCTTTATGTTATATGTACAGGTGATCTTGAGAAGGGAATCCCCCTTCTCACAGTTAGATACTCTTTAGGGCGTGTAGACACATAGCCTTCACTACATACCCATTAGTTTTAATCACACACACCCTTTTATCAGTCCTGAAGAAAGCCAGCATATTGATAAGGCACTGGCTGAAACATGTTGACACTCTAAAGGACGTGGGAGGTCGTAACTCGCCTCTAACATCCCACAGCCTTATTTTTAACCGCTGACGGAGGCCCAGTTAATAAAGCTTCTTTACCCTTCGGGAACTGGGACCCCCGCCAAGCCGTTTTAAATTCATAACCTCATCACCCTTCACCGCACACACAGTGACATACCTGCTCCGCTGTAATCAGGCATCGTACCACACCCAGGACATGCTAGGTGTCACTGGGTGGGCCCGATGATGAAGCATGCCACCAACTAGGTTGGTGGGTGAGGGCTTTCTAAAGACACCCAACAGGTGCCACCACCAATTGACAAAACTAAACTGAGTCACCGTGATCTTTACAATATAAATATCATACCAACCCCATTCTTAGCTAGTCTCTTTTTGATTATTTGATTAATACGGCTCCAATCCCAGTATCCGAGGCATCTGTCGCTAGGGAGAAGGGTTTTTCAAAGTCTGGAGGTATCAGCACTGGGCTTGAGGTAATGGCTTGTTTTAGGGCTTCGAACGCCTTGCAGGCCTCAGGGGAGGGGTGGTTCCCTATTCCATTTTTGTTGTTGTTTTTAAGGAGATCTGTCAAAGGATCGGCTAAGTCTGCAAAGTTCATGATGAACCTCCTGTAATACCCTATTAGTCCTAGGAAAGCCCGAAGTTCTTTCTTTGTAGATGGAAAGGGGGTGCTGGTGATGGCTTTTATTTTCTCTTCTTGAGGAGCAATAACCCCTTCCCCTAGCATGAACCCCAGATATTTCACCTTGGGAAAGGCCGCCCTTGACTTTTTCGAGTTTATATGTAGGCCTGCATTTTGTAGGGCTTTTAAAATGAGGACTGTGTTCAAGGTGGTCTTCCCATGTTTTACTAAAGATGACGATGTCATCCAAGTACACCGAGCTGTATCCGGTGTGAGGGGCCAACACCGTATTCATTAGTCTCTGGAACGTAGCAGGGGCCCCGTGGAGCCCGAATGGCAGTACTGTGAACTCAAACAGCCCATCGTCGGTGGCAAACGCTGTTTTGTGTCTATCTTTTTAACGTAGTGGAACCTGCCAGTAACCTTTAGTCAGGTCTAAGGTGGTAATGAATCTGGCTTCTCCTATCCTTTCGATTAACTCGTCTACTCTGGGTATTGGAAACGCATCGAATGAGGATATCGCATTTAATGCGCGAAAGTCCATACAAAACCGGGTGGACCCGTCCGGTTTAGGTACCATCACTATAGGCGAGGCCCAGTTACTCCGTGAAGGGCGGATAACCCCTAGCCGAAGCATGTCCTTAACCTCTCTTTTCACGTCAGCTCTCCGAGCCGCCGGTATACGGTAGGCTCTTTGTTTGACCACCTTACCGGGTTTGGTGTCTATGCAATGCTCGGCTAGATGTGTACGTCCTGGAATGTCCGAAAACATTGGGGAGAACTGTTCTATCCTTTGCCTGAGTTCCTTCTTTTCAGACACTGTCAATTCGGGGTTAATAGGTAACTTGTCTAGAGTGGTACCTTCCTCTCGTGATGGCAATGTTAAGTTAGCGGATTTGGATGGGGGCCCTATCCACTTCTTTAACATATTGATATGGAAGGTTTGTTGCCGTCCAGGGGTGATTTGTACCCGATATGTTGTCTTGCCTATGGTCTCTACTACTTTATAGGGCCCCTTCCATTCACTCCTGAATTTTTGAGTGGATGACGAGAGAAGCACTAAAGCCCAATCCCCTTTGTTTAGGGACCTCCACTTCTTGCCCTTATCATAATAGTGTCTCTGTTTCTCCTGGGCTTTCTCTAGGTTGGAGTACGCCAGGTCCCTCAATTTACCCAGCCTCGACTTTAACTGTCTGGTATACTCTAACAGGGACCTTTGTTCTGCCGCCTCTTCTTTCTCCCATGCTTCTTTTGTGATTTCTAGGAGAGATCTGGGCTGACGGCCGTAGAGCAGTTCGAACGGGGAGTACCCTAAACAACTCTGTACTTGGGCCCTTAACACGTAGAGAGCTAGGGGCAACAACTTGTCCCAGTCTTTATTCTCGGCAGTCAACATTTTTTTTAAAGTTGTCTTGAGAGTGCGGTTGTACCGCTCAACCAAGCCGTCCGTTTGGGGGTGGTATGCTGAGGTACGGATATGTCTTAGTTCTAGTGTTTGACATACCTCCTTCATCATTTTGGAAACGAAAGGGGTTCCCTGGTCTGTGAGAATTTCCCTGGGGAACCCTACTCGTGAAAACAATTCAATTAATTTGTCAGCCACATTTCTTGTTGTAGGTGCACTGATGGCAAAAGCTTCAGGGAACCTAGTATTATAATCGACAACTACTAGGGCATAGGTGTGTCCCCTGGTGGTGCGAGGAAGGGGACCGATAAGGTCCATTCCCACCCTCTCGAAGGGGTTGCCTATGACTGGCAATGGTTGGAGGGGCACTGCAGGTGGTCTGTTCATATTCTTTTTTTGGCATACCTCACATTGTCTGCAGTATATTTCTGCAGTTTTGTAAATGCCAGGCCAGAAGAAGAGTCTGGTGATATTTTGTAAGGTCTTCTCGGCCCCACTATGCCCTGCCGTTAGATGTGTATGAGCATAAAACAAGATCTGGTCCCTAAAGTCTTGTGGAACAACTAATTGTGGAGGATCACCTGCCTTCCCTTCTCTGTACAAGAAGTCGTTGATAATTCTGAACCTGGGATACCCTTGGGTTGGTGTTGTCTCGACTATATGAGCTGCCTCCCATGCGTTCAGAAGGGATGGATCATTTATCTGGGCAAATTTAAAACCCCGATCTAACTCCCAAGGGTCGGTGGTTAAGTAAGCTGCTGGAGGTTGTTCTATTTTGTTCCGGAAAAGACTCAAGAAATCAGGGTTATCTACCCCTAGGATCAGGTCCTCAGGTAACGATTCCACTACTCCTACCTTTACTACACAAGGGTCTCCCCCCAAGGGCCTAAGGGTCAGATGAGCCACAGGGCACGGTTTCACGTCTCCGTGTACACATCTAATGTGTACTACCATGTTGGGACCAAGCTGGGAGGGTAAGACTAACTGCTTCTTTATTACTGATTGTTTGCAGCCAGAGTCTAACAGGGCTTTCACACACTTGCTGTTCACTTGTACCCTTACATAGAAAGATGGACCCATCTCCGCGGTGTACATCACGGCCTTTGGAATGTATCCAACCTCCATGAGTTCTTCTGTTGGTCTTTTACGAGGACACATTCTGGCGATATGTCCCCACTCTCCGCATTCGAAACATTGCGGACCCCTTATGGAAGGCATTTCAGGGCGAATGGGTCGGGGTTTTATCATTTCTGGGGTCTGCTTCGGTTTTCTGTCCTGCTTTGCTATTCCTGTGGTACCTTTGGGACCCTTGTCTGTTTCCCAAGGGAAGGTACGGGGCATTGCCCTGTTGTAATTGGAAGCCATCTCAATCGCCTGTTCAGCAGTAAGGCCTGATCGCTGTCTAAGCCACCCCTGAGTGCCGTACGGCAAGGCCTCCATAAACTGTTCCAAATAAATGCTGGTCAGTATCTCCTCTTTGCTCCTACTCTCCGGTTTTAACCATTTATCGGCTGTCATCTTCAGTCTTAGGTATAATGTCTTTGGGTGTTCCCCAGCGACCCCCTTTTCTTTTCGGAATCTCAGTCTATAGGCTTCTGTGTCTAAGCCTAAGTGGTCCAGAATTACTGCTTTAATTGTTGCATATAGTGTTATCCCAGCATGATTAGCCACTTGGTAGGCGGCTTGTGCCTCACCAGACAACAGGGGTGCTAGAAACAAGGGCCATTTTTCTTCCGGCCACCCACATGCTCTTGCTGCACGCTCAAAGTTAAGGAGGAAAGCGTTGGGATCTTCCCCTTGCACATATTTCTGTAGTTGCATTCCCGAGGGATGTGGTCCAAACACCCGTCTCTCCGTTGGTACAGGGATGTTGGCGCTTTGCACTACTTTTTGCAAACCCTCGATTTGTGCTGAAATCGTGTTTTTAAATAGGTCGCGGTCTGCATCTGCAGTCGACATCTGTTGTCCTATAGCCCATTCCAGTTTCTGCTGTCCCTCTATTAAATGCTGCACCACTTGTTCCATAGCTGGGTCTTGTATGGAGGGGATGGATCCCACTTCTGACACCACTGTAAGCGGGGGTGAGGGGCTGGGAACACTGTCTATGTGTGCAACAGGCGCCGCAACAGGAAGAGGCTGACCAGAATATCGGATTAGACTTGGTTTTATTTTTAGAGTTCGTCTTGTCCTGTAAGTTAGCCTTTCTTTCACGAACTCCCGGTTATCCGTGGTGGGGCCGTCTTTCTCCAGGGTTCTGGACACGTGTTATTCCCTCGGGACCGCCTTCCCCGGTGTAGCGATGGAGGAGTCGAAAATGGGAAAGAAAACGGACAAGAGGGAGGCCGTTAGTCGCAAGTCTGAATACAGTCCTTCCCCAGGGGAACCCAGTGGTAGTGATGGGACACCGGTGCAAACGTGCAGTCGAACAGGCACACTCATGTCTAGTGCTTCAGGGAAGTAGGAGCGAGGTGAGGAAGGAAGGAAGGGTAGAAGGAGGGGTTGCGGGAACAGGTAGCGGGAAATAACACCAAGGGAAGGTACGAACAGGGTACTTTTTACTATTTACTGGGAGCACTCTTTCTCCCCACCCAAGCCGCCCAACGCCGCCGTACCTGAGCAAGCCACACTCCTCCCTCGGGAGTGTGGCACGGCGGAACACAGGGTCGTTGGCATCCTGGCTCTCCTCCGCACTCTGGTAATCCGGTCCTTCCGTCCTCTTCGATCTTCTCCGTAGGGTTCTCCTCGCCTTCTCCTCTCGAGCCGTCGGTGATGTCACACGCCGCGTACAGGGCTTCCCCCGTTTTCAACCATCCCGATGCATCCACGTCAGAGGTAGGTCTGGCTTCGTCTCCGTCGTCGTACGCCCAGTTAAAGGAACCTGCGGATGTTTCCTCGTACAATTCCTGTCGTGGTTTCCAGTCATCCCTCGGTGATTCCGACTGTAGGGCAGAAGGGGAGGCATCATCAGGTGTCCACCAGTCTTCCCGGCCACCCGTCCCGACCCGGTTACAGTTACTCATATGGATCTGTAAGTGATAGAGTTTATATATTTGCAAGTGATAGTACAATAATACTTATGTCTCATTATAGGTTATCGCATGAAAAAGAAATTTCCAGACTGAGTGTATATCCATTTTAGTCTTGATAAAGATGGACCTATAAAGATTTCTCCATCGAAACGCGTTGACGCTAAATTTCTGTACACAATCTGCTTGGGGAACATCGGTGTCTGAGAAGCATTAATAGTAATTGCTCCAGGCTGTGTTCTAGTATATAAATCCATAACAGATGTGTAATGTGTTAAGACTGATGTGTTAGGTCTAACTTTTTGTCTGTGCACTCGCTGGTCATTTTTTATGCATTAGTTAGGATATATTTTTATGAAATGTCAATTGAATCCTCTCTTTTTTTAATTGTGTACTTATTTGCTGTGTTTTTCATCTCAGAATATTTTGTATCAGGCTTAATAAATTGTGTTTTACATTTTTTAATTTATTGGTTACATAATTTTCCTTTGTATTTGGTGGCTTTATCGAGATTTAAAAACGTGGTGAGTGGGGCGTGAACCAAATGAATGAGTAGTATGGTTATGTGAAGTCTACATGTGCGCATTGGTTCCCAAGGGATTGTTTGTTCTTTCATCTGCTTTGGATAGCCACAGTTTCCCCTGTGCTGTGTTCTTGTACTCCTGATGCTTTCCTGTGCCTTGTCTCTTCCTCCTCAAAGCTGTGTAGTGGCTTGGCACCACTCTGGTATGGCAGCTTTATTGCACACTCACTTTAGTATTAAATATATTTATTCAGAGCAAAGACCAACGACCCACACTTGCGAAGGCACCGGTCATACAATTACAATGCATAAGTAAGCTCCTGGCGGGCATAAGTCTCTTTCAGGATGCATTAAACACAGCAAGCCGCCTACAACCCAGCTGGGCCGGCCGCGTCAAAAAAGCCATGGAGTGAGTCGGATGCTGCAGAGATCTATGCAACAATATTAAATCCCAAACAACCCCAAACCGCCCCCCCAACCCCACCCCCCACCCTCTTTCTTGTCCACTAAATGATCCAGACTGGACCCTCTCTAGCCCAGCCGCCTTAAGGGGCCGGTGCCTGAACTGTTTCGCACTGGACCGTACGCCTGCGAGTCTTGACCTTAGGCTCAGGAATTGGGGTGTCTGCGAGATGTAGCAGCCGTAGGTAGCGGGGGCAGCTCAGTTCCCGAAATTCCCCGGTGAGCAACGTCAGAAATGGTCGCCAGATGTCTGCAAATTCCTCGCCCCGCCCTGCCGCTGTCAGGGACAGTTTCTCCATCCCCAAAACCATCCAGAGCCTGTGTAGCCAGCCAAGGTGTATGGGGGGCTGTGGATCTCTCCAGCGTGCCACAATGTTCTGTACCGCAGCACCCAGCGCTATTGCAATCAACCTCCCCCTCATGGATTTCAGGGGTACATCAGTGCGTTTGGCAGGCCAAGGAGCACATAAGCAGGGAACCTAGGCAGTTGGGTGTCTAATTGTGCGTCTACGAGATCTAGGATGGTAGACCAGTACTGTTGCAGCTTCTCACAGCTCCAGAGCATATGTTCGAGTGTACCCCATTCCCCACATCCCCTCCAGCAGCGATCGCTTGTCTTGGGATCCCATTGATGTATGCGCGCTGGGGTATGGTACCAATACATGGCGACTTTCGTCAGTGTCTCCGTGAGGCCAGTGTGGTAGGCCGATTGTCTGGCTCTATGATAAATCCCTTCCCATTCCTTCCGTGTGAGCTGCCTCCCTAGGTCCTCCTCCCATCTAGCCCTCCCCGGGTGGTAAGCGTATATGTGAGTGAGGAGTAGGTGTTGGTATAGGTCTGAGAGAAGTTTCTTCTCCGAAGTGCGCGTGAGAAGCCACTTCTCATACAGCGTGAGAAATCGTTGCGCTTCCGGTCAAATGGAAGGGTGTAGGACCCAGTGTCGGACCTGCAGGTATGGGAGTCGATCCGTCTCCTGTATCCCATACTCCTCTTTCACTTTCTGAAAGGAGAGGACTCCCTCCAGGTTGAACATGTGCCCCACCTCTCTGCAGGGAGTAGTCCGCCATGTTTTGAAAACCTGCGGGTCCAAGCCCGGCGTGAAGTCAGGATTTCCAAATATGGGTGTCAGCGGGGAGGGGAACGGGGTGAGTTCATTCCAGACAGCCACTTGATCCCAGACTTTCATCACAGTACTCGTGATGTATGATGCATAAAGGTTAGGGGGTCTGTGACACCGCAGTAGGAAGGGCACACCCTGGAGGGGGCGGCCAGCCACCGCCTGGTCCTGAAAGAGCCAGTGTTTGCTGGACTCCAGTTGGTACCATTCCACTAGTGTACACAGCTGTGCTGCTTGGAAGTACAGGGTGAGGTCCGGCAGACCGACTCCTCCATGAGCTGGTGGGAGGGTTGCTATTTGCTGCTTAAAGGGGGGACGGCACCCGTTCCAGACATAACGCGCCAAGTCCGCCTGGGTCTTCTGGAGCCAGCCCATAGGCGGGCGTAGCGGAAGGGTCTGGAAGATGTAAAGAATCTGCGGCAAAAGAGTCGTCTTGACCGCCGCCACGCGTCCGAGCCAGGAAAGCGTGAGGCGATTCCACTTTCGCAGCGTCTCGTTAATTTGCGAGCTCAGTTTGGCATAGTTGGCTTCAGCCGTGCCCCGCACCGTCGGCGCCAGCAGGACCCCTAGGTATGAAACCGCGGAAACAGACCACTGCAGGTCAAATTCGGATTTGGCATCTGCCAGCACGTCGGCGGGTAAGGACACATTCAGGGCCACCGATTTGTCCACGTTGATTTTAAAACCCGAGGCTTGCGCGAAGGAGTACAGTTCTACCAGTAGGGCCCGTAGGGATTGCATAGGGTCCATTATGGAAAGCAAGATGTCGTCTGCATACAGGCTGATTTTGTGCGTGTCTGCCCCAAAGGGGATGCCCCGAATGCGGGGATGTTGCCTGACCCTTTGTGCCATGGGCTCCATGTAGAGCGCAAACAGGAGAGGGGAGAGCGGGCATCCCTGCCTGGTTCCCCTGCCTATCGGGAGACGCAGTGAGGTATGGCCATTAACCCGTACCGTCGCAGTGGGCTGTCTGTAGCAATTAAATATACGGTTGCGGGTGGTCTCCCCAAGACCAAATCTCTGGAGTGTCTGTTCGAGATAGGGCCAGTGCACCCGATCGAAAGCCTTCTCGGCATCGATGGCAAGAAGCATACACCCCGGCCTCGTGCCCGAACCCGCCTCAATAAGGTGGAGGACGCATCTGGTGTTGTCGCTCGTTTGCCGCTGGGGGATGAAGCCGGCCTGATCAGGGTCGATCAGTTGCTGCATGTATGGTGCCAACCGGCTCGCGATGATACCTGTGTACAGCTTCAGGTCCACATTTAACAGAGAGATGGGCCTGTAGGAGCCGCACCGGGTGGGGTCCTTCCCTGCTTTGGGCATCACCGATATTGCTGCCTCTAGCATTTCGGGGGGAATAGTCCCGGCCTGATCGAAGGTGTTGAACAGGTCCCGCAGTAGGGGGGCCACTTGCTGGCAGAACTTCTTGTAAGAAGCCGCCGAGTAGCCGTCCGGGGATTTCCCCAGCTTAATGCGGGAGATCGCGGCGATGACCTCTTCCAGACCTTTGGGCCTGTCAAGGAATTGAGACTGTGCTTCGGTCAGTGACGGGAGAGTTGCCCCATCAAGGTAGTCACTGCCGTGCCTCATGTCTAGCCTGTCTGCTTCATACAGGTCGGCATAAAAGGTCCCGAATGCTGCCGCTATGGCAGCGTCTTTGCTGAGCAAGGCCCCCCGTCGGGCTGGATGGCCCGGACGTGCCGTTGCTGCCGTTGTTCCCATAGCTTGCATGCTAACAGTTTCCCACATCTGTCTCCTCCTGTGTAGTAGGCATGCTTTAGGCATATCGCGGCAAATTCCGCGACATCCTGGTCTAGCGTAGCTAGCATCTTCCGCTCCGTGCAGAGTTGTTGCCACTCCCTGGCCGCCCCGGTGCGTTGATGCAGCTGTTCCAGCTCCTTTACGCGCTGCGTGAGGTCGGCTCTCTTCTGCGCGCGCTCCCGATTGTTGGCCGCTGCCAATGAGATAAACTCGCCGCGGAGGACCGCTTTTAGTTCGACCCACTGAGTAGCTTTGGAAGTGTCCCCAGTTGGCATTGTGCATGAGAAATTGGCTGATGGCAGCCTTAATCTTCTCCACAGAAGAAGGGTTCTGCAGCAGGCCGTCGCGTAGGCGCCAGTTGCGTTGCGGGCTGGGGGTATCGGGCACTAGGAAGGTTGCCGAAACCGGGGAGTGGTCAGAGAGCGAGGCCGGATGGATCTCTACCTCTTGAGCGCGTGTCGCAAGTTGGGTCGAGCAAAGCAGGTAGTCCAGTCGCGCATAAGACTTGTGAGCTGCGGAATAGTAGGTGTAGGCTATGTCGTGAGGGTGAAGGTGTCTCCACAAATTGATCAGTCCCAGGTCCGCAAGATGTGTGTGGCCCTCTGCCGACAATGCCCCCACCTGACCCACCCTTTGGTTGGAGCGATCAGTGATATTGTGGAACACTAGGTTTAAGTCCCCCCCTAGAAGCAAGTGGTGGTGCGTGTTGGCCGTGGCTGCCTCAAGCGCCGAGCGCAGGTACCTTTCTTGACCTTCATTGGGTGCATACATGGAGCCTATTAGTATCGTCTGCCCTGCCACCAGGAAGCGGTGGATCAGTAGCCTGCCCTTCACTTCCGCCTCCTTTTGCAACACCTTCCCTCTAAAGGACCTCGCCACCAGTATGGCCACCCCTGCTACTTTCTTAGATGTGGATGAGAAAAGCTGCTCAGGGAAGGCACGGGACCGAAGCCTATGATGATCTTTGGATAGCAGGTGTGTCTCTTGCAGGAGGCAGATGTCGGCTCGTGAGAGCTCTAGGAAGGAGAGAATCGCCTTGCGCTTGTTAGGGCTGTTAAGTCCCCTAACATTAAGGGAAAGAATGGTCAAAGGATGCATCAGCCTAAGCGCTGGGCGGGGGTGAGCTCATGGTCAGTGCGGGCAAGAGGCTTGCAGAAAAAAAGGTCAATGCTACCCCGTGACGCCAGCGGACAAGAAGGTTCCCTCCCCCCATTCCTCCCTCCCTCCCCTCCAAACAACTGCCCCTCCCACTCCCAAACTAACAATTCCCGCAGGTCCCCCCCCACCCTTACCCTACTTCCCTCCCCATCATCCCCCCCTGAGGAACCCCAACTTGGACCCTGAAGGAACAAACCATAGTCCCGGGCCTGGTAAACACCACAGGTCCCTAGAAGAGTGTCCGTGGGAAACGTGACAGTGGCGGCCCTCTCCGGCCCCCCGACCCCCCCATGTCAAAGCAAAGTGTGATGAGTGGCCCCTATCGTGCTGTTCACGGGGCAGTAGTGGTATCTCGCTCCACTTCCTGTACTGCTGCTGCCTGTTCCTGGGCAATTGTTTCAGGGTCCGGCCTCAGTCGAGCACCACGTCTGCGCTGCCTTCCAGCCCTCTGCCAGTCGCCCTGGCCACGCTGTGCCCGCCCCTCCTGAGAACCATGTGGCAGTCCATCTTCTGAGTCCGAGGGGTCCGGCATGTCAATGTTCAAAAGGGAGCAGGTGTTTCTGAGAGAGCGGAGTTGGTGCAGCTTCCCTTGCCATTTGAAAATGATCCGAAACGGGTGGCCCCAGGAGTATGGTACTTCTTTCCCATGTAGAAAGGTGGTCACAACTTTGAATTTGCGCCTCTTTTGTAGCGTGATAGCTGACAAGTCCTGAAACAACGCTACTCCCACTCCTCGGAATTGCAAAGGTTGTTGTCGCCGAGCCTCCTGGAGAATTCGTTCCTTCACCGGGAAGTCAGGGAGGTAGGCCAGGATGTCGGTGGTGGGGCTGGGGCCCTTCTCGGTAGGCCCACCCTGTGAGCGCAGTCTATGCGGATGAGGAAGTCCTCCGCCTCCCCCAACACTGCTCGAAAGAGGGCTTGCAGGTACCCGGTGACACTGTTCCCTTCGGCACCCTGCGGCACATTCCGGACTCGTATATTATTCCTTCGAGAGCGGTTTTCCAGATCTTCAGCGTGCGCCTGGAGGCCCACCTGTTTTTCTTGAAGTCGAAGGACCTCTTGTTGTAGGTGCGTGATCTCGTCACTGCGGGCATGGCCGGACTCCTCCACCACCACCACCCTCTCCCCTAGGCCATCCAGGTCTCGACGGAGCTCCCGTTGTTCCCCAGCAATGTCCTGTTTAAGAGCCTGTAAGTCATCTCTGAGGGTATTGAATAGAGCTTCCAGGAAGGTGCGCGTGATAGGCGCTTCCTGCTCTTCCTGTTGCTGCGACCCTGTAGCCGCCGGGGTGGAGGGGGGCGTCTGTGTCTTTCCTCCCTTGGTGGTGGGTTTGGCGAGCATGTCCGTGATGGTGCGGTTGGTTCTGCAACTCGAGTTGGCCATGCCACCTCCTGTTGCAGGCCCGTGTCTTGGTCGACTCCGGGGGAAGGCCCGCTCTCGTCTGCTAGCGGCCGGCGCGGGCCCTTCGGCTAAGTCCCTGTGGCCTTCAAGCCTCCCCCACCGTCACCTCCGCGCTGGCCCTCTCTGTGGGGCTCGCCGTCTCTTGCCCTCACGAGTCACCACTCTCTCATATACCTCCCGCCGGGGGCCCGATCACTCTGCCCCCGAGATTTATGGCCGGGTCTGTTCCCGGACCGAGGCCTCCCCACAGCCCGAGGCTCCTCCACCAGTCAAGGAGCGTGGGGCTCTCTCACAGCTGCCGCCAGGCCAACCCCGCTCCCTGCGCTCCGGCAGGTGTCCGTCTCCTCCCTCTGGCGTCAGAAGGTCCAGTCCGCCCCGCTATCACCTCCTGAGTCGGGCCTTCTGCCCCGCTGCCCTGATCCGCCCCTGTTTAGTGGCTGGGGTCCCACGTGGTCTGGGGGCCCGTGTTCCGCCGTCCAGGCCCCAGTACTGCTCCTTAGGGTTGCTGGCTCAATGCTCCGCACTCACCCCGCACTCCGGTCCTATCGCGTGGTCCCAACAGCGCACCCCTGGGTCTCCTGCTGCTTGGATTGCTCCTGTGAGCTGGCGCTGCATAGTCCCGGGGGCACGCGGGCTCACCTCAAGTCTCGGCCCAGGCCAGGCCGCGATGCTGTGGGGGGGCAGAGGCGCCGCTCTGAGAGCCCCCTCTTCCTCTGAGCCTCCGCTATGGCCGCTGGGCCTCCACCGCTTCGGCCCATCCGCTGCTATGCCAGCCCGCCAGGCTCCGCTGTGTCTTCTAGGCCCAAAGCCGGGGCCTTGCGTCGGATAGCTCGCCGATTGGGGCTGGGTAGGCGCCGCTCCTCACTGCCCTCGGGACCGCCTGAGAGTCGCAGGGTCCCAACCAGCCGCCCCAGCTGGCCAACACGTCCTCTTCTCCTGCGGGGCCCTCCGCTGTCCCTGCCAGGGAGGTCCGGTTGCGTCCGCCTAGGCCTGGAACCGGGGCCTCAGTTAGTGAGACTGTCCGGTCGGAAGTCAGGCAGCCGCCGCTCTCCGCCGCCTCGGGCGGTCACACCACTCCCGCCAGCTGCTGGATCTGCCGCGGCCGGGAGCGCGACCCCACCGCTTGTGAAGTGGCTTGTAGGGTCGATTCGTCGTGTCCACCGGGCCATTCAACCCCCGGGGCCCGCCTCGGCCGAGGCCGCTCTCTGTTACGGGCCGGCGCGTGAGCCGCGCCTCCTCCGCTCGCTGCTCCGGGTGTCGGTCTCGTTGCTGGTGACCACTGCCCACCTCTCAGGGGCAAAAAGACGCTGATTTGCGAGGGCCACTACCGCGGAAAGGAAGCTATTTGGGGCTTGGGCCGGGGAGCCGAGGACAACCACATCTGCTCAGCCCGCCATCTTGGCCACGCCCCCCGCACACTCACTTTAGGCACTTAGCAGACCTTCCAGTGTGGTGACAATGAGTTGCAGTCTTTTTTGTGGTATTATGTATGATACAGTCACTTCTTTTATCTAGTGGGTGTAGTACCACTAATCGGCCACACAATGGCAGTGTATCCTCATTTCAATCGACTGTGGCTTCCCTCTTCCTCTCATTTGGGTGTGCCGGCGCGAGGAGTCCCTCAGGAACTCAGCTGCCATTCATCACCTTCCTCACGTGGCCCAAGCACCTCGACCATGGTAGGTGCTTTCCTCGTTTATTGCTTTGATTCCTCCTTAGGCCTCAGCAGCTTTGCTCATCCTGCGGGCCACACCTTACTGCCCCTTCACTCTCGGGCCCCTCCTGCCGCTCTCCTGTTGTGCCTTTCTGCAGGCTGTGTGGGACACGAGCCTCAGGCTGGCGCGGCAGGGTCTCTGTGCGCGGCGGGGCACTGGCGCCTTCAACTGCTCTCGGTGCAAGGAGAGAGTGCAATGCGCAGGCTCCAGTCCAGGCGCTACCGCCCCCTGACAATGCTCTATAGACGGCTGGCCTCTGCTCCTTTGCTGCAACTTGCGCCTCCTCTCATGCAAAGTATGCTGCTTTGAGTTACTTTATTTCTGCTAGTTTGGCAGCCGCTTTGGAGTTCGTTGCTGCCCCACTCTAACTGCGTTGATCACAGGCGGGGCCCTCACGCTGAATCAGTCCTGCAGTGGCCCCTTTCCAACCCCGCAGGGGTCTTGCAGTTCTCCTCGCTCTCCCTGCCTGCAGCAGCCTCTCAGTTATCACGCTGTGCGGGGCGGGGGAGGGTTAGCGCTATTGCTAAAACCGGCTTACTCCATTTTTGAGCAGTCTTCTCATTTCCAGTTCATAAGTCTTTATTCGGTGCAATTAACCATAAAAGACGTGACAAAATAAAACACACAGTTTAAAACATACAATACATTATTAAAAGCAACATAATACATAATTGCATGATACATAGTATTTTCTCTGGTTGTTCAAAATAAGAAAGAAAGAGCGATATTTCTACAGACACTCTTTAAAGAAAAAAAAAAAGAAAAAACGACCATGCTATGAATTTTTACGTTACAACTAGACATATAATGAACTAGGATAAAAGTCACATATGCTCCATATAGATATAGGACCATCTCCTATTTGAGGCTGCCAGGATTGGAGATAAGGAACCACATAGTTAGACCTTAATTTAACAAGTACCAGATCGCCCACCAAGTCCTTGCGTAGAGGTCCTAGCCAGCCCACCCTTCTGACACTAAGTATGGTCCCGTCAATATTTGGCGGTAGAGGTCTATTTTTGGTTAACCAAAATGAGACCTTGTTTCTAAGGTCCATATGGCTTTCATGTTTCCCCCTTGTAAGTTCAGGTACTCCCGAAAGCACACACACAATAGGGGCGGCCTCTGGAGGCAAATGTAGATGCTTGGATTTGGGCGACATTTTGTTACGAGTGACCACGGTTTCCTTATTTGAAGGCAATTGTTTATTTAGCCCTACTGTAGGGCGGGAGCTATGTACAGTTTTGACAGGGGGATCCAAGCTTTTCTCATGTCGAGCTGACTGATATTGAGTGGACTTGCTTTGTACGGGGTTTGCGGGCATTTTTGTGGCTACTAAACACTGTGATTGAGTAGATGTTGTTATAGTTTTTACAGGTAGTGGATTGGCCTTGATTGCCTCCTCGACGGCCATAAGCCTATCCCCTAAACTGACCATTTTGTCCATCAGGGGGGATAATATAGTCTTGATTATGTTCTCGATTGAAGCCAGAAGAGAAGCGTGAATAAGTGGATTCGATGTGTCAGCGTTAGAAGTGATAGGAAATACAGGATAAGGATTTGGTTTCTGTTGCTTGGCCCGTCTCCCCAGGTGTTTGACCCCTTCTCGCTTCCTTTTAGCAATGGTGGGCTGAGGGGTCAATGCCAAAGGCGAGTTCACATTTGATCGTATTAAAGGGGGGTCATCCTGTGTACTAGGGGTTAATTGGGGTTGATTGCAAGGCCGAGGGCTAATATTTGATATGGCGCAGATGGGTGGATTAGTTTTCACATTGACTGGTTTCACATGTTCATACGTAGTTTTACACATGTTATTTAGATCCTCCAGTAATGATATCTCGGGAGCAGGATCAACAAACTGTAAAGGAGAGTACATATTGAGCGAACTATCCAGGGCGGGAGATCGCTCTAATCGCTCTAGGTCCCTAACAATGGGGAGCGTTACCCTCTTTAGATAGTGGTCCAATGTTCCTCTGATCATGCCACTGTGCGAGGCATCGTTCCTGGGACCCCCCTTGCAGGTGAGGACATCAGCCATCTTCCAATATGAACAGTTCAGTGGAGCCACTTGTAGACAAAATAGGAAGGACCTATTTGTAAAAGGGGGATATGTAAAGGGAAACAGTACCTTTAGTGCTTATTCCGCATCTCCTCGTGCCGAGCCAAGGGGAATGGCCCCGCCCCGACCTCCTCTGGCCTCTGATGGCCGCAGATGACCCAGCCCTTGTCCCGGGCTTCTCCCGCACGCGTCTCGCAGAGGGCGCGAGCTATTAAGCCGGGGCTGCTGGGTATTGTAGTTCCCCGATGGGAACTACCGCCGTTCCCCTCACGGCGCTGATGTCAGAAGGATGAAATGCCCCTCTATGCCCCTGCCACGGGCTGTGCAGGTAAGGCTTGGCTTTGGTCTCCCCAGGGGCTCGCTTCATTACACAGTGTGCTCACTTAATAGGCTTCACTCACCGGCAACTTTATTCTGCTAGTGCTTTCCTCAGGCTTCCCTTCAAAAACGGGGCCAACTCCACTTCCCACGGCACTCCTGAGCCTCGCCGCGTCACTTCACTGGGAAAAGCCAGAGACCAAGTCAGTGCCTTCGGTTAAAGTTCTCAACTACAGTCACAGATTCAGACTGCTGCTCCTCCGAAAGTTGCCTTTTGCTGACAATACCCTCTGTCAATAGTTTAGCACAGCTCAGCACTACATATCCCAGAATGCTTCTTGGTTAGCTAGGCAGTATGGACCAAATAACTTTTTTAATTCGGAGAATGTCTTTTTTAATGTCTTTAGATGTACCGGATTTACCACCTACTTTCTTATTTGCCGCTTCCACTTTTGAAACCAATTATATTTTGATGTGTCCCAATTTAGCAGTATAACAGTTGGGCGGAGTTAGTAAATTTGGCAGCTGCATGCCTCCTCCGGAGCCGCACACCAGGCATGGAGCCTCACTCAATCACTGCACAGAGCTCGGGAGAAACTCGGAAACTCGGAAACTAGAGCAAGGTTTCACCTTCACTTGCCCATCCGTAGAAAGAAACACTCCCCAGCGATGATGCCAAGACTCCGTCAGGTGCCCGCCTCATATAATTAATGCATGCAGCTCCGCAGAAAAGCACTCGGGAGAAGCTCAAGATTTAAAGCAGGGACTTCAGCATCCCCTATCCGTTTGAAAGACGTCCTGAGTGGGAATACAAGGACGCCGTCAGGAACCCGCCACCATTGCTTAGGGGCGGAGTGGTGAATCCTTAGGGGCGTAGCATATAATGCTGGGGGCATAGCGGATATCAGCGGAGTCCCAGGGTAAACGCTATTCCCCTTCCTGCATCCCCTTACTTTTTAGGCGCAGCGGCCAGCCTTTCACTTTTCAAAGCTTCCCGCCCCTCGCAGCAGGCCTCTTCTCTCTTGGGCTGCGCTGGGGGTGCTGGTGCCGCACCGATCAGCCGCGGGCGGCATGCTTTCTACTTTCCTTGCCTCACCTTACCACAGCCGGCTCGCTCCTCACACGCCGCGCGGGGTGGGGGACATTCGCACTGCACCCGGGGGCTGCTTACTCAAGTCTTTAGGGCTCGGGTTCAGTCATTCTTGCTTGCCTCCCATGCCCCCGCTGGCAGGGATCATCTTCTGCCTGGCGGGCGTCACGAGCTATGCGGGTGGGCTCCAATTGGGTCACTCTTCATTTGAGCCCCTGAAGGTCAGTGGCAGGGGTCACGCCACCTGCTCCTCACTTGACTCTCAGGCGATCAGCGCCGACGGCCGGCGTCTCGGCAGTCCAGCCCACCTGTTCTTTCTTCTGCCCTCCCCGGGCCTTACTTCGCAGACATCAGGCTCTACTGACGCGGTGTGAGATCCCGCTTGGCTTCATGCACGCCCGGGACCTTCTCCCGCCCCGTGGGCTATTGGGCTCGTCGGGCGCCTCTGCACAGGGGTGTCCTTTAATGCAGGTATGCTAGCTGCGGAGTGGGCTCCCGATCACCTTCTTCTTCATGTAGGCCTCGGGCTCTTCACATGCCCCGCGGGCCGTTAGGCGGGAGGAGCACCTCCTTGCAGTGGGGTGCCTTTCACACGGTAGCGTTCCCCCCACCGCAGCTCTCTCCCCCTTTTCCTTCATCTGCTGGGCTGCTGCACGCACGGGCCCAGCCCCCTCGTTGCCAATGTAGAGTTGGCGGGCACTAGGCCCACATACTCTTATGAAGGATGACACAGTTGGTATGGGTGCATAAGTGGCCACGAGCACGTGCGCTCGGCCCCTCTTATTAACAGGGTCACCTGACTGGTGACGCCTGTGGTGGGTGGGTGTGACGTGTGTCTTACAGCACAGGTGGAACACTAGAATGCATCCAGCCGGACACTACAGGTTGCACTGTGTCCTTGCAGCAATGCGTCTGCTCACAGTGGTCTGCTTTACGCACAGCGGGACGCCCAGCGAGACACCTGAAAAACTTTAACCCACCTCCTTTAGCTCACTTCCTATGCCCGTCAGCCACAGTCCACACCGTGCATAGGAGAGTGGGGAACGTGTTGTGTGTAATTCATTTCTGAGGCTCTTGGTGCACAGGCAGGAAAGAGAAAAGCAAAGCCTTTTGAACTTCATGCAGCCGCCCACTCAAACTAAGATAAGCCTTTTACAATGGTAAAACAATACAAACATTTAAATTGCATTTTATTGATCAAAATTAAAGGATAGAAATGTTAAATTTAGAATTCTCACCCACAGCATACATATACATGAAGGATTCGATTCATCTAGTGTATAACCCTCAGACAACTAACTCTTAATTTCAAAAATATGGTGTTGTGACCCGACAAGCAGGGCACTAGGACCCAAAGGGTCAAGTGACCAAGGAGCTGGACACCGGACACCACATCCGGTCGTGGGGGCGGAGGGCAGGGAAGGGGAAATGACGTGTAGATGCGAGGCTACTGAAGACAGAATAAACGTAACGTTACAAGATACCTGGCTGCCGTGTATTTCCTAGGTGGGGACTTGAGGAAGACACCAAAACTGGGGACGAATGTCCTGACGAGTCGACGTGTCTGGCCACATCGAACTATATCTCAAAACCAGGAGTCCACCCTGGATCACATCGCGACGTGAAAAGAAAGAATAGTGGCCCGTAAATAAGAAGCGGCGGCGCGGGAGCCCACCCCGACTGCTTTGAGGAGAAAATCGCTGGATTCTGGTAAGCGCTTGACGCGAGCGAGCAAAGTGAAAGAGACTGAAATTGGCGCGAGCTCTCGCGAGAGTCTCGGTGGCCATTTTGGAGTCAGGCGGGCTCGACCAATCAGCATGCGAGAAAAGCGGGTGGCCATTTTGAAGTCAGGCGGGAAAGCCGAGTGGTCTAGAAGTTGCGCGAGAACTGGGCGGCCATTTTAAGGTCAGGCGAACGAGCCAATAGGAGGGCGCGAAAAGCTGGCGGCCATTTTGAGGTCAGGCGAAGAAGGAAACAGGCAAAAGAGAGCAAATTTAAGGACAGAAAACACACAGAGAGATGCAAGAAGCACAAAATTAAACAGGAAACAATAAATAAAGAGCCATAAAGAGCTCAGAGAAAAAAAGAAAGGGACTAAAATAAGAAATAAAAGAAAGAACAAACCAGGAGCAAGAAAGATACAAATAAAGAGAAAGAAGTAAAAGAAACAAGTGCCAGAAAGAGCACAAAGAAGAAACACAAAGAAAAGAGAAATGGCAGAGCCAAGACAAAGTGCACAATATCGCAGACCACTCCCATTCAATGTATCGGAACCGCAAGTAGGAATAAGATTGGAGCGGTGGATCTTGAGATTCAAGAGATACATGGAAGCAACAGACGTAGTAGAAGAAAAGAAGTTAGGCATGTTCCTAAACCTGGCGGGTGAGGAAGTAGATGAGCTATTAGTGACTTTGCCAGTAAGCGAGACATGAACATACAAGAAACTCATCAAGTGTCTGACAAACAAGTTTGATCCTCAAAGGAATGTCGATTTTGAAAGATACACTTTCACCATAGCTTTCCAACAGCCTGATGAGTCATTGGATGACTTTGCAACGCGACTAAGGAAGCTAGTAACACACTGTGAGTTCGACAAGTACGACAATGAACAGGCAATCCGTCTAAGAATCATCGAAGGGTGTTGTGACACAGAATTCCGCACAAGAATACTAAAAGACCCGACATCCTTAGAGAACATTCTAACACTGGCGAGAGCAGAAGCAAGAGCAAAGATGCATGCAAAACAAATGGAGAGGTGTGTCGAGCAGGCACATCACATCACAGACAACAGCCGCGCTGGCAGCTGGAAGAAGGGACAGAATGACCACCCAGTAAAGAAACAACAAGGGTCACAATACTACAAATGTGGACTGGATTTCCCACACAGAGGTGCATATCCAGCATTCGGTCAGACTTGCAGAAAATGCAACCGCAGCAATCACTTCGCCAGTATGTGCCAAGGGGTACAGTTCAGAAGCGAAAGAGGGCGGCCCGCAAGGCCACGGATGACAACAAACAGGCATGTAAGGCACATTGAAACAACCACCAGAAGCTCATCGCTGGAGTCAGGAGGTGAAGAAGGAGAAGAAGAAAAGGTGGAACGACTATACCTCATGTCCACGAACGACGATAAAACAGAAGAAAGCATATGCCTGGTAGACAAGAAAACAATCAAAAAGACTGAGTCTGTGATGATAGACATAGGGCCACACAGATCCAGGTTAGTGCTCGACAGCGGTGCCACGTGCAACATAATGTGCGCATCAGAGTATGAGGAGATGGAAAGAAATCCAATTTTGCAACCATCAAGAGTAGAAGTGTTCACATGGGGCTCAAGAAAGCCAGTAACAAACTTGGGAAAGTTTACAGACAACCTGACATACAAGGACAAGACGATCACAGAAGAAATTCATGTGTTGAGAGGGGACATTCCAGCACCCTGCTAAGCAACGTCACAGCACAAGTAATGGGTTTGCTCACAATAACATGCAACATGTCGGAAAAGGGAAGCATCTTAAAAGAGTATCCACGACTATTAAAAGGACTGGGAAAGCTAAAGGGGCGACAAATTACGCTCCACATCGACGAAACAATAAAACCTGTAGCTCAACATCACCGGCGAGTGCCGATACACCTGCAACCACAAGTTGAGGAGGAAATTGGGTCATTACTGAAACAGTACATAATAGAGCCAGCACAAGGGCCGACACCATGGGTGTCACCGATAGTGGCCGTGCCAAAGAAGAACACATCAAAGATTAGGATCTGTGTCGACATGAGGATACCAAACACGGCCATTGAAAGAGAACGACACCCTGGGCCTCACCTTGATGACATGATCAGCTGCCTCACAGGAACAAGACGATTCTCCAAGCTAGACCTGTGCAAAGGATATCACCAGCTGGAGCTAGATCCGCAGTCCCGATATATAACAACATTCTCCACGCACCTGGGCCTATTCCGGTACAAACGTCAGAGTTTTGGGATATCATCAGCAGCCGTGATATTCCAAGAGACCATCAGACAAGTGATAAGACCAGTAAAAAACAGTTTAAATTACAGCGACGACATCTTGGTTTTTGGCAAGTCAGACGAAGAGCATGACAAGGCGCTGAGAGAAGTATGCTCCCAGCTGGAGGAGGCCGTACTCACACTAAATGAAGAGAAGCGCGAATTAGGACAAGACAAATTGGTGTTCTTTGGGCACATCTTCTCAAAAAAGGGAATGTGACCGGATCGCAGCAAGGTAGAAACTCTGGAAAAAACAAACAACCAAGCGACGTGGCAGAAGTGAGGTCATTCCTTGGCCTCGCCAACTACTGTGCAAGATACATCAAGGACTTTGCAACAGTGAGCGCACCACTGAGAGAGCTGACAAAGCAAGGACAAACTTTTGCATGGACAAAAGAATGCAGCAAGGCGTTTGAAGAAATAAGGGAGTCTGTGATGGCGGTCGATCATCTGACGTACTTTGACCCACTTTTGTGCATAGAACTGACAGTAGACGCAAGCCCAGTAGGATTGGGTGCAATATTAGCCCAGCACAGACCAGGAAAAGACTCACCACGATGCATAGTGGCTTATGGAAGCAAAAGCTTATCGGACATTGAGAGAGCATACTCTCAACCAGAAAAAGAAAGTCTGGCAGTTGTGTGGGCATGCGAGCATTATCACATGTTCGTATACGGAAAGCCGTTCACAATAGTAACAGACCACCAAGCGCTAATAACAATCTATGGGAATCCAAACGCCAAGATACCACCCAGGATAGAAAGATGGGAATAAGTCTGATGGACTACAACTTCAAAATAATACATAAGCCTGGAAAAGAACACAACCGAGCTGACTACATGTCCAGGCATCCTCTGCACACAAGGCTGAGTCCACGACAATGGCGGAGGAATATCTAAACTTCATCCTGAGACACAACACGCCCGCTTCCATAACAATGTCAGAGCTGGAACAAGAGACGAAACGAGACCCCACCATGCAGGTAATTCAGAAAGTAACGAGACAACAAAGGTGGAGGCACATAAACAACAGCACTCTGGATCATGGAGTGATCAAGAGGAACTACTAGCATTCAAAGAAATTAGTGAAGAACTATCTAAGACTGAAAATGGAATCCTGATGAGAGGGACAAGGAGTGTGATGCCCCGAACGCTGAGGAAACAAACAATAGAGCTGGCACATGAGTCACATCAAGGAATAGTGGCAACCAAGAAAATGCTGAGAGAAAAGGTGTGTTTCCCGGGACTAGACTGCATGGTCGAAGAAATTGTCATGCAGTGCCACATCTGCCAAGTGACGGGACCACCACCAAGGCCAGAGCCGCTGCACATGTCTAAACTACCAAAGGCAGTGTGGACAGAATTGGCGGCCGACTTCTATGGACCACTGGAGACAGGAAGCTCTCTACTTGTTATCATAGACGAGTTTTCACGATTTCCAATAGTAAGGCAAGTGACCTCCACGTCCGCCAACGCCACTCTACTGATAATGGATGAGATATTTGCAGCATGGGGTTCGCCTGAAACACTAAAAACCGACAATGGCCCGCCATTCTCGGGAGAAGAATTCCGACGGTTCATGGAATACCTCAGGATCAGGCACCGGAAGATAACACCTCTGTGGCCTCAAGCGAACGGGATGGCGGAGCGGTTCATGGGGACCATAAAGAAAGCAGTCCAAAGAGCCAAACTGACACAAATATCAACAGGACAGGCACTATGTCAAGTACTGAGGGATTACAGGAATACCTCTCACAGCTCCACGGGCCGGTGCCAGGCGGAACTAGTTCTAGGAAGATCAAGCAAGACCAGGTTGCCACAAGTAGAAAAAAAAATGAGTGCAGACCGAGGTGACATAGCTGTCAAAGATGGAGAGGCGACGGAAAGGATGAAAGCATATGCTGATCACCAGAGACATGCCTCTGATCCAAAAATAAAAGGAGACACCGTAGTGGTGCGGCAAAGGCAGCAAAGAAAGTCTGACAGCACATTCTCCAAAGACCCACTGACTGTGACTCAAGTAAAAGGGCCAATGATAACAGCAGCAGCAGGTCGATACAGAAAAATGAGAAATAGCTCACACTTCAGGGAACTGAAGACGGAAAAGGAAGAAGTACCGACAGAAGCAATGACAGCAGAGAAGGAAGAAACTGATGAACAACGAAGCGGTGATGAACAGCGAAATGGAAATATAACAAGACCATGAAGAACGTGCAAGAAGCCGCAGAGACTAATTGTAGAGATGTAAAGTGACCAGATCTCTCTCTCTATATCTGTTTCCAACCACCTATCTCCAACTAGTGCATTCAGCACTCACCAGTGGCGGCGAAACGCACGCATCATGAAAAACATTTGTTTGTAACAAAGGGGGAGATGTCGTGACCCGACAAGCAGGGCACGAGAACCCAAAGGGTCAAGTGACCAAGGAGCTGGACACCGGACACCACATCCAGTCGTGGGGGCGGAGGGCAGAGAGACACGAGCAGGGAAGGGGAATGGACGTGTAGATGCGAGGCTACTGAAGACAGAATAAACGTAACGTTACAAGATACCTGGCTGTCATGTATTTCCTGGGTGGGGACTTGACACCACATATGGGTACAGAAGAGACAACACATTTAGAGACACTGAATTTTTTTTTTGGTTCTAAAAAAGCTAAGTTTCATTAGATTGTCAGACTTGTAGAGAATAGAACAAAAGATAAATTCTGTATATTTATATCACACCATTCAAATTAATACAGAAGTCATATACAAATCATTTTTGTGTTTAACAATGAAATTTGTTAAGACGGCAGTAGACATCATTAATTGTTGCTTAAAAGCTACATAAATGTATAGTTCATGAAATAATATTGCCAGAACAGCCCGCATCACCCAACTTATCGGCATGTAGCTAGTTCTGCACATTCCAACTGAATACCTCAGCCTACAAAATGAGTTGGGAATAATTAGCGTAACTCTATCCAGCGTAATTACAGCAAAATGGCTCATAATTATGCATAATTACTCGAGAAGCATGATCCAGCAATTATCACTATTTTCACCCTCGTGTTCAAAATGGGCCAGAGGATGCATTTTGTGTTACGAAAATAGCATTAAATGCTGCAGGACGCAAAAAGCAGTAGCCAGCAGCCACCCTCTTTCTCTTAGATCATTCTTCCTCTGCTCCTATGGTAGGATTTTTGACCCAATTACTCATAATTACTTAAGCTGGTGTAATTGCCTTATCTTGATAATTTTGCATCACAAGGCGTCATTACTGAAATTACTCTGAATACTGCTGCAGAATTGAAATTTCTCCCAGGTCTACCTACAATATGATTTGTCTGTACTCTGTCAGTGGGTTTGCCAAGCATTCCATTTTTACATACCTCCCAAGCTGCAGTAGACATTTTAAACATATTTTCTAAACAGGTTTGAAGTTCCCATGTTAATCATGGAAGCTAGCTTTAAGTCCTTGAATAACAAATGCAAATTGTGCTTGTGATGATCAACAGAAAACACTGGACACATTGTCCATTTTCATAATCACTAATGATTTTAAGCCAATATGTGGCACTTAAAGTAATATTACTAGATAGAACTGGAGAGACTAACTTGAGAGCAGATAAAAAACCTTTTAGGATGGTACACAATTTCGTAGAAAGGAGTTGTTCTGTGCCAGCTAAAATATTGTTGTTATTCCAAAAAGCAGTGGCAGAATCCTAAGAACACCATTAAAAAACAGGAATGTCTGAAGAACTGAGAAAGAGAAGTAATAATAGATAAACAAGAAAGTCAACTACTTTCATTGCCTAGAGAATCAAGTAATAATTGAGGGGCATATTACCTAGAAGTGCGTTAGAAAACGCACAACGCACATTCCCATATCGCCGGCTATCGACGGATTTCTTCACAGTGATAACGCGCAATTATCTATGCGCATCACGTAGGCGAAATGAAATCCGGCGATAGTGCGCGATATGGCACATTAGCGCATGAAAACAAACGTTGTTTCACGCGCTAATGTGTGCCTTGATAATATGGGGGGGTGGAATCAGCGTTATGATCCACACCCCAATGTTATCAATGCCCTAACACCTGGTCGGAGCAGGCGTTGGGAGACCTGCGATAAACAAGTTTATCGCAGGTCTCCCTCTCCCAACGCCTGCCTTGGTAATAGGGTGTTCCAACCTCCAACCACATTTTACATGTGGTTGGATGTGGAAACGCTCACTTTGCATGTCATTAGCGATGTTTGTCGCCGACATGCAAAGTGGGCTTGAGCCAGGCGTTAAAATGACCTTGTGGATAGGGCTCTAGAAGTATCGCCGCTTTCTTGGCACAAATCGCCAGAAAAGCGGCGATAATTCCCCTTGCTAATATGCCCCTCAATTCCTTTATAAGCATCATGTTCTTGTGTAAAGGTAAGGTGTACTTGTGGAGAAGTGTGGCTCAATGGTTAGAGCGGCAGTCCCTGATGCAGAGGTCTGGCCTGGGACCAAGGTTCAATTCCCACCTCGGTGGCTCTTGGACTCAATCTCCCCGGACCTGATAATTCTCGCCTTGGGGCCTAGTCTAATCATTGGTGTGACTCTGGGCAATAGCTTGCTTAATCTCCACAACGGCCCCAGCAGCGCTTGGATGCCTGACCTCACCTTGGGGGTACCCAAGAGTGGACATCTCACAGGAAAGCCAGGAAGGGTTCCACAGTGGTATGAATACAGCGCTATGAGACCTCTGGGTAGAAGGCGCTATATAAATACAAACACATTTACATTTACTTGTTAAAAATACGCACTCCTACTGAAATGAAAGATATTGCCAAAGCTTTTTTGCAGTGAAACAGAAATCCCTGTTTTTGAAGCCAGATATGTTCTACTGGTTGCAGAATTTACAAGTGAATCCTGTCATTTCCTAACTAACAAAGTATTGGGCTCTTGGGTGGATGGGTGAGATGACCTAAGTTTGGGATGGACTGTTGGGCCTGCTTCTTGAGTGGGACATTGGGCAAAAAAAACGATAGTTTGGAATGCTACCCCGTATGATTGCCATTGGTTAGACAATTTGCAAGCATTTATTCTATTAAATACAGAGTGTTTTCAATTGCTAGTAGTATGCCTAAAAACCTGAGAATGGTGCAGCTTTCCATGCCTAATACTGCCACTGGTTGTGAATTACAAAAAGTGGTAATTTTGCACTAATTCAAGGAGGGCTTCTATGGGTGCAGATTTATAATTTGTTTGGTAAACCAGTCACTTTATATATTTAAGTTCCGCTCAAAAACATGAAAAAGTTAAAAGCTCAAAAGCTCTTTGTGAAATGAGAACTACAAGAATAACTAACACGGACAAAGCAGAGGCAACTCAGGGCCTCAGACCCAACTACCAATTCAAGAATACATTTGTGGGACTTCAGACGGTTTTGTAATTAATTGTTTAGTGTGGAATGCAAATGTACAAGAAGGATTCCGAGGCAGCGTTTTGTTGGGGACGGCTGGTGGATAAACCATTTTATCATTCGACTGCTGGCCTCTTGAACTAAACCCGAGTTCCAAACAGAGGTGGACGCTGCATCAAATTAATAGGGAGAGCTGAGCTAGAGACAACCCAAGGGTCTGAGTTGGCTCTATGAGTCCATGCACAAGCCAAGCCATGAAAAAGTTTGGCATTGTGCAACAAACATAATGTAAAAACATGATACAGTCTCATCAAAATTCTAAAAAGTATTTTTTTTACCATGAAGCAGCATTTCACTTTAATACATCAGATTATATCACGGCGTACACAGAGAGTTATTAAAACTAATAGTTTTTAAACATGTATTTATAAACATTAATGGCTCCTCCAGATGACAATTTCATGAGTGAACTAAAAGGCAAGTCATGTAAACTGTTGCTTGAATATGATATTTACCTTAAATAAATTAAAAGACAAGAGGCGTTTGGCAAAACAGAAAAAAAGTTGATTTAATTAAACGCAGCGCCTGAGAGAGTATCGACAGAGGCACGTCTGAAGACAGTCTTATAGTACAGAAGTTTGTGCTGCACATGTGTACATTTTATGAGTACAATAAAACACTTTGACATTCCTTGAAAGGGATCATAGTCATAAATACCCAGAAAAAACATGTGATAAGGGAGACACAGTTGGCTCTCAACCTCGGGGAGAGCTAGTGTGTGTGTGGCCAGATGTCCAGTGTGCTGAGCGCATGATCACCACGTGTGGTGTGCATGTCGTGTCTTGATTGGCTGAGTGTTCATAACTACATGTGGCATCACACTTTTATGGTATTTTGGGAACGTGCACCTTTGGCCAAACATGTTTTTGGGGCCAATTTCCTAGGTCCTTTTTTGTGGTATGACTGCCTATCTATGGGATCGATCCTAGATTTCCCTGGGCGCACGTTTGACTTTGGGCTAAGTGAGAGCCCACCTGTTACCTGTCACTCAAATAGGCGTAGGTTGGAGTCGGAGGGCCTGTCTGACTACGTATCTCTGACTCGGGGTTGATGGGGAGGTCACTTTGTGTGAATCTGACAGCAATGTTACGAGTCATTAGAAATTCTACAAATAATGTGGGGGTCATTGATATCATTTTCACCAACATCCTCAGTATTGTGCGTACAGTTGTTGTAGCGTACATCCATATTGCCTTTCCTGATATTGGCACTATTATGGGCGCCTAGATCCTGGCGTACATTGACATTGGTTCCACTGGTATCAACACTGTTATGCATGCATAGATTATGGCATACATTGACATTGTTTCTACTGGTATAACAATTACAATTCATAATCTTTATTCAATTTTATAGACAAAATCATAAAAGACAGGTCATTTAAAAACAGCATACCAAATTTCAGTGCCAGAATCATTCATATTTTAGAAATCCCATCAGAAAACGTATGAACTTTTGTCGCAGGTTACTGTATTTTGGGCAAAGCATAACCACGTGTAATGTGTCATTAATCAATGTGTTGTCACAGTTTCAAAAAGGCAGATCTGAATACTTTTTAAAAATGCGATTAAAAGGGACCAATTGGGGAAATAAATGTAATCTAAAATATGTCAGCAGTCGGCGTTGATGGCAAGACATATTCTAAGTCAAAAATGGCTAGATATTGCTAAGTGTTTTCACCAATATTGCGTATCGCATAAAGTGTTTTGTTAATTCGACGCTCTGACATCAACTTGTCCCTATAAGCGGTTTCAACCCATTTTCCGTCAGCACGAGTTATGTTTGAGGTGTTAACAAACACCTCTGGCCGCCCCACGGCTAGCAAGCTATGTACCACATAGGCCAGCCAAGGAATCTGTAGGGACTTTTCTAGTTGTAAACGATCTTGCAAGATCACTGTACTAAAACTCAGTTCCTCCTTTGTCCAAATTGAGTTCCAAAGTTTTAATGGATTAAGGCGAAGTCGATCAGTTAAAAAATCCATACCTAATTCTTCATGGACGATTTCATAAGATGTGCTTTGGCAAACTCTCAAGAGACTCCTTAACACCTTGGCTGCTAGGGGTTTTCCCGCTGTGCGCTGCTTCTTGTCATATCCCATTGTTCATGACAAAGCCAGCTCGTCATAAGCGCAGGGCAGGTAACACTCATGACGAGCTGGCTTTGTCATCAGCGCTGAAGGGGTTAAAAACATATTTTCAGGGACTTGGAATGGTGCAACCGGCCGTATACCCAAATTACACTACCATCGCTCACTAGGGGAATATATTTAACCCTGTAAATCTCCAAGACAAATTTGATATGAGTGTGCCCCAATCAGCAGGAAACATTTCTAATTCCAAATATTGCCCTGCTAAAAGAGAAAACATTCTGATTTATAAGCAAATGCCAGTAAGGCTCAGAATCTAATTGTATCCCCACGTAATTGAACTTATCCACCATTCTAATATGTTGGCCATCTATTAAATATTTCATGGTTTCCGTATTTGATGGACCAAACTTCATTACGTGTAATTTTAAATAATTTGTAGATAAGTCAAGACCGTTCATAAAACTACTAAAACGAGTAAGAAGCCTGTTCAGGCGTTTAGCAATAGGGCCATGAAAACTGTGTCATCCACATATAGCAAGACAGTAATAGAACGGCTCCTACTCTGGGGACGTCAACACCCACAACTGTGAAGGCTGCTCTATATATAAAAATAAATAAAAAAGGAGCTAAAATACAGCCCTGCCGCACCCCTCGCAAAAATTCAAAGTGCTCAGTGCGTTCTCCATTGGGACAAAACCTAACGCTGGCGGAAAGACCATTGTGCAAATCACGCAAGAAAGTCCTTAACCTTCTTCGATGCTGATGACAGAGCGGTTCCGTCATCAGTATCGGTTGGGCTGTGCTGATGACGGAACCGTTCCGTCATCAGAACAGCCCCCGAGGGGAGTGCTGGTGCTCCCCCCCTGGGACATCGATCGTGGTCTTTGAAGCTGGGGTGGCAGCGGAAGAGTTTTGGCTGCCATCCCCGGGCCCCCCCAAGCTTCCTGATGATGTCAGCGCGCACAGCGCACGCCAACGTCATCAGGAAGCGCTGGAAGCCATTTGTTTCCAGCGCGGCCAGGGAGAGCAGGTCAGTTTTGGCTCGCCGGTGGGGCGGGGTGGGGCCTTATCTCGGTGCCTTGAGGCATCGGGGGGAGGAAACAGTGTTTCCTCTCCCCTGATGTCCCAATGCAGGGCATTCCTGGTGCACAATCGTGCACAGCGTCTCGATCGTGCACCAGGAATTCCCCCACTAGACACCAAGGATGTTTTTTTTCATGAAAAGGAAGCGACCTATTGGGTAAGGGTCGCTTCCAGGGGGGCAAAATCATTTTCAGACTTTTCTGCCCCCCCTGGGGGCAGATCGGGCTTTTTTTCAAATTCTGGACCCAGGGGGGTAGAAAAGCCCACTAGACACCAGGGATTGTTTTTGTTGTGTAAAGGAAGCGACCCTTTGGGCAAGGGTCGCTTCCAGGGGGTAATTACATATTTTAGACTTTTCTGCCCTCCCCCCTGGGGGCAGATAGGCCGCTTTTTTGACTGATTCTGGACCCAGGGCGGTAGGGAAGCCCACTAGAGCCAGCGATTTTGTTGCTCTTTAAATTGGAAGCGACCCCTTGGGCAAGGGTCGCTTCCTTGGGCCCATATTCGTTAAAAAATATATTCTGCCAGTGTCTTAATTTGGCCTTTCTGCCCTCAGGGGCGGAGCAGAAACCCCCACTAGACACCAGGGAAATCTTTTATTTTGAAATGGAAGCGACCCCTTGGGCAAGGGTTGCATCCAGGGGGCCCAAATTTAAAAAGATTTATATTCTTCCCCCCATGGGGACAGAAAGCCTCCTTTTTTGGCGTTCCTGGACCCAGGGGGGGCAGAAAAGCCAACTAGAGCCAGGGATTGTTTTTAGTTACATTGGAAGTGACCCCTAAGGCAAGGGTCGCTTCCTTGGGCCCACATTTTAAAAAAATATATATTCTGTCCCCTGTGGGTGTAGATTGTTTTTTTTTAATTTGGCCTTTCTGCCCCCAGGGAATTCTTTTATTTTTAAATGGAAGTGACCCCTATGTCAAGGGTTGCTTCTTGGGGGCCCAGTTGTTTAAAAAATTATATTCTGTGCCCCCTGGGGACAGACAGCCTGATTTTTTGGGCGTTTCTGGCCCCAGCCCACTAGTGCCAGGTGTGTAAAAATGAAGATTGTGTTTGCGTCCAGAGGACATATTCAGCCCTTTCTGCCCCCATTTGTGACCCCAGGTCACTCCCCACACCGCACGGCTCTTCCTGAGTGATCGAGCCTTCCTACCCTCTGCTGTGCCAACCTTTTTCCTTCCCTAACTGTGTCATTGTTTTAGTAATTGTAGCTTGTTTACTGTCTCCACTGTATTTTGAGGCGCTCCTTTTTTGCGTCCCTGCCCTCTGTGCCACCCCCGCTCGCCGCTTCCCGCCGCTGCTCCCCCGCGGCCCTGCCTCCTTTTCTCTTCTGTACCCCTTGCTTTCGCTCATTGGCCGCCCCGCTCCCGCCTCCCAGCTGCTCCTCCCTCCCACTTTGCCCCTTATGGAGACCGCGCTGCGGGCGCGCCAAAGACAAGCCCATCTGCGCCCGTCTGCACCTGGACCGTGCCCAGCGCCCCCACAACGCCAGACTGCACTACGACTCCAGCACCCTCCATGCACTCAAAATTGGACGAGACCACCCCTGCACCCAAGGGCCCTTTGCCTGCCGGAACTGCAGATTCACCAGCATCAAGCCCACCAAACCACCTACCAGAGAACCCAACCACCTCCGCTGCATCCTCCTCAACACCCGCTCCGCCCGCAAACACGCCATCGAACTCTGGGACCTCCTAGACTCCACCGCCCCTGACGTCGCCTTCCTGACGGAGACATGGCCACCGTCAGGACCAGACCGACATAGCCATCCCAGAAGGCTACAAGATCTCCCACAGAGACCGTACCAACGGAGTGGGAGGGGGTATCGCCATCGTCCACAAAGACACCCTCAGAGTCTCAACCAACACCGACGACACCCTCACCACTTCCAGATCCATACCGACCCCAACACCACCCTCAGAGGAACACTCGTCTACGGACCTCCCGGACCACGACCACAGTTCAGCGACACCGTCGCCGACCTCGCCAGCACCCACGCCCTCGCCCCCACGGACTACATCCTCCTCGGGGATCTGAACTTCCACCTCGAGAACAACAATGACACCAACTTCACCGCCCTGATCGACAACCTCGCCAACCTCAGACTCAAACAGCTCGTGACAACACCCACCCATGCAGCTGGACACCCGCTGGACTCCATCTTCTCCACAAGCCCCCACGTCTCCTTCAACCACACCACCGAACCCCACTGGACCGACCACAGATGCGTCCACTTCACCTTCAGAAAACCCACCACACACCACTGCACCCAACAGCTGCCACGCTGCTGCTGGGGCAAGGTCACCAAGGACCAACTGACTACCACCCTCGCCCTGAAACCACCCGCCTACCCCATCGACCCAGACACCGCCGCGACCAACCTCAAACAATGGATCAACAACTGTGCCAACACCCTCGCCCCTCTCAAGACCTCCACGACCAACCACACCAACAAGAAAGCCACCTGGTTCACCGAAGACCTCCCGACCTCCAAGCGCACCTGTCGGAAGCTGGAGAAGAAATGGCTCCACCACCGAACACCTGAAAGCCACACAGCCCACAAGAGCACCACCCGCAGACACCACCAACTCATCAGGGCCGCCAAGAGGACAGCCTTCTAAGACGGCTTAGACAACAACGCACACAACACCAAAGAGCTCTTCAGCATCGTGAAAGAACTCTCCAACCCCAGCTCCAACACCAACGACATCCCACCATCACAAAACCTGTGCGACTCCTTGGCCGCCTTCTTTCACCGAAAGATCTCCGACATCCACGACAGCTTCAACTCCAACACCCCTGCACCCACCACCCAACCACCACCCCTGCGGCCACCACCCGCACCAGCCGCCTGACCGCCTGGTCCAACATCAGCGATGAAGACACCATCAAAACCATGAACTCCATCCACTCCAGATCCCCATCTGACCCCTGCCCTCACCACATCTTCAACAAAGCCAGCACAACCATTGCGCCCCACCTCCGGAAAACAATCAATAATTCCTTCGAGACAGCAACCTTCCCGGAAGGCTGGAAGCACGCCGAGATCAATGCCCTGCTGAAGAAGCCCAAGGTGGACCTCAAGAACTTCCGGCCCATCTCCCTGCTCCCGTTCCCGGCAAAAGTGACAGAGAAGATTGTCAACAAACAGCTAACCCGCTACCTCGAAGACAACAACATCCTGGACCCTTCCCAATCCGGTTTTCGCAGCAACCACAGCACCAAGACCGCCCTCATCGCCGCCACTGGCGACATCAGGGTCCTGATGGATAAAGGAGAAACAGCCGCCCTCATCCTCCTGGGCCTATCAGCAGCCTTTGACACAGTTTGTCACCGCACCCTATCAGCACGCCTCCATGACGCCGGAATTCAAGCGAAGGCCCTGGCCTGGACCACATCCTTCCTCTCCGGCAGAACCCAGAGCGTCCGCCTCCCACCCTTCCGCTCAAAATCCACCGAGATCATCTGCGGCGTCCCACAGGGATCCTTCCTCAGCCCGACGCTGTTCAATATCTTCATGGCACCACTCGCCACGACAACATAACCTCAACATCATCTCCTACGCCGATGACACCCAGCTGATCATATCCCTCACCGAAGACTCCCACACCGCAAAAGCCAACCTCCACAGAGGAATGAAGGCCGTAGTCAACTGGATGAAGGACAGCAGACTGGAGCTAAACTCAGATAAGACGGAGGTCCTCATTCTCGAACCCGCCCCATCAGCCTGGGACGACTCTTGGTGGCCCACATCGCTAGGCACAGCCCCGGAACCCACAGACCACGCAAGGAACCAGGGGTCATCCTCGATTCCACCCTCTCCATGACCAGGCAAGTCAACGCCGTCTCCGCGTCCTGCTTCAACACCCTCCGCATGCTCCGCAGGATCTTCAAATGGATCCCTCCCGACATGAGAAAAACCTTCACCCGGGCCCTCATCACCAGCAGACTCGACTACGGCAACGCCCTCTACGCAGGAACAACAACCAAGCTCCTGAGATGACTACAACGAATCCAGAACGCCTCGGCACGACTGATCCTCGACATTCCCAGACGCAGCCACATCACACCCCACCTGAGAGGCCTGCACTGGCTCCCAGTCAACAAGAGGATCACCTTCAAACTCCTCATCCACGCACACAAAGCCCTACACAACGCCAGACCCACATACCTCAACGACTGACTCAGCTTCCACACCCCCACTCGGAGCCTCCGCTCAGCCAACCTCGCCCTCGCCACAGTTCCTCATAGCCAGAAAACCCCAGCCGGCAGCAGATCCTTCTCCTACCTCACCGCCAAGACCTGGAACGCTCTTCCCACCAGCTTACGACAGACTCAGGACCTGCTGGCCTTCAGAAGACTCCTCAAAACCTTGCTCTTCGATCAGTAGCGGCCCCCCCCTCCCCCCAGCGCGTTGAGACCCACACGGGTGTGTAGCGCGCTTTACAAATGGAGTGATTGATTGATTGACATAGCCTGTTATAATGTGTATTGTTTTTTTTCTTGTAAAGTGCAATGTTTTATTTTCTCCTTTTTTGTTCTTGTTCAAGCTTTTGCTCTTTAAACTGTTGCAGTGTGCAGTTTCGTTACTGGTGGTTCTGCTGTTTGAGTAGTTGCATGTGTTTGGTAAGAGACCTTTTTTGTAAGCATGGGCGAAATTTGCGGATTTCACAGCGAAATTGCAAAAAAATCTGCGAATTCGCGAATTTTCCCACGAAATCGAGGATTTTTTTGCGATTTACCCTGGAGTACTTTCTACTGGCTAATGCAGTAAGTGCTCCCTCATCGGGTAAATGTATAGTGCTTTTACCACACTGGAGCTGCGTAAAGGGCCAGAAGATGTGTCTCCAGTGACCATGTGTGCCAGTAACACAGGCACAGGCACATATGGTCGCTGGAGACACATCTTCTGGCCCTTTACGCAGCTACAGTGTAGTAAAAGCACTATGGAGGCAGATTTACCAGATGCTTGCGCCTCTTTTGCGCCGCAGTTGCGTCAATTTTGTGACGCAGCGGCAGCACAAAAGATGCGCCATGGTGCTGGGTATTAACAACGTGACGCATCTAAGAGATGCGTCACGTTGTAAAGCCCTGTGCCATCAGAAGGCGTTCCGGCGCAGAGGAGGGCGTTCCTGCGCAGGAACGCCTCCTAAAAGTGGCTGAGTGAAATCTACAAGATTTCACTCAGTCACTTTTAGGCCAATGCTGCGTCAAAACCCTGCGCCTGCTTGAAGCAGGTGCAAGGCTTAACGCAGCATTGGGGAGATAGGGCCCCCAGGGCATTGCTGGAGCTGCATCGCGCTTGCGACGCAGCTCCAGCAATGCGCTGCTTTTACGGCACAGATGCGTGACGCATCTGTGCCTTTTTTGCCACATGGTGCGCTGCATTGTAAATGCGGCGCACCATGGGTGACGGAGCTGCGGCGCACAATAACTGGTGCATCCCTGGGGATGCGCCAGTTATTGTAAATCTGCCCCTATACATTTAGCCAACGAGGGAGCACTTACTGATTAGACAGTAGAAAGTACTCCAGTTGAGTAGAGGTATTGCACAAAAAGGTGGCATCTTCGTGGACAAACACAAAGGCGGGATTCATTCTGCCCCCTCTTAGACTCGTTTTTTGTGCCCTTCTGCCCTCTGTTAGACTCATTTTTCCCTTGTTTTTTAGCCCTTCTGCCCTCTGTTAGACCCGTTTTTCCCTTGTTTTTTTGCCCTTCTGCCCCCTGTTAGACTCGCTTTTTGTGCCCTTCTGCCCTCTGTTATTCCCTTGTTTTTGTGCCCTTCTGCCCTCTGTTAGACTCATTTTTTGTGCCCTTCTGCCCTCTGTTAGACTCGTTTTTCCCTTGTTTTTCTGCCCTTCTGTCCTCTATTAGACTGTTTTTTTGTGCCCTTCTGCCCTCTGTTAGACTCGTTTTTCCTTGTTTTTCTGCCCTTCTGCCCTTTGTCAGACTGCTTTTTGTGCCTTTCTGCCCTCTGCATCACCACATCAACACTCAGCGCTACCCCAGCATCACACAGCACCACCACACTATCATTCAGCACCACCACATTATCACTCAGCACCACCACATTATCACTCATCACCACCACAGCACCACTCAGCACCACCACAGCATCACTCAGCACCATCACAGCATCACTCAGCACCACCACAGCACCACTCAGCACCACCACAGCACCACTCAGTGCCACCACAGCATCACTCAGCACCACTACAGCATCACTCATCACCACCACATTATCACTCAGCACCACCAGAGCACCACTCAGCACCACCACAGCACCACTCATCACCACCACAGCATCACTCAGCACCACCACAGCACCACTCAGCACCACTCAGCACCACCACAGCACCACTCAGCGCCACCACAGCATCACTCAGCGCCAACACAGCATCACTCAGCGCCACCACATTATCACTCAGCACCACCACAGCACCACTCAGCACCACCACAGCATCCCTCAGCACCACCACAGCATCACTCAGCACCACCACAGCACCAATCAGCACCACCACAGCACCACTCAGTGCCACTACAGCATCACTCAGCACCACCACAGCATCACTCAGCACCACCACATTGTCACTCAGCACCACCACAGCACCACTCAGCACCACCACAGCATCACTCAGCACCACCACAGCATCACTCAGCACCACCACAGCACCACTCAGCACCACCCGAGCATCACTCAGCACCATCCCAGTATCACTCAGCACCACCACAGCACCACTCAGCATCACCACAGCACCACTCAGCACCACCACAGCACCACTCAGCGCCACCCCAGCATCAATCTGCGCAACCATTCAATAACAACTGGTTCAAATATGTTCTCTCGATGTTTCAAGCTTTATTACAAATGTCACAAAAAGATGTTAATATTTCACTTCTGTTCTTGGATTTTCGTCACAATAAAATACACTGAACATAATCTTCACAAAATGTATTTACAAAAGTTTAAGCTATTGCCATTATAAATTAAAATCACTTTTATTTAAGTATTAATTATTTAAAAAAATTAAAAGCCATTGTAATTTGTAATATCAATACATCTAAGTCACGTAAATACAAAACATGTTGCATTACAAATGCTATAGGTGTCACATTAGCAAAGGTTATAACTATTGGCATTGTAAATGACAAAGCTATTAATTTAGCTTTTTTCAAAACCAAGAAATAAATAAAAAAAATTGTAATTTACAAGACCAATAGCTCAAACTTTCCTAATGCGAGACCTATTGCATTTCAAATACTTGTTTTTATATCTGTCAGTGCTTCCTGTTGAGGTTTAATTTTCGTGACAGGCCCTCATTGCCTAATTGTAACTATTCTCTGACCCTGCTTCAAGGGTCAGAGCAGGGTCAGAGAATAGTTGCAAGTAGGCAACGAGGCGCCAGGAAGCACTTACAGGCTTACAACAGCAGGTGCCCAAGTTGAAGGTAATTTCTTTGTAACCCTTTTGTGAAAGGTTACAAAAAATTAGCTTCAACTTTTGCACCTGCTGCTGTAACCCTGTAAGTGCTTGGCTGAAAATTCGTCCCCGCTGATTCGCGGATTTTACCGCGATTTTGCGGAAAATTCAGCCCATGCTTATTGTACAATTTCAATGTAAATTTTTTTTTGCAAAATATGTAATACGAGTATGTTTGGTTTCTGTTTTTTGTGATTGTAAAACATGTTTTGCGTTCGTGCTTGATGTGTATTTTGTTTTCTGTAGATTTATGTTTTTTTTTTTCTTTCTAGTGGGTTATCGTTGACTATTTGCTGTGTCTTTGCAGAGTAGGTGCTGGTGAGTGTAGCTGTCTCTTGTAAGGGAATTGTATATTTTTTCAGTATATAGATCTTTGTGATAAAGGCTTACATTTTTTTACTTACTTTGCACAGTGTTCGTTGTTGAGTTGTTTGTGCAGTCTCCTTTTTTAGTAAGGATAATGGCTAGCCGCCGGATTACTGCTCAGCAAGTTGTTGGAATGCTTTTTGATTCTTCCTCTGACCATGGTCCAGAGACTGACTCTGATTCTGAGGCAGAGGTGGGAGGTGAAGATTCAGGTAGTGAGCTTTCTCTCCACATGGCATCATCTGATGATGAAGATACTCTGAGTGCTGATGAAGCTACTTTTGGTGTGGATGAAGTGCCTGTGTTTGAGGAGGACATTGCTGTGCCGATAGTGCGGCAAGAGGCATCTGGGCTGCAGCCTGGGGCTGTTAGACTTCCCGTTGGTGTAGTGAGACAAGAGGCATCAGGGCTGCAGCCTGGGACTGCAAGACTTCCTGTTGGTATAGTGAGACAAGAGGCAGCTGGGCGGAAGCCTGGGGCTGCAAGACTTCCAGTTGAAAGTTCTGATCTCTGGGTTGCCCCAGGCATGGTGCAGCCGGCATTGCCTGAATTTACTGGTATTCCTGGATGTAGGGTGAACACTGAAAACTTTTTGCCGATTGATTTTTTCCAGTTGTTTATGGATGATGTGTTTTTGGCTGAGATTGTAGAGCAGACTAATTTGTATGCAGAACAGTTTTTGAGGGAGAACAGTGCCAGCCTTAACCCCCTCGCTAGAGCTACCCGGTGGACTCCCACAAATCTGGAAGAGATAAAGAAGTTCTTGGGTTTAACTTTTTTGATGGGCTTGCTTAGGAAGCCATCAATGGCTTCATATTGGGCTACTAGTCCCTTGATGGCAACTGCTATATTTCCAACAGTCGTGATAGGTATTTGCTTCTGCTTCTGATGATGCATTTTGTCGATAATGGTTTAGCTTTCCCATGAGATCACCCTGATTGTGACCGTCTTTTCAAGATTCAGCCTGTCATTGATCACTTTGTTGATCGGTTTTCGGAGATCTATGCTCCAGGGAAAGAAATTGCAGTGGATGAGTCTTTGGTGTTGTTCAAGGGCCTCTTGGTTTTTAGGCAATACATTCCTAGTAAGAAGGCACGCTATGGAATTAAGCTGTATATGCTGTGTGACAGTCGGACTGGCTATGTCTTTAATTTCAGGGTGTACACCGGTAAGGGATCCAGAATTAACCCCCCCCCGGTTGTCCGTCCACTTTTGGAGTGACTGAGAAAATTGTGGGGGAACTTGGTAGAGGATTATTTAACAAAGGCCATCATTTATATGTAGATAACTTCTACACTGGTGTGCGGTTGTTCAGGGAATTGGCCAAAGTGGACACTGTTGCTTGTGGCACAATCCGCTCTAACCGTAAAGGTTTCCCAAAAGAACTTGTTTGTCAAAAGCTTGCCCGGGGACAGTGCAGTGCATTGCATTGTGAGGAGCTTCTAGCTGTGAAGTTTTCAGACAGTAGAGATGGCTACATGTTGACTACCATACATGATGAAAGCACTGAACCGGTGACTGTTTGGGGTCAGGTTGCAGAAGCGTGCAAACCTGTGTGCATTTTAGACCATAATAGGCACATGGGTGGTGTTGACAGAGTAGATCAGAGGTTGGAACCGTATGCTGCTCTTCGTAAGGCTTACATTTGGTACAAGAAGTTGGCTATCCATCTTTTCCACTTGGCAACCTTTAATGCTTTTTTTGTGTTCCAGGAATTTTGTCCTCAGTCAAAGATGACTTTTGTAAAGTTTCAGGAGTCTGTAATAGGCAGTCTTGTTGTAGTGGAACAGGCAAGTGTTCCTAGAGTTGGAATGGTGGAGGATGTTGCCAGATTGAAAGATCGCCACTTTCCTGATCAAATTCCTCCTACATCCTCAAAAGACTTTCCCAGTTGGAGATGTAGAGTCTGTTGGCGAAGAGGTTTGCGGAAGGAGGTTCATATGTACTGCCCGACTGTCCTTCTAACCCTGGGCTGTGCGTACCTGCTTGTTTTAGAATGTACCACACGCAAAATAATTTTTGGGAGCATCCATGAGTGGTAAAGGGAACTGCCTGGCCTCTATTCTTTAAAACTTATTGTTCAGTTTCAAAGTTGGCATTTGTGTAGTGTATTTAGTTTTAGGTGTTTTGTTAGTAGACTTGTATCGATTTGCAATTTGTTTGTGTTTTTTTATTTATATTAAAAAAATTCTAAAATATGATGTTAGTTTGCGTGTAGTGGCGATTGTCTGGCGGTGTGCGTGGTCTGGTGCTTGGCTGGCGGTGTCTGTGGACTGGTGTTTGGCTGGCGGTATGTGTGGACTAGTGCTTGGCTGGTGGTCTGCATGCTTGCCTGGTGGTGTTTGGATTGGTGCTTGGCTGGTGGTGTGCCTGGACTGGTGCTTGGCTGGCGGTGTGTGTGGAGTGGCGCTTGCCTGGTTGTGTGTTTGGATTGGTGCTTGGCTGGTGGTGTGCCTGGACTGGTGCTTGACTGGTGGTGTGCGTGGAGTGGCATTGACTGGCGGTGTGTGTCGAGTGGCACTTGATTGGCGGTGTGCGTGGACTGGCATTTGCCTAGCGGTGTGTGTGGACTTGCATTTCATTGAAGGTGTGTGTGGACTCGTGCTTGGCTGGCGGTGTGCGTGGTCTGGTGCTTGGCTGGCCGTGTGCGTGGCCTGGTGCTTGGCTGGCGGTGTGCATGGCCTGGCGCTCGGCTGGCTAGGTAATTTTAAAGTCGCCACCGTACGATTTGGGCCTTTTCCTGTTCCAGCCACTATGGCTACCCACGCAAGTGAGGTACCATTTTATCGGGAGACCTAGGGTAATACTAGGTGGGAGGAAATTTGCGGATCCACGCAGATTCCACAACTTTACCACACAGAAATGTGAGAAAAAAGTGATTTTTTTTGGCGAAATTTGAGGTTTGCAGTGCATTCTGGGTAGGAGAATGATGAGGGAACCACACAAGCCATACCTAGCTGGACTCCCCCGTAGTTTCCAGAAATGTGTGGGTTAGGTAGGTTTCCCTAGATGGGACCGAGCCCCGGGCCAAAAACTCATGGGAACCCCCTTGCAAAACCAGGTTGGTTTGTGATAGATAATTTTGATGTTGCCTCATTCGGTTTTGGGCCCTTGCCTGTTGCGGATCCTTGAACCACCCATGCAAGTGAGGTACCATTTTTATCGAGAGACCTTGAAAAATACGGGGTCGGTGGAAATTTGTTGATCCACGCAGATTCCAGAACTTTCCTCCACAGAAATGTGAGGAAAATGCATTTTTTTGTCAATTTTTTGAGGTTTGCAAGGGATTCTGGGTAACAGAACCTAGTGGGAGGCAGTCGAGTCACCGCATCCTTAATTCCCCTGGGTGTCTAGTTTTCAAAATGTATAGGTTTGCTAGATTTCCCTAGGTGCTGGCAGAGCTAGGGTTCAAAAACAACAGGTAGGCACTTTGCCAAGAAAGGGCCATTTTTCACTGCGAAATTGAGGTATGACCACTTTGCGTTTTGTGCCGTTTCCTGTCGCAGGCACTATGCTGACCCACGCAAGTGAGGTACCATTTTTCTCAGAAGACTTTGGGGAACGCGGGGTGGGTGGAAATTCGTTGATCCACGGAGTTTCCAGAACTTTCCACCACAGAAATGTGAGGAAAATGCGTTTTTTTGGCAATTATTTAGGTTTGCAATGGATTCGGGGTAACAGAACCTGGTGGGAGGCAGTCGAGTCACCGCATCCTGAATTTCGCTGGGTGTCTAGTTTTCAAAAATGTATAGGTTTGCTAGGTTTCCCTAGGTGTCGGCAGAGCTAGGGTTCAAAAACTACAGGTAGGCACTTTGCCAAAAAAGGTCAATTTTTCACTGCGAAATTGAGGTGCAACCACGTTGCGTTTTGCGCCGCTTCCTGTCGCAGGCACTAGGCTGACTCACGCAAGTGAGGTACAATTTTTCTCAGAAGACTTTGGGGAACGCGGGGTGGGTGGAAATTTGTAGATCCACGCAGATTCCAGAACTTTCCACCACAGAAATGTGAGGAAAATGCGTTTCTTTTGTCAATTTTTTAGATTTGCAAGGGATTCTGGGTAACAGGACCCAGAGGGAGGCAGTCGAGTCACCCCATCCTGAATTTCCCTGGATGTCTAGTTTTAAAAAATGTATAGGTTTTGGTCGGTTTCCCTAGGTGCCGGCAGAGCTAGGGTTAAAAAACTACAGGTAGGCACTTTGTCAAAAAGGGCCATTTTTCACAGCGAACTTGAGGTGCGACTACGTTGAGTTTTGCGCCGTTTCCTGTCGCAGGCACTAGGCTGACCCACGCAAGAGAGGTACCATTTTTCTCAGAAGACTTTGGGGAACGCGGGTTGGGTGGAAATTTGTTGATCCACACAGATTCCAGAACTTTCCACCACAGAAATGTGAGGAAAATAAATTATTTTTGTCAATTTTTTAGGTTTGCAAGGGATTCTGGGTAACAGAAGCTGGTGGGAGGCAGTCGAGTCACCCCATCCTGGATTTCCCAGGGTGTCTAGTTTTCAAAAATTTATAGGTTTGCTAGGTTTCCCTAGGTTGCGGCCGAGCTAGGGTTAAAAAACTACAGCTAAACACTCTGCCAAAAAAGGGTAATTTTTCACTGCAAAATTGAGGTGCAACCACGTTGCGTTTTGAGCAGTTTCCTGTTGCAGGCACAAGGCCGACCCACGCAAGTGAGGTACCATTTTTCTCAGAAGACTTTGGGGAACGCTGGCTTTGTGGAAATTTGTTGATCCACGCAGATTCCAGAACTTTCCACCACAGAAATGTGAGGAAAATGCGTTTTTTGTCAATGTTTTAGGTTTACAAGGGATTCTGGGTAACAGAACCTGGTGGGAAGCAGTCAAGTCACCCCACTCTAGATTTTCCAGAGTGTCTACTTTTCAGAAATGTATAGGTTTGCTTGGTTTGCCTAGGTGCCGGCCGAGCTAGGGTACAAAGGGCCCTTTTTTCACTGCGAAATTGAGGTTGCGTTTTGCGCCGTTTCCTGTTGCAGGCACTAGGCTAACCCACGTAAGTGAGGTACCATTTTTCTCAGAAGACTTTGGGAAACGCAGGGTGGGTGGAAATGTGTTGATCCACGCAGAGTTCAGAACTTTCCACCACAGAAATGTGAGGAAAATGTGTTTTTTTCGTCAATGTTTTAGGTTTGCAAGGGATTCTGGGTAACAGAACCTGGTGGGAAGCAGTCAAGTCACCCCATTCTGGATATTCCAGAGTTTCTACTTTTCAAAAATGTATAGTTTTGCTAGGTTTCCCTAGTTGCCGACCGAGCTAGGGTACAAAAACTACAGCTAGGCACTCTGCCAAAAAAGGGTCATTTTTCACTGTGAAAATTGAGGTGTGACCACGTTGTGTTTTGCGCTGTTTACTGTCGCAGGCACAAAGCCGACCCACACAAGTGAGGTACCATTTTTATGGGGAGACTTAGGGTAATTCAGATTTGCAAAGCAACTGTTATTACATGTTGGGTTTTGATGAATTTCTGCCTTCCAAATGAAAGACATTGTGTAAAAAATTGACCAATAATTCTCATGCTAGTATAAGTATTCCCAATTTTGAAAATGTTCAAATATGTACTGTTTCTAAACTCTATAATTTGTACCCATTTCAGAAATACATAGCTGTCTTTCATACCGTTTCTCCATGTATACATTTTCGAAGAATAATTGCTCTAAACCCGGCACATACTGAAATTCCATTGCAAGTTGCTGCGCAGTTTTTGGCTCTGGGTTCCTTGGGTTCTGGGTAAACCTACAAGTCCTATATATCCCCACAACCAGGAAGGTCCAGCAAATGTAATGGTGTATTGCTTGCAAAGAGCTGTCATAATTATATGAAGTTATAGGTGAAAACGTTGACACAAAAGGCTGTTTTTTTCAACTAATGTTCACTTTTTCCAAACTTTAACTGTTAGTTTCCATAAAGAAACCTTCATGGATTTAGACAAATGACCCCTTAATGAATTCAGAAGTTTGTCTACTTTAATAAAATGTATAGCTATTCATAGATCCATTATTGCTGTTAAACTCATTTTTACCATTAACTGGAAGGAGGTTGGAAGTACTAAAAATAGCAAAAATAGGCTATGTCCCAGAAAAGTGCCAAAACTGTGTGAAAAATGTTGGTTCTCTGACAAAATACTGTCATTCCCTAAAAGCTGGGAAAATTGTGATTTCATCCCCACAAACCCTTTTTTGATAACATTTGCAGGGAAAAACCCAGAGGCCTTCCTTTGCAGCTAGTCTTTCCCATTTTTTCTGAAAAAAACTAAAGTTTCACTGTATTTTGCTTAGTTTCTGGGACCCCTCCAAGGGAATCCACAAACCCTGGGTACTTTTAGAATCCTCATGATGTTGGAAGAAAAGAACGCAAAAATGATGTGGATACCTGTGGGGGTCGGGTCGGGGCGACTGGCGGAGGAGTCACCGAGTCAGAAGCTTTGAGTAATGATTTCAAAGATGGCTTTATTTTTATATAGGCTTTTCTGTGATGATGTGCTGTATCAGGGCGTCCATCTCTGTTGTACAGATGGGCTATGGTGGAAATCCCACTTCTGACACCAGTTGTGGGGGTCGGGTCGGGGCGACAGGGGGAGGAGTCACAGAGTCAGAAGCTTTGAGTAATGATTTCAAAGATGGCTTTATTTTTGTATAGGCTTTTCTTCTTCTGCTCGTTAGTCTTTCTTGGGCAAACACAGCTGGGTCTGTTTTGGTGTTCCTTGGGGACTCCAGGTTGCTTCCGGTAAGGCGAGCTGGAAAGGCACTTCGTCAGGAACCGGCACCCCAAAGGAAGGAACAAAGAAGGGGGTTAGGGGGGCGTCCGGTTTGAATACTATAAGGGCTGGGAGTGAGAGACACCAAGTGCACAGTGAAAAAGTTATATTCAGGTTTGTGGGACGTGTTTCTGTGCTCGTGGTGGAAAAGGTCGTAGACTGTACAGAGGATTCTGGATATGTACAGCTGGGCTATTACTCAGTAGGTTGGTGGCGCCTTCCCACCAAACCCGCTACTGTGCCCCGTCCTTGAACCCCGAGGTTCAAGGACCGCTCTATTGTTCCCCGACCTGGGCGAAACCCGAACTGAAGGTCAGACAAGAAGCCTCGCTCCTTGGCCCACTCCTTGAGGTTATTTAATAAAATCCTACCAATAATTTTCACCTCCGAATCTATAAGGGAAATGGGTCTAAAACAGGCTTGGTCTGATCTGTTGTCCTTTTTAAATACGGGGATTACCATGGACTGAGACAAGGTTGAGGGAAGATGACCAGATACAGCAGTGTTTAAATGCAGTGTCAGTATCCGGGCCCACAAGTCTATCCAAGCCTTGTATAGGTCCCGCGGTACCCCATAGGGCCCTGGTGCCTTATTTAAAGGCAATTGGGAAATAGCAGCTCTGACTTTAGACAGATTAAAAGTTAGCTTATTCTGTGTCCGGGGCCTTCTGTAGGCTCCGGCTCTGCTTCAAGACTATGAACGGCCTTGAAATGATCCACCCAGGCGTGCTGCGACGAGATGGTACAGGCCTGATTGGTAAGGTGGTCTTCATGAAAAAGAGATGAGTTGATAACACCCCAGAAACCAGTGCTATTGTGCTGCTGACTAGCCATTAGTAGCTTATCCCAGGCCTCTTTGTTGATTTGAGTTTTACAATCCTTACAGGCCTTTTTAAACACTGTCCTGGCATTCATAACTTTTTCTTGACAACAGGGTTTAGCATGCAAAAGATTCCAGAGGTTTTTATGGGTTCTGGAGCATTGCCTATAAAACCATCTTTTCACACAGGTGTCCAGTAAGGCAGCAGTTTTGAGGAGTACTTACTTAATTAACCTACAGATATTAATACATGACGCCAAAATTCTCTGTAGTGACTCTGCTGCTGGCAAACATGTGTGGAAATCAGCATGACATGAAGTAATCAGATTTTGGTCAAAAGCTAATGGAACAAAACTGACCCAACGTACCCTCCGGCCCTGATCAACCAATGTAATGGGCTCCTTATAGAGGGGTGTTGAACTCGGTGCTTTATTATCCCAATAAAATGATGCAGTTAACGGGTTGTGATCGCTCAGATTGTGTTTTAAAACCTCAAAATCTAAGAGTGTGGCTGGGAGGCAGCCAGAAACAAAAATATAATTAATCACACTACAATTCCCCCCTCCCCCTTAAAAGTGGGTGTGTTCACCTCCAGGTGATCCTGATTTTTCACCAATAGGTTCACCAAATTAAACTCAGAAATAAGGGAGTTTGCAAAATCCCCTTGGCGTGTGTGTTTTAAGTGTGCCTGATTTTCAAATGACCCCTCAAAATCTATATCCTTATGATTAGAACAGTAGCAACAAGGGTGCAAATTAAAATCTCTCACCAAATTAATTAAGGTAAAAGGGGGTTTAAACAAAAATAAATCGCCCATAAATGTTTTAAGACTGGCAATAGCATCTGTCTCGTTTTTCAATGAAACTGCATTATAAAAATTAATAAAGAGCAGTCTACATTTACTAGGGAATATTAAAAGGGTGCCCAAGATTGTTTTGCATTTGAAGTTTATAACCTTAACTTTACAATTATACTCTTGTTTAATTAAAGTTGTGACACCACCACTAGGCCGCCCACGAGAGGAGTGGGTAGCTAAAACAGTGAGAGGAAAAACCATCAATATAAAGGCAACCCTTAGTGTCCCACGTTTCCTGTAAACAAATAAAACTAAAATTCTTCAGCATGCCCAACCAATCATCATCTGAGAGTTTGCTCTGGATCCCAGCAATATTCCAACAAAGTACCTTAATAAAGTCTTGGGTCATAATCACAGGATCCTTATTCGAAATAACATAGGTCTGAGTATATGTGATGGAAATAGTGTCCAGTTAATCTGAATAATCGCGGTCGCTCAGGGGGGGGAAACGGTTAATTAAAGGTTGAGCAGAGGTGTACGATAAAACGCTGGACCTTTGTGGGCCACAACATGACTTTCCCTGTGGTAAAATCCTGTGCCTTCTAACCCTACCATTAGGATTTTTGGGCAGATAGAAAAAGGCCAATGGGAGAGCAGATATGAGATCCACTGATGCGCAATTTAGTCCTAGAGCGTGGAAAATTGATCCCGTCTGCACCGGAGTATTAAAGTTTGCTAATATGCTATCTCCCATTGCCATTTTCTGACCATTATAATTTCTTCTGCCAGCCTCTATGTGAGGGGATAAGAAGCATGTGTCCTAGTTGCCAGCCAATAAACTGTTTTATTTTTGAGTTGGTCGAAGTTTTCCTCTGTGCCCATCCTCAAAGGGGGCACATCCACCAGCACAACAACATATGGTGTGGCTGCTGGAGGCAGCTGGATAGTGATTTTAGAAGGGCAATACGCAAATATGGATTTTTGAGATGTAGTAGGGACGGCCAAGTCTTTATTGCTAGAGCTTCCCTGGTGGGTTGGTTGAGCCATCCCAAGCACCTGCCGCCCAGAATTAGCTTCTATTATCCTAGAAGCGCCAGTTTGGTTATGAATACATGTAAGCAGAGATGATTGCGATGGGGCTGTGTTATGGCAGAGTTTTTGGCCTTATTTAGCAGTGATATAGATCATTAGTCTTGCTCGCATCTAGTATAGGTATTCTTAGCCTGTGTTGGCCCTTTTAAGCCCTTTTTCCAGACCTAGAAGAGGATAGCTGCTTAATATGCCTTTATTCTTGACTTTAACCTGTCTATTGCCTATTGGCTTTGACATATTAGACACTTTGGTATGGTTTATGTAGGTATTCTGACAGAGCTAAGGAGCATTTCACCCCTTTTCAGGCCTACAGGCCTAGAGCTAGAGGGACTCCATCTTGATGAAGCTGAGAGGCTTTTCAGGGCAAAGGCAATGTTTTTAGTTAAGGCTGTTGTGCTAGAGGGAAAATCCAGTTAGGACTGCTTCTTATCCGAGAAATGTGTTTTTCTCTTGGGCCCAGACGTAACAAGCAGATGGCCACTGCGGTTGCGTGGAAGCCTGGGAGCTGGCACAGGAATTCGGTAGGAGACAGCCCTCCGGTGGAAATTTCCATGAGGGGAGAGGAATCCATATTAGTGAGCTACAGGAGAGGAGGAGTGCTCAGTTCAGTTCAGTTTTGGAGGTCAGTCCAGCGTGGTGTGCAGTTCAGCGTGGTGCTCAGAACAGCTTGGAGCACAGAACTGCTGGGAGCTCAGAACAGCTTGGAGCTCAGAACAGCTTGCAGAGAGAGAGAGGATGTCTGCTGAAGCTGCAGAATAGAGTGCAGTTCTTGAATGGAGAAAGAAGGCAGACGATTGCTGAAGATGAGGAGAGAGAAAGCAGTGCAGAGAGCATCAAAGAAGGCTGTCAGCTGGAGCAACTGAACCAGAGGCGTGGTGATGTGGTGAAGGAGGGAGAGACAGAGAGAGCCCTAATCCCACCAGAGGCAGAGAGAGAGCCCTAATCCCACCAGAGGCAGAGAGAGAAATCTTCCTTCTAATAGGTGAGGTAGTCTGAATTAGTTACACTTACACTTTATGTCTAATCTTTTCCCTTTCAGCGGAGTGTTCCTGTTATGTTTAATCCTTCTCTTTCAAGCAGTGTGTTCTACCTATAGTCTTTGTCAGATCTGTGTAAAGGCTTATATTGTACTAATAATAAATGACCCCATTTAATTAGTGAATTAGTGTGCATGAGTTCTTTTATGATAAAGTTATCCTGGCTTCAAGCCAGTTGCCGTTGAGCCACTGATGGATCAAAAAGGGGGGTAGGAGCGCTTAAATCAAGAAATAACTCAATCACATAGTGTGTATATCTTTGTCCTCATACAGTAAGGATAATCTTTCCTGGTAAGTATTACTGTTTGAACAGATGCTACCCCTGATCAGGTAAGTAATAGTGAGGGAGAGAGGAGACTTGCAACCAAGGGACTAAGTTAGTACACCATCCCATAATATTATTGTAGTAGCAGACCCTTAGTGAAGAGACTTCCCAATATATATATATATATATGTATAGGTGTTCATAAGAATGTGGTCGTCGTTGATATGCGGCGTTAGTGAGAGCACTGGGGAGGATTACCAGTGTGGATACCCACTGGATTGTGGCTTGAGTAAATGAGAGCACTAGGTGGTCGAACTAGTGTGTAGTTTCGCAGGATTGCGAACACTTTGGAAAAGGGAGCATTGGGTTCTGCAGGCCCGTGTGTAGACGCACCGGATTGTGTGTCATATCTGCCCTAGGGTAGAACGGTCTGGGTCAGGGTGGCCGCGAGACCAACTGATGTGAATAAGTGTGGTGTAGGGTATGGATATCCCTAGTAATCAGTGAGTATTCTTAGTATCCCTATAGATTTAGTGGTGTTCTTAATAATATGAGCTTGTATATTGCGAGTTCCCCATCCTCAGGTAGGTACCAGGTGCCTGGATAGAGGAGTCCTGAGGAGGGAAGGTGAGTACGTTCTGGCTGGGTTGGAGGGGCCCCTGGGGGCTGATCCCACCTACTCAGAAAATCCAGCCATAACATCTGGCGTCGACGAACAGTTTACGAAACCTGTGTGATCTGGCCATGTGCTTAGAGAGTTTCCCATGTGTTCTGAGGGAGTGCCCTGAACGCCGGTTCCATCTGGCGTAATGTTGCAGTTTATGTAGCCTGTTAGACCTATGGGCTTGAACAGTTGCAGCGTGAGGAGATTGCATTACATCATGGCATTTGGTTTATTCAGGGTGGAAGGAATGGTTTTCATCTTGGTGTTTAAACTGTCAGAGTTGAAGGATGGCATTACATGAGGAAGCCAGTTACATCTATGTGATGGTCCAATTGTATAAATGTGTGTAAAAAGTGCTTTTAAATTGCCCATTAAATTGCTTGCTGCATCTGCTTATGCTGTGCAATGTGAAATGTGTTCATTGTTCTATGATTTGTGGAGTTCTTTGAATATAGCTCCTTGTAAATATGACTTGTGAATAGCGCCATATTAATGTGGCTTGTGAGGTGCATGTTCTCATGTTGATCTGCTGTGTTCCTTGTGCATTGCGCCTTGGAAATGTTGTTTGTGAAAGGCTTGTCTTGTAAATATGGCTTGTGAATAGCGCCATGTGGTCATGGCTTGGACAGGGCATGTTATCATTACGTTTGGCAGGAGGGAGCTGGATCTCTCTCGGGTGCTTGGGGATAACGTTTTTGAAAATATGTGTACGTGTCATCTGTAAACGTGAAGAAATGTGATCATGATTTTCCCATGTATCCATGGACGTTGGGAAATGATTCTGCTTGAGCTGCCAAAGGGTTAATATCTTGAGTTGAGATGGCAGTCTTTATTTTTTTTTTTTACATGCTGTCAACATGCATGGTTATCTGACCTGACTATAAAAGTCAGTGGATTATTTGATGGTTTGATTTTGACTTTTTTTTTTTTGATTCCTTGGTCTGCCTATGTGCTTTGTCAGTTTCTTGACGGAAAGGTACCATCTTGTGTTTTGCGAAGGGTTCTGTTCATTTAACATTCCTTTTGAAATGCGTCTACGAATTTGTGTGGGTTTGCCTTGGAACTGATGTGGTTATAAATCAACCAGTCGGATTACGGAGAAAGCTGTGTTTTTTTTTTTTTTTAAATGAGTGAAATGTTAAAAAGATGGCCCGTTAGAGTGCACGCTACGGAGCTGTTTTCATTAATTATTTCTTTGAGGGTTTTCCATCTAGACAGGAATGTGCTGGTTGCAATAATGATAGGTTCAGTATAATGAATCTTGCCCGACAGTGCATGATAACATGTGCTTTTAATTAGTGGAAGGCAACCATGTGCCTTTGAAAGAAAAAAGTGTTAAAATGTAACATTATTATTTTCCCAAATGTAAATTAAAATGTATGCTTTTATAAATGTGTCAGCAAAACATTACATTAAATATAATGTTGAAATGTATCTGCATTTTATGTTGTTTTACAAATTATTTCTCTTTTTAGCAGCTGACAAATGGACCATGTTAATTCGTTTTTTTTTTCCCAAATGCAGAATGTATAATCCTGTGTGTATAAGTTAGTTGCCCCTTTCTAAATAAGTGCCCATATTTTAAGTGTCTTGCCTTTAGCTGAATTAGTTGGACAAAAGTCTTTTTAAAAACTGGAGCTTTTTTAATTGGCAGTACACTGTAATAGAATTGTTTTTTTTTTAAATGCTAGCTTTCGTGGGTTAGCACAAATATGACATGGGAACAGGCAAAAGTATTTGTTTGTCGACCTTGGCAGACCAGCTGGTTTGTGCAGACGAGTTTTTTTCCTTCATTCTGCAAGTTTCGATCACGTCCCTGTTCGTTATGATTGGCTACAATCCAATTTTCTTCCGCGGATGGCTTGTTTATTTAAGGGAGGGGCTGGTTTAGAGAGGCTCATCATATGGCAGTGTTTCAAAGTAGCTTCCCACTGTAGCCTGGCTCCTGCTCTGAAGGGAGGGGCTGGCTTAGAGAAGATTAGGGTATGTTAGGCCCTGCTAAGGTTATTAAAAGTTAAATTTTGAATGTTTTTAATTAATTAGGATATTTTCTTTTCAATAATGAAAGGCACCCGGGGTGCTTTTTAAATGGAAAATTTTTATTTTGCAAGAATAATGATACTTGTTCTCTTGTTCCTAGGATTGCTGAAGTTGTGGTTGTGTGTGGGTCCCTCCCCCTTCCACTTTTTTTTTTTTGTTTTAGCATTTTACTTTCATGTTTTTATTTTAGTTTATTGTTTTTGGATGATGGAACCAGACCAGACCAGACCAGACCGGAAGGGTGATGGATGGCCGCATTGGAGGAAGTGTCCGGATACCGAGGATGCAGGGTGGTGGCCTACACTGAAGACTTTTGGACTAAGTTATTTAATTCCTTGGCCTGCAATTTTTTTCTTGACATCACTACGAGCAGGCCCCACTTTTAAAAAACAAAAAACTAAAACATGTTTTATTTGTAACAGTATTATAAAAGAATTTGATGCATGATCCCTTGGACAAGCAGGCCCCACTTTTAAAGCAAAAAAACATGTCACCTATTATAGTTTTTCTGTTTTCTTCAAAACAGTTTTTGCCAATGAAGGACTTTTTTGAATGGTGGTGCGCACATGTGTTCCATAGTGTGATTTAAAAGCTTGATGTTACACCAGCTATCTTGTAGAAATGGGGTTGTTGTTGTTTTTTTTTTTACTGTTCTTACATTTTCACCTTGATTGATCAAAGGGTGGTTACCTTAAAATTTGGATTGTTCTGGGTGGTGTGTCTTTTAGTATGATTATGTATTAATGTTTGCCCAGACCTTGAAACAGTACTTCTCGAATTTCACTTTAAATTGACAAATGTCAGCAGGTAGGCCTCATTTAGGCCTATTGTTATTTTCATCCCACAAACAAGCCCCTACACCAATAGTTTCATGAGTCATCATTAGCTTAAGTTGCTTATAGTAGGTAGGGCTCATTTAGGCCCTTTGTTGTTCTCTCATTAGGAGTTGAAACACATTTAGTTCTTAAGTTGACAATAGTAGGTAGGCCTCATTTAGCCTTAAGTTGTCCGAAGTAGGCCCCATTTAGGCCCCTTGCTGTTTTCATTCAACACATAAGTCCCTACATCCCTAGATTTCACCAGTTATCATTAGAAGTTGAGGCACATTTAGTTTGAGGATGCTTTGGTTAGTTTCTGTTGTTATTAGATCCAATCTCAGATATGTTTCAGCATTCAAGTTGAGGGTGCTTTGATTTGTTTTTAGGTTTCTATTCCCTACAATTGAGTTTCAGGTGGAATTTCCTTGAGTTGTCATTGTTTTTAGGGAGTTTTTTAGGTTTTGATTTGTTGATGGATTGTGTTGATGTTTGTTTATCTAGATGTTATTGTTTATAAGATGTTCACAAGATAAGGATCTAAGGGTGGATGGCAGAGATATTTAGCAGTGATATAGATCTTAATCTTGCTCACATCTAGGATAGGTATTCTTAGCCTATGTTGGATAGATTATGTTGATGTTTGTTTAGATGGTTGTTGTTGTTTACTGATGCTCGCAAGATAAGGATCTAAGGGTGGAATGTTATGGCAGAGTTTTTGGCCTTATTTAGCAGTGATATAGATCATTAGTCTTGCTCGCATCTAGTATAGGTATTCTTAGCCTGTGTTGGCCCTTTTAAGCCCTTTTTCCAGACCTAGAAGAGGATAGCTGCTTAATATGCCTTTATTCTTGACTTTAACCTGTCTATTGCCTATTGGCTTTGACATATTAGACACTTTGGTATGGTTTATGTAGGTATTCTGACAGAGCTAAGGAGCATTTCACCCCTTTTCAGGCCTACAGGCCTAGAGCTAGAGGGACTCCATCTTGATGAAGCTGAGAGGCTTTTCAGGGCAAAGGCAATGTTTTTAGTTAAGGCTGTTGTGCTAGAGGGAAAATCCAGTTAGGACTGCTTCTTATCCGAGAAATGTGTTTTTCTCTTGGGCCCAGACGTAACAAGCAGATGGCCACTGCGGTTGCGTGGAAGCCTGGGAGCTGGCACAGGAATTCGGTAGGAGACAGCCCTCCGGTGGAAATTTCCATGAGGGGAGAGGAATCCATATTAGTGAGCTACAGGAGAGGAGGAGTGCTCAGTTCAGTTCAGTTTTGGAGGTCAGTCCAGCGTGGTGTGCAGTTCAGCGTGGTGCTCAGAACAGCTTGGAGCACAGAACTGCTGGGAGCTCAGAACAGCTTGGAGCTCAGAACAGCTTGCAGAGAGAGAGAGGATGTCTGCTGAAGCTGCAGAATAGAGTGCAGTTCTTGAATGGAGAAAGAAGGCAGACGATTGCTGAAGATGAGGAGAGAGAAAGCAGTGCAGAGAGCATCAAAGAAGGCTGTCAGCTGGAGCAACTGAACCAGAGGCGTGGTGATGTGGTGAAGGAGGGAGAGACAGAGAGAGCCCTAATCCCACCAGAGGCAGAGAGAGAGCCCTAATCCCACCAGAGGCAGAGAGAGAAATCTTCCTTCTAATAGGTGAGGTAGTCTGAATTAGTTACACTTACACTTTATGTCTAATCTTTTCCCTTTCAGCGGAGTGTTCCTGTTATGTTTAATCCTTCTCTTTCAAGCAGTGTGTTCTACCTATAGTCTTTGTCAGATCTGTGTAAAGGCTTATATTGTACTAATAATAAATGACCCCATTTAATTAGTGAATTAGTGTGCATGAGTTCTTTTATGATAAAGTTATCCTGGCTTCAAGCCAGTTGCCGTTGAGCCACTGATGGATCAAAAAGGGGGGTAGGAGCGCTTAAATCAAGAAATAACTCAATCACATAGTGTGTATATCTTTGTCCTCATACAGTAAGGATAATCTTTCCTGGTAAGTATTACTGTTTGAACAGATGCTACCCCTGATCAGGTAAGTAATAGTGAGGGAGAGAGGAGACTTGCAACCAAGGGACTAAGTTAGTATACCATCCCATAATATTATTGTAGTAGCAGACCCTTAGTGAAGAGACTTCCCAATATATATATATATATATGTATAGGTGTTCATAAGAATGTGGTCGTCGTTGATATGCGGCGTTAGTGAGAGCACTGGGGAGGATTACCAGTGTGGATACCCACTGGATTGTGGCTTGAGTAAATGAGAGCACTAGGTGGTCGAACTAGTGTGTAGTTTCACAGGATTGCGAACACTTTGGAAAAGGGAGCATTGGGTTCTGCAGGCCCGTGTGTAGACGCACCGGATTGTGTGTCATATCTGCCCTAGGGTAGAACGGTCTGGGTCAGGGTGGCCGCGAGACCAACTGATGTGAATAAGTGTGGTGTAGGGTATGGATATCCCTAGTAATCAGTGAGTATTCTTAGTATCCCTATAGATTTAGTGGTGTTCTTAATAATATGAGCTTGTATATTGCGAGTTCCCCATCCTCAGGTAGGTACCAGGTGCCTGGATAGAGGAGTCCTGAGGAGGGAAGGTGAGTACGTTCTGGCTGGGTTGGAGGGGCCCCTGGGGGCTAATCCCACCTACTCAGAAAATCCAGCCATAACAGGCTGTCAATAGGACCAGAGCCTGGAGGGTTACTCCAGCCCTTGAACTGTCAATAACATCACAAGTGATAGCGCTCAAACCTGTATTAAAAAAGTTTCTCTGAAAATCGGAGAGCCAACTGCTTATGCTTGAGTGTAGAGTGTCCACTGACCCCTTTAGTGATCCCACTGTTTGCGTTTGCTCAAGTATGGAAATCCAGGTATCAAATGCATTTAGGACTGTGGTGATCTTTATTTCCAAGTTTTTAAATTACACCAAGAGGCTATCTTCTGAAGTGTCCCTCCCGCTAGCTACAAAATTATCCATGGCTGGAGTAGGTGGAGCCTTCCCACGCTCAGGTATAGCCGTCTTGATTGACTTGGTAGAGACAGGCAACCCCGGAGCGGAGATTTTACGTCTGGCCTCTAGTTTCCATGTTTTAGCCAGACATTTCAACATAGGGTCCCTTGATGTGGGCAATAAATCCTGTATATTAGAAGAGCCAACTAAAATGTCAGAGTCTATAGAGGGGGTGACGGAAGGTGGCCGGGTTATGAGGTTGCTAGGATCAACCGTTCCCCTGATCAAATTGTCAGTCTCATGAGATATAACTTGAAGGTTCCCAGCCAGCTCTATTTCCGCGTTGGTGATCTCCTCAGATAATATTCCCACAGCCTGGTTCAAAAAGGAAAGGATCGACGTGCTAGCTCTTGATCTTTTATCACCCCTATTAGTTGTTGCCTCCTTTCTCTTCTTCATGCTCAGAGTAAATAAGACCCCAACCTATAAGCGAATAAACCAATGGGACATCAAACAGTGCTGGGAGACAGCTTCAGCGTATCCACTCACCACCTGCAGAAATGGTGAGATCTCTGATGTCCAGGCGCCAGAAGAAAGGGGGGTAGCCCAGCCCGGCCTCTTCTGGTCTATGACTGGCTAAGACAGGCCTGTCTTGGCCCAGGCATGTGCCTGGGCGCTTCCCGTGCAGCGGTAGCCTAACCAGCTTTCTCAGCACCTCCAGGCGCGGGAAACTGATGGCAGGCACTGGCGGCGGCCACGGTACCCTGTGGGGCTTGTGGTCTGCCCCTCTCCTCCCCCAGGTTGGGCTCCCGCGCAGCAGGAGCCTAAGCAGCTTTTTCAGCACCTCCAGGCGCGGGAAACTGATGGCAGGCAATGGCGACGTCCACGGTACACTCTGGTGCTTGTGGTCTGCCCCCCTCCAACGCCAAGTTGGGGTCCCGTGCAGCAGGTGCCTAAGCAGACTTTTCAGTGCCTCCAGACATGGGAAGCTGATGGCAGGCAGTGGCCGCGGTACACTCTGGGGCTGTGGTCCATCACGTTGGGCTCTCTTCTACTGGTGTAAACACTGTTATGCTGGCATAGTTTATGGCTTACATTGATTTTGCATTTATTGGTATTGAAATTGTAATGTGGCATAGTTTAAGGCATATGTTGACATTATATTTATTGGTATTGCCATGGTTGGCCCTGTATACATCATGGCATACATTGACAACGTATTCACCCATACTAACAAAACCCTAAACATGGCCTAGTTTCCTATTGTAGATGAAACTGCTTCCAGGTTAACTGGATTCACATTTTGACATTCTGCTACCAGATACATATTTCTGACTCTGTCTGTCTTACCCTTGTTTTACATAAAATGTTCCTGATTTGTCTTTAATTTTTGGGCCGTGAGGGAAACCGACACAGACATAGCAGACTTGATTAAGGACCCCCAAACCTAATTACTAAGCAAAGAATGTATTTATTTTGGGGGTGCCACACCACAAACACCCCACAAAAGCCACACCCCAGAGGAAACAGCACGTTGTGTTCATTTCTTTGCCTCCTCCTCTCCTCCTCCCCCTTCTCCTGGCACCAGGCACACCACAAACATACTTTGCTGATAATGCCAGATGTTGGATAGTACTCTGCTGGTTGTGATTAGCTGAGGGCACTGATGGGGTGCTCAACCTTTAAAAGACATGGGCATATTTTACACTGTATATCTGACTCGCCCTTAGCTCCTTAGAACAATGACCATAGAGCTGCAAAAGAGAGCAGAAATGAAATTAATTGAGACACCGGTGAATCAGACAGCCTTCTCGGGCCCAATTATGGGTAGCCCATGTCGACTGTTAGGGAGGTAGACAAACTTAGCTTGTGTTGTGGTCGGAGGTGACCATCTGAAGAACGCATACCATGAGATGAGAAGACAAAGGGAAACAGATCCACTAACCTCAACAAGAGTTCCCACAGCAGGAGTGTTATCATAACAGTCCCCTGCTATTCCTAACTGATAGCCTTTCCCCGCTTCTCAACAGTTAATAGTACAACTGTTATAAGCATAGTTATATAAAGAACTGATCGCTGCCTTTTGCTGGTGATTCACTGCTTACTGTTTATTCTTATCCGAAGCAGTGTCCATGAGATTGGAGCTTTTTAAACCTGTATGTATCAAACTGTTGAATGTTAGAATATGTGCATGTAGTGTGAGATAATAACCTATGACCCCCATTAGGTGTATATCATTACCATTTTATAAATATATCCACCTTACTTGAGTAGCTATGCTCACAACTAGAGCTCATCTGGTGAAAAGAAAGAATGTAATAGTACAAAATGTTATACAGCTTGTGTTTATAAATTGGAAAGGGTGGCATTGAATTCCAGCAACAACATATGCTCTCTATGGAGAGAGAATCAGGAAATAAACTACAAAACTGAGAAAAAGAATGGGGGGAGTTCATTTAAAAAACAAATCTTAAGTAATGATACAATGCAAATAATGGTAAAATAACATCAGAGGGACATGTGTTCAGCATCTATGTAAGCAATACATAAGAGTATTGCCATGTACACAACAAAAACACGCAATTAAATAACACAAATGCCAGTGTCATTTTGAGGCAGGCTTGGTATATTGATTTCAGGCATGGTGCAGATGGTTAATGTGTAAGAGCTTTTTGGAAGGGGGCTATAATTCTGGTGTTAAAAGCTATATCTGGAGAGTGATTTGGGATGCATTGCTTTGGCATTTACCTCCAACTGATCACTGCAATATGGCATATCCGGGAGCTGAACCTTTACCTTGGTGCAGCTCTGCTTAACCAAGACATTATTATTATTATTATTAATCAGATTTTGTCGTGTAGTTCCTAATAATACATAGGATCTATGCGTTTAGACAACATAAACTAAGGAAGTGGTGTCCAGACTGATTCCAGATGCCCCTAAAGGATTTGTTAGCCTTTAGACCAGCCAGCTCACAGTGCCACCATAAGCCCCCTAACCTTACCAAGCAGCGAATAGTTTATGGCAATTATCGAACATGACAACCCTTGATCCTTCAGGGACCATGGAAACATTGCAGCACTTTTCGCTCAGTCAAACATGCTCACTTAGTCTCAGAGAGATACACAGAATAAAGGTTGGGGACTTTCTCAATAAGCATTTATTGAGCCAGCATCATTCTAGTATAAAACATGTGTGATACAATAACCATTAGACAGAAACAAATGTATAAGATTACAAGCACCAACAGAGTTAATAAAAGGTAGGATTCTACCATGGTGCTAAAACAGTGAATATAGGCAGCCATATAGATACATGACAGTAATCAAGCCTACTCCTATGATGCAAACCCTAACTAAGTGTACCTAGCATGTATGTGGGTAAAAAGCCAAGAATCCCCTAGGAAAGATCCAACCCCATTACCAGATGGGAGAGAATGAAGGACACCGTCTTGGTCTTAAGCTGGACACCCGCAAGTGATTTAAAACCGCCGCATGTTGTAGCTTTGGCAGGCCTCAGCGTCTAGTTCAGCGTGAAGCTTCTCCTCTGCTTATCTAGTCTTGGTATGGTTCTTTTATACCACAAAGGTAGCCTCTGAGGTTCCTTACAAAATCACTGTGTTGGGAATATGATTATGAAAATTAGCCTAGAACAATGCCTGGGATTATTCAAAGTAGTCCTTTCATCCTAGGATGAAGATGACCATGACTTTTACGCAGAATGTGTTCATGATGTTATGTATGTCATGTGCAGGGACTTTTCTAAGACTCTTCCTGCATAATAAATGAGGCTAGCTTCCAGGAAACTGATAGACATTTATTCAGCACATAACTGGTTAAAAGGTCAGTGCTAGAACCGTTATGCAGAGCAAGGTAGACCAAATGTAGGTATAAGGTTGTGTAGCTACCTAGGCCTAGAATGAGGTACATTGTGGTACATAACACCCATGGCTCATCCGAAAGATGATAAAGTCAACTAATGCTAAAATATGCATGTTTAAAAAGCATAAACATTGTCCTAAAACGAGTATAAAAAACAATGATGTTATTTAAAAAAATTTAAAAAGCTCTATAAATCATCAATATATGATCAGACCGACTGAGCACACTGAAAGCCATGTTGCTCAGTGAGAGCAGAAAAGTTCAAACAAAATGATATTGTCGCATTCCAATTTGGCTTGTTTTTGAAAAAGGACGAATTGTTCCCATCACACGGAGAGCCAAATGTTTATGGGTCCTGTGTGGGAGACGCAACATCACTGTCGCTTGCATACACAGATGAAGGTCTGTGTAATACCTCTTGCATCAGGCCAATGGAGCAATGGTGATCATCTTCAGCAGCTCACAAGGGAACACTCGATACCTGTAAACTTGTTGCAGAGCTGTTGTCCAATCCTGCAGGAGCTGCAGCATCCTGTGGGGGTTCTAAGAATGCTGTCATCTACATGGGAATACACTGAGGACACTGTAACATGTGGGCCTTTAAGGGGTCCAGTAGTACATCCATTTCCGGTGGCGTAACCAATGGAAGAGTCAGACATATGTCCAACACGCATTCATATCTGCAGATTAGGCAGCGAAGAACAGGCAAGATGCGTTCTGAATTAAGGAACCAATGCCCGCTTAGCTCCCGATGCAGAGGTGTGCCCTGATGGAGTATCATGTGTTCACGGCAACGTTGCACCAGGAGTGCCTTGTCCATCTCTGGAGACACTGGGCCGTCTATTGCATACCAGAAAAATTAAAACCAGGATACTCTCTACAAGCAGTAGGACCAGAGAAAGCCCTCCAAAAATGCTTCCCAATACGGAGAGTATAAATGCTGGAATAACTCGGAAGATTGTCTGAAAGGTGCACAATGGTCCAGAACCTATGCTCTTTAATAGGTGCATGATCCCTTTCATATCAGACATGTTAACGATATGATGTACCATTTCCCCAAAAAGGAGCTGAAAGTTTGCACGCACTAGCACCTGTCTCTCAGATGAAGACCTTGCAAACTGGAGATCAAGTCTTTCTGGCTGAGGTTAAATCCACATACTTCTGCAAAAGAATGGCTTTAAGTCTGCTAAGAGAATCAAACTGTATAAAGGAAACATTCAATGAAGGCCATAGCATTGCCTCTCAAACTGTGTGGGTCAGTGGAAGCAATACTTGCATACAACAAGTAACCCTGGAACTTACTGTAACATGATATGCGATGCCTGGTACCATCCCATAGCAACCTGGATCATTCAGCATCAAATAGCTTCCTTTCAAAAGCAGCTTGAACACCGGATGAATCACAGTAGCTGTGGAACCCCTCAAGTGACAAGATAAGTTGGCAATTGAAGCATTACAGGCTTGGTGAAGAAAAATATCCTTACAGACTAGAGACCCACTTAAAGCAGTTTCACAGTTTGAATCGCTGAGAAAAATGTCAGTATCCCCATTCATGCATGTAAATCTGTATGGTAATTCCCATAACTTAGTTATAAATCCTTCCCTCAAGGCTTCATACCTGCCTACCTGCTGGTACTGTTGACAGTAATGGAATTTGAATGTTGTGACTGGCAGTGTAATATAGCCATGGATTAACTATTCTTTGGAAGGCGACTCAGCCACAGTGAAAGGTAATTGGTCCAATATTTCAATGTACAGCATTGTATATTTTGAATCCCTTCATGCCATCGATATCTTCCTTTCCATTAGATTGTTGCAGAAAACAGAGTTGTGCTGGTGATGTAGTGCCTGGGCACGTGGTCAAAATGCAATGATTATAACGTCCATCTTAATAAAAAATGTATTGCAATTGCTATTGTCAATGTTGAATAATAGGCAGATCCTGATCCATTATATCTATAGCAGAAGACACAATGTTACCCAGTGAATAAATTCTACATGATAGTGTGCTCATGCCATTGTCGACCACTGCCAAAGCTTTTTGTAGGTTAACTCTGTCAGTCTCACGCAATCTCTCAGCAGCTTTCTGCTAGGAAATTTTCCCATCCCTCATTGTAAATAGCGTATGAGAAGCATTTTCATGTGGCTTCTGGGGACCTAACAAAAAATCCCTATGACCTATGTCATCTGAGAGTAAGGACAATTGTTTTTTTCACCTGGGACAGTATTCAGGGTTTTAGCCACTCTAGGCATATCTTCCCAACACTGTAAGATATCACCACCTGTGTTTGTTCTGATTGTACATAGCGCTGGCCAGGGCAATGGATACTAAACCCTTTGGTTGTAGCCCTGAATCATGAATGACACCTATTTGTGTTGATAGGCCAAACCAACCATGCTTTCGAATTGGGGTCTGATGAATTGTACAAACCATTGTGCATCATGGCATCCAATGTATCCTCACTTTGTAGTGTGTAATTTTGCCAACCCTCAAAGTGTGTGGGTGAGGAAAACCGAGGTGTGTCGAGTCCTTAATGTTGGCTAGTACAAGACAGGTTTGTTGCGCTGTATTGTTCAGGAAAATCATCTGATGTGGTATGAGGCATGATCTAAATAAGGCCTCAGTTGTCTGAACTTGCCATTCTTCAGTCAGAATTTGTGTTTATAGTCGAAACCCTATAAAGACAGCTGGGCAATAAAGGAAGCAGAGTATATCTGTTTCGTGTTAGTGAGAATATTTTTCTTTGCTGGTATAGGTGCAAGCTTATAATAATAAGAGGTCAGGTCTGAAGTATTAAACACAGGAAAATAAGCACACTTCTGTGCAAATGTTGTTAAATTACCTTTCGGTGGTGTTGAGCAATGGTCCCAATAATGGTAAGAGAAGACATTACGTGGGATACTTGCTTTGTGCAAGAAATGATGACCATAGTGTTGGTAACAAAACATGGTGTCAAAATTAGATGTTTCTTCATACAATTCATTATTTTAAAATGCCGCAGATTGTTCTAAATCAGAGAGCATAGTATTTACAGTTTCAATGTTCCAATCAGAGAAAGTACTGGGGTAGATGATATCACTAAGATACATTTTAATAAGTGTAGTATTTTTAAAAGTTCAGTTGGACCATTTACATCATAAGAACATCTGTCCCAAACTATTCCTTCGGGAACTGGAACTGCTATAATGTTCACTAAGGACTGGTCTCTTTGATCACGTTGTGATGATACATGCAGTTTCATGACCAAGTTCACATGTTTTACTGCAAAGCGTTTTGGGAGGTAATGTCCATTCAGGAGCAGGAAAAATACAGTCACTATACCAATTCAAAGGACGAGGAACAGTGGACCAATTGCAACCCAGAGTTGTATCCAGGATGAAACCATGTAAGAATTTTTCAGCCAAGAGTAGAACTAACAAATTCTTTGTGGTAAAAAGGCGGAGGCGGTAACTCTGGTTCAGTGGGATCTAATGAGAAAGTATGAAAATCGATGAAGTAGCCAGTTGCCGTTTGATCTATCTTTGCTAGCTCACTAGGTTTTGTGGAACAGGCAGATGTATCAGTTTGGGACATATTCGCATTGATGTCGGTGTTAGGCTGAATTAAGATCTGTGTGTCATTTGTAAATTGAAGTCGTTCAATTTCAACAGGTACAAGCTCCATTCCATGGTTGCTAACTCCTTCATTTTGTGGAGTAGAGTCCTCAAATGTTTTTAAACGTTCTTTCTGAACTTCCTGTATGGTAGCGAGAGGAGATCTGGTGCTATGCAGGAGCCCACGTAGCCTACTATTGAGCATCGGCCACATAGTGTGGTTTGATCAGATCAATTGAGACAAATCTCTTTCTTTCTTTCCAGCAAGAGGTGGGAAAAGTACTGTCCTTGTTCATAGACAGCCAGGACAGATAAAGGCCCAAATTATTTTTTGCCACAATCTTTTCTCTGACCAGGTTCCCAATCTTCAAGACGCATGCAGGTCTTGCCGGTACAGCTTTTACTACTCCAGTGGCAGTGCGTTTTACTTGGGCGTTGCTTTGTAATGCCCAGAATTCAATGAGTCCCTGTAAAACAGCTAAACGATCATTGATGTAAAATGGTTTTTCATACACCACTGTGCTGTCACAGTCAAGGTCAGATACCCACATTCTAATCCAGAGCAGGACTTTATATGAAGTACGTTCCCCCAGGGAACTTCTTGGCATGTTGTTAAGTGCCCTCTGGACCCCATATAGGTGATTGACCCAACTGCCACCAAGCCTAATACCCTAGCTGTTAAGGATTACTTTAAGTCCTGGTTTTTCTTCTCCATAATCGAATTTTACTCAAGATAATATGGAGAAGAGTACCGCAATGCAACACCCAAATGTCTCATGGCTTCTTTGTAAGCTAAGACCTAGACTCGAGAAGGAGCAATCATTAGACCCATCCATAAAAGAGGAGATGTAGAGATTCCCAAAATCTATAGGTTAATTCATCTTTAGGATGTGGGAGAGGTGGTATTTTCTAAAGTAATCTTGGGAAACCTGAAAGAATGGGTAGAGGTTAACCCAATAATACCCCCGGAACAGGGAGGTTTTAAGAAAAAGCATTCTACAATAGACCACTGTTTTTCCCTTTGGTCCATCACGTGGAAGTTGGTGGTGCAGGGGGTATGCTGTTCAGCTACTTTGTTGATTTCCGGGCTGCATTTGATCAAGGTAGACCAAAACCTGTTGCGGGAGATGTTGATAAACATTGACATTCCTAAGTACTTTCTGGTAATTATACAAGAGCTCCATGGGAACAATTGGGCACAGGTTGTCCTGTACATAGATGGAACATTCTCAAAGAAGATACCAATTGACAAGGGTGTGTCTTTGCCCCCTTCCTCTTCTCTTTGTCCACAGCCGACTTACCAGTTATATTAAAGAAGGTACGGGGTGCTAGTCCTAAATTTGACAGGAAACACATTGCTTGCCTACTCTACGCAGACGACCTGGTCCTTTTAGATCGAACAGACATAGGTATGCGGAGGAAGCTGATTGTGTTTAATTAATATTGTAGTCAGAAAAAACTTGTTGTAAACTTAGAAAAAACTAAGGTCTTGAGCTTTGGCAAGGAACGGAAGAAATTCAGTTGGTTTGTGGGCTCCACAAAGTTGGAAATAGTGAATGAGTATAAATATTTAAGGGATATGGTTTGAAAGATCCCTGAAATGGGAAATTTATCTGAATGCATTAAGAATACAAGCGCTGGCCTCAGTTAGCGGGTTGAAAAAATGTATTAGGAATTATGGAGAAAGGTCAGATAGACCTGTCTTGAAAGCATCTATGGGCATGAAACCGCCTAAGTTCAATATGGAGCAGAAATATTGTATATGATTGGCAGAGGAGGGTGGTATATTGATGAGAGAACATGAACTTTTTTTTACTATTTTTATTTTTTTTATTTATTTAAGTAGATTATACAGCGCGCAGCTACCCCCGGAGGGGTGTCCCGGCGCTAGAAACAGAACCTCAGGGAAGGAGGAGTGAAACAAGCTTATTACAAGAAAGGAATCATAATCTGGAGAACAGCCAGGTTTTTAATTTAGCACGGAAGATGGATTCAGACGGGCAGAACCTGAGGTCGAGTGGGAGGCAGTTCCATAGTTTAGCAGTAATTACGCTGAACCCTCTGCCGCCCATTCTGGAACGTCGAAAGCGAGGTGCAATCAAAAGGCGTAAGTTGTTCGATCTTAGTGATCGGACAGATTGAGATATTGACACTCGCTTTTTCAGGTAGCTAGGTCCAAGGCCGTTGATAGCTCGAAAGGCGAGGGTGAGGATCTTAAATTGAATGCGGCTTGCAATGGGAAGCCAGTGGAGCTCTTTGCGATAGGCGGCAACCGACTGACGGTAGGGGATATTTCGGATCAGTCTGGCTGCCGCATTCTGAACGATCTGAAGCCGATCGATCAGATATTGAGGAGCGCCGGCATATAAGCTGTTGGCGTAGTCTAGGTGAGAAGTGATGAGGGCCTGAGTGATTGTTCGGCGGGCGGCCAAGGGAAGGTAAGGAAGGATCTTCTTAATCATGCGCAGCTTCGCGAAGCAGGCAGAGGTGACCTTGTTGACTTGTGCTTTGCAAGAGAGTGAGTCATTGAACTGATAGCCCAGGTTACGTGCAGATTGGACAGGGGTGGGCGCAGGGTCAAGTGCTGTGGGCCACCACAGGCTGGGTGAAATAGGAGTTTTCTGGTTAAAAAACAGGACTTCTGTCTTGTCAGCATTCAGTCTTAGGTGATTGTTGGTCATCCAGTCACAGATGTTGTCCAGACATTGGCGGAAGTTGGCAATGGTGGAGTCTGAGTGGTCTCTAAAGGAGAATATCAGCTGAGTATCATCAGCGTAAGAGACCACTCTGACTCCACAAGACTCCACCACTGCGGCCAAGGGTGCGAGATAAACGTTAAAAAACAGAGGGCTCAGTGCAGAGCCCTGCGGAACACCACACAGTAGGGGTTTACCCTCTGATTTGAAAGGCCTAAGCATCACCTTCTGAGTTCTGCCAGTGAGGAAGGATTCAATCCAGGCGAGAGCGGAGCCACCGATTCCGACCTGCTTTAGACGGTTTAGTAGGATTTTGTGAGAGACCGTATCAAAAGCGGCGGATAGGTCGAGGAGGACCAGCATGGCCTCCTCGCCCCTATCCACACACTCACGAATAGTCTCAGCCACTTCCAGAAGAGCAGTCTCAGTGCTGACACCTGCTCTGAATCCGGATTGGGAGTCGTGTAGCAGGGAGTTGTCTTCCAGATACTCTGTTAGTTGCAGCTGTACGGCCTTTTCCAAAATTTTTGCGGGTTTGGGGAGGAGGGAGATGGGGCGATAATTGGAAAATTTAGTAGGATCGGCATCAGGCTTTTTCAGAATGGGGACCAGCAGAGCTTCCTTCCACGTAGTTGGGAAGATGCCATGATGGAGGGAGGCATTCCAGATAGAAAGAAAAGGGTTGTCCAGTGAGGGGGCTAGGTCACCCATGGTCTTGGCAGGGATTGGGTCGGAAGGAGAACCAGATCTGCATTGGGTGAATAGCCTGAGTGCGGTCTCAAGAGTCAGTTCGTTATAAGACTGCAGGGAGGCGGATTCCGGGGCCCTTACATGGGGGATCAGGGGGGATGCCTCAGTAGGGAATGAGGTACATATTTTATCAATTTTTTCAAGGAAATAGTCCGAAAGTCCATCGCATAGTGCCTGGCTGGAGGGGTTCTGCGTGGCCCTGGCAGGGGGATTTACAAATTCTTTGACAATATTAAAGAGGGTTTTTGAGGAGTTCTTAGCGTTGGAGATTTGTAATGAGAAGTAGTCTCTCATGGTGGCTTTTTTTTGTTTAAGAAATTGTTTCAGAGCGGTTTTGTAGATAGCTTTGGATTCAGGGTCGTAGTTCTGCCGCCACTTGCGTTCAAGTAGTTTGCATCTGCTTTTTTCCTCACGGAGGGTTGAAGAGAACCAAGGGGAAGAGGGGCAGGTTCTAGCAGAGGATATGGGTTTGAGAGGGGCGATGGAGTCGATGGCAAGGAGCAATGCAGAATTGAGTCTAGGAACATTTCCATCAATGTCACTGGATAGAGGGTCCCTACCTAGATCATCTATGATTCAGGCGGTGAGAATAGAAAATGGCATGGTATCTTGGGAGGTAATGGCACGTACAGTATTATTAAGATTTTGGCAATGCCTGGGAAATGAAAAGGAGCAAAAAAAATAGCAGAATGGTGCAAGAGGGAAATTTTTCAGAGTGATCTGAAATGGGCATCAGGGTTCAGGAAAATGCTATATACAGTATGTAGGGAGCTGGGAGTTAAATTGAACCATCAGGACTTACAAATTGATGTTGCTCAACGAACATTCCGCCCATTCTGGAACGTCGAAAGCGAGGTGCAATCAAAAGGCGTAAGTTGTTCGATCTCAGTGATCTGACAGATTGAGATATTGACACTCGCTTTTTCAGGTAGCTAGGTCCAAGGCCGTTGATAGCTCGAAAGGCGAGGGTGAGGATCTTAAATTGAATGCGGCTTGCAATGGGAAGCCAGTGGAGCTCTTTGCGATAGGCGGCAACCGACTGACGGTAGGGGATATTTCCGATCAGTCTGGCTGCCGCATTCTGAACGATCTGAAGCCGATCGATCAGATATTGAGGAGCGCCGGCATATAAGCTGTTGGCGTAGTCTAGGTGAGAAGTGATGAGGGCCTGAGTGATTGTTCGGCGGGCGGCCAAGGGAAGGTAAGGAAGGATCTTCTTAATCATGCGCAGCTTCGCGAAGCAGGCAGAGGTGACCTTGTTGACTTGTGCTTTGCAAGAGAGTGAGTCATCGAACTGATAGCCCAGGTTACGTGCAGATTGGACAGGGGTGGGCGCAGGGTCAAGTACTGTGGGCCACCACTGGCTGGGTGAAATAGGAGTTTTCTGGTTAGAAAACAGGACTTCTGTCTTGTCAGCATTCAGTCTTAGGTGATTGTTGGTCATCCAGTCACAGATGTTGTCCAGACATTGGCGGAAGTTGGCAAAGGTGGAGTCTGAGTGGTCTCTAAAGGAGAATATCAGCTGAGTATCATCAGCGTAAGAGACCACTCTGACTCCACAAGACTCCACCACTGCGGCCAAGGGTGCAAGATAAACGTTAAAAAACAGAGGGCTCAGGGCAGAGCCCTGCGGAACACCACACAGTAGGGGTTTATCCTCTGATTTGAAAGGCCTAAGCATCACCTTCTGAGTTCTGCCAGTGAGGAAGGATTCAATCCAGGCGAGAGCGGAGCCACAGATTCCGACCTGCTTTAGACGGTTTAGTAGGATTTTGTGAGAGACCGTATCAAAAGCGGCGGATAGGTCGAGGAGGACCAGCATGGCCTCCTCGCCCCTATCCACACACTCACGAATAGTCTCAGCCACTTCCAGAAGAGCAGTCTCAGTGCTGAAACCTGCTCTGAATCCGGATTGGGAGTCGTGTAGCAGGGAGTTGTCTTCCAGATACTCTGTTAGTTGCAGCTGTACGGCCTTTTCCAAAATTTTTGCGGGTTTGGGGAGGAGGGAGATGGGGCGATAATTGGAAAATTTAGTAGGATCGGCATCAGGCTTTTTCAGAATGGGGACCAGCAGAGCTTCCTTCCACGTAGTTGGGAAGATGCCATGATGGAGGGAGGCATTCCAGATAGAAAGAAAAGGGTTGGCCAGTGAGGGGGCTAGGTCACCCATGGTCTTGGCAGGGATTGGGTCGGAAGGAGAACCAGATCTGCATTGGGTGAATAGCCTGAGTGCGGTCTCAAGAGTCAGTTCGTTATAAGACTGCAGGGAGGCGGATTCCGGGGCCCTTACATGGGGGATCAGGGGGGATGCCTCAGTAGGGAATGAGGTACATATTTTATCAATTCTTTCAAGGAAATAGTCCGAGAGTCCATCGCATAGTGCCTGGCTGGAGGAGTTCTGCGTGGCCCTGGCAGGGGGATTTACAAATTCTTTAACAATATTAAAGAGGGTTTTTGAGGAGTTCTTAGCGTTGGAGATTTGTAATGAGAAGTAGTCTCTCATGGTGGCTTTTTTTTGTTTAAGAAATTTTTTCAGAGCGGTTTTGTAGATAGCTTTGGATTCAGGGTCGTAGTTCTGCCGCCACTTGCGTTCAAGTAGTTTGCATCTGCTTTTTTCCTCACAGAGGGTTGTAGAGAACCAAGGGGCAGAGGGGCGGGTTCTAGCAGAGGATATGGGTTTGAGAGGGGCGATGGAGTCGATGGCAAGGAGCAATGCAGAATTGAGTCTAGAAACATTTCCATCAATGTCACTGGATAGAGGGTCCCTACCTAGATCATCTATGATTCAGGCGGTGAGAAAAGAAAATGGCATGGTATCTTGGGAGGTAATGGCACGTACAGCATTATTAAGATTTTGGCAATGCCTGGGAAATGAAAAGGAGCAAAAAAATAGCAGAATGGTGCAAGAGGGAAATTTTTCAGAGTGATCTGAAATGGGCATCAGGGTTCAGGAAAATGCTATATACAGTATGTAGGGAGCTGGGAGTTAAATTGAACCATCAGGACTTACAAATTGATGTTGCTCAACGAGAATTGAAGATACTAGGGAAAGAAACATCTGGAGAGCAGGATTGCCAGTACTTGGAGGGGAAAAAATCTGTGGATTTTATGATTAAATCATGGAAATCTGATCAACAGTTCCTGTACATAGATATACTACCGAATCGCCACCTTAGAAAGAAAGTTTTAAGATTACGAATAGGAATCAATCCTTGCTATATGAATGATAGGCTAAAGGGGGCTATGATGGATCCCGAAGAAAAATGCACCTGCAACTTAGGCACAAAAAGCGGTATTTAGCACATATTTGGAGATTGTCTCAAGGTCCTTGATGCACGGAAATTGTCGACCAATATTTTTAAAATATGGTATTAAGAACCACGTACAGGCAGCTGAATTGTTAACGGAAATTACCTATTTTGACATAGCATGAGTACTGGGGAGATTTATGCTTGAAGTTAAAAAGGTTTTTAAGTGTTTATTCATTTGGGATTTTATGAATTTCATTTTAGGATAATAGGAATTAGACTAGAAAATGAAATAACTATTTATTATGGGATTGTAATTTTATTGTGTATAAATTGTTAATTAAATTGTATTATAGAAACTATGGAAATGCTTCTTTATGTTGTTTAAGGACCCAAGGTCTAAATAAACATTACTTTTGACTTGACTGATACCCGTTAGGTTTTTAGCTGAATAATTTGAGACCTCTTGTATATACTTTAGTATATACTTATTATATATCTATATGTGTATGTACTTTGTGGGCTATGGAGATCAACCCTAAGGCATGTCTGCTTCCACTTGGGGACTTTTTTTCTGTTCAACTGCCTCTATTTAACTGTCTTGATAGAAAACGACCAGCAGAGGTCATTAAAATACCAGAATTGCTTTCTGCTGAGTGACTTACCAAATACCAGATTCACTTAATCACACTAATATTTTTTTTCAAATCTTGTATTTTCAGTGATATGGCCACTGAAGGCCCTGATTGTATTTTAAAAACAGAGCTTTGGACTATACCATTTCCTACTGAAAGGCAATATTTCTCTCCATTTCTCTCCATATGATCCCATACCTGGCATGTCACGCAGTTTGGTGCTTACTTTCCCTCCATGTTAAAGAACAGTAGATGTTTCAGCACCCAGGCTAATGTGCCGCAGAGCTAAATACAGATAAGGTCCCAAAGACAAGACTGATTGCATTGCAAATCACTGTTTTCAAGATTATATTTTCTATCTGCGGGCTCCTGTTGAGGAGATTCACCCTGTGACCCTGATGCATTTTGCTTGGTATTTTTTGTTTGTTTTTTATCCCATTTCATTTTATAAGAATCAGGTGCCTGCTTTGGGTTATCCTTTTCAGGATTACTATTTAATTGTGGTTTCACAGGTCTAGTTTCCAAGTTATCTCTACCCCACGAAGCATAGGTAACTTAGATAATCTCAGGAAGTTCTTGCTACTGTTGTGCAGGAGTGCATTCCCTCAGGGGTTGGCGTATAGCCACTACTGCTGTCTCCCCTTTTATGTTAGTTAACTTAATTGTTGATACCTGGGCAAAACTACCTATCAATTTAATCCCCAAGTCCAAGGCATATTCTGCTCCGTACTCATTCTGTATTTGTTTCAATACTTCTGGTATAACTGCTATTGAGGGGGTACCATTAGTTCTGTATTAATGGCAGCGAAACCTATAGCCCAAGTGGGACAATCCTCTATCGGCAAATACATTGTCAGTTTTCTGTGTTTTTCCTGCGGGCCTGTATGGGGATATACTGCCTCAAGCTGTGCTATTTTCTATGCTATCCAGAATAGCATTTGCTCATGTTTAGTGGGCATTCTTCCCATAATTGCATTTAGTATTTTTTTGGGATGATTTGTGTCGCTGTTCCTTGTGGCTGACCAGCTTGAGTGACCCTTGAAGGTTGAATTGTAACTGTTTGCATTACACACTGTGTAAGGTTTCTGCGTATCCTTACTATCTCTCTGTAAATTGTACGTATGTCTGCTACTGGCAATGTATCAATCTCTGGATGCACTCTGTAAACAGCTAGGACCTGCCAGGTCACTCCTTCACTGCTGAGCTGATCGAGTCTCACATTTGTTGTGGTGTAGGGGAGGGCACCTTTAAACCAATTAATATGTTCTTGGTGAGTTAACGGGACTTCTATGTCCTCGCACGGAGAGTATTCTTCAGGTGTCTCATCTGGAATGTAAGTATGAAACACGTATGTGTCCCTCTGCAGGTAGGAATTCAATCCGAAGAATAGAATACCTCTGTCCTTAATGCCTTGTGTGCCTCAATCACAAAGGTTTCCATTCCACCTTTCGGTGGATGCCATAGTCAACTAATTTCATCGTTAGTGCATCTCTGCAGTTTTCTCAAATGTTAAGAGCACCATCCTGTGGGGTGAGCGATCGGCGGACCTGGCTGCAAAGCAGATTCCCCTGCCTCGAGGACCCGAGTGGAGACGAGACGCAGTGAGTAACATTTTGCTATACATACAGAACCTTAACACCTGCACCAGAGGGGCCCCATGCCCCTAAACCCAGGAATACGCCGATGATCCAAGTACTGATCCCGCTATAAGCGGGGCCCCCATGCGAACTATGTCCCCGCCATTTGACATTGGACAGATCTTTTTCGCTGTTTTGGGCGGGCGGCCGCCTGACCCCGCCTGTCAGCTACAGCTTCTCCGCCCGGCCCGGGTGAGGAGATATTCACTTCATGAACAATATTGTCAACCTGAACTTAGCTAAACCAACCAATTGACACCCCCTAGAACTGTGTAGTTCACTTTAGCTCACTTGAGTGCTTGGACGGAGGCATGTTGCGCTACCGACCTTTTGGTATTTACTGTTATGATAATAATAATAATAATACTGAATTTTATAAAGCGCGAGCGGCTACCTCCGGAGGAAGTGTCCCGGTGCTAGGGTGAGCAGTAAGAGTCATAGTGCGAAGAAGTTAAAATTATTGCGTGAAAAGCCATGTTTTCAGTAAACTCCTAAAACTAGGTTCTGAGGGTACTAGTTGTATTTCAGGCGGCAGGGTATTCCAAAGAAGTGCTGTATTCGCTGAAAAAGTTCTGCCACCCAAGCGAGCCCGTTCCGTTCGAGGGACGTGGTGATGAACCTTGTGGTTAGAACGTAGGAGTCTGGCCTGAGAGTATCTAGGAAGTCGTTTTTTTAAATAATTCGGGCAAGTCCCATGTAAGGCTCTGTAGGCCAGGGTAAGCGCCTTAAATTTTATACGACTGGCCACAGGTAGCCAATGTAGCCTGCGTAAGTGTGGGGAAATGTGGTGTTTGAAAGGAACGTGCCTTAACAATCTTGCCGCCGAATTCTTAACGGTTTGCAACCGTTGTATCAGAAATTTCGGGAGGCCTAAATAAAGGCCGTTGGCATAATCAAGTTTTGAGGTAATCATGGCATGAATAACCATTTTTCGGCAGCCCTCCGGGAGCAGTCGAAGAAATCTCCGTAAGTTTCTAAGTTTACTAAAGCAGCCTCCAACGACCTGCTGTATATGGGGGACAAAGGATAGACCATCATCCCATGTGACCCCCACATTTTTTGCCTTTATGCTGTGAATCGGTGCAGAGCCCATCTCGGACGGCCACCAGAGCTCGGCAGGAGGGTGGGCACCTTTCCCAAAAAAAGATAGCCTCCGTTTTACCCGCATTTAATTTCAATTTGTTGATATTCATCCAGCAGGCCACATCGGGAAGGCAGCCCCTGAAGTTAGCAAAGGCTGCCTCTGATACCTCAGAAAACGGGAAAACCAATTGGGTGTCATCAGCGTAGGAAATTGCGGTGACTCCCCAATTGGCAATCAGCGTAAACAGCGGGGCCAAATAAATATTAAAAAGCAGCGGGCTAAGAGCTGATCCCTGTGGGACCCCGCAGTTCAGGCTCCTGGATTCTGAGGAGAAGGCGCCTAAAGCCACCTTCTGAGATCTGCCGGACAGATAAGAGTGGAGCCATCCCAGTGCCTGGGCCTGAAGGCCGATCTCGGCCAGGCATTGTAATAGCCTGCCATGGTCCACCGTGTCAAAGGCTGCCGATAGATCCAGGAGCACCAGCATTGCCGATGCTCCTGAATCCAGCGACCACCTGACTGATTCAGCAACTTCGATCAAGGCGGTCTCAGTGCTAAAACCGGATCTAAAGCCTGATTGTGTTTCATGGAGAACATTGCTCTCTTCCGTGAATTTGTTTAGTTGCCGCTGGATTAATTTTTCTAACATTTTGCCCGGAGCAGCCAGTAAAGAGATGGGGCGGAGATTACTTAATTCTTCTGGAGCACCGTTTGGCTTTTTTTTCAATGGGAGTAAGGTGGCATGCTTCCAGCTCTCCGGGAACACTCCGGTAGAGATGGACGTATTCCATATGTGTTGGAGAGTAGGCGCAACGAATTCCGCCATCAAACTCCAAAGCTTTGGTGGGCAGGGATCATCAGGAGATCCTGATTTATATCTGTTTATTTCCTGCATGACCACATCCAGTGTAACTGGTTGGAATTGGCATAAGGTCAGTTGTGGAGCTCTATTCTCCGCTACGTCAGATTTAACAGTACGACCTGCAGGACTAAAAGAGTCAAACACTTTCAGAATTTTATTCGCATAGTTTGTTTGACGGAGTCACATCCAACTCAATGTATCTAGGTTTAAAAAAGGACTGCACTATCTTGAACACTTCTTTGCTGGAATGTTCTGCTTGTTGAATGGAGGTGGAAAAAAAGAGTTTTCTAGCAATTTTTATAGATTTGTGAAAAGCCCGGATAGCGGCTTTATAGCGAGCCCTCGCCTGAGTACAATAATTCACCCTCCAAAGTCTCTCTAACTTCTTGCAGGCTGACTTCTCCGCCCTTAGCTCCGAAGAGAACCATGGTGCAGAGGGGGAGCCCCTGCGGGACAATGCCCGTTTTGCAGGTGCAATAGATGTCACCATGTCGCCTATCCATTTTGACATAGCCACTGCATCCTTATTTACATCGGAGGACAGTGCCGGGGGATTTCGAGCCAGGGCGGGACCCATGGTTCCAGGGACCAATCTTTTCCATTGTCGCTGCAAAAAGGAACGTCTCCCAGTCTCGGGCACATCACATGGTAGCCTGGCCAAAAACGGGATCAGTGCATGATCCGACCAAATCAGCTGTTGCGGTGTACCCACCGACAGGTCACTGATGTTAGAGAAAATCAGGTCAAGCATATGGCCTGCTTTATGTGTGGGAGCTGTACTGAATAGTGTCAGGTTAGCGGCACTAAGGGTCGAAATAAGCCGCTCCGCCAGCGGGCAGGCTGCTATCTCGGCATGCACATTAAAATCCCCCACCACTATAAAGTAAGAGTGAAGGATGGAGCTTTGGACGATGGCGTCAATAAGCGCCATAGAGGTCGCCTCTGAGCAATACTGAGGACGGTAAATAACCAGTCCAGCCAGCGACTGGCGTGGGTTGATTTGTAGGCAAAAAGACAAGCCTTCCACCCCTGCAATCGTAGTGGGTATTGAGGATGTGAGCGTGTAACAATCTCTAAAAAGAAGGGCCACGCCCTCACCCCTTCTTCCATCCCCCCGATTAGAGAAGCTAATTTTAAAGCCAAGTGGCACCGCTAGGGCGACGTGGACATAGTGTGGTTCAGCCACGTTTCAGTTAGAAACAGCGCATCCCACTCACCGTCCTCAAGCAATAGCCAGATGTCATCGGCATGTTTAGGCAGGGACCGGCAGTTTACAAGACCTGCTTTCATGCTACAACAGCAAGAGTCAGGTTGAGCGTTCAATTTATGAAGAGAGCATGATCCAGAGAGAGTGGCCCAACTCAACGAGATGCCGCAGAGCGGGCAGGCCTGTGGACTCAGGTCAGCTGCAAGATCAAGAGAATGGGCTTTGCAGAGCTGTTCTGAATCCACCGCCAATAGCTCCTCTCTAGACCAGACAATCCTGGCTGTGCCCAAACTCAAACCCACAGCATGGCAGGCCCTGGCAGCGTTCCGGTTGGGGACGGGCGCAGACGGGCTTGCCTTTGGCGAGCCTTTTCTTGGCTTTATGCACCCCCTTTCTCCCTTACCCATGTACACACAGAGAGGGCAGTGTATGTTGTTTGGTGGTTGGGGATGGTCGGGAGGCGAGATTGGGATTGGAATGCCAGGAGAAAACTCCACCAGCTGCACTAGATGTGGCTAGCAGGAGAGGGTTGTATACAAACAATGATCATGGCTGAAATACAGATCTGTACCTGGAATGTCAGGGGCATGCACACACCGGCAAGACGTTACCAGATTTACTCCTACCTGAAACGTCACAAGATACACGTAGCACTACTACAGGAAATGCACCTGAAAAAAGCGGAGGTACGAGCGTTACACCGCAAATGGCGTGGGCAGCTATACCCCACAGCATACTCTTCCTTTGCGCGCGGAGCTCTCCTGTGGGTCTGCCCTGGGACCCCCTGGGCGTTCACGGACACACATATAGACCCTGAAGGCCGGTATGTGGTGGCTCAGGGCAGACTAGATGGACAACAAGTGGTACTGGCTTCCATATACTCCCCAAACACTGACCAGGGTGGTTTCCTCACACACCTCTCCACGACAATGGCGACTTGGCATGCGGCCCCGTGGATATTAGGGGGTGACTATAATTGCATACTTGATGCAACATTAGACCGCTCCTCCCCACCCCATGACGGCACATCGACACACAGTGTCATGAAGGTGTTACTCAGCTGGGCTGCACAGTGGCATCTACATGATGCTTGGTGGACTCACAACCCCACGACAAAGGAATATTCCTACTACTCAGGCGCGCACAACCTGCATGTGCGGCTAGACAGATTCATGGTGACCGCCAAACTTCTCCCGCTAGTCACGGACACACGATACATGGGCCGCACACACTCGGACCACAACCCACATTTCCTGACCATTGCTTGGGAGCGACAACACACCCCCATCCCCACCTGGCGGCTCCAACCAGCGATGTTGCTGGATGCGGCCTTCCGAGGCTCACTTCTCAGACAAACAGCCCAATACTTTGAGGAAAATTCTGATACAGCGTCCTCCCCTCAGATAGAATGGGACCCCTTTAAAGCCGTGATTCGCGGGCATTGCCTGGGCACACAGGGAAACATGCGGAAACAATTAGAATGTGACCTAACACGGCTAGAGACAGACCCACTTAGACTAGAACAGGACGCGATCAGTGGCGCTGATAGCACACTGGCGGAGGCTCAGGCAGAACACACACGCCTCCTAGAAAGGTTGCGTAGTATCAACTACGCCGCCCATTCAGCATGAACACACCACCAAAGCGACAGACCCGGCAAACTGATGCCTTGGCTAATCTCGCGAGAAGACCGCGCAGCCCCAGTGGCGGCGATACAGGTAGATGACAGGGGACTGCTGTACTCACAACGCCACATCCATGAAGCGTTCACGGCCCACTACGAGGCCCTATATTGCTCTCGACTCCACGATCCACTCCCTGACATAGCGGGATATCTTTCCCCCCTTCCGATGCCACAGCTGACCGCCGCGTAACAGGATGAGCTGGGAGCCCCGCTTATACCGGAAGAGCTCCGCAAGGCCATCTTCCAGCTGTCCAATGGCAAGGCTCCTGGCCCTGACGGGCTGCCAGCTGAATTTTATAAGGCCGGCTCGGACCTTCTTATTCCAGAGCTCCTGAAACTGTACACTGCGGCTACAGAAGACTCCTCCCTCCCTCCCACGCTTAATGAAGCCAACTTAATATCCATACCTAAACCAGGCAGGGACAGCACGCGAGTGGGCTCTTATCGCCCCCTGGCCCTCCTGAACACGGACTACAAAATACTTGCCTCCACACTGGCCCGGCGACTGGCCCCTATGGTCCCACATCTAGTGCATCACGATCAGAACGGCTTTGTCCCAACACAACACACCTCCTATACCATCCGCCGCCTGTTTCGTTTGCAGGAATATGCTGTCCAACGCTTGCCCCGCGCGGGGTGTTTAGTGTTGGACCTCGAGAAAGCATTTGATTCCGTGGAGTGGCCGTACCTGAGGGCAGTGATGGAAAAATTCGAACTGGGAGGCGAATATGAGAGCATGGTGGACCTATTCTACCAAAGACCTACGGTACGTGTCCGCACTGGCACCCTACTCTCTGACGTTATCCGTGTATGAAGAGGTACCAGGGAAGGCTGCCCCCTATCCCCCCTACTGTTCTCCTTGGCCATGGAGCCCCTGGCCACAATCCTTCGGACACGAGGAGATGAGTGGGGATTCCCAAAGGCCGATGGCATCCACACAATCTCACTGTATGCAGATGATCTGCTACTGTATGTCAAGGATTTAACCAACATCCCTGGATCTATAGCCGACATTTTCCACACTTTCGAGAGCATGTCGGGACTGTGGGTCAACTGATCCAAGTCAGGAGCCTACTCCTTCCACCCGGACACACCTGAAAGTGATATATGTCTCGGAGGTGAGAGGCTGCAATGGTACTCCACCACATTCCGCTATTTGGGAATACACATCTACCGGAACCCAGCAGACGTCCTGGAAGGGAACCTGATATAGGCGATAGCCTCTATCCGTACCCAGATAGGCTTCTGGAAGACTCTGCCCCTGAATGTCCCTAGCCGAGTGGCATTGGCCAAGATGATAGTCCTGCCAAGGCTATTGTACTACTTCGCTAATATTCCGGTGTATGCCCCCAACAAGATATTTTGGGACTTGGAGACCCTACTTCGTGGTCTCGTCTGGAACGCGTGCCGGCCTCGCGGGGCCCTAACAAAACTATACATGACCACTGAATCGGGCGGCCTGGCAGTCCCTAACATGGAATTGTATTACTTGGCGGCGCAGATGCAATGGGTATCGTGATGGCTGTGCGGCAAGAACCTGGAAGACACGGCCACGGACACCGCCATCTGGACACAAACACAGGTCTGCACATTGTTCCATCCCCTGACCCACTCCGCCTGTCCTTCTCAACTGCACCTAGCAGTGGCACGCAAGTGCTTTCTACGATGTTTACGACTCACTCGAGCAACGAAGCCATATGCTCCGATAATCCCACTACTGGGCACACCCAGAACAACAGGAGCTCTGACAGAGGCCCCGCTAGCCAGCTGGAAACAAGCAGGAGTGGAAACACTGGGGGACCTCTACAAAGACGGGGCTCTGCTTTCCTTTGCAGATCTCACCGCAGGCACCAATTTACTGGCCAGGCAATTCTTATTACATGCGTCCCTCATACACACATTGTCTACCGCGTGGGGCGATATAACTGAAGAGTTGCCAATGCACCACTTTATGCAGTATCAACTTGTCATGGGCAACGGCCCCCACATAGTGCATTGGCTGGCGCAAGCCCTGCTGATCCATACACAACCCAACACCATGCTACTACGAGAGAAGTGGGCTGCCGACAGAGGACGGGACTGGACCGACAGGGAGTGGGCGATGGTGCTGGCTGGACCAACAAATATCCCACGGAACCCCCGTTTCAAAATCATCCAATTTAACATCCTGCACCGGGCCTACCTCACACCCGACAAGATCAACAAATATTTCGCAATCGCAGACATGGCCTGTCAGCGGTGCTCCCTGATAGGAGCAGATATCCTACATATGCTATGGCAATGCCCTAGTATTCAACCATACTGGGATGAGGTCACATCACTACTCACACAAAGCACTGATGAGCATGTGCCGCACACGTGAGAGGCTTGCATTCTGGGACTCTACAAACGCATGAAACTGAATAAAGTAGCTACACGGTTCTGGGACATGGGCCTGATCACAGCCAAGTGCTTGATTACCAAACGCTGGAAAGCCAGCGCCCCAACACATGTCAGACATTGGTATACGTCCTTCACTAACTGGGTGCGGGCGGAGAGTACAGTGCTCCTCCGAAAGGAAACAGCGGGCCTCCGGAAATTCCCCATTGTGCAACTCTGGGACGATCTCCTTAAATCCTTTCAACAAACCTGCCTGGAACAAGGGATAACCTAGGCTGACTCGCCCCAAACCTCCACAGCGACACAAGACACTGAGAGACACCACCACACTAACCATCTCCCCCGCCCACCCTCCCCTCCCCACCCCACCCACCACTGGACACCGCCACAACCAGACCACCACTGGAGTTCCAACCGTACCGTAATTCCACGCATGCTGGAATCACAATGCCCCTGCACTTACACTTGCGCTATCAGCCCTATAGCCCACACCACACGCTTAGTCGCCAAGGTCAGACTGATTTCCCTCACTCGGACCTGTCATGCTTTCCAAGCACAAGGCCCGGGATACGCGGCCTGATTATGGTCATTGACCTAGACGTGCCGGGGACGGGATAGCCATGGGTCTCGACTAAAACGCCCACACTCTCAAACACCTACCCTGCCACATTCCAAATGAGGCCCTCTGATCCCCCCTCGCCGTGGCTGCGACATCTGCCCCACCTCTGACCCACTGACCAATGCTTATGCTCTCCTTCTCTCTCCCTACCGCAGTTCTTCCATTGTTCTGGTTCACATATTTGTTACCCTACTGGTCGAGTTCTCAGACCAGGCCTTCTATTGCTACAGACAACAACAGCCCACACGCCATCATTGCACCACTGGACACTAAACCCCAGCTGACGCCACACATTCCACCACAGAGACATAATGCAACCCCCACCACACACGGTTTGCGGGGCACGACTGAGATAAACACCCTTCTGGACTTATACACCCAAACCAGGGCGATGCCTTTTGCCATCGACACCCATACTTGTATAGCTGTTACTGGGGGACCCCACACACGACAGATCGCTGGACACACCGACCATGGAAATGGCAGTCCCTACTAGACACTGCCGACCCCATGAGATCACTTCCTTGCCATAGTGAGCTATGCCATTAAATACCTGTATATATTTATAACAACAAGGGGGCCCAATTAAGTCAACAGGGGACCTTGGGGAGCTTAAATCTTTCAAACAACAGTGGTCCCATGCATTCAAAAATAAAGAAACGAGTAATAAATATAGAGAGAATCCATTCTATATTCTGAAGGACATGTCCAGCCGGACAGAGGTCTATAATTTTACTGAGTATACACTTCAAATCCAACAAAATACCTTCTACTGATCACCTGTGTGGTACACAAGCCTGTGCCCAACACTAACAGGTCTTAATACAGAAGGTAGATTTACAAACAAGGAAAGGCTTTTTAAGGCAAACAAACGTTTTCTGTATAGTAAATGCAGTTGTACTGAGAAATCACATGAACACAATTACATTACATAGTAATCACGTTTTGCATATGGTGTCACAGAGGTCGACTGCGTTTCGGTCCCCCCATTCGTTATGGGGACCATCATCAGGACATTGGAATAATTCCTTAACTTTGTTAGCCTCTAATTACCTAGAAAAGAGATAGGAGAAGGAGTAACATTTATTTAAGGTAGGGCTTACATATTTAATGGTGGGTGACTAGGTGAAAGTGTGCCACTATTGTGAGTAACGCACTAATTCCATCGGCCATGGTCGTGAGGGTGACTGGCGTGGGGATAGTGGTGACCCAAGTAGTGGGATCTGACTGGTGACGGACTGATTATAGGCTGATAAGGATGGTACTATGCTAGTACAAGGCTAGCAAGCGTCTGCATGCTGGCAGGGAAAAGGTGGTAAAGTGAAAATTAACGTGGAGGCGGTAATGCGATGGTGCCTATCAAGCATGAATTCGTGCTATGGGTGAAGTCGTAGCGCGGGTGCTAACCATGCATGGGACACTCACCGAGTGCCTATCGGGTGCATGAGATCAATTGCCACTGTGCTGAAACGAATTCGTACTGTAAGGATGAACCCACCGCTCCTGTGCAGGACATACACATGAACATGAGTGAGACATTGCGCAAGTGCCTGTCTGGTGCATGTTACCAATTAGGGCTCGTGGAGGCAACTGCTGCTAGCCGAGGTGACAATTAAGGTGCACGTAGCTAGGGAGGCATGCCGAAGTAAGGCTAGCCTAGCGTCGTCGGAATTGGTTATTAACCACGACCCGCTTAGCAACTCATCCCGGTAAGAGCTGGCTCATCCTATGGCCCCTTCACTGGCTACGTCTGCACTCCTTCCCTCCTAACCACCCTTGTTCTTCCCTAGGGTTGTGGCATTATTTTCCGGTTGCCTCCTCCTCTCGCGGGCATAATCGCATTGCCCTGGTAAGACTTACTGGTAATTGCTCTACTCGCGTTCGTTCACCGGCATGCCCCGACTCCGCCGTGCCTCAATTTTTGATTAGCTGACCGCACTAGCTTCTTACGGTAACATGCACTTGCCAGGCCCGTGTTTAATAATTCTGGTACCACCCTTGTTTCTAGCCTTACTTCGGCATGCCTCCCTAGCTACGTGCACCTTAATTGTCACCTCGGCTAGCAGCAGTTGCCTCCACGAGCCCTAATTGGTAACATGCACCAGACAGGCACTTGTTCAATGTCCCACTCATGTTCATGTGTATGTCCTGCACAGGAGCGGTGGGTTCATCCTTACAGTACAAATTCGTTTCAGCACAGTCGCAATTGATCTCATGCACCCGATAGGCACTCGGTGAGTGTCCCATGCATGGTTAGCACCCGCGCTACGACTTCACCCATAGCACGAATTCATGCTTGATAGGCACCATCGCATTACCGCCTCCACGTTAATTTTCACTTTACCACCTTTTCCCTGCCAGCATGCAGACGCTTGCTAGCCTTGTACTAGCATAGTACCATCCTTATCAGCCTATAATCAGTCCGTCACCAGTCAGATCCCACTACTTGGGTCACCACTATCCCCACGCCAGTCACCCTCACGACCATGGCCGATAGAATTAGTGCGTTACTCACAATAGTGGCACACTTTCACCTAGTCACCCACCATTAAATATGTAAGCCCTACCTTAAATAAATGTTACTCCTTCTCCTATCTCGTTCCTAGGTAATTAGAGGCTAACAAAGTTAAAGCATTATTCCAATGTCCTGATGATGGTCCCCATAACGAATGAGGGAACCGAAACGCCGTCGACCTCTGTGACACCATATGCAAAACGTGATTACTATGTAATGTAATGGTGTTCATGTGATTTCTCTGTACAACTGCATTTACTATACAGAAAACGTTTGTTTGCCTTAAAAAGCCTTTCCTTGTTTGTAAATCTACCTTCTGTATTAAGACCTGTTAGTGTTGGGCACAGGCTTGTGTACCACACAGGTGATCAGTAGAAGGTATTTTGTTGGATTTGAAGTGTATACTCAGTAAAATTATAGACCTCTGTCCGGCTGGACATGTCCCTCAGAATATAGAATGGATTCTCTCTATATTTATTACTCGTTTCTTTATTTTTGAATGCATGGGACCACTGTTGTTTTAAAGATTAAATACCTGTAGCCATTATAACGATATCCCAGAAGTACAATTGTCGGTTCCCCTAATGCCAGTTCTGGCACAGACACCGGAGACATATCGGAACACTGGCAGCACCACAAGCAGATTAAAAGGTAAAAAATCACACAGACCTGCTTACTAAACAGACTATTCACCGAAAGATGTATACGTGTATATATTGTACTACGTCGCCGGACCCCAGGGTTGCCGGCCGGAAGGCTGTGTTAACTAAAACGCATTTCATCTGATTGCCACTCTATGCTGCCGGCCCACATGGGTTGTAGGCCATAAAAGCTGTGTAACTGAAATCTTATGTAATAAAGGTCTTTAAATATAAAAAAAAAAAATGGGACAGTACAAAATGACCACAGGCACAACCTGTGCAAATAAATTCATTCCAACACACAATCCCTGAGTGCATGTCACTCCTCTGTACAAGCACATCACTCTGACAAGAGTAAGTGCAACATGTAGTGCTAACAATCTAAAAAAATTCATTTCTGTGTGTCAAAGATGGTACGGAATCCCACTCATTAGCGTTTCCCCTGTCTCCCAAATCATTACATAAAGGCTGTCATTTGTGACCGACAATTGACAACAGGGCTTCTTTTGGGGTCAGATTTGAACCACCATGCTGCAGGGATGCACCCTGTGACTCAAGTCCCACAACATGAGCAACATGTACGTAAGGGGGAATCACTGCCCCTACATTCATCCATGCTTTCATTCTTGATTAATCATAGACATGACAGATCTGTGTGTATTAGAATGTATTATTCACGTTCAGTGGAGTGTTGAAGCTGTCTTAGTACTAGGCCATGCAGACAACACTTTACAATGTTGCCCCATGAAGGGCCAGCCAGAGTCCTTGAGGGATTGTCAAGTAACCCCTAAGGGTAAGAGTCCAGCCCGCAGGCTGATTGCTGTGTCATTGTTTTGCAAACAATATATGGCAGTCCATGTCAATGTGCAAGGTTAGTGTCATAGGGTATCTCGGGACCGTGGAGAGTGTTATTCCAGGGCATAATGCAGAGGGCAGAACCAAGCAGAAAGGAGCCATATGGCAGAGATGAATGCTACTGCTTCCTACTTACCACTAAGGCAGATTCATCCTCATCTTCGGCCTCTGACGTTTCCTGTTCCTCACATGCGGGTGGTGGTGTTTGGTCTGCATCACTGTGTGACACTGACACATCAGGGGCTGGAGATGTGGATGTAGAAGTAGCAGCAGCATTCATCTGCGCAATGTCTTGTGGCATCACTCCCATGATGAGCATCTGCAGGGCATGGAAGATCCCATCTACAGCTTTCTCGTGTGCAGCCGTGGTAGCCATTCTTTGTGCCTGCATCCGCTCCATGTTCTCCATGACCCTCCTTATGTTTCCCAAATCATGGATGACATCGCTGTATCCACTCTGAAACAGTTGGTGTTGTCTCTGAGTCATGACTCCAGCAACGCCTGCCATGGTTGTTGGACGGCATGGGGCAGACTGTGGGTGTCCTATAGGGAGTGTAAGTGGTCCCTGATGGGACTTAGACAACCACCTATGGCATCTAGTTTGGGTGCTATGAGTTCGAACCCCACCCACACCTGTTCAGCCAGCTCCTGGCAGTCTAACACATGGCATTGGAACGCCATGTGTTCTTCGGTGAATTGCTGAGAGTCAGACGTGGTTGTGGGTGCTTCCTGCTGTGTGGTCTGTGCAGGGAGTTGGCTCACCTCGATGGTGCTGGGCTGACCTACTACTGAAGGTGGGGGTGCAGAGGGTTTCCATGAACCATTGGAGTTTGTCTAGGTTGCTGTCCTGGTGGTCGTCTCCATCATCACTGACGTGATGTAGGGTCTGCTCTGCAGGAGGTGTTGATTGCCCCTCTGCAATGTAAAGGGGAGATACAGTTTCACAGTGTGTTCAATGAATGTTGACGCATTGGCATAGTTTACATACAGACTGCATGACAATGTACATTGTGCCTGTTTGCGAGGAGATGCCTATTTGATGTGGGACAGTGGGCATTTGTACTGCATCACAGAAGTGAGGTTGTACTTGTACATTGTCATCTCACAGTTTCCTGCAATGCCAGATGTGATTGGCCATTTCGGACGCCAAATGCGGTACCAGTTGTGTGCTGTGTTCTGTTGTGAAAGTGTTGCAGTTTGTACCACATTGTAGTCAATGTTGAGGTGCACGTATTCTTATGTGTGTGTGCTGCAAGTGGGTGAGTCTCCCCTGCAGCTATGATTTGGCTGCCCCTCATCCCTTTCAGGCGGTGTGCCTTTGACTTCTGTGCTTCTACAGTGCTGAGATGTAGCGGAATTGGGTGAATTGGGCTTTTATTCGAGTTGTGACTCTTGGGCATGGTTCGTCCACAGATGTGTTGTTGACATCAGGGGTTGTTTGTGCACGTGGATGTGTCAGAGTGTGACCTGCTCTTTTCCGGATGTGGTCCACACTCAACCACCTCAGTCTTGTGGCGTGCACTTTGTCATGATGAATGGACTGCAGCCATGCTAATCGTCATGTGGTGTCATGCAGTGTGAGTGTGGGTCACAAATACACATCTTTGTTGTGTTTTGCACGTTTGCATGTGTTGGTGGTGAGATTGGTGAAGTGTGGGGCAAGACCACTTTGTGACAGGGTGTACGGGGGCCTAATTGGTGTTTGTAAGTGTGCTTCAGTGTGCCACGGGGATCAGGGACATGATCCAGAGTCATTATGGGTGTGCAGTGAGCTCTACTTAATTGTGCTTGTGTGCCATTGTGCTTATCTCCCCATCCTCCTAGTCCCTGGTCGGTTACTCACCCTGTTGATGTTGTGTCAGGTCATGTTGAGCAGTGTCCGGATCCCCAACTCCTGGCACCATATCCCGACAGATGACCGTGGCCACCATTTTCTTCATGTTATCCAGCTCCTGGTGTGCCGCTGGGCCCCCACCTCCAATAAGCGCTGCTGCTTTCATTTTGGCATCAAGTTTCTTATTGATTTAGCACTTCACATCATTTCAGCGCCTCTTGACCTCTTCCATTGTCCTCCTCAACGCTGCAACTGCATTCGCATGTTCAAAGATGGTCTGCAATATTTGCCTCTTTGTTGCCAATGACACGTTGGAGGTGCCGAACAGTTGTTGGTAGTGTTCTATCACCTCCGTAACGATGATCCTGTTTTCCTGCGGCCTGAACCACGTCTTCCTCTTCCTCTTCGGCCTTCCCCGACCCCAAGGATCCTTGCTGGTGGTTTGTGGGGCTTGTGAAGTTCGCGTTGTCCTCTTCACTCGGTCCGGGTGCATCTATGGTGCTACGCATTTATTTTTTTGGGGGGGGGGGTTGTTCTGCTTTTATAGTGCATTTTCCCACAGGACGTGTGGAAATTGCAGGCCTGTCGCTGGTTATCGCTGATTTTTGTATCTCGATTGGCCACATGGCAACTTTTTTCGCATTCGTGTGTTGCTTTTTTTCTGTGTCACGTTAATATTACCGCAGTCATTTGACGCATTATCGTTAGACTATTGCATAGTGCCACAGGATTGAGAATACGTTAACACAGTGTTATTTTACCGCGATAGACTGCGATGTGCAAAGTTGCGTTAAGCCATGTTTGCTATGATTATCACACGTTCTTGAGAATATCCCCCTTAGTATTTTCATATTCACATCTCCAATCCAAAGAGCTAGTTGTTTTCAGACACATTTAAAAAAGTATTGAATATCCTACCCAAACGCCTTTCTTCTGCGAGCTTTGTCTGGGATTGAAAAAATTTCTCCTTTAAAGCAGTGTTCTTGCAAACTACCAACAGTTTTATCACTGGCTAATATTTAAGTCAATTAACTTACTTACAGCAATAAAGATCTTGTTTTAAGTGGAGTGTTGTTTTCTATGCCTTGGCTCTGAGTAATATTTTCCCTGATTAGCGATTTCAAAATAAAAATAGTTTATTTTTGTGTCTTTAGATAATTATTTCTTTACCATTTGTATCAATTCTCGTCATCAATCATTTCATTATTCCCTTTTCTAAATCCCTCCTATCTTTTTCTTACATAAGTTGGACGATTATGTACTAAATGGTTTGGTTAATGGTGGGTTAAACGTTTTAACCCAAGAAGAGTGTTAGATTTGAAAAAATCTGAACTATGGCATTATTCAGTAGAATATGATGAGTTGCCAGATTATTATTGAAAACTGTATCCAGCTGCCCATCAAAATATTAGTATTTAGTTGTCCCATCTGTGTTCATGTATCCAGAGAGGATTTATGATTGTAATTAGTATTGTCTTCATATCTATTTGTCATCAAAAAACATTAAAAAAATGTTTCTCCGGAAATAAATATTCCAATTACTGCACTGTATTCTGGAAGGATTTAGATCAGCATGACTGCGTCACGTCATTCACAAAGCTATAAATGCCAGCATTCTCCTCTTCTAATAAAGATGATGGTCCGTAATTAACATCCATATTGGAGTGCATGCCTACCTCGATGTTTACATTCCTATTTTTGGGGGGGAGGTTTCAATTTCCTCTTTGCATTCTAGTACTCTAGTGCCACCAAGGGAATTACTGTATTCGTTTGCCTTTTATCAAGGAATATACCAATTTAAAATGTTCAGATAAGCATAAATTAGTGTATTTCTTATGTCCTGTCACAATTAATACCAGTGTTTTGTTTTAGATGTACTCCAACGCATTAAAGTAGATTCAGACAAGCATATTTCATTATCAATTCGGCAAACTAAGGTGTCATTTTAATCAACATACACAGTGCAACTTGAAATAAAAATATATTTAACATTAGAAGTTGGATTGCTCTACCGCAGCAAAAAAAAAATGCAGTTGAAGGGTAGACCCCAATATGTGTGACACATTGAGCGACACTTAAACAAAAGCAGAGGGAAGCAATTGGCTCTACTTAAGCTGATAATTACAGAAACGACCCCTTAGAACTATTGAGAATGTGTTGTTTTGTCATGTTATTTTTTCAGCCTGAACATGGGTCTTATCTCAAACTTGACCATACTTTCTCGTGTGCAGCCGTGGTAGCCATTCTTTGTGCCTGCATCCGCTCCATGTTCTCCATGACCCTCCTTATGTTTCCCAAATCATGGATGACATCGCTGTATCCACTCTGAAACAGTTGGTGTTGTCTCTGAGTCATGACTCCAGCCACGCCAGCCATGGATTGTTGGACGGCATGGGGCAGACTGTGGGTGTCCGATAGGGAGTGTAAGTGATCCCTGATGGGACTTAGACAACCACCTATGGCATCTAGCTTGGGTGCTATGAGTTCGAACCCCACCCACACCTGTTCAGCCAGTTCCTTCTGGCAGTCTAACACATGGCGTTGGAACGCCATGTGTTCTTCGGTGAGGTGCTGAGAGCCAGATGTGGTTGTGGGTGCTTCTTGCTGTGTGATCTGTGCAGGGGGTTGGCTCACCTCGATGGTGCTGGGCTGACCTACTACTGAAGGTGGGGGTTCAGAGGGTTTCCATGAACCATTGGAGTTTGTCTAGGTCGATGTCCTGGTGGTCGTCTCCATCATCACTGACGTGATGTAGGGTCTGCTCTGCAGGAGGTGTTGATTGCCCCTCTGCAATGTAAAGGGGAGATGCAATTAGACCAGATAACTACGAAATGGTGAGTTCCATTTTGTGAGCACTATAAACACCATTGTAATTGTGGTGCAGCGACCAGAGTGTCTGAATCAGAGTACAGAGCTCCTGGCTCGATGCCTGACCCCGGCGACAGCCAAGTTCAGCATCATGTGACTCTGGCAATCGCTCACTTAATCTCCCGAGGCGCCCAGCGCCTTGAGGGATGTTTAGCTTGCGCTTTACAAATGCCAGATGTATTCAGTTATAATTGACTGTGGGCTGTTTGAATCTGTTTTTTGCTTTGGCACATCCCAGTTAGGTTTGTCTAGTATCAATGTGTATAATGCTGCATATACAACGTACAACTTTTATGATGCCTAGTAAGATAATGCATCTCCATTGCTTAGCAACAAAGTAAACTGGCACACCTTCCCCAAAAGCATACCAGAAAACACTGGTACATACGAGTGTCCTATAAGTGAATTGTTTTCACAGGCACATTGAGTGAGTAGTGTTTGGTTCACCACATATTAATGTGCCTATACATATTTCTTTTATAATGTTTTTCAATTAATATTTGCCTTTAGTATTTCCTGCCAATTACTTGTGTCTAGTTTTGTGTAGTCACAAAAAACTGACCTACACACCGGCCCTTACAAGCTGGTTCATCTGGTAACTCCGGAGTGACAAAGTATCACACAGGCCAATACACCACCGAGAGGAAGCAGCACAACACCTCTCCTACGACCAAGACTCATTATGTTGAACCTTTGCCTTTTAAGTTGTCAATCCTGCCACAGCCACTCTCCAAAATATGTATGCAGTGGGGTGGTGGCATTGCCAAACATTCGGAGTAACTGAGTTCCCTTTAATGACCTCATTTCAGATAAGTGCAATAATTTGATAGAGGTTGAAGTGTGAAGGATACCTAAAAAAAAGTTGAATCCCGGAGAGCGTTGTTGTGGCAATTAATGTAGGGCTGAAACATGTCGACTTCCTAAAGTCATATTGTTAAGCGGGGGTAGTGTTACCTGCACTCCTTTCCCCTCTGTTAATCCACAGGTCACCTCACTAGAAGCAAAAGACAGACAATTGATGGACGGAATGCAGAATAAATCAGAAAATTTACTACCAGTCAAGAGATCTGGGTTAAATAGATCATTCTTTTGCTCACCATGCCACTCCATTTTAGATCTGGCCATATGCAAATCAGTCTTGACCCTGAGACTCATGGGAACAGTCCAAGCCGAATTGCCAAGCCAGGTCCTCCCAGGACCAGAAACAAACATCCTAGGACCGGTTTCAGGGTTTCACCCCTCTTCAGACAGTGTAGCTTGATTCCAGAGACACAGTGAGCCCAGGACCCACGTCTGGGCATACCTGTGGCACTTAGGGCGAGAAAGCAAAAGACACAAAATGGATGGACAGAATGCAGAACAAATCAGAACATTCACCCCCAGTCAAGAGATCTGGGTTAAATACATATTTTTTTTGCTCATCATGCCACCCCAGTTTAGACATGGCCATGTGCAAATCAGTCTTGACCCTGTGCCTCATGGGAAAAGTCCAGTCCGAACTGCTAAACCAGATCCTCCCTGGTTTGGAAACAAGCATCCTGGAACTGGTTTTGGGGTTTCACCCCTCTTCAGCCAGGATTGCTTGATTCCAGTGGCACAGTGAGCCCAGGACCCATGTCTGGGCATACCTGACGCACTTAGGGCAAGAAAGCAAAAGACACACACTTGATGGCCGGAATGCAGAGCAAATCAGAACATTCACCGCCAGTCAAGAGATATAGGTTAAATTCATCATTATTTTGCTCAGCATGCCCCCCAGTTCAGACCCGGCCATATGCAAATCAGTCTTGACCTTGTGCCTCATGGGAACAGTCCAGCCCGAACTGCAGTGCCAGGTCCTCCATGGACCGGAAACAAGCATCGTAGGACCGGTTTCGGGGTTTCACCTCTCTTCAGCCAGGATAGCTTGATTCCACTGGCACAGTGAGCCCAGGGCCCACGTCTGGGTATAGCTGGCGCACTTAGAGCGAGAAAGCAAAAGGCACACAATTGATGGACGTAATGCAGAACAAATCAGAACATTCACCCCCAGTGAAGAAATCTGGGTTAAATCCATCATTCTTTTGCTCACCAGGCCACCCCAGTTTAGACCTGGCCATATGCAAATCAGTCTTGACCTTGTGCCTCATGGGAACAATCCAGCCCGAACTGCCATGCCAGGTCCCCCCTGGACCGGAAACAAGCATCCTAGGACCGGTTTCGGGGTTTCCCCTCTCTTCAGCCAGGATAGCTTGATTCCAGTGGCACAGTGAGCCCAGGACCCACGTCTGGGCATACCTGGCGCACTTAGGGCGAGAAAGCAAAAGACACAAAATTGATGGATGGAATCCAGAACATTCACCCCCAGTCAAGAGATCTTGGTTGAATCCATCATTCTTTTGCTCACTGTGCCGCCCATTTATAGACCTGGCCATATGCAAATCAGTCTTGACCCTGTGCCTCATGGGAACAGTCCAGTCTGAACTGCCAAGCCAGGTCCTCCCTGGACCAGAAACAAGCATCCTAGGACTGGATTTGGGGTTTCACCCCTCTTCAGCCAGGATAGCTTGATTCCAGTGGCACAGTGAGCCCAGAACCCACGTATGGGCATACCTGGCGCACTTAGGTCGAGAAATTAAAACACACACAATTGATGGCCGGAATGCAGAACATATCAGAACATACACCCCCAGTGAAGAGATCTTGGTTAAATACATCATTCTTTTGCTCACCATGCCACCCCAGTTTAGACCTGGTCATGTGCAAATCAGTCCTGACCCTGTGCCTCATGGGAACAGTCCAGTCTGAACTGCCAAGCAAGTTCCTCCCTGGACCGGAAACAAGCATCCTAGGACCAGTTTCGGAGTTTCACCCCTCTTCAGCCAGGATAGCTTGATTCCAGTGGCACAGTCAGCCCAGGACCTATATCTGGTCATACCTGGCACACTTAGGGCGAGACAGGAAAAGCCACACAATTGATGGCCGGAATGCAGAACAAATCAAAACATTCACCCTCAGTCAAGAGATCTGGGTTAAATCCATCATTCTTTTGCTCACCATGCCACCCCAGTTTAGACCTGGCCATATGCAAATCAGTATTGGCCCTGTGCCTCATGGGAACAGTCCAGCCTGAACTGCTAACCAGGTCCTCCCCGGATCGAAAACAAGCATCCTAGAACCAGTGTTGGTGTTTCACCCCTCTTCAGCCAGGATAGCTTAATTCCAGTGGCACAGTGAGCCTAGGACCCACGTCTGGGCATACCTGGCGCACTTGAGTGAGAAAGGAAAAGACACTCAATTGATGGCCAGAATGCAGAACAAATCAAAACATTCATCCTCAGTCAAGAGATCTGGGTTAAATCCATCATTCTTTTGCTCACCATGCCATCCTAGTTTAGACCTGGCCATATGCAAATCAGTCTTGACCCTGCGCCTCATGGGAACAGTGCAGCCCAAACTGCCAAGCCAGGCCCTACCTGGACCGGAAACAAGCATCCTAGTACCGATTATGGGGTTTCACCCCTCTTCAGCCAGGATAGCTTGATTCCAGTTGCACAGTCAGCCCAGGAACCACGTCTGGTCATACCTGGCGCACTTAGGGCAAGAAAGCAAAAGACACACAATTAATGGATGTAATGCAGAACAAATCAGAACCTTCACCCCCAGTCAAGAGATCTGGGTTAAATCCATCATTCTTTTGCTCACCATGCCATCCCAGTTTAGACCTGGCCATATGCAAATCAGTCTTGACCCTGAGCCTCATGGGAACAGTCCAGCCCAAACTGCCAAGCCAGACCCTCCCTGGACCGGAAACAAGCATCCTAGTACCGGTTTCGGGGTTTCACCCCTCTTCAGCCAGGATAGCTTGATTCCGGTGGCACAGTCAGCCCAGGAACCACGTCTGGTCATGCCTAGTGCACTTAGGGCGAGAAAGCAAAAGACACACAATTTATGGACATAATGCATAACAAATCAGAACATTCAACCCCAGTCAAAAGATCTGGGTTAAATCCATCATTCCTTTGGTCACCATGCAAACCCAGTTTAGACCTGGCTATATGCAAATCAGTCTTTACCCTGTGCCTCATGGGAACAGTCCAGCCCGAACTGCCAAGCCAGGTCCTCCCAGGACCGGAAACATGCATAGTAGGATCAGTTTCGAGATTTCACCTCTCTTCAGCCAGGATAGCTTGATTCCAGTGGCACAGTGAGCCCAGAACCCACGTATGGGCATACCTGGCGCACTTAGGTCGAGAAATTAAAACACACACAATTGATGGCCGGAATGCAGAACATATCAGAACATACACCCCCAGTGAAGAGATCTTGGTTAAATACATCATTCTTTTGCTCACCATGCCACCCCAGTTTAGACCTGGCCATGTGCAAATCAGTCCTGACCCTGTGCCTCATGGGAACAGTCCAGTCTGAACTGCCAAGCAAGTTCCTCCCTGGACCGGAAACAAGCATCCTAGGACCAGTTTCGGAGTTTCACTCCTCTTCAGCCAGGATAGCTTGATTCCAGTGGCACAGTCAGCCCAGGACCTATATCTGGTCATACCTGGCGCACTTAGGGCGAGAAAGGAAAAGCCACACAATTGATGGCCGGAATGCAGAACAAATCAAAACATTCACCCTCAGTCAAGAGATCTGGGTTAAATCCATCATTCTTTTGCTCACCATGCCACCCCAGTTTAGACCTGGCCATATGCAAATCAGTCTTGACCTTGTGCCTCATGGGAACAGTCCAGCCCGAACTGCAGTGCCAGGTCCTCCATGGACCGGAAACAAGCATCGTAGGACCGGTTTCGGGGTTTCACCTCTCTTCAGCCAGGATAGCTTGATTCCACTGGCACAGTGAGCCCAGGGCCCACGTCTGGGTATAGCTGGCGCACTTAGAGCGAGAAAGCAAAAGGCACACAATTGATGGACGTAATGCAGAACAAATCAGAACATTCACCCCCAGTGAAGAAATCTGGGTTAAATCCATCATTCTTTTGCTCACCAGGCCACCCCAGTTTAGACCTGGCCATATGCAAATCAGTCTTGACCTTGTGCCTCATGGGAACAATCCAGCCCGAACTGCCATGCCAGGTCCCCCCTGGACCGGAAACAAGCATCCTAGGACCGGTTTCGGGGTTTCCCCTCTCTTCAGCCAGGATAGCTTGATTCCAGTGGCACAGTGAGCCCAGGACCCACGTCTGGGCATACCTGGCGCACTTAGGGCGAGAAAGCAAAAGACACAAAATTGATGGATGGAATCCAGAACATTCACCCCCAGTCAAGAGATCTTGGTTGAATCCATCATTCTTTTGCTCACTGTGCCGCCCATTTATAGACCTGGCCATATGCAAATCAGTCTTGACCCTGTGCCTCATGGGAACAGTCCAGTCTGAACTGCCAAGCCAGGTCCTCCCTGGACCAGAAACAAGCATCCTAGGACTGGATTTGGGGTTTCACCCCTCTTCAGCCAGGATAGCTTGATTCCAGTGGCACAGTGAGCCCAGAACCCACGTATGGGCATACCTGGCGCACTTAGGTCGAGAAATTAAAACACACACAATTGATGGCCGGAATGCAGAACATATCAGAACATACACCCCCAGTGAAGAGATCTTGGTTAAATACATCATTCTTTTGCTCACCATGCCACCCCAGTTTAGACCTGGCCATGTGCAAATCAGTCCTGACCCTGTGCCTCATGGGAACAGTCCAGTCTGAACTGCCAAGCAAGTTCCTCCCTGGACCGGAAACAAGCATCCTAGGACCAGTTTCGGAGTTTCACCCCTCTTCAGCCAGGATAGCTTGATTCCAGTGGCACAGTCAGCCCAGGACCTATATCTGGTCATACCTGGCACACTTAGGGCGAGACAGGAAAAGCCACACAATTGATGGCCGGAATGCAGAACAAATCAAAACATTCACCCTCAGTCAAGAGATCTGGGTTAAATCCATCATTCTTTTGCTCACCATGCCACCCCAGTTTAGACCTGGCCATATGCAAATCAGTCTTGGCCCTGTGCCTCATGGGAACAGTCCAGCCTGAACTGCCAAACCAGGTCCTCCCCGGATCGGAAACAAGCATCCTAGAACCAGTGTTGGTGTTTCACCCCTCTTCAGCCAGGATAGCTTAATTCCAGTGGCACAGTGAGCCTAGGACCCACGTCTGGGCATACCTGGCGCACTTGAGTGAGAAAGGAAAAGACACTCAATTGATGGCCAGAATGCAGAACAAATCAAAACATTCATCCTCAGTCAAGAGATCTGGGTTAAATCCATCATTCTTTTGCTCACCATGCCATCCTAGTTTAGACCTGGCCATATGCAAATCAGTCTTGACCCTGCGCCTCATGGGAACAGTGCAGCCCAAACTGCCGAGCCAGGCCCTACCTGGACCGGAAACAAGCATCCTAGTACCGATTATGGGGTTTCACCCCTCTTCAGCCAGGATAGCTTGATTCTAGTTGCACAGTCAGCCCAGGAACCACGTCTGGTCATACCTGGCGCACTTAGGGCAAGAAAGCAAAAGACACACAATTAATGGATGTAATGCAGAACAAATCAGAACCTTCACCCCCAGTCAAGAGATCTGGGTTAAATCCATCATTCTTTTTCTCACCATGCCATCCCAGTTTAGACCTGGCCATATGCAAATCAGTCTTGACCCTGAGCCTCATGGGAACAGTCCAGCCCAAACTGCCAAGCCAGACCCTCCCTGGACCGGAAACAAGCATCCTAGTACCGGTTTCGGGGTTTCACCCCTCTTCAGCCAGGATAGCTTGATTCCGGTGGCACAGTCAGCCCAGGAACCACGTCTGGTCATGCCTAGTGCACTTAGGGCGAGAAAGCAAAAGACACACAATTTATGGACGTAATGCATAACAAATCAGAACATTCAACCCCAGTCAAAAGATCTGGGTTAAATCCATCATTCCTTTGGTCACCATGCAAACCCAGTTTAGACCTGGCTATATGTAAATCAGTCTTTACCCTGTGCCTCATGGGAACAGTCCAGCCCGAACTGCCAAGCCAGGTCCTCCCAGGACCGGAAACATGCATAGTAGGATCAGTTTCGAGATTTCACCTCTCTTCAGCCAGGATAGCTTGATTCCAGTGGCACAGTGAGCCCAGAACCCACGTATGGGCATACCTGGCGCACTTAGGTCGAGAAATTAAAACACACACAATTGATGGCCGGAATGCAGAACATATCAGAACATACACCCCCAGTGAAGAGATCTTGGTTAAATACATCATTCTTTTGCTCACCATGCCACCCCAGTTTAGACCTGGCCATGTGCAAATCAGTCCTGACCCTGTGCCTCATGGGAACAGTCCAGTCTGAACTGCCAAGCAAGTTCCTCCCTGGACCGGAAACAAGCATCCTAGGACCAGTTTCGGAGTTTCACTCCTCTTCAGCCAGGATAGCTTGATTCCAGTGGCACAGTCAGCCCAGGACCTATATCTGGTCATACCTGGCGCACTTAGGGCGAGAAAGGAAAAGCCACACAATTGATGGCCGGAATGCAGAACAAATCAAAACATTCACCCTCAGTCAAGAGATCTGGGTTAAATCCATCATTCTTTTGCTCACCATGCCACCCCAGTTTAGACCTGGCCATATGCAAATCAGTCTTGGCCCTGTGCCTCATGGGAACAGTCCAGCCTGAACTGCCAAACCAGGTCCTCCCCGGATCGGAAACAAGCATCCTAGAACCAGTGTTGGTGTTTCACCCCTCTTCAGCCAGGATAGCTTAATTCCAGTGGCACAGTGAGCCTAGGACCACGTCTGGGCATACCTGGCGCACTTGAGTGAGAAAGGAAAAGACACTCAATTGATGGCCAGAATGCAGAACAAATCAAAACATTCATCCTCAGTCAAGAGATCTGGGTAAAATCAATTTTTCTTTTGCTCACCATGCCACCCCAGTTTAGACCTGGCCATATGCAAATCAGTCTTGACCTTGTGCCTCAAAGGAACAGTCCAGCCTAAACTGCCAAGCTAGGTCCTCCCTGGACCAGGAACAAGCATCCTAGGACGGTTTCAGGGTTTCACCTCTCTTCAGCCAGGATAGCTTGATTCCAGTGGCACAGTGAGTACAGGACCCGCGTCTGGGCATACCTGGCGCACTTAGGGCGAGAAAGCAAAAGACACACAATTAATGGATGTAATGCAGAACAAATCAGAACATTCACCCCCATTCAAGAGATCTGGGTTAAATCCATCATTCTTTTGCTCACCATGCCATCCTAGTTTAGACCTGGCCATATGCAAATCAGTCTTGACCCTGCGCCTCATGGGAACAGTGCAGCCCAAACTGCCAAGCCAGGCCCTACCTGGACCGGAAACAAACATCCTAGTACCGATTATGAGGTTTCACCCCTCTTCAGCCAGGATAGCTTGATTCCGGTGGCACAGTCAGCCCAGGAACTACGTCTGGTCATGCCTAGTGCACTTAGGGCGAGAAAGCAAAAGACACACAATTTATGGACGTAATGCATAACAAATCAGAACATTCAACCCCAGTCAAGAGATCTGGGTTAAATCCATCATTCCTTTGGTCACCATGCAAACCCAGTTTAGACCTGGCTATATGCAAATCAGTCTTTACCCTGTGCCTCATGGGAACAGTCCAGCCCAAACTGCCAAGCCAGGTCCTCCCAGGACCGGAAACATGCATAGTAGGACCAGTTTCGAGATTTCACCTCTCTTCAGCCAGGATAGCTTGATTCCAGTGGCACAGTGAGTCCAGGACCACGTCTGGGTATATCTGGCGCACCTAGGGCGAGAAAGCAAAAGACACACAATTGATGAACGGAATGCAGAACAAATCAGAACATTCAACCCCAGTCAAGAGATCTAGGTTAAATCCATCATTCTTTTGCTCACCATCCCACCCCAGTGTAGACCTGGCCGTATGCAAATCAGTCTTGACCCTGTGCCTCATGGGAACATTGCAGCCCGAACTGCCAAGCCTGGTCCTCCCTCGACCGGAAACAAGCATCCTAGGACCGGTTTCGGGGTTTCTCTTCTCTTCAGCCAGCATAGCTTGATTCCAGTGGCACAGTGAGCTCAGGACCCACGTCTGGGCATACCGGGTGCACTTGGGGCGAGAAAGCAAAAGACGCATGCCCAGACGTAGGTCCCTTGCTCTCCATGCCACTGGAGTCTAGATATCCTGGCTGATAAGGGCTGAAAGCCCAAAACCGGTCCTAGGATGCTTGTTTCCAGTCCAGGGAGGACCTGGTCTGGCAGTTCAGGCTGGGTTGTTCCCATTGGTCACAGGGTCAAGACTGATTTGCATATGGCTGGGTCCAAACTGGAATGGCATGGTGAGCAAAAGAAATGGATTCAGGCCCGATGTCGGTACTAGGGTGAATATATGACATTTTTCTGCATTCTGTCCATCAATTGTTCTTTTTGTATTCGTCACCCGAGTGGGATGGGCATGCCCAGATGTGGGTCCTGTGCTCTCCATGCCACTGGAGTCAAGCTATCCTGGCTGATGGGGGCTGAAAGCCCTAAAGCGGTCCTAGGATGCCTGCTTCCAGTCCAAGTAGGACCTGGCCTGGCAGTATGGGCTGTACTGTTCCCATTGGGCGCAGGGTCAAGACTGATTTACATATGGCTGGGTATAAACTGGAATGGCATGGTCAGCAAAAAACAATGGATTTAGGTCCAGATGTCTGTACTGGGGTGAATGTATGACATTGTTCTGCATTCTGTCCATCAATTGTTCTTTTTGCACCTCACTATAAGGACATGCACATACAGTGTCAGAAAGAGATCCTCTTTATGAAAAGTTGTAGCCTGTACTGGTAAAAGACAAACCAGTGTGAGAAGAAGCCATATTGTGAAACATACCCCCTTCCAATTGGATGAGGAATTATATACTTAAAAGAAAGGGTTGCATTAGAGGACAGATTAAAACGAGAGCTAGACTATCTACAATGAACATTTCACAAATCCTCTCTTCTAGCATTTGTAGTAGCATAAGTGAAACACAGAGGCCCCTCCCCCCAGCCTGTTCCCAATCCCGCCTCCCAGCTGCGGTGCCCTCCCCCTTCTCTATTTAATGGCAGCAGCGGTGCGTCGGCACCGCCTGGACACCAAAGGCAGGCCAAAGGCAAGCCCATCTGCGCCCGTCCGCGACCCAACTGCGACCAGCGTCAGGGACCCTGGCTCTCCGACCACCCACCGCTATGACTCACCTGACCTCTGCGCACTCAACCCCGGAAGAAAGATCAACTGCTAGCTGTCTTTGCTGAACACCACCCACGGCCAGTTCTCCTGCAGACACTGCCAACCATCCTTCACCACCCTCTGCAACCCCATGGTCACCGTGCTCACGCCAGACACCAACACCCCTGAAGCCCTGAGGTGCATCCTCCTCAACGTGCACTCCCTCCACAGACATGCTTCAGAGATCTGGGACCTCCTCAACACCCTCTTGCCAGACTTCACCATCTTTACAAAAACATTGACCAATGCTTCCACCGCCCCCGACATTGCGACCGTCATCCCCGATGGATACACAATCCAGAGCAAGGACCGCCCCAACTGCCCAGGAGGAAGACTCACAATCGAACACAAGAGCTCCCTCTGACTCTCCACCTCCAGCATGGGCATCTCCTCTTCCACCACCAAACACCTCCATTTCCAGAACCAGATCAGCACCAGAACGAGCCTACACAGCACCCTCACCTACAAACCCCCGGACCACGAACTTCGTTTACCAATACCATTGCCGATCTCATCGCGCCCCACGCCATTGACTACATGGGCATCGGAGACCTCAACTTCCACCTCGACAACCTCAGCGACCCCAATTCCGCCACCCTCCATGACAACCTTGCCAACCTCGGACTGAAACAGCTTGTCACCACCCCCACCCACAAGCCGGAACACACTTTCGACCCAATCTTCGGAGGAGGAAACAACATCCACTTTAGACACAACACCCAACCCCCCTTGACAGACCACCACTGCGTACAATTTTCCTTCAACAACGGCAACACCCACAATCCCAAACCACGCCCACCGCAAAGGAAGTGGACAAAGGTCACAGAGGAGCTCCTCAACTCCACCCTCAACCACGATCCCCCTCTCACCTCTTCAGACGCCAACTCTGCAGCCAAAGAACTACACCAATGGATTACCAACTGTGCAGACAAGCTTGACCCCCTCCGCAACCACGACAGACGATGCCCCATGAAGGCCACCTGGTTCACCACTGACCTCCAAGAAACCAGGCGCACCTGCAGGCATCTCGAGAAGCAGTGGAGGAACAGCAAAACAACTGAAGACCAAACCACCTACAAGAACGCCAAAACAGAATACCACCAACTCATGAGATCCACCAAGAGGGCCTACATCCGGAACAAAATCCTCGCCCACTCCAGCAACTCAAAAGAACTCTTTAGCATCATCCAGGAATTCACCAAACTCCCCCCAGCAAAGCCACAGACGGCAAACCTTCCCAGGACCTGCAACAAGCTTGGCTCCTACTTCCATCTGAAAATCAAGGCCCTCTGCAAGAACTTCAGCGAACAGACTCCAGAAACCACCCCTTACCCCAGCAACGACAGCGAGCCTGCCATCGTCACCTTGACCCCGGTCACCACCGAAGAAACCGCCCCGACCATGAACAGGACTTACTCAGAAGCCCCCACAGACCCCTGTATGCTGCACATCTTCCACAGACCTGCCGCCGCCATAGCGCCCGAGCTGCAACACACCATCAACGCTACCTTTGAATCCAGCACATTCCCTGATGACTGGAAATGCTCAGAAGTCAAGCCCCTCCTCAAGAATCCCTCTGCAGACCTGATGGGCTGAAAAACTACCGACCCATCTCTCTTCTTCCCTTCATGGCCAAAGTCACAGAGAAAATCGTCAACACCCAGCTGACAAACTTCATCAAGAAGAACGCCATACTCAACCCTTTCCAATCCAGATTCCGCAGCAACCACTACACCAGGACTGCCCTCCTCTCCACCACAGATGACATCCGCATGCTCCTCGACCATGGCCACACTGCGGCCTTCATCCTACTAGACTTCTCCGCAGACTTCGACTCTGTCTCCCACCGCACTCTCAGTCAGACTCCACAACGCCAGCATATAAGGAACCACCTTTGACTGGCACTGGTCCTTCCTCACCGGAAGAACCCAAAGGATCAGACACCTGCCCTTCCTCTCCGAACCCACAGAGATCAACTGCAGAGTACCCCAAGGATCGTCACTTAGTCCTACACTCTTCAACATCTACATGGACACCCTCGCCACCATCCTCAGACAGCATTGACTGAAGACACCCAGCTCATACTCTCCCTCACAGAGGAACCTGACGCCACCAGACTCAGCTTCCTGGAAGGAATGAAAAACGTTGTATCCTGGATGAGAAGCAGCTGTCTGAAGCTCAACTCGGAGAAAACAGAAGCCTTTTACCTCGGACCCACCCCCTCAGCTTGGTACATCACCTTGTGGCCCACTGCCCTCTGCAACCCACCGACCCCCACTGGCCACGCCAAGAACCTCAGCATCATACTCGACTCCTTCCTCACCATGACCCGCCAAAATAACGCCATGGCCTCCACCTGCTTCAACACCCTCTGCCTCTTTCGCAAGACCTTCAAATGGATCACCCCAAATCCAGGAAGACTGTCACCCATGCATTCATAACAAGCAGACTGGACTACGGAAACGCCCTTTACACTGGAATTAAAAAATCCCTGGTACACAAACTCAAGACCGTACAGAACACTGCAGCCAGACTCGTCCTCGGCATCCCACGACATGAACACATCACCCAACATCTGTGAGACCTCCTCTGGCCCCCCTTCGAGAAGAGAATAACTTTCAAGCTACTCACCCACGACTACAAATCCCTACACAACACCAGACCCAAATACCTCAACAAAAGAGTATCCTTCCACATACCCAGGAGAAACCTCCGCACCTCCGCTCCTCCGACCTCACCAGCACAGCGACCATTGGCATCCTCAGAACTAGAGCAGGTGGAAGAGCCTTCTCCTACATTGCTGCAAAGGCCTGGAACGAGCCCCTGATCAACATCAGATGGTCCCCCCACCTTCAGGAAGAGCCTCAAGACCTTGCTCTTCGGCTGCCCAGGAGCTGCAGTCCCTCCCCAGCACCCTGAGACCCTCACGGGTGAGTAGTGCGCTTTACAATTCTTTGATTGAGTCATTGACATATTTATTCATTTAGGTTCAGAAAAAAGCAATGATTAGTGGAATCAGGTAAGGAATAGCTATATATAAGGAGTGTGGAGTGTGTGGGCCAGCGTTAATATTACTAAGTGGAGTGGGCTCCTACCCAAATATTAAGGCATGTGTATACACAGTTTGGAAATTGCAAGCAACTGTGGGTGATCTGAGAGCTGAGCAACATTATAGATCCTGATCCAAGCAGAAGTGGCTAGAGTCAAAAAGGGAAGGCTGCAAAGTGGTTGTTGCTGTAGACGAGTCAGCCCGGACTCTATCCCTATAAAGGGTGGCAGACAGGGAGAAGGACAAGGGTTAAAAACCAAGGATTGGTATGCTGCCAAGCTTATACAGATACAGTAAGGCTACAAGAGGGGTTACTGCAGCAGGTGGAAGTCCAAGCTTGAAAGGAATGGCAACACAACAATCGTGAACGATAGACCTCATCAAAATAATGCCGTGGGTTAAAGTAGTTGTTCTGCAATCTCTGTAGTCTGGGCATCTCTACTAGGGACAATGGACTTTCCCTAATTCATAAAATGAATAAAAGAGTCCCCTCTAGTCTCTCCCTTGCAAGCCGAAAGAAATTGGAGCTCCCTTACATTCTCAGGTGATTTATATGCAGATGGTTTTCCAGAGAGGAAGACACAGCAGCACGCACTAGATAGGAAACCCACAGGCCTCTAACAGGTGCATGAGCAGTTCTCACTACAAACAGAGAGAGAGATCCAGTCCTCCCCAAGCTCATGGTCCAGAGCACTCCCAAGTCTACAAGGGAGTAACAAGGCAATTTACCTCCCCTATCCATTGATGTAAAACAGTGGAGAGAACCTCTAGTTTCAGAGCTCTATGTAGCCCCCTCTCTCTTGTGTGGATGTTAGCATTGATAATCAGTTCCCATGGAGAACAATCTTCTTCAAGCAAATGGGTCATTGACTAAATCATGAAGTTGCCCTTTCCTGTGCCAATTGCGTTGGATGTGTCTTGTTTGTAAAATGAGAAATCTGAGTGTGGTTTGGGACACACAGCTTAATTTCTCTGCTCAGAGTAATCAAGTTACTTCAGCCTGTTATTTTAAATTAAAAATTCTACGGAAGATCCTACCATTACTTCCAATGGAGCTGAGGAAAACTGTGGTGCTTGCACTTGTATTGTCTCGCATTGACTATTGGAATGCACTTTAACTAGGCGTTGACAAACCGCAGCTTACTAAACTGCAATCCCTTCAGAATACGGCTGCTCGTACATTACTTAACATACCTAAATTCAATCATATTTCCAGGGCCATTAGGAGTCTTCCTTGACTCCCGTTAAAGCAGTGTATCGAATTTAGGGCTCTTTGCCTAGTCCGCAAAACCCTGTATGGCGGAGGTCCTATGGCGTACCACAGTTTATTTCAATTGTACCGTCCAGGGCGTTCACTACGGTCGGCCAATCAGGCCTTGGTTAAAATCCCGAAATGGAGGAAGGCCAGATGGGGTGGGAGATGCCTTTCATACTTGGCTCCCAAACTCTGGATTAGGCTGCCTTTGGATATCAGATCTCAACCAGCTCTTTCCAAATTCCGTGGCCTATTAAAAACCTGGCTCTTCCAGGTCTAGCAGTGGATCTTGTACCAGCGGATTTACCCTTCTTTCTATGTTTTTCGGCAATCGAGCGCTATAGAAAACCCCTACTTACTTACTTACTTATTAACGTACTTGTAGCAAATGCCCCTTTTTGTCAATGGTCATCCCAGGTTCTGTCATCATGGAGTACAGCCTGTACTCCGTGATGTACTGTACTGGGAAGATAGAGTGTCTGTAATGGGCTCCATTTCAGATCTTTCTTTAACAAGACTTAGTGGTGATGCTGCTCTTTGTAGTACCTTTTTTTTCAAAATAAATACATTTCAAATTATTTTCACACATCTTAAAATAGCGAACAACGAGCGCAAACCAAACGTTTTACTTGTAGCCAACATTAAATAATCAATTTGATTAGCACCGGATCTTCCCAACGGAAGTAAATGGAGATTATTTGGAAGCTAGTACAGACTACAGAGCAGCGAAGCATGATTTCTTGGAAAATATAATGCCATAAGGTTCTCAGAGGCTATGCTCAAATCCGGTAAACAACAGGGTTGTACTGACACTTAATACCCTCTGGTGGAATGTGTAGACAAAAGCCTGAGGGGGCTAATTTGAAGGCGTGAATTGACACCTGCTGAAAACACATGCCAAACATTGGAGGAAATACACTTTAATTCTAATGCATAGTTTTTGTAGATTTCTCACAATATGCTTCCCACTGAAATTAGGAAATAGTTTAAACAGTATGACCAAAACAGATTTCGTTGGATTGGTATCATTAAAGATAGACACGATGTGAAAGCCTCTATCTCCTCCTTGTGGTAGTATTAGGTTATTACAATGCAGGAGTCTAGAAGCAAGCTAACATCAGTATGGTATGTCTTTCTTTTTACCTCACCTTTTTAGGTCTCGCCTGTTGTCGATGCGCATGCGCATCGAGCAAAGCGAGACTATTGCGAGTTATCCACACTTTATCTGCACTGCAAGGAATCGTGGCGATTCCTTGCAGTGCCCGTGAGTTTTAAGGTCAATGCGCATGCGCATTAAGCTTATGCGCATGCGCATTGACCTTAAAAGTCACGGGCGCGTGCACGTCCGTCTCCTAACAACACACACACACCCTCTCCCCCGCTCCGCCCCCTCCCGCCGTGTCGCATTTCTCTTTCTCCTCCCCCTCCCCTCTCTCCCCTCCGTCTCGGTTCACACACACCCTCTCCCCCGCTCCGCCCCCTCCCCGCCAACACCGCCTCGCGAGCTCGTCATTCCAAACCCGCCCTCCCCCGCCTGAGAACGGCATGGCACAGTGGTAAACAGAATACCCAGTAACACGTATTCATGCTCGGGCGGCACTTCCTCCATGTTCACCACCCAAACACATCCTGATGGGGCCCTTAACCAGAAGGCATCAACAATCTTTCCTTTCTGCTTCCAACGCCAATTGCACCTACAACGAATCCGGATCTTGCATAAGGTCCCCCCGCCCCTCCCCCTCTGCTCTCAATACCTCAATCCAGAGCGCCATTTAAGTCCGCCATAATAAGCCGTGCTGCGCTTACTGGGTCAAGGGAAAAAGCACAAAGATGCCTTGTTTGTTTCGCTCCGAGGGACAGGGAGCCGCCACAGAGACCGGAACCAGCGTCAGAGAAGGAAAGCCTTCCAGATCTTCAACCATGGTAGTCGATTCACCGATGCTGTACACACGTCCCTAACAACGTCATTTCAGGCGGACACCATCATACATGACAGCACCAAAACAAAAGAGAAGGCAGCATTCGTTGTCCCGCTAAGCACCACCTTTTGTCCGTCCAGGCAGCCGCTCAATGCAAACACCTCCCAGTGCCATGTAAAGCCACCCCCAACAACACAAAGGAAAACCCGGATATACAAGCAGAATCCACTGTGAGACACTGGCCTGCCCGCCCATGTGACACATCAGCAGCCCAACATCAAACAAACGCCAGAACACGTCAGACAGCCCACAGATGATTAAACACAACTGATTTATCTGCACGTCATGCAAGGCCATCGCAACATAACGCCCTTCGGCCCACACACACATCTATCTAACCCCAGTGCTTAATTCGATTATAAAAATTGAAAGTGTAACTCCAAAAGTTTTTCTTAAGAGATCGCTGCTTAATACCAAGGCTGCTTACTCTGGATTCTACCTCACGCCTCTTCCTTCCACTCCTGTGACGATCTCAATCGTGCAGGGTTTGCCATTTTTGCTTTCTTTGTTTTCTGCATTTCTGACTCCTGCTCTGGGTCAAAGTCTGATGACAGAACCTCAACCCCTCACCCTCAATCCCTCACCCACACTCACCCACACTCACCCTCACCCACCCTCACCCACCCTCACTCACCCTCACTCACCCTCACTCACCCTCACCCTCACTCACCCTCACTCACCCTCACCCTCACTCACCCTCACCCTCAACCCCTCACTCACCCTCACTCACCCTCACTCACCCTCAACCCCTCACCCTCACCCACCCTCAACCCCTCACCCACCCTCAACCCCTCACCCTCACTCACCCTCAACCCCTCACTCACCCTCACTCACCCTCAACCCCTCACTCACCCTCACTCACCCTCAACTCCTCACCCACCCTCAACCCCTCACCCTCACTCACCCTCAACCCCTCACTCACCCTCACTCACCCTCAACCCCTCACTCACCCTCACTCACCCTCAACCCCTCACTCACCCTCACTCACCCTCACTCACCCTCACTCACCCTCACTCACCCTCACTCACCCTCACCCACCCTCACCCTCTCACTCACCCTCACTCACCCTCAACCCCTCACCCTCACCCACCCTCAACCCCTCACCCACCCTCAACCCCTCACCCTCACTCACCCTCAACCCCTCACTCACCCTCACTCACCCTCAACCCCTCACTCACCCTCACTCACCCTCAACTCCTCACCCACCCTCAACCCCTCACCCTCACTCACCCTCAACCCCTCACTCACCCTCACTCACCCTCAACCCCTCACTCACCCTCACTCACCCTCAACCCCTCACTCACCCTCACCCTCACTCACCCTCACCCTCAACCCCTCACTCCCCCTCACTCACCCTCACCCTCACTCACCCTCAACCCCTCACCCACCCTCAACCCCTCACCCACCCTCAACCCCTCACCCTCACTCACCCTCAACCCCTCACCCTCACTCACCCTCAACGCCTCACTCACCCTCACTCACCCTCAACCCCTCACTCACCCTCAACCCCTCACTCACCCTCACTCACCCTCACCCTCAACCCCTCACTCACCCTCACTCACCCTCAACCCCTCTCACCCTCACTCACCCTCAACCTCACCCTCACTCACCCTCACCCTCACCCTCAACCCCTCACTCCCCCTCACTCACCCTCACCCTCACTCACCCTCAACCCCTCACCCACCCTCAACCCCTCACCCACCCTCAACCCCTCACCCTCACTCACCCTCAACCCCTCACCCTCACTCACCCTCAACGCCTCACTCACCCTCACTCACCCTCAACCCCTCACTCACCCTCAACCCCTCACTCACCCTCACTCACCCTCACCCTCAACCCCTCACTCACCCTCACTCACCCTCAACCCCTCACCCTCACTCACCCTCAACCTCATGCTAAAGATTTACAAAAAAACCCATAAACAATTCTAAAAGCACTAACTCTAATGCTGCGAGACCTATTGCATTTCTAATGCTTGTTGTAATGATCATCATTTTGGTAACACTAGTTCACTGCTTGGCACTTCAAATGACCACACGCTTTCAGCTTAATTTTCTGTCTCCCGAGATGAACTCATTGAATCGAAAACAACTCGGGCAGCCAAACCGGGATGAAATCTGAAAGCATTACATTTCCCCTGCAATTTTCATATCATTGCGCGGAAGGAATTAAATGCCTTTATGAGACATGAATGCGTTCAAAGAGGTGAGGAAACTGCAGGGTTCTTTATATCCCAGTCCCCTGATATAACTTGCTAAAAAAAATTGTTGTCCAGAGATTTTCATTTTTTCTTTGGGTTTTTGGATCATTAGAGAAGTAATTAAGCTTGGATAGAAACATTTCTGATTTGGGCCGAATTTTTCTGGATGACATTTTTAAAAATGGAGGATGTTTTTTGGTGATGATGAAATTGAAATTAAATGAAATTATAATTTTTAAAGTGCATTACTACTCATGGGTGTCTAGGCGCTGGGGCTCCCAATGGGTAAAAGTAAAGGTGGTTTGACCAGACAAGTGCAGATCGTAAAAAGGAATATATGAGTAGTGTGCTAATTATTAAACAACCATGTTTTAATTGCCTTGAAAAAGGTAAGCAGGTTGTTTATAGATTTTAGTTTGAGGGGCATTGCGTTCCAACGTTTGGCAGTGGCCACTGCAAAGGTCTTGCTTCTTCTGGTGGCTCTCTTGATTTTAGATACAACCAAATTGGCTTGAAAGGAAGATCCTAAAACCCTAGACAGGGTGTACCATTGAAAGAGATGCCTGATTGATTCTGGGCCATCAGGATGAAGGGCCTTAAAAGCTATGCACAGAGACTTAATCATTACCCGCTTTCTCACCAGGAGCCAGTGAAGAAGAGGGAGAGATTGGGAGACCGACTGATGTTTTGGTATCCCAAGAAGCAATCTGCTGCTGCATTTTGGACTATCTGGAGTTTATGCTGAGCTTTCTTGTGACCTGTCAGGAAAAGGCCATTACAATAGTCTATTTTTGTAAAGACCAGTGCAGTAATCACTGCCTTGCGTAGGTCCAGAGGAATACAGGGGAAAACCTTCCTACGTGATTTAATCAAAAAGAAACACTAGGAGGTGATGGCACTAGCAAGTCCCACAAAAGAAAGCTTATCGTCGAATTGGGCTCCCAGGTTTTTGGCTTTGGGAACAGGAGTTTGGAGAGCTCCCATTTCCTGAGGCCACCATTTGGGAGACCAAAACGAAGGGCAATTAGCAAAAAGTACCACCTCAGTTTTGTCTGAGTTTAATTTCAGGCCAGTGTTAGACATCCCGCTCCCGATCTGTTGCATGCAGTCATGGAAGCATTCTCCAGTCCTATCTGCATTTCCTGTGATAAACACTACAATCTGGGTGTTGTCAACATATGAGACAATTGAGAAACCAAAGTTTTATTAAATGCAGCTCGAGGAGTAATGTATAGATTAAAAAGAGTTGGACTCAATGCCGATCCCTGCAGTACACCACATGGTAGTGTAAAAGACGTTGAGCAGTGGCCATTGGATGCCACAAACTGAATTCTGTCAGTGAGAAAGGATTTTAGGAGATTAAGGGCAGTGGCTCTGATGCCGAACTCATACAGGTGATTGATGAGAAGTCCATGATTAACGGTGTTGAATGCTGCAGAGAGATCCAACAAAATTAAGGCAGCATTCACTCCTTTGTCTAGAGTTGTTCTAATGTACTCTGAGGCTATGATCAGAGTGGACTCCGCGCTGTGTTGGCTTCTAAAGCCAAACTGGGATGGATCCAGCAACTTATGTTCCTGGATGAAAAGAGAAAGCTCAGTGTTCATGGCTTGCTCTACCATATTGGCTGGAAAAGGAAGCTGGAGATAGGCCTGTAGTTGCTGGGATTATCTGCGTCCAGGTTAGGTTTTTTTAGGAGAGGGAGAATTGATGCTATTTTCCAATCTATGGGGAAACACCCTACAAGGAACATTTGATTTCAAATCAATAAAAGGTGACCAGGAACAATGGCAGAGGCTAGCTGTAGTACTCTAGGTGGACAAGGATCAGAAGGTGGCCTGATTTGATTTGATTGAACAGCTCTGTTACTTGATCAATTGAAAGGGGGAGATGTAGGAGAGTAGGATCTGCTTTTTATAGTTACCCCCACTTTTTGCTGATGTTTCACTGTTTTTTGACTTTTAGTCTTGCTGGGGCCCTGCTATCCAGAGCCCAGCCTAGCTGCTTCCTCTCTAAAATGATTCCATGTGCTTTAGGTACACTCCAGATTGGATCCTGGAGTACCCTTGTGAGTCCATAGTATATGGTACACCATGTTCCCAGGGCATAGGTATCCCAGAGGCCTGCCAGGGGCTGAAGCATGTATTATGCCACCCCTGGGCAGCCTTCCAAAATGACACAACAGGTCTGTTACAGCAGCCTGTGCAAGGTGGTGTATGCACCCCTTACTTAGATATAGGATCCCTATATCTACCTTATATCACTGCACATATAAACTTAACAATTACCCCTATGGCAGGCCCTATCTATCCTGAAGGCAGGGTGCTGGGTTTTCTGTGAGAGGGTGCCTATGCATGAGCAGGACCCCTCTGCAGCCTTCAGAATCTATTCTCCGGGGTTGTTCTGTGATGCAGCCAGACCATATACACTTAAGTGCATCACAACCTTGCGGTAAATGCTAACTTTGGAATGGTTGCAAGGAAACATGCTGTGTTTTGTGTCAAACACCTTGGAATCATACCTCCATGCCAGTACTGGCAGCAGAGGTATGATTCCACCCTCCTAGAGGGAGAAACATGGCAGGTACCAGCTTAACAGAACCCTGGCATCACAAAATAGATGCTGTAGACATGAGTCTGGCCTCCTGCTGCTGGACGAAACTTCGGCAGGGGAGGCCTGGATAATAGGTTTCCTGTCACAGGGAGGTGTCACCACTAGTGGACAATATATGGCAGGCCAACTTCTCACAGGAGAAAGCAGAGAAAATAGCGTTTGAGGACTGATATGGTGCTGATAATTCAGTGGCCAAATTAGGTACTTCACAGGTATTGATCCCTGTCTGAAAGTCCTCCGATATCACCAGCTGAGGGTTCTTAGTCGAGCCAACAACCTCAGAGCTTTGGTTTGCGGCAAAGACGTTAAAGATAACCTCTACCTTATCTTTAAAGAATGTGGCAACTTTGTTACAGAAAGAGGCATCTACACTGGAGTTTTAGCCGTCGAGGAATTTCTCAGTTTGACTACTTTAGAAAAAAGCTATTTAGGAGTGTTGATGGCTGAATTGATTTTATTTGTAAAAAAGTTGGATTTAGCTTTAATCAATAGTTTTTTATATAGTAGCAACGCTGTTTTTTAAGTAACTTTGTTCTCTGCGCGATAGTTAGACCTCCATTTTCTCTCTAATCTTCTGCACAATTGTTTGGCAAATCTGAGCTCTTCATTGAACCAGGGTTCAGATGGTGTAGATCGGTTTTTGTTTCCACGTTTGGCAGGAACCAGACCATCAATGGATGAGCTGATCCATTGTTGGTAATCATTTATTGCTGAGTCAAGATCAGAAGATACTGGTTTGTATGAGGGACTTAAGGCATCAGTAAATTGGACCTCTGATATTTTATACCAGGGTCGATAGCTAAAGGTAAACGGGGACCCAGGCTCTTCGGAGCTGTGTTCATCAGCCATTTCAACAGCATGATGCTATATTTCAGGAACCATGAGACCTATATATTTCATTTTGGTGTCAAAATATAGGTTGGGACCTATATTTTGACACCAAAAAGGTTGGGAGTAAAGTAGTCTTATAGAAGCAGAAAATAACTCCTCAGAGCAGCCCTTCTACCATTTCACAAAATGGCAACTATAATAGAGGGTGAAGTGACTTGAAAAAATTAAAACGAAAAATAATGGTTTTTAATCCTTTTATAAAACACACCATACAATGGCTATGAACTGAATATGAAAACAACATTTTTATCACTCCTGCTATAGACATATTTTCACAGTTCACCATATTTGCTTTGGCAATCGCTCGGGTACAATCGCTTCTCTGTTGAACATTTGGGAAGAGAATATTAACAGGGACATCTTTTTGTAGCACAGGTTTTGCAAGTGCATGCAAGTGTAAGTTCTGTGGGTACTGGCTTTAGAAATTTCGTAGGTTTTAGCGCCCAATCAATATCTTCCTAACCAAATTCACATGGATCTTTCTCTAAATATGCATGATCCAAAACATTTACACATCTTCTGCTCAAGTAGAATACTCTTTCAATATGTCCACGCACAGAATATGATGTCAGTGGAAGGTAACTTAGCAGGACTGATCTCTTGAACTGACTGTACCGAATATTGTCAAATGTGTGACAGGCAAGTCAAGTCAAGTCAAATAATTTATATAGCGCACTACATACCCAGAGGGTCTCAAGGCGCTTGAGGAAGGGTGGGAAATTACTTGTCGAATATCCAGGTTTTAAGCTGCTTTCTGAAGGCTAGGTGGTTTTGAGTAAGGCGGAGGTGAATGGGACGGGAGTTCCAGGTTTTAGCCGCTAAGTAGGAGAAGGATCTTCCCCCCATGGTGGTTTTGTTGATGCGTGGAACAGCAGCGAGGGCTTGGTTAGAGGAACGTAGCTGGCGGGAGGGAGTGTAGAAGGATAGTCGCGTGTTGAGGCATTCGGGTCCAAGTTCGTAGAGTGCTTTGTGTGCGTGGGTGAGGAGGCGGAACGTTATCCTCTTATTGACAGGGAGCCAGTGGAGGTCTTTCAGGTGACCGGAAATGTGGTCTTTACGCGGGATGTCTAGTATGAGTCTGGCTGAAGCGTTTTGGATGCGTTGGAGTTTTTTCTGAAGTTTTGCGGTGGTACCGGCGTACAGGGTGTTTCCGTAGTCCAGGCGGCTTGTAACCAGTGCGCGGGTGACCGTTTTTCTAGTTTCGGTGGGGATCCAGCGAAATGTTTTTTTGAGCATGCGAAGAATGATGAAGCAAGATGATGAGACGGCGTTGACTTGTCTAGTCATCGAGAGTGAGGAGTCCAGGATGACGCCCAGGTTCCGTGCGTGGTCCGTTGGGATGGGTGCTTTTCCTAGGGCCGCTGGCCACCAAGAGTCGTCCCAGGCGGAAGGGGAGGTACCTAAGATGAGGACTTCTGTTTTGTCTGAGTTCAGTTTAAGACGGCTGTGCTTCATCCACTCGGCTACTTCTTTCATCCCTTCGTGTAGGTTGGTTTTGGCGGTGTTAGGGTCTTTGGTGAGTGAGAGGATCAGTTGAGTGTCATCAGCGTAGGAGATGATGTTGAGGATGTGTTGTCGTGCGATGGTCGCGAGGGGGCTCATGTATACGTTGAAGAGGGTGGGGCTGAGTGAAGATCCTTGTGGCACGCCGCAGATGACTTCGGTGGCTTCTGACTTAAACGGTGGGAGGGTGACTCTCTGAGTTCTTCCGGCAAGGAACGAGGTGATCCAGTCCAGTGCTTTTCCTTGAATTCCGATGTTGTTGAGGCGTTGTATAAGGGTGCTATGACAGACTGTGTCGAAGGCTGCGGAGAGGTCAAGCAGGATGAGGGCGACTGTGTCTCCGTTGTCCAGTAGTGTTCGAATGTCGTCTGTTGCTGCGATGAGTGCGGTCTCGGTGCTGTGTTTGGCTCGGAAGCCAGATTGTGAGGAGGCGAGGGATTTGTTGGTTTCGAGGAAGGCGGCGAGCTGGTTGTTGACGGCTTTCTCGATGACTTTGGCCGGGAATGGTAGGAGCGAGATGGGGCGGTAGTTTTTGAGTTCGGTGGGGTCTGCTGTGAGTTTTTTCAGAAGGGCGCTGAGTTCGGCGTGTTTCCAGCTTTCCGGGAAGGTGGCGGAGTTGAGGGAGCAGTTGATGACGTCTTGGAGGTGGGGTGCGATGATGGAGTCTGCTTTGTTGAAGATGTGGTGGGGACATGGATCTGTGGGGGATCCTGAGTGGATGGAGTTCATCAGGCGAATGGTGTCCTCAGTGGAGATTGGGTTCCAGTCGTAAAGGATGTTCAAGGGGGGTTTAGGTTCAGTGGGTTGGTCTCCGGGTTGGTTGTTGAAGCTGTTATGGATGTCGGCGATTTTGTCGTGGAAGAATGAAGCTAGGGAGTCACAAAGGATTTGAGAGGGAGTGATGTCGTTGGAGTTGGCAGTCGGGTTGGTAAACTCTTTGACGATGTTGAATAGTTCCTTGCTGTTGCGGGCGTTGTTGTCTAGTCGGTCTTTGAATGCGGATTTCTTGGCTGTCCGGATCAGTTGGTGGTGTTGACGGGTGGCGTTTTTGAAGGCGTCTCTGGTGCTAGTGTTTGGGTCTTTTTTCCAGGCTTTCTCAAGGGAATGACAGAGTTTCTTGGATTTCTTAAGGTCATCGTTGAACCAGGGGGCGTTTTGCTGCCTAGCTTGATTTAGCGTTTTTTCAAGGGTGCTAGGTTGTCGGCGCTGTGGGTTAGCCATTGTGTGAGGTTGATGGCTGCTTGGTTAGGGTTCGACGAATAGGCAGGGGGGTTTTGAAGAAGCGATGTGGAGATCTGGTCGATGGTGATTTTGTTCCAGTTTCTTTGCAGAGTAGGTTGAGGGTGGTTGTGGATTGTGGTTTTTCTCCGCACACGCACATTGTATTTTATTACGTCTTTAAAGTCACACTCTTCTTCTGTCTCAGCAAATCCTTTTAGGAACTTCACAGGTTCAGCAGTTAAAGCGCCAAGCTTTGTTCCACTTTTGCTTATAGTGTCATCACCCGTAACAATATATGCCCTAATAAAAATACTGCTAAAAACAATTGATGGACAGAATGCAGAAAAATGTCATACATTCACGCCAGTACAGAGATCTGGGCCTAAATCCATAGTTGTTTGCTCTCGATGCTATTCGAGTTTAAACCCAGCCATATGCAAATCAGTCTTGACCCTGCTCCCAATGGGAACAGCCCAGCCCGAACTGCCAGGCAAGGTCCTCCCTGGACTGGAAACAAGCATCCTGGGACTGGTTTCTGAGTTTCACCCCTCATCAGCCAGGATATCTTGACTCCAGTGGCATGGAGAGCATGGGACCCACGTCTAGGCATACCCGTCTCACTTGGGGTGATAAATGCAAAAAGAACAATTGATGGACAGAATGCAGAACAATGTCATACATTCACCCCAGTACAGAGATCTGGGCGTAAATCCTTTGTATTTTTGCTCCCCATGCCATTCCAGTTTGAACCCAGCCATATGCATATCAGTCTTGACCCTGCGCCCAATGGGAACAGTCACCTGAACTGCCAGTCCATGTCCTCCCTGGATTGGAAACAAGCATCCTAGGACCAGTTTCAGGGTTTCACCCCTCATCAGCCAGGCTGGCCTGAATCCAGTGGGGCAGAGAGCACGGGACCCACGTCTGGGCAAACGCGTCCCACTCTGGGTGATAAATGCAAAAAGAACAATTGATGTAGAGAATGCAAAACAATGCCATACATTCACGCCAGTACAGAGATCTGGGCCTTAATCCATCATATGTTTTGCTCAGCAGGCCTTTCCATTTTGGACCCAGACATATGCAAATCAGTCTTGACCCTGCTCCCAATGGGAAAAGTCCAGCCCGAACTGCCAGGCAAGGTCCTCCCTGGACTGGAAACAAGCATCCTGGGACTGGTTTCAGAGTTTCACCCCTCATCAGCCATGTTAGCTTGACTCCAGTGGCAGGGAGAGCACAGGACCCACATCTGGGCATACCCGTTCCACACGGGGTGATAAATGCACAAAGAACAATTGAAGGACAGAATGCAGAACAATGTCATACATTCACCCCAGTACATCTGGGCATAAATCCATTTTTTTCCTCCCCATGCCATTCCAGTTTGAACCCAGCCATATGCAAATCAGTCTTTACCCTGCTCCCAATGGGAACAGTTCAGCCCGAACTGCCAAGCCACATCCTCCCAGGACCAGAAACAAGCATCCTAGGACCGGGTTTGAGTTTCTCCCCTCATGAGCCAGGCTGGCTTGAATTCAGTGGGGCAGAGAGCACGGGACCCACGTCTGGGCAAACCCGTCCCACTCTGGGTGATAAATGCAAAAAGAACAATTGATGTAGAGAATGCAAAACAATGTCATACATTCACGCCAGTACAGAGATCTGGGCCTTAATCCATCATATCTTTTGCTCAGCAGGCCTTTCCATTTTGGACCCAGCCATATGCAAATCAGTCTTGACACTGCACCCAATGGTAACAGTCCAGCCCTTACTGCCAAGCCAGGTCCTCACTGGACTGGAAACAAGCATCCTAGGACTGGTTTCAGGATTTCACCCCTCATCAGCCAGGATAGCTTGACTCCAGTGGCATGGAGAGCACGGTACCCACGTCTGGGCATACCTGTCCCACTCGGGGTGATGAATGCAAAATGAACAATTGATGGACAGAATGTAGAACAATGTCAGACATTCACCCCAGTATGGAGATCTGGGCCTAAATCCATCGTTTTTTTGCTCCCCACACAAAAATACTGGGCATCTCTGGGCCAAATTTCTTTTATAGAATATGAAACAATATTAAGTATCTTTTCTGTCCTTTTCCTTAACGTATCCATAACTCTGAAAATCCTGACTTATGCACATTGCAACAAATCTAAGTAGCACAATAATAACATCTATGTCATTTAACAGCACAATGAATCGATTGGAACCATTTTGAATAGCCCACTCAACATGTGGCATAACACGAAAGTCAATGGAATAGGTAAGATAAATACAAATTATCCTAAAAGTAACTCACCTTGTGCCTGCCAAAATCACAAAGCAGAAGGTGAGAGAATCCTTATTTTAAAAGATTTAATTCCCATATGCTATTGTCTATTTCCCACCCTGCCACATCATTACATCCCCAATCACACCCCCCAGGATATTGCGGCATAGAATTGCAAATTTAGCGGCACAAAAATGGAAATTTAGTGGCACAAAAATGGAAATTTTGCAGCATTATTGCGGCACTTTATTTTACTCTTAATTATTCCTTTTAAGCCTTAAATCATTGCAAACTGATTTAGCAGAGTATTTAACTTTGAAAAATGCATTATAAACTATCTGAGAGTTCCTTTCAGCTGTTATTCGTGAATTGCGAAATTGCAAAATGCTGGAAGGTCGACTCAGTGTTTCCCCTCCTCATTGCCTTCCCTCTCTCTCTATTCTTCTTCATCCACCCCTTCCTCTTGCTTCCCTCACTTCTGGGATATTCCCAAACAATAAAGTTTTGTAAAAACCCATAACAAAACAAGAATTGCCAAATGGCTGGTGGCCAACGCCTGACCTATTGGTTTTGCCAATGTTCTAGATTCTGTCAGTTAAAGTCTGTACTTGGTTCCAAGCAGCCTTTAGATCATTAACTAATTGCACACATGAATATTTCTATCAGCTAGTAGCTACCTCTTCCTTCTCTAACTTCACTTTCAACTTGCAACAACTCATCTGTCAGGAACGGCCACTTTTTTTTTAAAATAAAAAGATTGGCTACTTCGATCAAATTAATAAAGCTTGCTAATGTCATTCTCTCGTCCCCCTCCCCACTTCGTCCTCTGATTCAGTCCCTCTCTTTTTGCTCCCTTAATTTCCTAGATCCGTTTGCCATGTTGCTCTACCTGCATCCTTGGCATTTGTAAGTCGGCACACTGCCTACACAACTTTGTGCTAAAAAAATCTATCCTTTTTCCTATAGTGTTTATTCTGTACATAATTATTATGTGTAGCAGAACACGTACACATCCTTCATTAGTGAAACCCTCTAGATAGGTGGGTATTTCATTCATTCCGCTCCCTCACTCAGCTCCTCGGGCCTCTGAAGCAAGCAACATTTACAGTTTACTTCTGCGGTCTAATCCCCCCTCCCTCCCCCCCAATTCAACTTGAGAGGGACGCCTAACAGTTCAGCGCAAAGGTCAATCTCTCAAGGCTGCGCCGTACAGTCTACAGCCATCACTCAGTCGAGTTTCCTCCAACAAGCGGTAATCGACACACTAGAAATGTGAGATGTGCTTTTTCGACCACATTTCAAAGTCTTAATAAAAGTGCTACGTTATATCTTATGCATTTCTGGCTCACATCGTTAAAAACAAATACCCACCACGTCTGCTCACTAACAAACAGCTGCTCGGAAAAACCAACACGAATCTGGCACCTGCTTATTTACTACCCCCTTAGAAATATATTTGCTTAGGTTGGAAATCTTGACCGTATTATTGACACTCAAACAATAGGTAAAATTTAAGCGGCCCTTGTTCCGGAACGAATGAAGGAGAGGAAAGAGAGGTAAGACCTGCTTCTGAAGTCACTGTCTTCCTTCAGCAAGCTTGGACGAGGGAAGACATGGGGCGCCACCTACCACTGCGCCATACAGACACACTCATCCCAGCTCTTTACCCCCTACCAGGAAGAAAGATCAACAACGGAACGGACCGCAGGTTACGTGTGTGCGTGCAGCAAATTGGAACTCCCCAGAAATCTGCAGGGAGACCATTTTTCGCGGCAATAATGGAAAATATTGCGGCTATCGCGCTCCTTAGCCGAAATCGCGAAAGGCTGGAGGGTCTGCCCAATGCCCAACTGCTCCTACCTGCACCAGCCGTGGCAGTTTTTCACAATACTGTTAGCATGCAGAAGAAATGAGGAAATGTCTCACAAGTTCCACGTGTACATTTTCCATTTGGTGACTTTTCACTCTTCTTACCTATTGACACATACAGCCAGAGTACAGATAACCACAGTAGCAGAGGTCCCTGCACTAACTGGTAAGTCAAACTGGTCAGGAGATGGTCAAAATGCATACATTGTGAGCAGACAACAGAGGGACATATGACTTTCAAATCTCAAAGGTAACAGGAGAGGAAAAACTAGCTTTATAATTATTGGAATTCTTAAAGGACAGTTACCTTTAGCAAATGACATTTGTGAATACCGAAAGACAAAATATAACATATCTAGGCTTATCATACCTTTGTGATTTCTGAACATTACATGTATCCCACCAACAGTTCCAGAACTGTGAGCTCAGTCCTGGAATCAAGTGCCACACCAAGTAGAAAAGGTGCCTCCACTAGATTGTGATTGTTTTTGTAGACTAAATCAAGAAATCCAATGTTAACAAATATAACAATGATGAACAAGAAGTGAGATACAATTGTCAGTAGGATTGAGAATGCGTCCACTCTCCAACTTAGAATATTTTTTCCATGCATGAAATTGTCCAGTCCGCCCAGCTGGTTATATATGTTATCATCGGATGGTATGGTTTTTGGCCCTTAACAAAACACGATAGTGGACCTTACTTCAGGAATTGTTGTTGTGTCAATTTGATAGACATTGCTTCTAGGCAGTGGGGCCATTATACGTTAAATGTTTGATCACTCATGATAATTGTGCCTGAAATTGAGTGCATTGCATGTGGCAGCAGAAATGTAAAGTTGCAAACACACTTATCATTGTACGTCCAAGGATGTCCTCCAAGATTCCAAGATCCACAGTGACTTCTGATACAAGGTTGGCTATGACATCTGGTCAGGGACCACACACTGGGCAGGGGTGGGGCCATGGTAAGTACATTCTAGAATAATGTACCTGAATGCTCATGCTCATGAAATGTGGTTTTAATCTCCGATGCATGTTGTATGTGTTTTACATCACTGTTGTCCTGCATCACAATGTGCCTACATATACCATTTAACCACATACCAGTATCACAACATGGTGGCTATTGAAAGGATAACACAAATTGTATGACAAGTGAGTGCAGAATGGACATAAAATAGTATATAGTGCCATATGAAGTGTACTTGACACATCTGGATTGTAATTAAATTATATAAAAACTCCCTAACAAAATTCCAAAGCACAAATCATATTAGAATTGGTGTGGATGAGGCTCACACTGATGCCAGTTGTGTACTTTTGTGATGGATGTATGGGCTGCTAAGGTGAATCTTCAGTAAGTGAAATTTTAAAATCTCTTGGCTGAAAGGCACAACGCAAATCCAGTGTAAGCTGCAACCATCAAAGTTTCTCAACGTACCCACAATGTGGGATCCGAGTCAAATGTTGCATTATGCTAGCCTCCTCTTCTACTGTATTCACCTATATAAGTGAGTGTATAATATATGAGGTTAGGATGTTTGTACACGACATCATATGTTGTTAGTTTAGTTCTATCATGATGTAGGAAATAGATTATGGGAATAGAGGACACCCAAAAGATGGACATAACAAATGTGTGATATCTCATTCCAAAATGAGTTTTGTGATTTTACGGGTAGGGAAGCACAAATGACACACAAAATGTACCTGACTATTGCACATCTCACATATAAACTCAGCAATACAATGTTTGAACTGATGTGCAAATGTGAAACTGGTCAGCCTATGGATGTACACTCCTTTCAACTTGTCAACAGACAACATCATACTCATGAGACATGGTAGTTATAACGGTGAAGGTGTAATCAATGTAATCTGGTGGCATCCTGATTATTTCCCCCCTTTCTTCAAATATCAGTAACTTTCTCATACACATTTGTCTGTTGATGTGTCATCTCATTGATGTCAGTGTTGTGTGGAGGTAACAGCTGGCAATTGCTGCATCTGAGCAGGGGCCCGCATGTAAAGTCTCCAAAGTAAACATGCTGCACATTGTCCAGGAATATCCTATTCGTGGTCATTGGGAATGACATATACATGTTAGCCCATAGCTACCATCTGGTGTACTGAAATATGGACATGTATGTCTCATCACAGCTGCTGACAGGATGACACCAGTACAGCATACAACAGCATCCCGGGGAATGCAAGACATCCTGGCTGTAGCAGTGAAACCCTCTTGCACCTGTCCAACAGGTAATTGTGGGGTGAAGTGTTTCCCTATCAAAACCATGACAAAGATCAAAATCCCCTTCTGCATAGAACCTGTAGTCGGTGTTTACAAAGTTACATACATATCATAAGTGTCACATGTGCCTGTTTGTATATTAGTAATGCAGATGATTGAGAATGGTGCCACTTCCCTCTACAGCTGCTGGATCGGGGACCACTTCATCAACAAAACCTATGAGGAGCATGGACAACAGTTGACATCAGGGGAGATCGCAGAGGGACATAAAGCTGTGGCTGGAGCTGGCGAGTTTGCTTGTGCAATGTACATCTCAGTTTAACACCTCAGTGCTATGGTGTGAGCTGCCATTTGTAGGGGAAGTCCTAGGGGAAGTCCAAACCAGGTCACATGTGCGTCATGTGTTGATGTAAAGTATAGTTAAACTAACCCTTGTGTTGTACCACATCTTATACTAGGTCAATTACTTATCTTGTTGCAACCTCTGTGTTCCAGGTGATGATGACGATGAGGAGGATGGACCTTCCACCAGTATTGGGCGACAGGCAATCAAAGGGGAAAATCCACTGCTCCTCCGGGCAGTATTGTCAGCTGCAAGTGCTGCACAAGTGGAGGAGGAAGTACCTGAGGAGGATGAATGATCGGAAGATGATCGTGACTATCTGTTCATCCTCTCAGAAGATGAAGATTCTGATGCCATGGCCAGATATTTTCCCACATTGCCCACATTTTGCAAGGCTTCACACCCTCTGCCCAGCAAGGTGCCTCAGCCTCCTCCAAAACAAAAGATTGCCTGTCCCCAGCACAGAGCTAACCCGCCACGGCTCACACATACCCTATCACAGATATCACTCCCTCACAGCCATCAAATCCGGGACAGATGTGGTGGTTCCCCTAGACACTCCTCCCTATACAATGTATCCCAGTCATTCTCTCCACCATCTGAGGGACATACCAACCCTGTTGTGATACAGGTATCCCCTGGGCACCATTCTCCTGTACACATGCTTCCACCTGCCACCCTCCCCCTGCTGTTAGACCTGGCGTTCTCATCCATGACCGACTCCAGCAGAGAGGGCCTGCACCTGGCCATGGTGGCCAGTGGGAGCAGGATTTCTTCAAACAGTAGGCAAATGTGTGACAGGATATTCGTGCCATAGGGGCTACCCTGTCAGACATGACTGAGGCCCTGCAGGACATGCGCCAAATCCCTCATGTGGTGGACGGACTGACCCATGTTTTGGATAGGATGGATAGATCTTGGCAAGACATGTCCAAGAATATCAGAGACATAATATCTATCCAAAGGTAAGAGAGTTTAATATACCATGCCTTGGCCATGAAGATGATGGAGAGCATGATGAAAATGATCCAAAATCTCCCTTCACGGTCAACGGAGGAAGGGGAGCCATCACATCTGCCTGCAGCCCATCACACCCACATATCTGTACCACAAACTGCACAGGACCACACAAGGGTACAAACCCATCACAGTGCCCTGAACAGGCACTCACACCACTTCTGCATCTACCACCACCCCCTGAACAGGCACTACCAACACCTGCATACCCAGCCCCTGTCCACGTACAAACACCAACTGTACATAGGCCATCCACTCCTGCACATGAACTTCACCCTGTACAGGCCCATGCACAACATCCACTTGCACCTCGGCGACCACCCAGACACGATCCCTTACAGCGATCCTCACCTCCGAAATTGCGAAGTCGCAAGCACAATTCCCATTGATCACATCCCAAAAACCTTTTGACCATTGTGAATACGTGTAAATAAAAAGTAGTTCGCTTCACAAGTCAAGACTCTGTTGCGTATCATGTCCTGATAGGCAAATTAATACCAATCGTGGTGGCCTAGAGATGTGAGGATGTATGTGTGTGTGTGACACATGTACAAGTGTAACCCCATAATTGCAACAAGCCATAATGTGCAGAGCAGATGACTCCCAAAATATATGCCCATAGTTTGTACAAAGAAAACTTCTTATGGGGTAACCCCGTATCCCTCAGAACCTGGGCAATTCAATGATAATATCAACAATGGTCCTGTCGGGTGTATGCAGGATTGCTTCAAATACTGTATATATCTCAAAACATTTTTTCTGATAACATAATAATAATACTTATTATGACTCAAGATTAAATCATTATGTGCAAACCAAACAAAGGAAGGGTCAGGACATGTTTTTTATTCCATGAATTATTTCTCATTCATGATTTATCTTTTTGTTTTCGACTGACTCCTTAAATTATGCATAGAAATTATTTACAAATACGGCGCATCGATTCAAATAAGTGCAAATTGTGACATAAAGTGAAATATTGTGACTAAGTGACAAAAAGTGACTTATATACATGTGAATGGGGAGTTTTAGGGGCAGGAAACAACAACTAGAAAGCCAATCTCTCATTCATAAATTCTCAAATCCAACACGCTATATTGATTAGCTTATGCTATGCCGGATTTGGATGATTGGTCCTTAGGGTATTTTGTCGACGTTTTGACCCTTCTGACGCCTTAATTGTGGGTCTTGGCGGGTCTTCTTCAGGACGGGGACAGGGGAAGAGATATAGCGCCAGTTACTTTGACTCCAGCCTGAGTCCCTTCTTTGATTAGACACCATGGAGCGGTGCTGCTTGGGAACTCCTCTTCTTGGCTGTTTAATCAATTAAGATCAGGCATCTGCCTCTCATACTGAATCAGTCCTGTTGTTTTGGGTGTTCCCTTTTAATGTTGTGTCAATCTGTTGACTATTTCTGATGATCATCAGGTTTTCTCCATAAGTTTTTAGGAGGTCCCTAAATATCTTTATCCGAGATGCGAAAGGTTGGAGGGGAGAAAGGAAAACAAATGATGTTCTTACTACAGAAGGAGAAGGGTACTTGGATTGGGGTGAGGCAACATAAATAACACATCAGGGAGCGTCAGGGGAACAAGTCTATTTACAAGCGGAGAAGTCACTAATTGTCCACAAAGAAAATTCTGTCCAACAGGTCAAGTGTCCTTCTGGTCATCCTCTAGTAGCACAATGTCCAGATCCTCTGAGTCTGATGCAGGCTCCTTGCTGCGCGGTTCAGGACCTAGCACCAGACGGGTTTGGGACACACAAGGAGTACGGGGGAAACAGTGTGGCACAATGGATATGGGGAGACATTGACGGTGGTATGGGAGGGATATTGGATACGACAGACAACATGGCTGCAGACAGGGAATTGACACTCGCAGTGAGGATGGCCAGAGTTCAGGCATTTTCCTCTTGCATCATGTGCAGCTCTAGACACATCTGCAGCATGATGCGAGAGGACATGTATGGCTGACCCTCACATGCCCAGATCAAGTCCTCCGGTACAGCCACAGGGAGGGTTTGGGTTGAATATGAGGGGTGCAGTACCTCAGGTTCGGAGCCAATGTTGGTGTTGACCTGACAGCTATGATGAGGGGGACTGGTTGCAGGGGATGCAGTTGGAAGCCCTGATGGAATGGGGGCCTTTAGAGTTGGAGAGGGGCTGATGGCAGGCCCAGGTTGTGTAGCGGCCTGCCCCGGGGAAACCTCGCCAAAAGTAACAGGTGAATGGTCCGGGGGAGAGTAGATTTCTCCCCGGCCATAGGTGTCCAGTTCTTCCCCCTTCAATGTCTTCAGCCTCCACCCGGTCTGTAGCCAGAGAGGTCTCAATAGCCCTGCCTCCTGATATCGAAGGTCCAACCTCATCCTCTTCTTCCTCACTAGTGGAAAGAGGTCCTAGCGTCCGGTGCACCATTGATGTCCTACTCTGAACCGTGTCCGGCTGTTGGTCCTTTTGGCCAGCTGAGCCCACTGAATTGTAAGACAAATCATGATGTAGTGGCTGTACAAGTCAGGACAAGAAAAATGAGCCAAGGTCAGACTTTGTTCTCCTCTGATTACACTATACAGTTGTCAGTGTTTATAAGCTTAGATTACGTGTATGTTCACTGTCATCTCCTGATTTGAGTCTAACATGGACATCTCACAAGATTTTTGGTGGCTTACACATCTGTACAGGCCAACCCTCAACTTTGGCATTATTATGATCTGTGTGTCCTGTCATGGGCAGGTTCCAAACCCAATCTACAAAAGGAGACTGGGTTTCAAAGTGCGTTTCCTGCGCAGACACGCCTCGGAAATCTGGGACCTCTTCGAAACCCTCTCACCAGACAATACCTTCTTTACAGAGACCTGGACCAACGCCTCTTCCGCACCCAACATCGCCACTGCCATCCCCAGGAGGAGGACTCACCATCGCACACAAGAGCTCCCTCTGATTCTCCACCTTCACCGCGAATGACCCCCTCTCCACCACCGAGTCACTTTACTTCCAGACACAAACAAGTCCGTGAACTGCTCTTCATGGCACCCTCACCTACAGACCTCCCAGACCTTGTGCCTCATTCGCTGCAACCATCGTCGACATCATCACACCCCACACCATCGCCTCCATAGACTACATGCTCATCGGAGACCTGAACTTCCACCTCGACAACCCCATCAATCCCAATTCCACCACCCTCCTGGACAACCTTGCCAACATCAGCCGGAAAAAGCTCATCACCACACCCACCCTCAAGGCTGGACACACCCTCGACCCCATCTTCACAGGAGGGAGCAACATTAATTTCAGCCATACTACACAAAACCCCTGGACGGACCACCACTGCATACACTTCAACTTCGACAAACCCACTGCCCCCAAACCAGCAATGCACCCTCCACGGAGGAACTGGAACAAAATCACTGAGGAGCAGCTCAACCACACCCTCATCCGTTGCACCCCCACAACCTCAGCCGACGCCAACCTCGCTGCCAAAGAACTTCACACATGGATCTCCAACTGCGCAGACAAACTCGCACCCCTACGCAACTCTAACAGACAGCGCCCCAGAAAAGCCACCTGGTTCACCACCGACCTCCAAGAATCCAGAAGCACCTAAAGACATCTCAAGAAGAACTTGAGAAACAGCTAAACCCGGGAGATCACAACACCTACAAAACTGCCATGACAGAATACTACAAACACATCAGAGCCACCAAAAGGACCTTCATCCAAAATAAGATCACCTCCAACTCCAGCAGCTCCAAGGAACTCTTCAGCATCATCCAGGAATCCACTATGCCCCCCAGCGAAACCACAGACATCATCCCCTCCTAAGACCTCTGCGACAAGCTCGGATCTAAATTCCATCTGAAAATCAAGGGCCTCTACGACCATTTCAGCTACCAAGCAGCTTACACCCAAACTACCAACCAATCCAGCAACACCAACGGGCCTACCATCTCCTGCTGGACCCCTGCAACCACAGAGGGCATGGGTCCCATGGACCCATGCCCGCCACACATCTACCACAGAGCTGTCATTGCTCCCAAACTTTTGATGCACCATCAACACAACCTTCAAGACTGGCACTTTCCCCGACAACTGGAAACACGCAGAAGTCAGACCCCTGCTCAAGAAACCATCAGCAGACCCCCACGGACCTCAAGAACTACTGAACCATCTTCCTCCAACCTTTTGTGGCCAAAGACACAGAGAAGCTCGTCAATGCCGAGCTAACTACATTCATTGAAGAAAACTCCATCCTCGATCCCTCCTAATCCGGATTCTGAAGCAACCACAGCACAGAGATTGCTCTACTTGCCGCCACAGACGACATCCGCGTCCTCCTCGGCCAAGGACACACCACGGCTCTGAGACTACTCGACCTCTCCGCAGTGATTGACACCGTCTCCTACCGCACACTCAACAACAGACTCCATGATGCCGGCATACAGGGAACCGCCCTCAAATGGATCAGCTTCTTCCTCACAAGCAGAACCCAAAGAATCGGACTGCCACCTTTCAGAAACCACGGACTCAGCATAATATCATTATATCCTATGCCAACGACAACCAGCTAATCGTCCCCCTCACCAAGGACCCCACCACCACCAGACTCAACTTTCAGGAAGCAATAAAGAACGTCGCATCCTGGATGAGCAACAGCTGTCTGAAGCTCAACTCAGAGAAGACAGAAATTCTCATCCTCGGAACCTCCCCCTCCACATGGGACAACACCTGGTGGCCCACCGCCCTCTGCAGCCCTCCCACACCCACGGACCACAGCAGAAACCTCAGTATCATACTCAACTCCTCCCTCTCCATGACCCGACAGGTCAACTCTGTTTCCTCCAGCTGCTTCAACATCCACTGAATACTCAGAAAGACCTTCAAATGGATCCCCCTAAATCAAGGAAGACCGTCACCCAAGCACTCATAACCAGCAGACTGGATTACGGAAATGGCCTCTACGCTGGGATCAACAAGTCTCTGATCCACAACCTAAAGACCATACAGACCACTGCAGCCAGAATCGTCATCCCTCTACAGGAACACACCACCCAACACCTGCGCAACCTCCACTGGTTCCCCGTAGAGAAGAGAGTCACTTTCAAGATACTCACATACGCCTACAAATGCCTTTACAATACCAAACCCCAATACCTCAACGAGAGAATCTCCTTCCACGTACCCAAGAGAAACCTCTGATCCGCCAACCTTGCCCTCGCCAAAACCCAACGCACCAGCAAAGAAAGGACCGGAAAGGCACTCTCCCATATAGCGGCCAAGACCTGGAACGCACTCCGCAATCGACATCAGACTCGCCCCCCTCCCTAAACATCTTCAGGAAAACACTCAAGACCTGGCTCTTCGACTGAACGAATTTGCGAACCCTCCCCCCCAGTGCCTTGAGACCCTCACGGTCAATCCTTTGACTACTGTCAACAGCTGTGGTTTACAAGCACTTAATGTGTCTTGCAAAGTAGTTTCAGGATGGAATTTTGGACAGAGTCGTAATTATCCAACTTTCATCATTGACACCAGACTGCAAACCACATTTTGTCCATGACACAACAGGTTGCTCATATGAAAAACATGGCAACCAGCTGATCAAGGACTTGTATACCCTGACCTCCGTTATGTGCAATTGCCCATTGTAGGAAAGTAGGATCTGCTTCTTATGGTTACCCCCACTTTTTGCTGATGTAATACTGTTTTTGGACTAGTCTGACTGGGATCCAGCTATCCAGGGCCCCAGTCTATCAGCTTTCTCCCTTAAAATGTTATGTATGTAATTTAGGTACACTCCAGGTTGGGTACTGGGGTACCCTTATCAGTCCCTAGTATATGGTACACCATGTACCCTGGGCATAGGTACCCCAGAGGCCTCCCATGAACTGAAGCATATATTATGCCACCCATGAGAGGCCATTCAAAATGACACCACAGGTCTGCTACAGCAGCCTGTGTAAGCTGATGGTTGCACCACTTACTTAGATATACGTTCACTATATCTATCTAAATCACTACACTTAAAAACTTATCAGTCACCCCTACTGCAGGCAGGTTTCTGGGTTTTACATGAGAGGGTGCCCCTGCATGAGCATTGCCCCTCTGCAGCCTTCGGAGACCATTCTCCAGGGTTGGGTGTGGTGCATCCAGACATATAGGTCTAAGTGCATTACAACCTCGCAGTAAATGGTAACTTTAATACGGCTGCTTAGAAACAGGTTGTGTTTGGTGTCAAACACCTTGGAATCATACCTCCACACAGGTAACTGGTGTGGGAGGTATGATTCCACCCTTCTAGAACGACTACTGTGGGTCACCGGTCTACCCGGTACCAGCTTTCCCAACCTGGGCAGCACAAAATGGACGCTCCCAGCCACAGACACGATTCTGCTCACCTGCTAATGAGCCAAGCTCGCGCAGAGGAAGGCATGACAAAAGGCATCCTGTCACAGGGAGGTGTAACCACCTCCCAGACAGGGTTTAGTGTATTTGGGCTGGGTGGGTGCACTCTGAGAGTGCCAGAAAGTGTGCACTGGGGGCACATTTGGTGTCCCTGGGCATAGTCCAGCTCAAACCAGTTCTGGGAGCCATTGGCTCCTGCTATGGCATGAAACTGGACAGAGGATACGGGTGTAGCCACCCCTCTGTCCTGTCCCTCCCCTAGGAGGGTCCACAGAATCTATCCAACCCCTTCCCATGGGTACAGGACTTTAGATTTAACCTGGACAAAATTCTGCTAAGAAGAAACGAAGTACTTCGACTGCCTGCATCATGATTGCACAACTGAAGAATCTCCCTTGGAGTAAAGGAGTTTCTCCCCTGGGGTAGCAGGCACCTAAGCGCATCTGACCGGCTTGCTTCTCCAGGGCTCCTGCACACTCCAAAGATGTCAGCAACACAGGAGGTGGCTTCCCAAAGGTCCCCGAGGTAGATCTGACCTCTCAGTGATTCTGAGACCAGTATCCCTCGTGGGGACCCTGCAACCCGAACCCCTGTGCACCACGTACATCTGCAAGTGCATATACTTGTTGGCAATCCCCGAGCCGGCTCCATGTAGTCCTGACACGAGCAGTCTTTGCACTGAAGATATCCGGCCTCTACTCACAGAGTGATCTGTGGGCTGGTGCTTTGCAGACTCGCTTGAGGTCTCCTTGCGATCCCTGGTTCATTGTCCTGTGGGTCCTGGTGAGGGTCTTCTTGTTTGTTCTTGGGCTTACCTGGTTGCTACAGACATGGCCTGTCTTCCCATTGCTTGAAGAGTCCCCTGGACCTTGCCGGTCCACACCGTAACCTCTTTGCTCTGCCTGCGGTGGGTTGCATTTTCCAAGGCTTGTTGGTGCTCCAGCCAGACACAACCCCTCAGCACTCGACATCCTTCATGGGACAGCTCACTTCTGGATCCTGGTTGTCCTCGACATCTCCTGGTCCCCGTGGCTGCAGAATCAAGCATCCCTTCGTCGCACCTGAAGCACCCGACATCGGTGGGCATTCGACTACCGAGCCCCTGGTAAAGTGACGTGACCCAGACTCTGTTCTCTCTGCTTTCAGGTTTCTCTCACCTCAAATCCAGGTTTGGATTCCACCGGACACTCTTGGCCTTCCTGGCAGCAGTACTTATTTGCCTTTCTCCATTAGAAAACGACAGGGTTTCAGACATAATTTGACCCCTATGTACCCGGCTCCTCTGGGATAGGTAACATGGGTATTTTGGTACTGCCTGTTGGGTTGGCTCTAGAACCTCTCATGTTCCAAAGGGTTTGCTTGAAGTCCTTATAGAAGTGTCCTTAAACTTTAACTTTGCAACCTCGACTTCCAATAGAGTTGTACGGAGCATGCAGTCGTGTTTCCTCACTGCACCCGTCCTCCGTGGGCTCCCTGTGTCACTCCTGTGGTTGGTTCCTTGGGGTCCCAGTGATACTACGTGCTATAAGCACTGTGTCTATTGAAGTCATGATTGTTATACCATTTTTTTAGTACATGGTTCCGTCTACCCCTGGAGCCCCCTGTCTATTGTGCTACTTACAAATGTTCTATTGTTACAGTATTGTGTGCTTTATGTTCTAATCTGGTTTAGTGATTAGTAGAGATAGTTATATTAATAAATACATATTTTTATATAACTACTGTGTTTTTCTCCTTTCATTTAGTCATTCAGGAGGTGATATTCTGGTAAAAACAAGCTGCTTTACTTTCCTTCAAGATTAAGCCTGAAGGCTGCTATCCATAGCTACCATTAGGATAGCTTCCAATAAGGTTATATTTGACCTCATACATCATAAGGGTTGTGTGGACTGGTACAAGGTACCCACTTTAATTAGTGAACAGCATATACCAACCCACCTTCTCACACCCATTTTCCTGGAACCAGAGCTATCCAACGTAGAAGAGGTTTGTGTAAGCCATGCGTTAAAGTTATATTGTGCAAAACACAACAGGCTAATGTGATCTTGCACACGACTTCAGGGGAGTACATCAGCACACCCCCTATACGGTCAAGACATCTGAATAGTGACTTCAACAGACTAAAAGTATGCTCTTTGATGGCTTGATTTGGTATGTGTGCTCTATTGTACCTACGCTGCATTACAGTGGTTAGATGTCTGTAAGATGTGAGGAGTTGGAGGGAGAGTGCATACCCAGCGTCACCTGAGGAGGAAAAAAGGGGCAATTGGTTACATTTCCCTGTTCAATTTACACAGAACATGATCTATACTTTGGTACATGCAGTATCTGTTGAGACCGTGTATGTTGCTTGATCATTCTTACTGTACAATAGTTGTTAATGTAAGGTGGCATTCATACATTTCATTTACACATATTCCTCATTTTTAGTTCTTGGTACTTACCCAGAAGCCACATGTTGGCAAATTCTCCTGCAGCCTTCAGCCGGGCAAGAGGTGATATGCGGAATTCAAAGCTGTCATCAGGGGTGTAGCTAGAGCTTGTGGTGCCCGGGGCTCTCCTTCATATTGCCGCCTCCCCTCGGGGGTGCTGGGGAAAAAGGACGGCGAGCACCTGAAAGAGGTCTGAGGGACACGTAGTATCGTCGCTAATAGTTACCTCGAGCAGGCAAGTTACATGCACATACATGACACAGTCTAGGGCTAGACAGACCCCGTACCCAAAATTGTGCCGCCTAGGACAGACCGCCCCCACCTAGCTACGCCGCTGAAGGAAAAGCAGAAGGAAACCCAAAACTTACATCAGTTCTACCTACCCTGTTTGAGACATCTCACTCGTAGCAACACAGCTTGTGCAGGACCCTTGTACCCTGTCCCCTATCTGCCCGTCCATGACCTCAGCAATGTCTGCAGACCGGTCCACCACACTGGGTTTGACCATGATTCCCCTGGCAGCACCTTCAAGATACTACAGGTGAGGCCAATGTACCTGATTACTAGACTAACTTGAGTTCTGCAGTTGGGGCAGTACCTGCCCTGCAGTTTAAGCCTTCTCACTCCCCCCAAGACCCCCATGAGAGCTCAGTAGAAGCCATCCCACATGCCCCTCCCAGGAGAGAGCAGTGGAGCCATCCACTGCCCCAGCCGCAGAAGAACTGCATACCCTGGCCGCCCATCCCAAGAGAGAGCAGTGCAACCTTCCTACTCCTCCCTCCTGCCAAACAGAGAGCATTTAACACCAACTCAGTGTCGCCTACGGTTACTACAGTGTAGTAGTGTGAGTTTTTAAAGACTGTCAGTGCTCCGAAAGCATTTCAATAAGCTGGAGTGTCAGGCCAGAGAATCCCAGGCCAGAAGGGGGATCTGACCCGTGGCCCATCGTAGAGACAGCCTTGACCCTGCAACTGTCACTAGAGACAGCCACATGCCCGCAAAAAATATGTGAAAATCTATAGAAATATTTTCATATTTTTGTGGGGGGGAAAAGGGCATACTAGGAGGGGACAACCCACGGAATCTACACAACCCACGGAATCTGCAGAAGGAACCGTGGCAATGTATACTAATAACAGTTTCCCAATGTAATATTAAAATGATGCAATTTTACTGGCAGTAATGCTACGGAGGCGCACCTCATTTAACAGTACAATCAGATGGGACTATATATTTGGGGAATGCAGAAGTATTTATCGTTTTCACATTTACATTTGGGGTTGGTGCCTCTCGGGAAAAAAACACCCTACTACCTAGGTGCACAAAAACAGAGGGAATATCAAAGACAGTCCCTAAGTGATCCAAGCTTTATAATCCAATATCCCGGCACTCAATTGTGACAATTTAGGTCAACATTTGTTCAAAATAGGACTCACTTTGTGCATAGATCTAAGCATTCATCCACAAGCAACAATCTGGGTTCTTATAAAAAAGGGTATTTTATTAACACGCATTAGTGAGCACAATCAGAATAATTTGTAAGGCAGACAAAAAAATAATATACATTTCACTGGTGAAAACTGGCCAGGAGAGGATGGTAAATAAAGTAAGGGACAATTGATATTTATATGTCCTCCTCTTCCTGATCCACAAGAGACAACAGCCGACACGTATTTCGTCATGTCATGTGACTTGCTCAAGGCTTCTAGATATTTTAAGGCGATGGCGAAGATATTTTAAACCTTCGCTTTAAAATATCTAGAAGCCTTGAGGAAGTCACATGACATGACGAAACATGTGTCGGCTGTTGTCTCTTGTGGATCAGGAAGAGGAGGACATATAAATATCAATTGTCCCTTACTTTATTTACCATCCTCTCCTGGCCAGTTTTCACCAGTGAAATTTGTATTATTTTTTGTCTGCCTTATAAATTATTCTGATTGTGCTCACTAATGCGTGTTAATAAAATACCCTTTTTTATAAGAACCCAAATTGTTGCTTGTGGATGAATGCTTAGATCTGTGCACAGAGTAAGTCCTATTTTGAACAAATGTTGACCTAAATTGTCACAATTGAGTGCCGGGATATTGGATTATAATATTCAAATGAATTGCACCCAAGGTGCCTCGTTTCAATATTCCTGAAAGTTTAGAAAGCAAAGTCATTGAATGTGAGTCCTGATATCACGGTATGTGCATGTCCTCACAAACATCTCTTGTTAGCACATGAGTAAAGCCAAGGTCTCTGCACCTTCATATCGCCCACGCTCTTTTTTTGTGTGTTATTAAGAACACACAGGTGTTGATTACCACATTCACTCTTCAGCAGTAAATGTCCACTTCAGCACAGACTTACTTTACTGAGCTGACGCTGTAATAAAAAACAAGCACTGACAAAGCCAAAAGGTCTTGCTTATGAGAGCTATTGCTTTGGCAATGCTTTGTAGCCATGCTGTACAGTAGTGCAGATGCTTTGCAGTGTGGCTAGCTAAAACTAATTTTAAATGGTACTAATACACAGTCATGGCTAATACACTTTTACTCGATACTGCCCCTTACCCTATGCCAACCATCAGATATCCCAATCTTCCCACACACTGTCCCTTTCTACCTTCAGTCTAGCACTTCTATGCTCAAATGGTCGCTCCCCTTTCAACCTAACCTCCTTCACCCAAACTGCACCAAAACAACCTCTCCAACACTAAAACTACACCATCTTCTTGCTACCCCACACTTTTAGACTACATCTCCACTCAAACTACTTTCTATTGTCAAAGAACGCTGCCTACAGTCAGAGTATCTCCACGTACTACCTTCTAGAACAGTCACCCCTTCAAACAAACTCCCACTACCTTCATGCGAACTCCACCTTAAAACTACCCCTTCAAGGCTGAAACTATCTCCAGTTGTAAACTATTCCCTTCCTACTTCCTCCCCAGCACATCCCTTCTGTCCTCTAAATCCTTTCAACTTTCAAACTGTCCCCACCTCCTACTCCTATACTCAGTCTCCCAGTATCAACTTCTTACCCTGTGCACTCAGCATGACCCATTTTACCTGAGCAAATCTTCGATGTCACAATGTCAGCCTTAATACTGCATGCCCCTTGCCTTTCACTATACCAAGGATTTCTAGAACTGGTCTTATTTACTGATACTGAAATTCACCCTCTCTCATCTTACTTTTTATTATTCCATAACTTATAATATATATATATGTAACAACATTATGTTGAGTAATCTAATTCTAGTCGCTTAGCACAAAACCCCTTAGAATTCTTGCAAATTGGATGTAATGGGGTAGGAACCAACAGGCCTAGAACTCCAAGCAAAGCCATATCAACTAAACTAAAGCCATAAAAACTAGAGTAGCCCAGGACAAACAACAGACAATGGGAAATTTCAAAATATTTCAAAGCATATTAGGTGTGATATTTGCTCAAATTACAAACAGTGCCCAATTTACCCTTAGGAGGCTGTCTGCATGAAAGAATTGTATTCGAGGGTTTACTCAAAACACAAAACTCATACAAAGTATTGTTTTTCTGTCTTTGCATAACTGAAAAGTCATATTTATTGTCACAAATAACAGAGTTATTTGCATGTGCGTGGCTGATGCCATCACTGTGGCACAATGTGCAGTAAATACAATACAATGCTAATGTTGGTTGTGCAAGTGAGACTAGTGCGCATAGTGTGAATCTTGGTAAATCTGCTCACAAGTGTACTGAATTTAGAATGTGCTAGATCATAAATGCATACAAACATAATTACCCCTTCAACACCCAAACTACTCCATACTCCTACTACCTCTGCCTCATATTAACCCATCCTATATTTAAACTATCTAACCTTTAAATTACTCCTTCTACCCTCACATTATATCAACAAAACTCACACACTACACTCCGGTTTTAAAAACTGCCTCTTCAGACCCACTCTGCTGTCTTACATTTAAAGTACACCTTCTAGTCTTAAACAACATCTCACCTGTGAAATGCCATTCCCACCTTCAAAACACTGCTCCTTCTCAAACTACAGAGCCTCCGGCTCTACTAACGCATCTCACTCTTCTAAGGATGATGAAAATGCCACAATTTTTGAATGTTTTGCAAAGTAAAAATATGGAAACTGCAACACTAAACAGAAAATACACAAAGAGCTTTAAAAGTATACAGAATTTCGGTGAGGTCATCGATTTTATACTCTTTGCTCCTTGTGACCGGCAGGCAGTGGAAGAACAGAAGCTCGAGGAAAGGGGGGTGAGTGAGGAGACGGGTGTCATAGCTGCCAAGGTTTCAGATTGCGATGTGTGACATTTTCAAAATGTCAGTGAAATTATGAGTGACATTTCAACGACTATGAGTGACACTTTTTCACAAGCAAAATCAAGCAATGACGATGAAGGAAACATATAATTATCAGAAATGACACCCATTTGAACAACAAGAAACTCCAAGAACATCCTAAAAGTGCTGCAAAGCACTAGAAATGGTCTCTGTCCACATGGGGCCTGGCCCAACAGGAAGGATCACCACTGACGACCGAATGTGTGACAAAAACACAAAGAACTGGTAGCTTTTATGTGGCGAAGTACACATAATTGCACGTTCTAGTCAATTACCATATACATGCAAGTGTGTCAACAGAACCATGCATTTGAAGAGGAAACGGGATAGTCTATTTTCATCGACAATTCCCATGCACCCATGACACGCTAACCTGTTAATACCAGTTCCAAAAATCTCCCTAACCCCCAGACGAGTACTGCACGCGATACAGATACGTAAACTTTCCACTCAATCAATAATGACCTGGAACGTGTTCCCAACACTGATGAACTTCGCCTTACATGTCAATCTCTGCCATATAATGGTCCTGATACTGCATGAGTCAGAAATGCTTAATAAAACGGTTTATAAAGTCCCTTTTCATAAGATAAGGACTACACACACATCTCTTTTTAGCACACATGTGTGATGGTCTCCCTACCTCACATCCATCCACTCTTCACCTCAGCTGCGTGCAGAGGGCAGTGGCACACGACAGGAGAGGGTGAGAAGCAAGCATCCTTGTCTTTGGGCCCCTCCTCCCCCCTCTGTGCTCCGGTTAAAGTGAGCCGAAGTAGTCACCGACCTAAATAAACTCAGCAGAGGCCCAAGCTATTTGCCTCATAACTTTCTCCTCGTATCAGTACAGTTGTCTGTTGAAGCGCTCTCTGACACCCGGGGTAACTGTCCGCGTGACGCAGCGCTGCAATTAAGTGCATAACATAAAAAATAAATAACAGTGACTGACACACTTACTAGTAAGTGGCTTGCTCAGCTGCTGCCCACCACCAGCCACAATGTGCAACACTGATGGCCACTCTGACGAGTCTGTCAGCTGTGCCTGTGCTGCTTCATCCAGGCTGCTCCCCAGACGCAGCCCGACCGACGGTGGACACTCGACTCCTTGACCGCTGCTGGGCGGCCCCAGCACCCCCGAGCCCGGCCACGCTCGCAGTCCTCCGACCTCGGCCTGGCAGCTTGGTGGCCAGAGCTGTGAGTGTCTGTCGCCGGCCGGGGCTCTGAGGTGGTCAAGGTGCCAAGGGCTGCAGTGTAAGCAGGGCCAGTGTCACCAAATTGGAGGGTGGACCACCCTAGTCACTTTGGCCTGTTTGCATACCTGTGCTGAGCGGTCTCATGTGGCTGGTGCTGCCCGATCGAGGCAGCAAAGTGTCTAAGATCCTTTGGGCCCAGAGTGACGTGACTGTGGCTTGAGGCCTGATCGATGCATTGCCTTGTGGAAGCCCATGCAGACCCGAGGGTTGACTTCACTGAGTGTCGGTAGAGGCGGGACGGCCTTCTGCAAATCCTGTGGCTCTCAGGATGCCCTGCTCCAGGGTCTCATCTGCTGCTGGGCTTTGGTGCCCCCTGCTGTTCGCGGGAGGGGTCGATTCCCGCTGACACATTTGAATCCATCCAACCCCTGCATGCCCTCTCCCTGACAGCACCGGAAGTCGTGGGCTGCACGTCAGGAGGTGCACGCGCTGGAACTTCAGCTGGCGGGCGGAGGCCGCTCTGCACTGGCCCATTGCGGCGGCCTTTATAATTTATTTGGGGACACTGAGTGTCCCCAAATAAATTCTAAAGGCCGCCGAAAGGGGCCAGTGCCGCCTGGAGCGGACCGCCCCCCCCTAGCTACGCCGGTGGCTGTCATGGGTACTGCCTGGAAATAACTGCATGCACATCAAGGAATCTTCCACTGGCATCACTGAGAGCCTGCTCTTTGATTGAATGCCATCAGTGTCTGTTGAAGAAGATGTGTGCAATGCGGCAGGTGGCTGAAGGGCCACAAGGGTACAATCAATTGCAATACATCCAGGGGCGCTAATGCGTGCCCCACTGCTGGAGAACCAGGCCTTATGGGCCGGGCGGCGCAGTGAAGGACCGGGTTTTAGAACCCAGTGGCGTCAGGGAGAACGCCTGATACCTTCGAGTTCCCCTGTCTTGGCAAACAGAGACACGGGATACTTCTTGATGACGTCAAAGACCAAAGTTTATTGGCTGCAACCAGGAACAGAGATCTACGAAGCACACACGGGTGGTTCGTCAGAGACTGCACAATTTCAATAAGCGGAGCATGGTCTTTTATGCCAAAAATCATGCCTCAGGCAACATTCCAGATTTACATTCGGTGCATACAAACTGACCAATGACAGTGTAACATTTCAAAAGTAGCGAATGACGACAGTCAAAGACAATCCCATTTTCCGTTGTCCAGCCCACCAGAAATGACCAAGCGAATTCCCGGTTTCCTGTTCAATCAGGCCGGACAAACCCATCATAAACCCTTCAACCCAAATCAATGATTATGTCATAAAGGAAAGGCAGAAACAGATTGGGGAGGAGATAGAAAGGTGGGAGCAGTGTACTATAAACTCGGGCATGTCCTGCTCTTTGATCTTTATCAGACCAGCGGCTGAACAAGGAACTGGCTCAGCGAGGTCAGCCTCGGGCAAGGAGTCAGTTCGGCCAGGTCACCCAGAAGTCAGCTAAGGCGTACGTGTCTCAAGGACTCGCTCGGCCACAGTCATCGGGCCTATGTTAGGGCAACCACACAAAATGGCTGCCGCATACAAAATGGAACCCGGAGGTTCAAACTAAATCCTCGAATACAGAGTGTTCTTCTATATCGATTCATAAGAAAACACTCAGACACGTTACCCTCGCCATTTGCGGTCTGCTGACACCAAAATCCTCCGTTTCCGACGATCTTTATAAAACGGGTTCGGAACCACGGAACCCAGTTCGGGACCACGGAACCACAGCCCCTCCTTTTGCCCTATCATAGGCAACCGACCCAAACCCATGTTAATCTGAATCCGGATCTATATTCATCAGGTCATCGATATGCTGCTGTAGCATCATCCTATTACTAAGCATCTCTCTCTGGACAGATCTCCGTGCACACAAAGTAGCACAAAGGCCACAAATAGCAGGAGCACACTGTATACAGAGACAGAACATGAAAAGGATTGCTAAGACCATCCCATTGACCATCAAAATCTTCCAACCCCAAGTGGATATCAATCCCCATAACCATCCCATCAAAGACCAATCTCCTGTGTCCAAATGGACAGAATCGGAGATTTTGTGCAATTTGGAAATGGCCTGGAAGACTGATGGAGCGTTGTCTGGAATGAAAACGCAGCAGCTCGATTGAATCAATTTACAAACTCCACCTCCATCTGCTAGAATAACATCAAGGGCAACTCTATTTTGAAGTGTCATAATTCTATCCGACTGGAGCTCAGCAGTCAGGTTGCCAAGGGCACCGGTAGTTTCAACTATGGTGAACTCAGCCACTCTTGTTAGCTGACGAATATTCCTACTGTTAGCCATAGGTCCCCAGAACGGCAGAAAACCCTTAAAGAAATCTCCCAGTTCTTGTCCTGCAGTGTCTTCTTGACTAAAGACACCTCTAGCAACTCTCGTCTTATGGTAATCTGCCGCAGCTGTAAAAGTTGGAGGTAACAGAAAGGAAACAAAACATGTGCCCGAGAAGTCGGGGGGCAACCATGTGTACGCTTTGTCATAGCAAACAAAGTAGGTACCCTTAGCAGCTAAGAACGCTGGGGAAGACTGAGACGCAAATACGTAAGTCTCAGCGCAAACACTCTTCCCTAACTGAGCCTTCGGATTCTTACCGTTGCCCTGCAGACAATAGTGGGCCCGATGGGGCACTATCCAAATCGGTGGAGAACTTTTCGCTCGCTGGTTAACACTCAGACTAACTCCATATCCCGTAACGTTCCACCCAATGTAAGCTAGTGTCTCATCCTTCAGAATAGTCTCGTACGAACTAATCCCTCTAATCATATCAACAATGCCTTTGACTATAGCACTGTTCTTTGGGTTGTCTTTCAATGAACGTTGGGGAATAGACACTATGGGCATAGATAAACATTGTTCTATAAGCCCAAATCGAACCGTTCAAACTAAAGGGCAAAACTAAATAAGGAATACCCTTATCGGTTGTATGAGGCATCAAACCACAAATCCAGCAGTTCGTTGTATTCATCACTAACTGGTGTTGGTGCAAAAGTTTAAAGAAGGAATTGTTAGCAAATTCCAAACGTCTAACTACCTCATGTTCGGGCAAAGGATGAAAGGAATGAGAAGAAATAGTAGGTGAAGGTGTAGGTTGCACAGTGGGATTAAACGTCATTTTAAAAACAAATGTTACATAACCAGCTATAAATATTATAAAGCTCAATAGTAAAAATAAACATGGTATCAAAAAGCATTTCTTCGATATTATTTTGCATATTCGTTTTCTAAAAGTCAGTGTCTGTACAGGTCTCTCCAACTCAAAGAAATCCATCCTAAACTAAATGTGCTGCCCGCGGTGGAAGGTTGATTCTGCTTAGGAGTGCCTCTGCTAAACCCAGGAAGGCTGCCTCGGGCCAACAGAACCCTCGACCTAGTGTCTCAGGCTTGCACTCCCAAGACTGATGGCAACCGCGACCCTAGCAGCGAGAACTGGATGGCGGTTCAAGAAAAACAAAAATGAGTAGATCCTTGGTGGAGAGTTAACCTGCAAACAGAAAAAAATCATCAAACTTTATTAGTCTTTTTATTTGTCCGTAACTCTCGATCTCAAATTGTAGCGATTCTTTCCAACTAGTTCTTGATCAGCGAACAAAAGGTGAGGCTCTGTAGTATCCAATCGATCTGCAGGAGGTACTGATGCTTATAAGATCTTATCGCTCTCTTTCTCTGAGTTCGTTCCAATCAGTTGAGCATCGCTGAACGGTATGAACCGTGGGACAACTTCTTTTTCAGAGTCTGCAAGTCCCTCCTGGACCCACTTGTCATAAGGCAAAGGCAAAGGTGCCCTTTTGGTATGCGATCCGTGGATCCAGTTGCGTTTGCCTCGCACTCGGACTGCAGATCTCGTTGACAAAAGTACTTGGTAGGGCCCAGTCCAGCGAGGCTGTTCGTTCTTCGTTCGCTGGAAGTTACGTACAAATACCCAGGAACCAGGTTCTATGGAGTGCCCTGGATCTTCTGTAGCTTGTGGAAGACTGTCATGCACCTGTTGGCGTAAAACACTCATTTTAGTTGTCAGTTCACGCAAATAATCAAGCAAAACAGGATGCTCGAGGTCACTGAACCTCGTTGGTCTTGGTACGCCCCAAATATTCGCCGGGCGACCAAACACAACCTCATACGGACTCAAACACATTCGCGAATGCACAGTCATTCTTGTGGACAGAAGTGCTAATGGCAGGGCATCTGGCCATTGCAAACCAGTGCTTTCTTGAATTTTGGCCAATTTTAACTTGAGGGTGCCATTATAGCACTCGACTAAACCAGCTGATTGGGGGTGATTTGCAGCGTGGAATTTCTGCCTAATCCCGAGGCCCTCACACACTCTCTTCATGACTTGACCCACAAATTCACTCCCGTTATCAATCCAGATAATTCTTGGCATTCCAAACCTCGGGCAAAATTATTTTATCAAAACTTTTGCTGTGGACAAGGCAGTATTGTCCTTAAGGGGGTAAGCTTCTACCCATCTAGAAAAGGAGCAAACAACCACTAACACATATTTCAAGTTGTTGCATCTCTCCATATGGATAAAATCTAGCTGCAAGGCCTCGAACGGATACGTAGGAGGAGCAAAATGACCAGCTGGTGTTGGAGTTCCCTTACCAGGATTACGCATCAAACATACCATACAATTCTTGACTAAATTCTCTGCGCATCTGGGGATTCCCACATTCTGCCAAATCGGAGCCAACAACTTGCAAATCCCTTTCACACTAATATGTGCCATTCCATGAGCCATTGTAACAACTGGAAGCACATACGCGTTAGGCAACAACCATCTCTGGTGTTCCGACAAGTCAGTCCAACAACCATTCGAATCCAATCTACCCTTACTTTCTCTCCATTCATCCAACTCTTTCTCTGTGGCCTCACTCTGAATAGATTTCACGCTCTCAATGGTGTCTTCACACATACTCTTCTCTGGAACCCATCTCGCCGGACCCGCAACATACATTCGACTCATCACGTTTCTAGCAGTTTCTTTCGCAACTTCATCCGCAAACGCATTACCACGACCAACATCATCCGTAACCTTTTTATGGGCACTGCATTTCACAATCGCGACTTGCAAAGGTAACGTAAGAGATTCAAGAAGTTCATTCACCAGTTGTCCATGTTGTATCTTCGTCCCATGCGATGTCAAAAATCCACGTTCACGCCACAAACGTCCAAAACTGTGAGCCACACCAAACGCATACTGACTATCCGTATACACATTCACTTGTTTTCCTTTCGCCAACACGCACGCTCTCGTAAGTGCAATCAATTCAGCTGCCTGTGCCGAGTTATGTGGGATACGTGCAGCTTCGACAACTGTATGCAAAGTCGTCACAGCATATGCTGCAGTCGTATCACCATTCGGTAATTTAAAAGACGAACCATCAACCCACAAAGCATCATCACAGTCAGGAAGAGGAGTATCTCTCAAGTCTATTCTCCCTTTCGTCTCTTCTTCGGTTCTTAGAAAACAATTGTGCTGTTCTTCACAGTCATCATCAGTCTCAAGCAAAATCGGCAACAATGTAGCTGGGTTTAAGGTATTACACCTTCTTATGTGCACATGACTCGCTAACAAGGTAAGTTCATACCCTGACAACCGAGCACTAGTTAAGTGCTGTGTCTTTGTACGATTTAACAAGGTATCCACTGCATGTGGAACCATGACCACTAACGTATTGTCCATAACCAAACCCGCAGATTGTCGAATTGAAACAGCCACTGCCGCTGTGGCTCTCAAGCAACTTGGCAACGCTCTAGCTACAGGATCTAAAGTCGACGAAAAGTACGCACATGGGCGTGGCTTCTTGCCAAACTGCTGAGTCAAAACCGATAATGCACATCCCTCTCTCTCGTGGACATACAATGTGAAAGGCTTGCTGTAGTCGGGAGTGCCCAACACAGGAGCCGAACACAACGCATTACGTAATTCAGAGAAGCTCTTCTGACATTCGTCAGTCCAAGGAATAGGATTTGGAGTATCCTTAACCGTAAGAGCTATTAAAGGCTTCGCTAGCAGGGAAAAATTAGGGATCCACTGTCTACAGTACGACGTAATACCCAAAAACGCACGTACTTCTCTCTGTGTCGTAGGCACACTCATTTTTGCTATCGTCTGAATTCTTTCTGGGGTCAGTTTCCTTCCCTCCTTTGATAAGAGGTGACCTAAATAGGTAACTTCTTGGCGACAGAATTGCAGTTTCGAGAGAGAAACCTTATGATGGCAATCAGATAAATGACACAACAAGGACACAGTGGCATCCTTACAGATGTCTTCAGTATCACCAGCAACCAACAAATCGTCAACGTACTGGATAAGGGCTGCACCGTCAGGGAAAACCAACGAATCAAGTTGTGTCTTTAAAGCTTGACTGTAAATCGATGGACTCTCGCAATAGCCTTGAGGAGCGCGCTTAAAGCGGAAACTTCGTCCTCCTAAAGAGAATCCAAAAATGTCTCTACTCTCCATGGCAATCGGGATGCTGAAGAAAGCATTCTTCAAATCGATCACCGAAAACCAGGTAGCAGAAGCCGGAATCAAAGTCAATAACGCAGTAATGTCAGGCACGACAGGGAATTGTGGAACGACAATCTTGTTCACTTCACGAAGGTCGATAACAAATCTATATACAGGAGGCTGTGAAGGATCAGTCCTCTTTAAGACAGGCAAAACAGGACTATTACACACATTACCTCGCGTCTCTTCAATAACACCCTTGTCAATCAGATCATAAATGATCGCCAAAAGTGCACGCTCACCATCACTTGAAATGCGATATTGTGGAATGCGTGGTAACTTAGCATTCGCCTTCAGTGTCACAACATATGGGAGGATGTCTAACAGGCCCACATCATTCGGACCCGTAGCCCACAATGAGTCTGGTAACGAAGACAATTCAGGTGGGAGACAATCTTTCGATACATACATCGGAGAGATCACACTCTCACCCAAGGTAAGATGTACTCCTGACGGAGAACAGTACAAAGTCGCATACAATCTCTTCAACAAGTCCAATCCTAGCAAATTCTCATTACAACCTGTAGTCAAAAGAAGGGGTGCTTCAAACCTACGAGGACCAACAGAAAGCGGCAATGGAACAGAAATCGGATTCGTAACGGGGCGCCAGAAAAACCTACAGAAACATTATTAAAGCCAGACAAAGGTGTGCCAGGGAGTTTAGAATGCATAATAGAACTCTTCGTAGCACCAGTGTCTAGCAGAAAAGGCTCTGACACACCTGATGCAATCACTTCAACGTAAGGTCCACTCTGATCTACTGGAACTGAAACAACTCCCTCTCTTTGTCCATGGCTGTCCTAACAATCATTACCTTGCGCTTCATCGCCTTCAACGTAATAATCGTCCACGTAGTACTGTGTTGTCCTACCAGACGAGTTCTGCTGTTGGTCAAAACTATTCATAGAATTCTGCGGAGGCAAAGGGCACCCAGTCTGTCCGCGGCCTCTACCTCTATGCGCTTGCTGAGCACTTCCACCTCTCACACCAGGAGCACTATTTGCTCGTTGCAACAGGACCGGACAACTATTCTTGTAGTGGCCCTCTTCCCTACAATACGCACACTGATTAGGGCCATACGGAATACGCTGTTGAGAAGTCTCGTCCCTTTGCGAGTTTCTCGAATACTGTTGAGGTTGCTGATAATCACGCTGATTATTAACACGAGGCGGATAAGCTTGTTGTAGAAGAACTTTAGTCTTCAATTCCTTAGTCTTCTTATCTGCTTTCTCTAACTCATCCTTACATCTATTCTCGTAGTACTGAGCCATAGCTAGAATCTGCGCCAACGTAGAAACAGGCCAAGCACTCTCAGAATCCTTCAACTTAGTGCATAACTCAGGAAGAAGATTGTGCACAAATTTGTCAACGAACAATCTCTGGCCACCCTCGGTAGCCATATCCTGCCCACTATGATCGACAAAAGTTTCTTCGAAACGCGAGAAAAAATCTGACACAGTCTCATCTTTCTTCTGCTTACATGCAGACAACTTGTCCCAATTAACACGCACTTCGGGCATCAAAGTCTTCATAAAAGTAATAATCGTACCAGGAAGTTCAGTAATGACATTTTCAGGCTTAGCACCTCCAACTTGTCTATCATTTGCAGCAACAAGATTCACCCACGAATCACCCAATTCATTATCATGATCCGTATGTCGCATGACATTCCAGATGGGCTGTGGAACAACATTCCCAAACAACATGTCTATGTCCGCCAAATTCATGACACACGAACTCACTGTTTGCGTAAGCTCTTTATAATATCCCGCTGGATTTTTCAGCGGATCAGGCAAAGTCTGCTTAAGCGCTAAAACTTCTGCACGCTTCCATGGAACATGTACCCACACTCGCTAAAAGTGCGCAGCAACAGCTCCATCTTGAGGCCTCCAAACCGGAGGAACCTCTCGCATCGGGTACTGACGCGCATGTCTCCTAACTGACGAATCAGGCTCAAGCAGCCGTTCAGTAGGAACATTGCTTCGAAATGACAATAACGTCGACACCGCTCTCTCGATGTCGAGAAGACTCACAATCGTTCCTTTTGCAAACTCAGAACGCAATCGGAACAATTCTTCAGGAGCTTTACCCACTTCGTCCGTCCATTGTTCATGGAGGAACGCACACATAATCTCGAAAACATAACGTTGCTTTGGTGCTTCCCATTGCCGGAAAACATCCATAATACCCTCAAGATCGTACTGGGACGTGTACGTCACCCATCTACGTGCCATGTGATCCAAGACCACTCGTTCATCTGTATCAGGCAACTGACTACGCAGCTGTCTACGCTCACTTACAGGAGACGTACCCAATTGCCCCAACCAAGGAGTCAGAAAACCAGAAAAAGCAGCAGTCATCCGCTGTCTAGGGGAAGGAGTAGTCGGAAGGACAAGAGGAGACGAAACAGTAGTAGAAGAATCCAAAGTCGGAACAGACATAGAAACAGTAGTAGCAGGGAAAGACAAAGTTGGCGGCCCCTGAGGAGGCTGCGCCAAAGGGACAGTAGCCAACGAAGGAGCTGGCTGTGGAGGAATCACAGGAGGCAAAACAACCGGCAATTGCACAGCCATAACTGGTGGCGGTGGTGCCGTAGCATTCTGCACATAAGGTGGCGGTGAATTTAACAAATGCGACATTAAGGGATCTTTTGCAAGATCCTTCTCGTCTTTCTGCTTTTTAGACGGCAAGACTGGGTAGCATCTGTCTACCGCTAATTTCCTCACTCTAAGCATCTGCTCACTTTCTTGTTCTTCTTCATTAACTCTGTACGCAGTGGCAGCTTGCACCATTGACATACCTCTCTTATTCTTCTTCGCTAATTTCATTTCTTTCTGTCTGGCTTCTTTGCGCCATATGCGGAAAGAGTCAAACATCGCCGGCCGGGCTTTCTTCTTGAACAACTTCACCTCGAGGTTGTCTAGAATTTCTGTCTCAAAACTACCGTAACGGGGCCACTGTAGGACGCCGTCACTCTTCGTGTATTTTACCCAAATCTCATTATAGCTAATAGGACCCACACCATGTTTCACATACAACTCGTATGTAGGAGTTCCGATCGGGGGAACCGGACACGAATCCTCTAACCGGGAGTCCTTCAATGTACCACAACTAAACAAATTTCTAAAACTGCTAAAACCAGGCATCTTGCTCACTAGTCTAGCTTCCAACAACAAGGGGAATCTGAAAACGATAATCTTGTGAATACACGAATCCCTTGGCTTTGGGGCCTGCAGGTACCAGATCAAAGCGATCCAATAAAGGATACAAGACAAACTAAGGACTAGGAGACGCTCCGCTTATACTTAACTGAAATGTCGATGGCGTCACTAGAAGACCCGTCAATCATCTCGCTCTACAAACGTCTAAGGCTCCAAAACAGGGCGACAGTCAGGGCAGCAGTCCTTCGTAGCCGTCGGAAAGCGGGAAACCTCGCAGCAAAGACTTTCGGACCACGACGGCATGCAGGGGTCGATGAAGTGGCTGGCCTTCCTCCAGAATTTTCACACGAAGCTTCTCACGAACCTCTGGCTTGGACCGGTACCGCTGAAGTCGCCCCACGTTGGGCGCCAACTGAAGGACCGGGTTTTAGAACCCAGTGGCGTCAGGGAGAACGCCTGATACCTTCGAGTTCCCCTGTCTTGGCAAACAGAGACACGGGATACTTCTTGATGACGTCAAAGACCAAAGTTTATTGGCTGCAACCAGGAACAGAGATCTACGAAGCACACACGGGTGGTTCGTCAGAGACTGCACAATTTCAATAAGCGGAGCATGGTCTTTTATGCCAAAAATCATGCCTCAGGCAACATTTCAGATTTACATTCGGTGCATACAAACTGACCAATGACAGTGTAACATTTCAAAAGTAGCGAATGACGACAGTCAAAGACAATCCCATTTTCCGTTGTCCAGCCCACCAGAAATGACCAAGCGAATTCCCGGTTTCCTGTTCAATCAGGCCAGACAAACCCATCATAAACCCTTCAACCCAAATCAATGATTATGTCGTAAAGGAAAGGCAGAAACAGATTGGGGAGGAGATAGAAAGGTGGGAGCAGTGTACCATAAACTCGGGCATGTCCTGCTCTTTGATCTTTATCAGACCAGCTGCTGAACAAGGAACTGGCTCAGCGAGGTCAGCCTCGGGCAAAAAAAAGGAAAGTTCAATTGTCGTTGATTTTCCTTGGTCGTAAATTATATCAAGTCTTATTAGGAATCGTCTGGTCTTTAAACAAAACTTCTGGATTCGTTGTATTCAAACGTAGATGTGATGGTACATCCTCTTGTAACACGTCGTCGTCTTCTTTCTCAGAGTTCGTTTGGACCAGGCATGCACTACTGAATGATACAAATCTAGGCACTTTTTCACTTTCACTATCGCCTATGCCATTCCGAGTCCACTGGTCGAAAGGTAAAGGCAAAGGCACCCTTTTACAGTGCACGCCATGGACCCAGTTCTTTTTCCCAAAAACTTTCACAGCCGTACGTGTTACAAGCAAGACTTGTCGCGGCGGGCCCCAACGAGGTTACAGATTCTTTTTCCGCTGAAAGTTGTTCAGGCAGACCCAGTCACCGGGTTGGATTGTGTGACCTGGATCTGTGGAAGCCTCTGGCAAAGCGTTTTGAACCTGTTGGTGAAGAACACGTAATTTAGTGGTGAGGTCATGCAAATAGTCAATCAGCATTGGGTATGGGATGTCAGAATACTTTTTAGGTCGAGGGACTCCGCAAACATTTGCTGGGTGACCAAAAACGACTTCATACGGACTCAGACCTAAACGAGAATGCACAGTAGTTCTTGTAGACAAGAGTGCCAATGGTAGGGCATCAGGCCACGCGAGACCTGTGCTTGCCTGAATCTTTGCCAATTTGAGCTTGAGAGTGCCATTATAGCACTCTACCAACCCTGCTGACTGGGGATGGTTTGCCGCATAAAATTTCTGTTTAATACCAAGACCTGTACACACTATCTGCATAATTTGGCCTACAAATTCACTCCCATTGTCAGACCAGACAATGCGCTGAAAACCAAATCTTGGGAAAAGCTCCTTCAAAAGAACTTTGGCAGTAGACAAAGCAGTATTGTCCTTTAGGGGGTAGGCCTCTATCCATCTGGAAAAGGCACACACCACCACCAGAACATACTTGAGGTTATTACAACGATCCATATGAATATAATCGATTTGTAACATCTCCAAAGGATACGTAGGGGGAGCAAAATGGCCTGCTGGAGTTGGGGTTCCCTTTCCTGGATTATGCATTAAACAAACAATGCAATGCTTCACCACGTTATCTGCACATTTAGGAATTCCTTCATTCTGCCACACCGGAGCCAAAACCTTGCATATGCCCTTCGCACTAATATGGGCTGGACCATGCCCCATAGTAACTACAGTACATAGGCGTCTGGTAACAGCCATCGCTGATGTTCTGACAATTCCGTCCAACACCCAGTCGCATCCAACATTCCCGTACTCTCTCTCCACTTACTCAATTCTTTCTCAGTAGCCTCTTCCTGAATCCTTCTCACACTTTCTATTGTGTCCTCACACATTCCTCCTTCTCTGATCCACCTCCCAGGGCCCGCAACACACATACAACTCGTAACATCTCTTGCCATCTCTTTCGCTGTCTCATCTGCAAAAGCATTCCCAAGCCCTACATCATCAGTAATCTTTTTATGAGCACTACACTTGATGATTGCTATTTGGATAGGCAAAGCAAGTGATTCGAGAAGGTCAGTCACCAACTGACTATGCTGTATTTTAGTCCCATGGGAGGTAAAGAATCCTCTTTCCTTCCACAAACGGCCGAAACTATGGGCCACACCGAAGGCATACTGGCTATCAGTGTAAACGTTCACTCTTTTTCCTTTCGCCAACACACATGCTCTTGTTAAAGCAATTAATTCAGCTGCTTGGACTGAATTCTGTGGTATGCGTGCTGTCTCTACTACCGTATGCAAGGTGGTAACAGCATAAGCTGCAGTCGTCTCACCATTTGGAAGCTTGAAGCAAGACCCATATACCCACAGGATCCCATCCGGGTCCACAAGTGGCGTGTCTTTTAAATCTATTCTCCCTTTCGTTTCCTCCTCGGTTCGGAGAAAACAATCATGCTGTTCTTGAATGCCTTTCTCATCTGCTATAGGCAACAATGTTGCTGGATTCAAAGTGTTACACCGCTTGATGTGTATATGGCTAGCTAAAAGCGTCAGCTCATATCCAGACAAACGAGCACTCGTGAGGTGCTGTGGCTTTGTTCTGTTCAGGAGACTATCTACTGCATGTGGTACCATAACAACAAGAGTGTTGTCTAATACCAATCCAGCAGATTGACGAATAGAAATCGCTGCCGCTGCCGTAGCTCTTCGACAACTAAGCAACGCCTTAGCTACTGGATCCAACGTAGCCGAAAAATAGGCATATGGCCGTTATTTGTCTCCAAATTGTTGCGTTAAAACTGACAACGCGTAACCTTCTCTTTCATGAACATAGAGTGTAAAAGGCTTACTGTAATATGGAGTACCTAACACAGGAGCAGAACACAGAGCAGCACGTAAGTCAGAAAAACTCTTCTGACATTCGTCAGTCCAAGGGAGAGGTTGTGGCGTATCTTTCAACGTAAGTGCCAGCAAAGGTTTAGCCAGCAAAGAAAAATTCGAAATCCATTGTCTACAATAGGAGGCAATGCCCAGAAAGGCACGTACCTCTCTCTGCGTGGATGGCTCAGACATTTGCGCAATCGCTTGAATTTGTTCTGGGGTCAATCGTCTTCCCTCCTTTGACAAGAGATGACCTAAGTAGGTAACCTCTTGGCGGCAATATTGCAACTTAGAAGGGGACACCTTGTGATGAAAATCAGACAAATGCCTCAACAAAGAAACAGTCACATCCTTACAAACATCCTTCGAATCTGCAGCAACTAACAGATCGTCAATGTATTGAATCAAAGTGGCACCTGGAGGCAAAATGAACGCATCAAGCTGGGATTTCAAAACCTGACTATAAATGGAGGGACTTTCACAATAGCCTTGAGGAGCACGCTTGAACCGAAAACTTCGGCCTCCGAGAGAGAAGCCAAAAATATCTCTGCTCTCCTCAGCAATAGGAATACTAAAGAAAGTGTTCTTTAGATCAATAACAGAAAACCATGCCGCTTAGGCGCTTATCATAGTAAGCAAGGCAGTGATATCTGGGGCAACAGGAAACTGGGGGACAACAATCTTGTTGACCTCCCGAAGATCAATCGCAAAACGGTACACAGGAGGCTGAGAAGGATCAGTACATTTAAAGATTGGCAGAACAGGACTGTTACAAACATTACCTCTCGTTTCTTCAACCACACCCTTCTGAACCAGATCATGGATAATAGCCATCAAAGCTCGTTCATCATCATTAGAGATCTTGTATTGTGGAATACATGGCAACTTAACATCAGGCTTAATAGTAACCACGTAAGGAGGAATTTGCAACAAACCAACCTCATTCGGACCTGTAGCCCAAAGTGTAGCAGGAAGGGACTGCAACTCAAGTGGAAAACTATCTTTCGATAGGTATATAGGAGAAACCAATTTCTCACCCAAAGTAAGATGCACACCAGAGGGAGAACAATACAACGTTGCATGAAGATGTTTCAATAGATCCAAACCCAACAAGTTTTCTCCACAACCAGTCGTTAAAATAAGTGGAGCTTCCAAATCGTAAGGACCAATCGAAAGAGGCAAAGGACAAGAAACCGGGTTAGTAACTGGGGCGCCCGAAAATCCTACAGAAACATTCTTTAATCCAGACAAAGGTACCCCAGGGAGTTTGGAATGAATGATAGAACTTCTCATTGCACCAGTATCCAAGAGAAATGGCTCTGCAACACCCAATGCAACTACGTCAACATAAGGTCCATTCTGATCCACCGGAACTGATACAACTCCCTTACTTTGTCCATAGCTGTCCTAACTAGAATGAAAATACTGAACCTCACTCTCAACACAGTAGTCATCATTGTAATATTGCGCAGACTGAACATTCTGCTGATCAAAATAATTTGAAGAATTCTGAGGAGAAAAGGAATGCTATCTTTGAGGTAACGCACCTCGCCCTCTACCCCTAGGTGTGATTGAAAACCACCACGACCTCGTGATCCTTGAGATCCAGCATTACACTGTAATAAAACCGGGCAACTATTCTTAAAATGGCCTTCCTCTTTACAATAGGCACACTGATTAGGACCAAGCAAAGGTCGCGGAACAAAAGGCTCAGGTTTCTGTAGCAACCTCTGAAACTGGGGAGGTTGTTGAAATTGGCCCTGTGTGGGGAGGGTAAGCCTGCTGAAGAAGAACCTTCATTTTTAAATCTCTAGTTTTCTTCTCAGCCTTATGTTTCTCTTCTTTCTCCCTATTCTCATAGTACTGAGCAGTGGCCAATATCTGTGCAGACGAAGAAACAGCCCAAGAACTTTCCGAATTCTTTAACTTGTGCGACAATTCTGGAAGTAAATTATACACAAATGTATCCACAAATAATCGCTGTCCACCCTCAGTACTCATATCCTGACCACTATGATCGATAAATGTCTCCTCAAACCGAGTAAAGAAATCGGAGACACTCTCATCTTTCTTCTGCTTACACGCAGCCAACTTATCCCAATTAACGCGTAAGGCAGGCATCATTGTCTTCATTAAAGTGATGATTCTACCAGGCAACTGTGTAATCAAATCATCTGGCTTAGCACCACCCACTTGTGCTGCATCTGCGGCAGTTATAGCAGCCCAATTACCACCTAAAGCTTGGTTGTGATCCTCTCTACAAATCCGAGCCCACAATGCTTGTGGAACTACATTCCCCATTAACATATCAATGTCGGCCAGGTTCATAATACATGCATCAACAGTCTGGGACAACTCTTCATAATATCCAGCTGGATTTTTACGGGGGTCCGGCAAAGACTGTTTAATTGCTAAAACTTCAGCTTGTTTCCAAGGAACATGTACCAATATACGCTGAAAATGAGCAGGGACAGCTGGAACAGCGCCTGCCTGCGGAACTTCTTCTCTCCATACCGGAGGAACTTCCCGTATAGGATAATTCTTCGTTCTCTGTCTAACTGCAGGATCAGGTTCAGAAATAGTCTGGGAAGAATACAAGGACCTGAAAGTAACAAGCGTCTTCAAAGCACCCTCAACGTCAGGACCCACAATGAGTCCTTTATCAAACCTTTCCTGTGTATCCAATAGACCCTGAAGAGTTAAATCCAACTCCATATCCTCCCATCCTCTAACAAGTACGTTACACATAGCATTAAAAACGTACCGCTGCGTAGGCGCATTCCACTGGAGAAATGTACTCAGTATATCAGGTACACTATACAGTGGACCATTCATCATCCATTCATGAACAAGGGAGTCAAACACAGCTCGTTCCTCGGAATCTGGAATTTGACTACGAGATTGCCTTCGAGAAAAAGCAGGAGCCCTATTAAACGGCCCAAAGAGGGGGGAGAAAAGACCAGAGACAGTATCAACTAACCGATCACGAATCGGGGAAGAAGTAGAGAGTAAAACTGGAGACGCAGTATTAAGCAAAGGAAGAGAAGAACTAGCCATTACAAGAGAAACTGAAGGTAAAGGAGACTGATGCACAGAAGTCGGGGGCAAAGGAAGTGCAGGTAGCAATACAGGAAGAGGCAATTGGGTAGGAGCTGGAGCTCCTGGCTGAACAACAAGTTGTTGCACAGGTGGCAACAATGCGGGTCCATTAGCACCTGGCGCATAAGGCGGAGGTAATTTCAACAAATGGGACATTAAAAGGATCTTCATCCAGATCTTTGCGCTGTGGAGGCAACACGGGATAGCACCTATCAATTGCCATCCGATGCTGTCTATCTGACACCTCAATCACTCGATCAGTCTCATCGTCTTTGAACTGCTGGGCAGCCTGTATAATCGTAATTTCCTTTGTTTTCTTATCTCTTTTTGCTTGTTTAATTTCTCTCTGTTTGGCTTCCTTACACCAAAGGCGGAGAGAGTCAAACATTGCTGGCCGGGCTTTTCTTTTAAACAGAATTGATTCCAAATGAGCTAATATATCTGGCTCAAAACTACCATTTTGTGGCCATCGTAAAACACCATCTTTCTTCGTGTAGCGGATCCATGCCTCATTAAAGGCGATGGGACCAACACCATGTTTAGAATAGAGCTCATAAGTGGGAGTTCCAACCGGAGGAATCGGACATGAATCCTCGAGCCGGGAATCCCTAGTACAGCAAAAGCTGCAAAGTTTCCTAAATCCGCTCAGACCAGGCATGGTAAGCACACTGATCCGCTTACCAACTTCAAGGAGTGAAAGCAAAGAACACAGTACAAATGTACTCACCACTCGGCTTCGGCTATTGCAACAGTTGAATAACAAAAGTCAAAAACAAAACAAAGAAGTGGGCGCTACCCACGAATACTTAACTAAATGGTCTTCTCACGCCAACAGAGGTCCGTCTAACGTCTCGCAATACCAATCATCACCAGAGGGTCCAAGGCCGGGCGGTAGTCAGGGCAGCAGTCATCAACAGCTGTCGGAAAGGAGTAGCCGTGCTGCTAAAGACCTTCGGTCAACTTCGACATACAGGGGTCGCTTGACGTGGCTCGCGAGTCCTACGGAATTTTCTTCCGGGGCTTCTCACGACCCTCGGGCTGAACCGCTACCACTGAAACCGCCCCATGTTGGGCGCCAGTTGGAGAACTGGGCCTTATGGGCCGGGCGGCGCAGGGCACGCCTTAATCCCAGAGTTCACCTGCCTTGTACAAAACAGAGACACGAGACACTCCGTTGAGCGTGGAAGTCAGGTTTATTAGCTGCAGCTAAGCACAGTTATCCTAGAAGTTACACTCGAGGGTGGGTTCTAAGGAGACTGCCACTTCAATCCATGGTGCACAATCTCTTATAGTAGCATATTTACAATCATTCACTTCTTTCGCATATAGAACAGACCAATGAGAAAAGTTGAAAAACAAGCTATCAGGTATCTCAAATACGCCCCTTTCTCAGACCCCGTGTGCTACCCCTCCCAACAAATTAATCAGTGATGGCGTCTACAATCCCCTCTTGCAGGTGGCAGGACATGCTTGTGTGCCTCAAAGGACAGTTGTGTAACAAGAGAATACAAGGAGAGAATAGCAAAGGCCAGTCGGATAAGATAATGTAAGGAAAGAATAGGAGAAGGCAAATAGTCGGTCGAGACAGGGATCAATCGAGCCAGACATGGATTAACAAACTCAGCCAGATCCTGACATCGGGTTTTGTAAACAAGAGCAATGAAGTTACTTTTCAACTAAAAGGACACGTAGCAGCTGGAAAGGCAAAAACAACACAGTTTGTCGTGCTGCCTGAGTGAGGGCAACACAAAATGGCGACGGACACAAAATGGCGGCTAGATACGGGACGAAGTCAGAAATCGCAGAACCTCACCTACCACACTGCAAACGTGGGGAACCTTCCCCATATTTCTGTGTCCATTTCTTCAACGTTATCCAATGTTATTATCATATAATCTTGTAACATCCACCATAATCATTGCTTTTACACACTTTCCAGTCTTCAAAACACAGCAGAGACAGCGTCATTTCACCTGCAATCTTCATTTTAGCGTCTTTCAAAGTTTACTGAGTACCCATCCAGGCTTTTTCACAGCGACTCCATACATCAAAGGTGAAACAAAACAGAGTCGGATCATCCCGTTATGTTCTCAATGCATTTCGAACCTCATGGGCTCTTCGTCAGGGGTTTCTATAAGAAACAAAAGACAATTCAACTGGTTGTTTTCTGCTGACCTTCACTGTTAAATACCTATCATAAAGACAATCATAATGCACGTTATGTGCCAAAGCCTACTACAGCCCATTCATTTCTACATCCTGTGATTCCCTCAATATCTAACCCGACTGGTCAAACAGCAAACAGTCCCCTCCCTTCCCTTTCCAACTATACGTGCCCTCTCTCACTAAATTGCCTAAAATAAACAGATGAAACTGAAATGTCAATCCCAATTTTCTATGAACAGAACCCACTTTTAAACAATTGGATGACTCCTCCATTGTGACTCCCTACCCACTCCCCACATTTCGGTGCCCCATCGTATGGAATAATAGTGGAATACCTTGATGAAACCGCAGCAAGCGGCCTGACCTCCTCATCTACCATTAATTGCACCCAGCACACGTGGGACGGGAGCAATGAGATAGAAATCTCTAACTGCCCTTTGTCTCATGGCCAGTGTATGGGGCATTCGTGTGTGGTGGTGGGCTCTTGCAGTGATGCAGCTCAGTACCTGATGCAAGCACTACGACTGGCTTGCCTGAGAGATGCTCACAAGGTCACTGGAGACCCTTTGGAACGCGCCTCGTTGAAAAGAAATGGAGAGCATAAAGGATCTTGAGATAGGCTGGAATGGCATGGGTGCTGCAGGTCACAGAGTCAAGTTCCTGCTCCCATCCCATCTCCAAGATGACTTCTGGAGGGAAACGGTATCTGGCCCTGACATCTTGGCTGGAAATCCCAAATAGGTTGATCCTTGGTCTGAAGATCCTCTCTAGTCTCCTCCTCCTCCTCCTCAAGTCTTCTTGCCGCATGGCAAGGGGCAGAGCAACAAACACATTCAGCAACAAGTTGAAAGAGTTTGTATGTACCCGCTCTGCTTTCATACATACTACAGGGCTCGGATTGGCTGTTGGGCTGCAGCGTGTCCACTGATGCATGGTGGGGGATGGTAGGCACTTGGACACATGTTTAACATTGAGGAAAATGATTGTTGGCCAGAGTGCGGGTATTCTGGCCCGGATACGGATATTCCAGCCCAAGTGTGGAAATTTCAGCACAAGTGCAGGATTTCCGCTCCAGGTGCAGAAATTCCAGCCCGAGTGCAGAAATTCCAGCTCAGTGCGAAAGTAAAGTTAGGAGTCGTAAGTGATTTCTGTGAATACCCTGAATCGTAATTGTCTTCTGTGAATACCAAAAGTAGTAAGTTTCGAATTTTGTTTCAGATTTGTGAATCGGCCCCAATGTGCAGTTCTTGCAATGTGCACACTCACTTTGTTATCTGCAGAACAGTCTGAACAGCATCTCAGAAGTTTTGCATGAATTAAATCTTAACCATTCACAATTTTGACATATAGTCCACACCAACAGCAGTTTTCAACAAGGTGTTAAACTAGAAATGTTCCTGTTTGCATATTGTTCTATGTAAGTTAGCGTTCGTTGTACCATTTTCTTTGCAGGTGCCATTTTAGGCTGTTCAAAGCCTATCTAGTTTAATTCTGAGGAATTCTCTAGTCTGAGTTTCGTTTTTATCATGTAGATCTGTTACTGTAATGAGTAGATCTGTTCCTGTAATGAGTACACTGTTCCTATTATCGCATACCTTACTCATAAGATAGAGGCCCTCTTCCACTTGTCTGGTGACGGGCCCCGACTGGAAAAATCTTGGACTTTGCAACTTTGTGTAAGATATGAGCTCTGAGACTGTTTTTTTCTTTGTATTCCATTGCCTAGCTGCACCTGCCTGGAAAATTACACTATGGATGTGTTTTAGCTCAGTTACAAAAACATACATAATGTATCTTTATGCTTGTCGATTTCAGTCCCTCTGCAGCACTCCTAGGGACTGGGCAGATTGGGCTCCGCTCTGGGAGTATATAATAAACAGTTGTTGGTTTGTATTCTCTACTGTCTGACCGACTCTTCATTTTGGTATGGAAGGTTTAGAGGGGGCCATTAGTGACCCGAGTCACTTCCTTTAGAGGACTCCTTTTCAGATTGAAATTTCCAGGTGAAATGTATTTTTCGAGCTCTTGTAGAGTTGTCCTGCACTGGTTTGGTTGCAGCATCTCCGTCAAATAATGCGATTGTTGGAAGAAGATCATGAGACAGAATGTCTTTGATAAATCCAACCCTTTCTTTTGCTACATCTATCTCTTTATGTGCTTGCAAAAGTTGTTTTTTTGTATCCTGTTTTGTAGTGGCTGGTTGGCCGAAACTCTTACTATGGCAATTAAAGTGTGGACATTTAGCTTTAGTGATTATTTCAAACAGCGTTTTCTCTTTCAATACAAATATCTCCTGCTTCAGTTCTGCGTATAGTTTTGAGATATGTTCCAAGATATCTAGTAGGCATGTCTTTATATCATTGTTCATATATTGTTTGGTCACAAAGTTGTGTAGTCGCACAGGCTCAGTCATTTCAAAGGTGTCTCCTTGCTGCTGCATGAAATGAAGAAGGCTGTTAACATGCTAAAAAATTCCCCTCTCTTTCCCACAAGTTCATGGTGAAGAACAATTTCAAAATGGCCCATTAATTTTGAATTTGTCATTTCTCTGAAAATATTGCAAATAGAAAGGACTTCATGGTAAACTAGCTGCCATTGAGCAACATATTGACTTTTATCTGTCCATCCAACAATTCTCTTGGAGCTTTTCTGTGATCTCTGGATCGTCCTTTCCAGTTTCATATCTGAAGCCACAGCATTGAACCTTCCCTCTCCCTTCCCACAACATATCTCTGGATACATTTTCTGTAGACGTACCCATATCTCAGGTAGTTTTGCAATCAAATTCACTTAATACAGTAATCAATGACTCCACAGTCTTCATGTGCAGTTCCACTATCACTTCCCGATCAGCATTTTTTACTAGAGCTATGATGTGTAAAAAACTTTTCCCCAGTACTTGTAAAGTTCTGATTTTTCTTCACATTCTTTGACTGACTCTACACACTTGATTTTCAGGTCTTATGAATTTGGACTGAGTGTATTGAACATTGTCTGGCTTTTCATTAAGTCTTTTGATTGAAGTGCACCCTGTGCCTTGTTCACTTCTGAGATAAGATATGCAAAACGTATGATTGCCATATTTCATGTTCATGTATTTTTTCCTTTATCTCTTCTTCATTTTTCAATTTGCACCCAGATTTCTTTTTTATTGCTTAAGAGTCTTTAACTTTGTATCCCATTGTATTCTGTTTTGACACCTGATTTTCTCTTTTTATTACTACCAAATAAAATTCTTTTGAACTAAAAGATATGCAAAACGTAATCTTTCATTCTTGTTCCAGAAAGCATTCCAACACAATGTTTCTATAGCCTCAGATAAGAGGAGCTAACCTTATAACAAAGAAACATAATGAGTTTCACTCAGCTCTGACTGGGCATATTGCTTCACAAGATCTCAGCCTCAATAAGTGCATTGTGTATGCCACATCCACTGAAATAGCGCGGGGATGCCCTTGGGTCACCAGGCGCTTTAGAAATCGTTATTAAAATTAAAATTAAATTAAATAACTTCCTGCACATAGCAATGTAACTTTTGTCATGTGGAAACCCCCCATCATCAAATTCGACTGGATTGCTCATGAAAATGTCACCTACAATACAGAAAGCAACTTTCATCGCAGAAAATTGGCAGGATAAACTGGTCTTCAAGCTGAGCATGCATTTTTTTTAACTGGGTATACTATTACGTAGGTTGTGACTGGAGATGGTATTACTAGTAAAAAACAAATCTTCAGTGGGATGGTATTCTGGGAGATTAGAGCATGGATTTGAGCTTTTCTTCATCCTTCAATCAGCACCGAATGAGCAATGTGATAAATTCTTTTAAATCAGCTTTGCAGAACATAGCGTAAGGCAGAAGAAGATCCATATCCTCAACAACTTTGAAACTTTCTGGTAGACTGGTACTTGTTGATGGCTTGTAGTGATTTTGCACACATTGGCAAGGCAGTTGGGTTATGAGTTTGCAACTTCGATTGTTTATACCTACAGCTGACACAGCTTGTTTTCCAGCAGCTACTTCATTGGTACAGTGTTGAAAAAACACCATGATAGTTTCATGGTGTGCTGGATGTTTACAAAGAAAAGCTGTCTTCAAGCACAGCAATTGTAAATCCTTTCCTGGTAAAGGGACTTGGAAGTGATGTGCTGTCGGATTCACAAGATTTTGCAGCATGAGCTGCCAGCAAGTTCCTGCGCCGTACTATGTCATTATAACTTGTTGATACATCATCTTAATCATTAAAGGGATTAGCTCTCTACTTTGTCATTGATTGCATGGGCAGTCATCATGTGTAGTGGAGTTTTCTTTTTGAAGTAATGAAATTCATAAAGCATGGTTTGAAAAAGACAGTGCATTCTCACAGCATAAGCCTGTAGGTTCATCAGATTGTCTTTCACTTCTTCGCTTATATCTTCAAAGCCATCATCAATGGTGTTGGCTTCTGTTCTGAACTCAAGACCTTTAGTTTGTAACAGTTTCACTTTGCTGATTTTAAACTATAATGTAAAAAAATGTTAAGACAACATCAGGCCTTTCTGCTGACACCCGTGATTTGCGGAGTTCTGGGGCACCACAAAATGTGTCATTAAGCCCAAAATCTAAATCTTTCAGGACATTTCTTAAAATGGGTCCTCCTGATTTTACTGTATCCTGTGATCTTATTTTGGCAGAAAGAACTTCAGGAGTTAAATCAGCTGAGAATACCATAAGTGGCTTGTTCTTTTCATTAGACTGACAAAAACGAATTCTGTCAATGTACATTCCCACCAGAAAAATCTTGATTTCAATATTACGGATCAATACAGTTTCATCAATGTTGAACATTATTTCTCTAATCTCGCTGAGTGTGTACCCGTAGCAAGCACTTAAGAGTGGTTTTAAAACTTATTTTGCTTTTTTACAGAGTGCAAACTTAACTGAAGGCTGGCGGTTAAGTTGCTGCTGGGAATTCATTGTACATTCATATTTTCGAATGTATGCACACATGCAGTTTGAGTGTGCATACAAATCAACTTAAAGTACATTCACCTCACTGTTTAGATCAGCTACTTGGCTGAAAACATAATCTTGAAAGGGGGGAAGAAGTTGGCCTAACGGCTAGGGCGGTCGTCCTTGAATCTGGGGAACTGAGTTTGAGTCTCGGCACCGACGAAGAACAGCCTATGATTCTGGGCAAATCACTTAATCTCCCTTTGCCTAACAAAAAATTAATGTGTCCTCATGTAACGCAACTAGGGCTATATATGGTGTTCTGATACCCGATTCGGGTCAAGTTCGCGCTATATAAAACTCGGTAAAAAAAAAACTAGCTGCAGATATGAACAGGTTTGCCCTTTGAGACTAACATACTCTTTACTTTGTTCTTTCATCAATCCCTTTGGCCTGTGTTCTGGATAAACCATATATAAAACATTGAAGATCCTCTGCGTTATGATCAGTTGTTGGAGATGGACGAGGGGTAGTCATCTATCTTCTTAGTGAATGGGCATTGGGCTTAGTTGTCGTCACTTTCTCAGAAGGCTCGGATTCTTGTTGTGATTCACTGGCTTCTGCTATTTTTTGACAATTCCTTTCCAGACATTTTTCCATTGTATGCAACTTGTAGCACTTGTTGTTACAATGATAAAATATTTGATCCTTTCACTAATCAGTTTCAATCTTTTGTGAACTTCTTCGTGCCGTATTTCTGCAGCATCTCGGACTTTCTTCTGTCCAGCCGCAGTTGCTGTTAGCTTTTGTTTCCAATTGGTTTAGAATATGACAAATTCTTCCTCGTTGAAGTAGTCCTCAGATTTTGTAGCTATCAACACGCTGTCAGGAGGTAAAGATCTGCTACCACCTGCTTCGCTAATGTTTACAAATTTGAATGAATGGAAAGCCTGAGAAAAAACAATAATGAAATAAATTACCATATGATGGCTAAAACACATCATTATAGAGCCGACATTTTGAAAAATGGCTGAAGGGTTCCTCTGAGGAGTTATTTTCTGTCTCTATACAACTACTTGACTCCCAATGCTATGTATTGACACCAAAATGAAGTATATAGGTTTCATGTTTCTTGAAATATTACATCATCATTGCAACACATCTGCGATTTTTAGAAATGTCGACCAGAAAAATTCAGCACAGATTAGCAATGTCTACCCAAGCTAAATTACATCTCTAATGATACAAAAACACAAATCAAAAAAGGAAAATCTCTGGATCCAGTTCCTCCATCTATGCTCCAATGAGAATACCAATTAGAGGATGCACAGGCCTTCTGATACATGCAAGTTAGGTACGCATTAGCAACTCACTTATTAAAGGACTCTATCATACAGAATTCCTCCCCATCAGAGGACTACGTCCTAGCAGAACCCCTTTTAATAAAGGCAATCTCACGGATATATAAGAAAATCATTAACAAATCCCAGACCCTCATGGTAAAGTTGAGGAGTGACTGAGACAGAGATATAGTGAGTTGTGCCCGTTCTGCTTGCATAGTCTGTTCCCCTCCTGAAACAACCACTGCATCGCTAGGTACCCCTTAGGCCATTCCTCAATCACACATCACGCTTTCCCATACTGTATATTCCCTTCAGGCCCTCCCACCCTTCCCATCTCTTTCCGTTAGGTCTACCTTTACTTGGGTAGATAGGCAACGTATAAGCAAAATCCATTACCTGGGACCACCTTGGACATGCTTGACTTCTGTTCCACCTCCCAGAACCTTCAGGCTCCACTTGTTAGGCTACTCGAGCCTAGATTTGGAAAGGCCTCCACTTGTTGTCGGGTGTTTTCTAGAAGGCACGCGGGAATGGCAGCCATCTTGCTTGGCCTCAACCCATCTGCAGAGTGAGCGAGAAATTACGTGACCCAGTACTTCACTTACCTGCAGGACGTCATTGGAGCTCATTCAGCAGAACTTCCTTGAAACCCAGAACCTAGAGAAAAGAAAGAAAAGAACATAGACTAAGTCAAGGTGATAAGATTAGATATTGCAGCAAGAAGAAGGATACAAATAAGGTTAGTGCATACATTTCGACAATAACCACGAAGGGTTTAACAGATTTCCGATGAGTTGTGAGGAAACAAGTCGGACTTGCGAGTGAGTTGTGAGGGAACAACTCGAAACTCAATGCCAATTTACATAAAACAGACTTTCAGAGCTGTAGATGATCAACCGGGATTTTATGATCTGAGCGATTTTCAAGACTATGCTTCCGCTAAGCACAAGTGACTGAGTTCTTTGATAAAACAGTTATCACAAGGTAGTGTCATTGTAAATTAGGAGCCTATCCAGAACAGTAGTAGTAAAAAGACACTGACGGGGGAAAACGGTGGGGAAAACATGGCGGCCGCTAGTTAGAGCGGCGCACACGTCCCGACAGAAACTCCCGACCTGATGCCCCAGATCTGCTAGAGCTGCTCCTGGTCGGTTGCGAGTGGCGGGCATGAGCTGCTGAGGTGGCGTGACGGTAAAGCGGCCTGAAGCGAGAGGCTAATCATGTACGGCAGTCGGATTTGAATCAGCGTCTCTCTCCCCAAACGGCTCCCCGAGTACCGGGATTGAGGCAGCCGATGTGTCAGGGGCGGGCCCCACCCCCTGCGCCCTTCCGCTGGAACGAAGAAGCCGTGGAGCTTCGGAGAAGCCGGAGGGCGGCTGCACACGGCTCTTTTGCCAGAGGAGGAAGCAATACAGTGAAACGGTGCGGTAAGGGGGCTTCGTGGGAGGCTGCATCTTTAAACGCTCAGGGGGTGAGAAAAAACACAAATACAGGCACAAATACCAGCGCTAAATGTAACTACCTTAAGGATAAGAGTGCAGAGACAGAAATAGACAGATGTAGGAGCTCAGCAACAGATACGGCAGTAAGCTTTAAGCAACCGACTGTAAAAGAGTTTTGCCCTGTTTCTGCCCCGAAGTTGGAGAGTATTAAGATTATTAAGAGCAAACTACATGCTCTCTCCAGTGCAGTATAGACTCAGAGGAGAAGTAAGGTGCAGGGTAAGAGGGGGCCCCAAGGGAAGAACGAGATTTCCAGCGGCAATCTGGGGAAGCGAAGGGGAAAAGGTAAAAAGCAGGGGAGAATCTTGGCAGATCAAAGTAAAACTGTGGATTCAGAGTCAGAATACGAGCCGGGGGGGGCCAGAGACAGAGCTTGAGATGGAGACAGAGTCCGAGCTGGACTGATTATCAACACTGTGTGATAAAACGCTGAGATGAGAAGGGAGCAATTTGTCACCACGGGTCACTAAATCAGTAGAAGAGGGATCCACTAATATTTCCACTACAAAAGAGCCACCCCTAAAGTTATCTCAGGAAAAAAGCAAACCCAAAAATACAACCACAAAAGCCACACTGATTACGCCCTCTCTAAAGTCCTATTTCAAGATCCTCCCTCAGGTTCTAAACATTAATCAAGAACCTCAAGGTTTGGCTGATGTTCAAAATATAATCACTCCGACCGCAGTTCCTGTTGTACCCAGTACGCCAGTTATATCTAGTAATACTAAGCCTGCAGCAGTAGAAGAAATGGAGCAGGAAAATATGATGATGACGGATGAAACATTAGAGATGAGTGCAATTACAGAGGCACCAATAGACCAGATATCTGCTGACTTAGTAGGTTCAGAGCCTGCAAGTGCAGTAAAGGTGGTAGAACTATGCTCTGGGGGGGGACAGTGAAGACACTCTCCAAAATATACTTATCAATATGAGAAATTAAATTAAATGTGGCTTTGCAGAGTCAAAAAAAAGCTTTGCTGAATCAAGGCAAAACCAATCTGAGATTCGGGCTATGTGTGAAAACCTAGAGACTAAAGTGGATGGGCTCTTTGAGAGGACGGGGAGTCTAGAGGACACCGTAGGGGAGCTTAAAGCAAAACTAGATCATGCAGAAATAAAAATCCAGGCTATGCGGAGAGAAGGAGAAGTAGTAAAAGAGAGAGTAGAGTCCCTAGAAAGTTACTCTAGGAGGAACAACCTCAGGATTCTAAAAATTCCAGAAGGGAAAGAAGGGAGTGAAATCAAGAAGTACGTTGTTACCCTGCTCAAGGACGCTCTCAACCTAGAGGAGTCAACAACAGAATTAGAACTGGATATACAGAGGATACATCGCGACCCCTTCTGACTCAATCCAGGGAGGACCAAGCCCAGAAAGATTCTTGTAAACTTTTTAACATACGCAATAAAGGAGAAGATCCTCAACCTGGCATTAAAAGCTAAGACACTGAAGGCCCCCGACTTTTCTTTCGAAGTAAGGTCAGACCTGTCAAAAACTACACTGGAAAGACAATGGGAGCTTGGACAACTAATGGAGAAGTTCAGGGCTCTTGGAGCCACAGTGCAGATGCGATTTCCCGCTTTCTTGAAGATAATGTTGAATAATAAAATGTACAACATCAAAACTCCTCTCGAAGCGGATGAACTTTTAGTTTCAATTAGTGAATTTTCTCAAACGGCCCCTTGACACATGATGTCATCTATGAGTTAACTCTGTATTTTACGACGGTATTGTAAGTTACTTAAGTGGATTGGCTAGATTAAATACAGCTACACTGGTGGAGAGGGGGAAGGAAAAAAGGAATATACAGCTACACTGGAAAAAAAAAACATAAGGGATAGAGATATGTAAAATGGGGGAGAAAAAAAAAATATATATATATAGAAATAAATAAATAAAAGGGAGAACTTAGGGTCAAAGAGTCAAGGAGTAGAAACAATAAACAGCCTGAAAACATCCCGAAAAGAGAAGAGAACAAAACATATAATATAGAATACAAATAAGAATATATAACTGTTCCAACTATCAGCTCTCCTTTTTTTCAGTCCTTTCTCAGTTCTCTCCCTGATATACGCTATTTGGTCCATCTTTTCTTTTTTTTCTTTAGCACAATAAATACGCCACCTACATAAATTCGATTTCTATCACACAATCGACCAATATAATTCATATGAGATAAATGAGGTTACAGGGGGAGGTATGTCGGCGACGACAATCTGGCAAGTCACCTGGCCAGAGTAAGTAGGGGGGGTTTCCAGGGGGCGGGGGAAGAGGAGGGGGGGAGAAAGCACTAAAAAGTCCTCACGAGCAAAATTTCAGCTTTTTAAACTTTGATGATTCCAGGGAATGTCCTATAAAGCGGTTGGATAAAATAACACACAGTAGACAGAAAATAGTAAAAAACGGCACAAGGCCCACACGGGAAAAAGCGGGGAATTCGGATGTTAAGGATAAATGAGGGATATTAAGTTTCTCTCCTGGAATGTAAATAGCCTGCGTGTACGAGGAAGGAGACTTAAAATCATGCAGTACCTTAGAGATTCACCTGCGCAGGTTATAACAATCCAGGAGACACATCTAAAGAAACAAGAGATTACAGATATGTTGAAAAAACTAAAATGGGTGGACAAATTCCTTAGCACAGATCACAATGCCAATATTCGCGGAATAGCTATCTTTAAGAAGGGAGCTAAGGCTCAGATTGCGGATTGGAGGACAGATCCGAGTGGTAGATAGCTGATAGCCAACGTCCAGCTCGATGGGAGGCGATATACTCTGGTGGGGTACTACGGCCCCAACCAGGATGATCCTTCTCACCTTAATACATTACAGAATCATCTGATCACGACTCAAAATCCTATAATATGGATGGGTGATTTTAATCTGGTCCTGGATCCAAAATTGGATAAATCCCCCAGCTCTAGAGCTGTAACACACAATAAAATGAGAGATACTCTTTTGTCTTGTATGTCTAACTTGGGGTTAGAAGACCTGTGGAGACAAAGAGCTGGAAATACTCTGGGTGTTTCTTTTCATAATTACAGATATAAACATAAATCGCGTATAGACTATGCCTTATTCAGTTTCACTCTCAAAGACACTATAAAGAACTTAATATATCTCCCTCAGCATATTTCCGATCATTCAGCTATTCTTTTTTCTATAACGTTAGATCAGAATTTCACTTATGCTTCATGGTCTTTTGATCGTACCATCCTTCTGGAAGAAGAGGAAAGAGAACATCTTATATCCGAATCAACTTCTTTTTTTGAGTGGAATTTAGATTCTGCCTTCTTGGTTAGTTTGTGAGAGACATGGAAAGCATATATAAGAGGTTTTATTACAAATCGTTCATCCTTCAGAAAAAATAAATATAGAGAGGAGATATCAAAAATAGAGCAAGATCTGGCTCACTTAGAATCAGTAGACCAAGGGCCCCTGGTAAATTCGGAACAAAGATGTGAGTTAAAAAATAAATTAGACATGATATTGCAGGAGAGAGTGAACAAAAGATGGCAGGCCAGTAAGCTTTCCCACTTTGAATATGGCGAGGCGGCGGGGAAGCTGCTAGCTTGGAAAATAAAAGCAGACCAAGCTGGAAACCATATAAGAGAAGTGAGGTTAGAAGGTGAAAAGAACAACAGAAAGACAGATCTGGAAAAAGGGGAAGCCTTTCGTGTTTTCTTTCAGAAGATATACACAGATGAGATCAAAGTCAACATCGAGGAAAGAACTGAGTGGTTGGAAAAGTTGAACCTTCCAAAGCTGACCAGGCAACAGAGTGAACACCTAGATAAAGAGATAACAGAGGCAGAAGTGGAAAGAGTCATTAAACAACTAAAACAGAGAAAGGCTGCAGGACCGGATGGCATTCCTGGCGAATTGTATTGAGTACTAAATCCAACTGTTACCCTGATCTTAACGAATCTTTTCAATAACATCTAAATTAGGGGTGAGACACCACCTAGTTCCTGGGGTGAGGCAAATATTGCTTTAATCTTAAAATGAGGAAAGGATCCAGTAGACTGTGGATCATATCGTCCAATCTCGCTTCTCAATAATGATTATAAGATCTTTTCAACAATTTTGGCTACACGTTTGGGAAGCGAGATTGGAACGATTATCCATCATGACCAAAAGGGATTTATCAGAGGTTGACAATTGGCTGACTTAACTTATGATCTAGTCGGAGCGATAGACATCGCCTCAACCTTTGCCTTGCCTCTTGCAATCATGACACTCGATGCAACAAAAGCATTCGATAGGGTCAATTGGTCCTATTTAACTGCAGTTATGGAAAAATTCCAATTTGGCCCCAAATGTTGTAGAGCGATAGGTTTGTTGTATAAAAACCCGAGAACCAGCCTTTTGATTAACGGCACACGTACAAAATCTTTTGAAATCAGTAGAGGGACAAGACAGGGGTGTCCTCTCTCCCCTCTCCTATTTAACATTTATGTTGAACAATTTGTTCAGATCATTAGAGAGGACATCAATATTCTGCCTTTTTCTTTCTCTGGTTGGGAGAAGAAAGTCGGCCTATATGCTGACGACATTCTCATTTATACAACTGATCCGGCGCAGACATTCCCTACGGTCATAAAAAGGGCTGAAGAATTTGGAAAATTTTCAGGCTATGAAATAAATGCCGGAAAACAGATATAATGGCTTGGAACATCACAAACCTTCAGCTCCCTGTGGCACCTTCAATCCGCTATCTGGGGATTAGAATCACAAATTATATAAACATCTTGGCCCAGACTAATCTAAGTCAGATTTTCAGCTAATCCAAGGCATTGATGAAAGCATGGTCCTTTCTCCCACTCACCATCTATGGGAGAACGAGCCTAGTGAAAATGACCATTCTCCCCAAATACACATTTATTTTTAATACTATTCCATTAACATTCGATACTACGCAACTGTTTAAATGTCAACAAAACATTAATTCATTTATTTGGAGTTTTAAATCAACTAGGCTGGCATGGAAGAAGTTAAGAAGGAGGAGAGAGAAGGGAGGACTCGCATTGCCAGACCTGGAGTACTACTACGCCTGGGCTTTTCCCCTGTACCACTCCAGGATGCTATTAAAGACCCCCCAGGACAATTCAAATAGTCGTATGTTCAAAGCAATGTTATTGGGCTCTAATCTTCCACTTGATGGCTTCTTGTTTAAGTTTGGACATCAGAGATTTTTTAAGAAAGTGAGGCTAAAGACTCTATATTGGCTCCTAAAAGAATGGACTCAAATCAAATCTAAGCTTGGGATGGCATATCTTTCCAATTTTGCACCGATCTGGTATTTTCCAGGGTTCTCTCCGCAATACATCGAGACGGTTATAAATGTGTTATTGGAGGCAGGAACAGAAAGGTGGGGAGAGTTGGTGGCAGGAGGATCCTTATTAGAATGGGAAGTATTCTCAGACAGGATAAGTTCACCATTATCCTGCTTCATCTATATACAACTGGCTAGTTGGCTTCGAGATTTGACAAAGAAAAAAGTCAAAATTGGAAGGTACAGCTCCTTTGAGAAAAACTTAGTCGAGAAAGCCTATGGAGGTAAAGAGGTTGCTTTTTATTATTGGAATATTATGGAAGAAGGTGAGGGCGAATTTAACCTTCCTTTAAAATTGTGGGGAGGAGATGGAGAACCCCAGGCAGAAGAACTATGGATGAAATCCTTTAGCCTTTTGTATAAAATAATAAAACCTGCGTGGTTGAGGCGCAACCAACTATTAACATTACTTCGCACGTACTACTCCCCTAAAAAACTCCTTAAGTTCCAACCAGGGAAGTGCTGTAGTAAATGCCTTCTTCCAGCAGCCTCAGATTTACACATGTTTTGGGAGTGTCCGAATATCACTAGATACTGGCAAGAAGTCAAGATATCTCTTGAATCAATTCTTAAAATTTCGATCCCATTCTCATGGTCTTTAGGTATTTTTGGGCTTAGTGACAACATCAAGGGACTAGAGAGGGAATTTCTATACTATGCCATTCTGTTAGCAAGAAGACAAATATGTAAAAACTGGGTCAACATTAATTCGCCAACTCATGCAGAGTGGTTGACATCACTTTATGCAACATTGAAAGTTGACTTGGCAAGAACCTGTAGTCCCGCACCGTGAGATTCTGGAACTATTTAAGAAGGGAGCTAAAGCGGAGATAAAGCAGTCAGAGAACCCGTTTTTTTTGTTTTTTTTCCCGGGTCCGATGATTAAGCCCAATACTCCATGTCCAACGGGAGGCTCCCCATGCCACAAAGCTATTGGACTAACAGCCGGAAATAGGCTTGAATGGAGATAGATCGTGCGAGGTTTCCCCTCGCTGAGACATCGGGTCCGCTTCTCTGGGGGTTTCAAAACTATTTTCTAGTTTTCTACCTGTACAGAGACGAATGTGTCTTGGCGGTTGGAGAGTTCCTGGAACGATGGAGTGGCTAATGAGGACATAAATTTTTTTTTTTTTTTAAAAGACACCGACTAAACCTCTGCTCTCCTGTTTTTTGTAGAGTCCCTGAATACCGTAACAAGAAAGCATTCACAGGGTTTCTCTGCAAGACAACAGCTACCAGCCCATTCTCAAGGTGCCTAGGATGATAAACTAAGGCAAGAGAGTTAGGTAGATAATTGTGAATATTGATGTAAATGAAAATTAATAACAACATTAGATAGGCTAACTGTGTTTGTTTTCAGAGATACAACCATCGAAGTCCACCAATAGAGTAATCCCAGAATAATGAGATGCCCACAGCTCCATATCAGTCTGATACAGTCCAGTCTCGAATACCAGAATATTTGGTTTTTCTTCTAGCTCTCTTCCTGACCCCCTTTACCTTGGGGGTGATTCTTCACCCCTGATGTAGCCAGAGATTAGGTTGGGAAATAGCTTCGAGGGGCAAAACTCTCCTCACTCAAACTCCCTGTGTTCAACTTCATGCATCCAGCACTGTAGCCATATCCTTCCATTCATGAACTCCGCCCCCTCTCCACCAAAACTTCAACTGGGTCTGAACATGACCAATGTTTCTATGCAGTAACTTTTACAGTTCTGTACCAACCCACCAAGCACCTGCTCAAAAAGTGACAACAATGACATGCCCCTAAACACAAAGAAACCTACTTTCAAAACGCATCTGCCTCATCAGAACCCACAGAACCTCGTCCACTGAAAATGACTCGTCCACTGAAAATGGGAAAGAGCTTCATCGATCTCATTGTTGCATCATGTTGCGCTTTGTAGATGACATTCACATGCAAACACTCCAACACAAAAAACACGCAACAAATTACAAACCTTGTGACCCCAAGCAGATTGGCTGTTAACAATACTGACAACAGACACGTTGTCCACATTAAAGAGAACCATCCTGCTGGCAGATTCCCACCCCCAGAGACACACTGCAACGATCAATGGAAATGTTCCAAGAAGACGATACTTCAGCCCTCTCTTTCAATGCTTTTGGTCATTTCCCCGCCCACCGGGCTACTACATCTGAAAAAACAACTCAACTGACCATTCCATCTGCTCCTTCACTCCAAATATGGGAATATCATTGCATTTACATAATAACGTTTGCCACAAATGCAGATCCTCCTTCTCTCCTAGTTTAAGGCGTACCCTGTCATGTGGGAGTGATGTACCAGCTAAAGCCCATCCCAATCTCCTGAAAAAAGTCCTCCCTGCTCCAATAGCCCTGCACGCAACGTTCAAATGCCAGAGCAGAACGTGGATGTCCTTCACCTGTACTTTCAATTTGTTCAACATGCTGTCCAGAAGTTCAATGCAACACCGCTTCTTCTCCTCAGGCAATCTAATTTCTATTCTGCCAAAATCGAGTTTAATACCCAAAGATGTGAGAACTGTACTGGCCCTATTTTCTTTTCCAAAGCAAAAGGAGCACCCATATCCACCATCAAAAGCTGAAACATACTCAGGCTCTCCTGGCATTCCCTGGACTGCGGTGCTCCCACCATGAAAAAATTGTTCAGGTAGCAGGTTATGACTTATTTTCTTGCGGTGTATGTATAATTTTCTACAAAAAGTGCTGTAAGCCTCAAACAAAGAACATGACACAGAACAAACCCTTAGGTGAAGCCTTATCCACAAAAAATGGTACCCCAGTGAGTGGGGTATATTTACAAGGGGATAGCGCAAACAGAATGTCACTTTTAGCAACATTCTAGTGGAGCTATGCCCTTCTCCATATTTACAAACCCGTGCTGCATTCTGTAGTAAATTTGAATACCTCAAACGAGGGGTCTAGCGGACAAGTCAATATTTGGACCAAGGGTGGTCAGAGCAAATGGGAAAAGACAGGATTTGGCCGAGTTGACTTTTAGGCCTGAAAGCTGAGCGAGCTGTTGGAGAGTACAAGCGATCCCATCAGGGATAGTAGAGATGTCTCGCAAATAGATGAGAAGATCATCTGCATAAAGGGAGACCGAGTGTACACCGTCACCTAGGGGTATACCTTACTCTACGTCCTGCGTACGCTGGTGAGTTGCCAGCAGTTCCACGGCTAGAGCGAAGAGCAGGAATCCCTGGAGCATGTCCCTGCCTATGAGGTTGGGGTCAGAAATGAGGGAGCCAGTCATCACCCGACCTAACAGCGTGTATAGTAACCGGACGAGCCACAGGAGCCTGTCACCAACACCATACAGGGGCAGCACTTCAAATAGAAAGGACGTCTCTAAGAAGTCAATCAATCAACAAATCTTATTCGGCCAATGTAGGCCAAAAAAGCAAGCAAGTAAAAACGACCACAAACGGGTGATGTCACAATTATACATGAACATGCTTCGGAATAAAAATACAAGCGAGGGATAGGATAAACATAGCACAAATTCATTTAAAAATGATAAGCAATCCATAAAAATCGGTATACTTCAGCTGTACAATTGGTTGGGGTGTAAGGACGCCCCATTTCCAGGTTGTTGTCAATTACAGTGCCTATTGGGCATGGCACTATACCAAGGGAAACAACCTTTACAATGCAACTTTTACAACGCACTACCATTACAGCGAAACTTTTACAACGGAACATCCATTACATCGCATGCCATTACAACGCAACCATTACAACACATGACACTGCAACGCATACCACTACAACGCATGTCATTACAACGCAGTCATTACAACGCAAGCCATTACAACGCATACCATTACAACGCATAGTACGCTTACACTATCCAACACTTACCCTACTGTTACACCCCCTGGAATTAGATTAGTAATTTTTACCCCTACACTATCCAACACTTACCCTACTGTTACACCCCATGGAATTAGAATAGTAATTTTTACCCCTACACTATCCAACACTTACCCTACTGTTGCACCCCCCTGGAGTTAGAATAGTAATTTTTACCCCTACACTATCCAATACTTACCATACATGCAATGTAATGTTATGTGTTGTAATGGTATGCGTTGTAAAGGTAGTATGCGTTGTTATGGAATGGGTTGTAAAGGTAGTTTTTAAAAATTTGTTGTAATGGCATGCATTGTAATGGAATTCGTTGTAATGGATGTTGCGTTGTAAAAAATGCGTTGTAAAGGTATGCGTTGTAAAAGTATGCGTTGTAACATCATACATCCCTATACCATTGCACGCACTCTACGAACAAGTGTGATTAAATGTAATCATGAACATTGGTGTGCATCCCACTCCCTTATCTGATTATGTATCAATGTATGCCCAGCACTGGCATAGCATCCGTTTGTTAAAAATTGGATAAACGAGTTAGAATAATGAGTAATGTTTGAGCACACACGACCGAGATAACAACGTGATTCACCAATGACGGCTCGAATACCATAAGAAAATGAACTTCAAAACGATCGGGACACGAACTGACAACATTCAAGGATTGATATATGGACATGAAGCTGTTTTATATACATTTAGATAAACCAGACAAGGGGGGCGCTAGAGGGCGCACGAGCTAATGGCCGCACTTCAGTGAGGCTCTGGCTGCCTGGTCAGCCCTATCCTGATTTCATCCTGATTGCCTGCAGGTTTTCGTCTGAAAATCTCAACGAGTGTGGACTTTCCTGTCCTGCAGCTCCGCTCCAAATTTGGGGACGATTGGACGTTCGGCGCCGGAGTTAGCTGACCCTGTACACTTACCGGGAAGCACTGCTGAGAAGACGTGGTGCGAGAGCCTGGGCGCTGTGTCACGCGAGGACGAGGCTCACCACGAGGCTGGTGGGCCTCAGAGACGGAGTGGCCTGTCCGGGGAGTGCGGGGCCCGCCGGTGACTGAAAGGCGGCGGCGGCTGTGAGTCCTCCCCCCCTGTGGCTGTACCAACGCGTGGTGGTGCTGGGCGGCGGCCCTGAGTCCTGCTGGGAGTGTGGGTGACGCTGTGGCCTGCCGCCTGCACCGGGAGGTTGCTTGACCGGGGCCCCGGTCCTTTACATCGGATTACCGGCAGTGCCCCTGATCCTGCTGTGAGCTTGCTGCTTCCAGAGCCTGGGGGTCGAGGAGCATCGGATAACCACTGGGGGCCACAGACCTGGGTCGGACTGTGGAAGCTGCTGCCCGGTTGAGGTGCGCTGGGCCTTCCCTCCCCCTACCCCCCCCCCCACCACCCCCCCCAGGGCTTCACAAGCGCGGACATTGCTCATTCCTCTCTGGCACACCGCTACCCGCCACCCACACAACGTGGCCAGCTGGGACATTTGTCCCCCCTCGTGAACACTATCGGCTGGCCCTGGGCATTGAAGCTGAGACGCATTGAGGCGGGGGGGTCGCTCTGTCGCTGCTGACCTGCGGTGGGCGCTGCAACCGGCGCAGACACTGTACTGGGGGGTGCGAATGCGCAAAGGGTTGTCGAGGGGCGGTGAGCGCCACACAGATCGCCTCTCGCTGGGAACTTCGGGCCCCTACAAGAGGAGCACTATGGGGAAGAACGATAATAAGCAACCTAAGCTCTCTTTTGAGCCTGCGCCTCCAAAGAAGCAGCTGCGTGGCACAAATGGCGCTAGCGGAGCCCACGACCCATCGGGCACTGAGCCCCCCTCCACGTCCATGGCCCCTGAGATGCGAATAATGCTGGAAGAGATGAGGCAGGGCTTCGCCACGATAGTGGATAAGGTGGACCGCCTGTCCTCCAGGATGGATGGGGTCGTACAGAAGCTCGAGGTCCATGAAGAACGCCTGACGGAAGCAGAGCAACGTATTTCTGCCTCGGAGGATTCAACGGCATCTCACGATGCGCGCCTCTCCAGAATGGACAACATACTACGGGTGATAGCGGCAAAGAACGTGGAGTTGGAGGCGAGGAGTAGGCGCAATAACATTCGCGTCACGGGTGTGCCGGAGTCCACCAACACTGGTCGCATGGAGGAATATGTAGAGACGATCCTGGTCGCTGCAGTGGGCAGGGAGGCCTTCTCTGGTCAATTCATCGTCGAGAGAGCGCACCGCTCTCTGGGTCCGGTGCCTAAGCTGGGAGCGCAGCCGCGGCCTATCATCGCCCGATTGCTTAACTACCGCGATCGTGATGCGGCACTGCGAGCAGCCCGGACAAATATAAACTTGTCATGCGATGGAGTACCCTTTTCAGTGTACCCGGACTTTACACCTCTGGTGCAGGAACAGCGGAAGAAGTTTTTGGATGTGAAGAAAAAGTTAAGAGGCATGCAGGTGGACTACGCACTCCTCTACCCGGCGCGCCTTAGGGTGACCCATCAGGGCAAACAACATTTTTTCACGAATCCGCAGCAGGTGGAGGACTACATTAAGAAACTCCGGGATGCCAGAAGAGACAGACGACATGCGGAAAATGGAGATGCGGACAGAGACCCAGAGGAGAACGCTGAAGAATGAGGTAACCTCTTTTGCTGCTGGCTGGTTGTCCTCCCGTTGTTATACTGGCATTCGTTTTGAATACTGTGGATTGTCTTAGCCCTGGATGTTCTGCACTGGATTGAGGGACTGGATTGCAGTATCCCCACTGAGTGGACTGGCTGTGGATTGGCGAACAGGTCGAACAATGAACTCCAGGATTGAGGTTGTTATTGGAATGTCCAGGGTGATGGCAGTATTGGAGGAGGTGTGGACCGCGGCGGATGCATGTCCGGCTCACTCAACTTGATTGGCATCTTCTTCAACTGGGGAGGGTGCCGCGAGAGACATTCGCATGATGGACAGGCCCTGACCTGCAGGGGTAATGTATACCAGGCACCACCCCCCCCTTCTCTGACTGTTCCCGTATGGACTGTGCGGGGCGGGAGGGGATGGTTGGGGTGTATTGGTGTGTACCTCTGATGTCCCCAGAAGGGGATTCCCCACACAGTTCTTCTATGATTGTTGAGTGCGGGGTTCGGGTTGGGGGGAGGGAATACGGTACTGGCAAGTTTGGGTTGCTTCAGTGGGAGGGGGGAGGAGTTGGTGCGGGGGATTGCGTTGCTGCATGTGGGGGGTGGGAGGGTGTATGACTGTTGGGGTATGTGTTGTTGAGCCTAGAGGCAGTTTTGCTGGAGATGTTCATGGCATGTATGCAGGGATCACTGTCGAAATGTGCGTAAGCATTAGTGAATGTATGGTGCGAATGTTCCGAGCAGCAGAGAGACTTGTAATTGGTACGTTCCGATTGAGGGCTGGGACACTGGCCATGGGCTTTTTTCAGGACTACAATGATGAGCATGGGTGATGTCGCCTTGAGTACCGTTTCCATATTATCCTGGAATGTCCGGGGCCTTAATGACCCCAGGAAGTGCAGAAATGTACTCACTTATTTGGATAGGCATAATGTGCAGATAGCGATGCTTCAGGAAACCCACCTAAACCCACGTAGCGCCCCTAAGTTCGCAAGTAGATGGGCAGTAGTTAGGGAGTTCTCCTCATATTCAACCTACTCGAGGGGTACGGTTATTCAAATCAATAAAGCGTTGCCTTTCCAAAAGTTGGGTGCGAGGGTGGACACTGAGGGGAGGTATGTGATCCTTTGGGGCAGGCTGGGTACTGATGTGATTGTGTTTGTTAACTGCTACGCACCCAATATAGACACACCCGGGTTCTTTCTGGCACTGTGGGGCCATATGTTGGAGATCGAGGCTACACACATTATTTGGGGGGGGGGACTTCAACCTGTCACTGAATCCTGGGACAGATAGATCAGATGGTAGTGGACAATACAACACAAAAGCACGGGATACTCTTCAGGGCATACTGACGGAGGCAGGCCTATTAGATAGCTGAAGGCACACACACCCAGCATCTAGAGAGGGCACGCATTTCACGGCGCACGCACGCTCATGGGCTAGGATTGACTACTGCTTGTCTCGCGGGGTCTGGCCGGGGGCGTCGTTCAGGTGAAACATCTACCTCCTACTTACTCAGACCACTGCCCTGTGCTGGCTGTATTGGAGCTGCCTGGATATGCCAGAGTGCGTCCGCCGTGGCGGCTCTTCCCCTCTGCCCTGCTTGACCCTATCTTTAAACATGAACTTGGGGAGGAGATAGAAGCGTTCTTCCCTAGGAACAAGGGGTCGGTCGATAAGGTGGAAACGATTTGGGAAGCCTTTAAAGTGACTGTGAGGGGCGTCACGATTTCTAAGAGCTGTGGTATACTCAGGGACATAGTGCGCACGTTGTCTAAACTTGAATTGGAGCTTAAGGCGCTGGAGGCAGAGATGGTCAGAAATCCCTGTCCTGACCTGGCGAAAGAGTTCAGGGCCAAACTCTCGTCCTTTGAGGAGGAAGCTGCCAGAGAGGTGAGGTTCCGAGGCAGGTACTGGACAGCTAGGCGCTATTGCGAGGGGGACCGGCCGGGAAAGGTACTTGCGGCGCTCACGAGACACCAGCGCCATGCCACCCACATATTAGAAATCGCTGATGGCAAAGGCGGGACCTATCAGGATACTAAGAGAATCCAGGAAACCTTCTTGCAGCACTACAAACGGTTATATTCCACACAGCAGGAGGGCGATGTGGAGTTCGGGAACTTCCTAGATGACATAGCGCTATGCTGGCTGAGTGACGGCGACAGGGCATTCCTAGGGTGTCCTTTCGGACTAGATGAGATCAGGGAGGCGATCATGTCCCTCAGCAATGGCAAGGCTGCAGGGCTGGACGGCCTTCCGGCCGAATTTTACAAGTGCTACATAAACATCATGGCACCGGTGCTGAAGGAGGTCTTTGAAGAGTCGCTTGAGTTGGGGATACTACCGGGCTCAATGAGGGAGGTGGCGATAACCTCCCTACTGAAACCAGGGAAAAATCCGATTGATCCTGACGCCTATAGACCCCTCTCACTACTAAACTGCGACGCAAAAATACTTGCTAAAGTGCTGGCGACTAGGCTGTCCCTGCTCATGAGTACCCTGGTGTTACCAGACCAATCTGGATTTGTCCCAGGGCGAGCCACATCGCATAACCTTCGTACACTGTTCTCGCTTATACCCACCATAGCGCCTGAGCTACCTGTCGCTGCTGTGTTTCTGGACGCCACCAAAGTGTTCGATTCCGTGGAGTGGGGCTATCTCATGGCTATCTTGGACAGGATGGGGTTCCCTCGGATATTCATCGCATGGGTGAAACTACTCTACACCTCTCCAGTCGCCAGGGTCGTCAATAATGGGGCGCTCTCTGCCCAGATGCCGATCACAAGAGGGACCAGACAGGGCTGCCCCCTGTCGCCCCTGCTTTTTGCCTTGGCAATTGAACCACTGGCATGCAGGATCCGGCAATTGCATAAGGCCAGCGCCTTTAACTGTAACCAGAGGCAGATTGGGATCTCCCTTTATGCAGATGATGTTACGCTATATGTGCGGCACCCACAACAACACCTTAACCCACTCCTGAGAGAATTTATAGTGTTTGGCGGCATGTCTGGAGTGCACATTAACTGGCAGAAATCGCAGTTCTTCCCCCTCACGGCCTCGGTTACCCGCTTTCCATTAGACTACCCCTTAGAGTGGTGTGACTCTGACCTGAGATACTTAGGCATTGAGATATCGCTCAATAAGGAGGACACGATTCGGCTGAATTATGGAGTGGCTATCTCACAGCTGACGGACAACGTGACCCGCTGGTTGGCCCTTCCTCTCTCGATGGCAGGCAGAGCCTCCCTGATAAAAATGGTCATCCTTCCGCGCTTTCTATACCTATTCCAGAACATTCCCTACTACCCGGGGCCCTATTTTTTCAAGAGGCTCCGAACTGAGCTGCTTTGCCTCTTCTGGGGCGGAAAACAACCGCGCCTTCGCTGGACTGTCCTGACACAGCCATATGACAGGGGCGGATTCGATGTCCCTGATATGGAAGTGTATTACCTCAGCGCTCAGGCACAACACGCCTATCACTGGGTTAACCCTGCCCCCTTCATGCCACAAGTTGCGGCCGAGGATTGGATAGTACATCCACTCCCACTCAAGGGCATGCTTATGGGACTGCTTAGTGATGTCGAGACGCCTGCTACCACTGTTACTTGTACGATTGACTCTTGGAGGAGAGTGACTAAACTACTTGGAGCGCCCATGCTCTACTCACCGGCAATGCCCCTTGCATACTACCCGAAGCTGTCGCTATTACTGGAAAATGGGTTTCGGTCCATGTACAAACGCGTTCACCTTACTACATGGGGTGACTTGTTCCAGGATGGGTTGTTCCGTACCAAAGATCAGATATTCCGGACAGGCCCCCCGACACCTATGGAGGTGTTTTATTATATTAGACTTCGTCAGGGTATGCGGGACATACTCCCTAGTTTCCCAGAGGAGCGGGGGACAGTGCTGCCGTTGCATATGTTACTGGTGTCGGATGGCAGACACTTGGTGTCCAAACTGTATGCTGCCATCCGTGAGCAGCGCCCACCGGCTCTGTCTAAGGCACGGGTCGACTGGAGCTCTGAACTAAATGACGAACTCACTGACGAGCAGTGGAAATATTGCTGCTCGGTCACGGCTAACATATCCTCCAGCTGCCGATTGAAAATATTCATTACAAGTTTGTACAAAGATATTATTACACTCCAGTCCGGAAGCTACGTTTTCGCCTCTCAGAGGACGACAGGTGCGCACGATGCCGTGCGGAAGGCGCGGGTTTCCTTCATCTGGCCTGGGAGTGTGGTGCGATACAGGCATACTGGGCGCAGGTACATGCTGCGCTCCAGGTCATGATTGCTAGCCCTCTTCCTCTGGACCCGGTGGTGATGTTGCTGGGGTATACCAGGGAGGTACCCAAGGCGGACCGTAGGTTTGTCGATATCGCGCTGCTACTGGCTAAAAGGAGAATCGCTTGCAGGTGGGGAAGAGGCAGGGCACCTAAGTTTAAGGAATGGCTGGACGACCTCACGTACTGCCAAGACCAGCACGGCGTCTATGCGGAATTAATGCCCGCCCGCTGCAGACCTAGTGACTTTTGGTCCCCTTTGCAGGTTTACTGGATGTCCCGGGCGACTCACGGTGATTCCTCTGGGGATGAAGATCGGTTAGTGGGCCCCTGAGCGAGTGGATGCTATGTAATACATTCACCAAACTACATATCACATAATGGGCGGGAACTCAGCCCCCCCTGCTTGGACAGTGGCGGTAGACTTAATGCAGTAGTGGGGATGGGGGGTCCGGGATACTTGCAGGTCAGGTGCTGCTACTCACGGAACACTTCTTTCTGGGCCACCAGGTATCATACAACAGTGGGTTAGCAGGGAGTGGACATACACATTAGATCCTGCGATTGCGCATCAATGGACATGGCGTATGCCCGACTGAACACTGTGCACCAGCTCATGACACATTAAACTCCTCCTGCCTATACACTGACTGCTAACTGGGGAGGCGCGTGAGGCCACCTTTCCTTGACTCACATGTGGCACACTACTATACACGGTGACGTTACTGGTTGACTAATAAGAACTTAGATTGTCGTGGGTCGGGGGGTTTCGGTGCATCCCTCCTCCTTGTGTGGCACTACACCTGTACACGAGAGTACTGAAGGCTTTCCGCCCCTTATAACCATGACTGTGAAGTGGGGGTGCTCTTGCTCGGATATCCTCACACTGCAGATCACTGGGGAATGTATTGTTGGCCAGCCTAAATGTGATGTACTAGCCCAAGAAAAATTAATGCTTCTCTACGGAATGTACCATAAGTATCACGCTTTCATGGATTGTTGATGCTGTAACTGTCATGTATCTCTGTTGTCCGCAACTAATAAAGGTTTAAAAAAAAAAGATAAACCAGACAATGTTTTGTACTAAGAAGTGAATTATGGGAAAGTGAGTCCATTATTGCAAAGTAGTGAGCGAGATAAATAGCCGCTCTGGGATGGCGGGAAGATTCAATTAACAAGCCAATCAGGAGGTCAGAGCGATAGGTTAAAGGTGGGAGGAACAGCATAGTGAATAATGACCTGCTGAAATCTACAGATGAACACAGATGGTGTTAACGATTCACGCCAGGTATGGAAAGAGCTGGCAGGGAGATTATTGTTGGTAAAAGTTAGGTGCATGAGACTCACGATTAAGCACGAAGGTTAATGTAAAAATGCACTTAAGAAGCTGTAGCAACAAATGCGCGTAATTAAATGAGAAATGAAGGGTAGAGCAATGTGATGTATTATAGATAACTAATGAAGGTTAAATAACATGCAGATCTATTGCAATGAGTTTATGAGCATTTGAAAAGCGGCTGGAACAGATGCGCGTACGTAAAGGAAAAACTGGAAATGTAGTGATGTGGGGAACAAACAATGGTTAAAGAACATGTAAAATTATCATAGTGAGCTGATCAACACTTGTTAAGAGAGGTGAAATAGTGGGCACGAAAATGTATGACACGTATACCGGCAGTGAACAGGGATGGATAAGATTCGCATAAATATCTGAATGGTAGAAATAATGAGGAGAATGGTGTTATTGTGATATTGGCGCATTATGCACACAGTGTGGTAATAGAGGTGTAGTAAAGAGGCACTACACATAGAGGGTTCAGGAACGTTTATTAAGTTCATGAATACCCAGGTGCTCCCAGCTTGACGGCTTAGTCTCAACACCCAACATTCTAACGCTGCCTTCAGGTGACAGCGCGGACCGTACCAAGAGGAGGAGGTGACGGGGGGGGGGAAACGTAGGGAGGTGGGTCACCCTGAGACAAGTAACAACACATCATCCTCCCTAGGGAGACCTCAAAGGTTAGAGGGAGCGAGGCCCAAAAACAAGGGAGAGCGGGAGCGAGCAGGAAGGGGATGGAGAAGCAGGGATAAAGAGAAAGGGAGAGAGAGCGCGAGGGAGAGTGAGAGAGAGAGAGTAGGGGTGAAGCTGATAAGCGCAGGGGAGGATAACCACGACAATCAAGTACAGTACTGCAACATCGTGACAATGAGTCTTGCGCAGAAGACCCCTTCCTAGTTTCAAGCATAGAACAACCTGACAGAAGATGTAGTGTGCCCCTTCCCTGGGTGGCAGATCAACCCTTTAACTCATGCCGGAGCCAGCACAAAAACATTGACCGCAGCAACTGTCATTATCAACGGAACTCACTGTCAGATAAGCCTACTCGCTATCTGACGTACAGTATGCTAATGGGGTAGCGCGGCAGGGGACGGAAACATGGGAGAATAAATGCAGGTTGGGAAAAGTGCCCCCAGTAACACATCTCCTTCCGAAGGTAGAGAATGAAGAAAAGATTAGAAACACATATAACAGTTGTAATCTGAGGTTCTAGAACTACAAGAGTCTGTTCCTAAAGTGGCCAAGTAGTCACAGAAAAATGGTTATATTCCATGTAGCCATAACCCGCGTTTAGTTCAAACGCAAACATATAGTTCTCACCCATTCCCCCTTAACAAGTAGTGGTTACTGTAACCGGGGTTAGTTTGTTCCGTGTGGACCAATACAAAGTTAATCCATTCCCCAACATGGATGATTGAACTTCCAAACGGATGCAGTGTCACTGGCCCTTGCAATCCGATTCACACTAGTTCTCTACTCCACAAATACTTGTTCCATTTCTCCACCGAGGTGAGTGGCAACAGCCATAGAATACTTTTTCTTGGGGAATTTCCAGGACCATGTTGCACTGCGTCGACATCTACTCCTACGACAGGTTACCTTCTCATCATCATGATCAGCGTCGGGTTCAACATAAGTTCCCTTGTTGTACTTTGTACCAGTGCCACTAGTAAATCCTGCTGTACATGCCTCTTCAAACGAGTACTACTGAAGAATGTGGTTGAGTCTTCTTTGTCTCTGTACCCATATTCTCTCCTGCCTTCTATTAGTAACCTGTTCATACCTAACGTAACTTTGAAATGTGAACTTCATGTGTTATGGTGCGCCTCCTCCATTTCCATATCAGACACTTCGCTATATATCCAGTCCAAGTACTCTCCTTGCTTGTTACACTTTGATTTAATTAGACTCAGACTATTTACTCCTGCATGGTCAATGTCATTAGCACATTTCTCCCTTGTCCAAGGTCTAGACTCGGCCAGTGCAGTAGAGCGCCACACTTTCTCATCTTTTAGGCGGGAAGATTCACGAAGGTCCTTCTCTACCCTCGTGGTTAGTGTTTCCATACCAGTTCCCCTATGAACCAGTTCTTCTTTTTCCACAACAACATCCACACTGGCCTTTTCTCCGAAATTTTTACTTATTCTTACTTCAACTTCTTTCCCCAAGGATGTTTTTTTGTTTCTTTTGAATACGCCAATAGCTGCTTCTCTTATCTTCTCATTCTTCTCAACAGCCCTTGTCCATCCAACATCGACCAAAGTCTGTGGTGTTCTCACCTTTAACATCTCCAACTTTGTAAATTCTCTACTGTTGTCTATTGTCAGCCTACTCATGGGGTCTGCTTTAGTGGGATTTTGTGTTAATCCTAATTTCTTTTGTTCGTCCCATCCTAGTACAGATAGCTCTTCTTCTGAAATATAAACTTTACTCCATGTACTTCTCTTCATGCAACTCAATTTCATCTCTCTACTACCAGTCAAGATAATGTTTTCACCAGTGTATGTTTCCAGGGACGTGTCTGTTTCTTCCACTACATTCCCTAGAGTAACTGCCCATTTATTTTCCCATATACTTTTGCTTACTACTGTATAAGGTGACCCAGAGTTAACGTTAATGTCTATTTCCACAACGCCCATATTGATAGTATACTCAAGTGTAGTTCCATTTTTGTGCATTACTTTTTTTATATCTCCATCTTCTTTGTATCTTATGTTCCTATGTGCATAGCCATTCGTTAATTGCTTGTAATGTTCATCTAAAACATGCATGACATTCTCAAAAACATTCCTGACCGTTCCCTTATAGATTTCCTTTTCTATGTTATAGTACACTTTCCGTCCACCAGCTCCTAAACTGTGTGGCAATATTTCTACCTTCTCCTCTGGTTTTAAAGGTTCTTCCTCCTCATCAAGAATGGATTTGTAATTGTTAAAATATTCCTTCCACACCTCCCATTCTGCCTTATTAACATCATCTCCTCTTATAAATGGCTCAGGTGGCGGTAATTTATACATCGTGTTTTTATCCATGTAAATATCACAATCAATCACAGCTTATATATATGTTCTAACAGTACAGTTATTTCTTCCTGTTTTGTATATGTTCAACTTTAAGGATACAGTCTTTGAACTCTTTCTGTAGAAACTGTTCCAAAAGGAAAGAATTTGCTTTGACAAGTAGTAGATGATGTGCTTAGTTTTGTTATTCCTTCACGCCATATGAAATCCAGTTCATATTCTTCTCACATAGCTCATTTTTGTTTATTTTCCTCAAAATCTCACTTATAAATGCGTGTAAATACTTTTCACATAACCTGGGTGTATTTATTTTCGTCTTAAAGTTTCCTTCTATACGTCTTTTATTATTTTGTATATCAAGTAAACAGTTCCTAAAACACCTTTAAGTAATTCCACCCAGGGGTACTTCTCTTATTCACTTTTATTATTTATTTTTTTCCAAATACGCTTCAGTATGCAATATCTTTGCTGTACCACTAGATTCAATTATTGCCAGGAATTCTTGTGTCTAGATGCGTTTGCGGCATTCAACAGTAAGGTGGCGCCACTACGTGATGTGCGTCGCTCTCCCTTTCGAGGCCACAACGCTGAGGAAAATGCTACGCTGGATGAGCGCCGCCGGAAACTGCCAGTCGTATATACCTCACATTCCTGAACTTGTCATCTCCAGGTAAGCTAATAATTCCTTAAAATAGTTCAGCAGAATTGTTCCAAGGGCAGTCGACACTCGCTGATGCTGATTGCTACTATGCTGTGGTCAATATTTCCGGTCCGTGTTGAGGAGAGTCACACTTATTTCATTCAGGAAGTTCATGTATTCGAGTGACTACGTCGCTCTAAATTCTCCTCTTCTACTTTTAATACGGCTAAGATGTCATGCGCTGCTCCATTCATTAGAAACACTTAACCACAAGCATCGACGCTGTAGGGAATTTCATTTAACTAGATAATGACCTTAAATCAGCTTAACTGAGGTAAAGCTGTTTCAAATATTCATCAAAACCACCCCATTCATCACGCTGAATCCATTTCACTGCTCAATGCTTTCAGTTGCTCATTTTTTTATTTACCTCACTGCCTCGTATTATTCCTTCGCTTACCGTTCAGTTTAAATACGTCTTTTTCCACTCTTCAATGGAGTATTTACATTTGTTTCGTGGGCTACACGGCCACAAGGCGGCAGTAAATTATAACATTTGCTCTTGGATTTGTGCTGTAGATATAAGGAGGATAACACTTCACGAGCTGGCGCGAAGCTTAAATCAATATCAAACGTGGTTTAAGAGACTTTAACTTTGTTCTCTGCTCTGCTCAAATCTCCTCCACCCAGCCACCAAGTCTCATCTCATGAATTCACGCCGGCAGTACATTATCACATTTGCTCTTGGGTTTACGCTGTAGATATTAGGAGGATAACCTTCTCACACTTAGCACGCAGCTTAAATCAATATCAATGCGGTTTGAGAGATTTTAACTTTGTTCTCTGCTCCGCTCACATCTCCTCCAGCCAGCCACCACGGCTCACCTCATGGATTACGCAGATTCCAATGTCCACCTACTTCGGGTCTTACTTTCCTTATTATCTGATTTTCACGAGAACGCCCAAAGTTCCCTCAGTATTCACTGGTAAACACCCCATCACCAAACTGTGCATCAAGTAAATCTTGTGTGGGGTCACAATACTGCAAGTTGGGTGCATGGTCCACTCCTTGTCACTCCATTGATTGGTCCAACACTGTCCCAGAGCTGGCTGCACAGATACGTGCTTTGTCTTAGGACCGGGGTTGCCAGAATGTACCAGACTTTGCTGGATGCCACCCCTACTGATGACCCTGCCTCAAACCCCTGGTGACACTATACTGTCCCTGCCCTGCCTGAACCTTGACACTCGTAGGCTGATCGTAACACCACACCCACCTGCCAGGGCTTCCATCTTAAAAAGCCTCAGTTCCTACCCATGTCACCTACTGCGCCACAAGTCCAGGAGGTAACAACATTTGGCCAACAAACCCGCGTGGACTCTCAGTTCCCAGAATGCTTGCCTTCCCTGCCTATATTAACCACATTCTCCCCACTGTCTGTGTCTCCTGGAGTCACCAATGGAGAAAAACCATGGAAGTGCTCAATCCCAATCGTGCCATGAGCCTCTGCCACTCCTCCTTCCTGCCTACCCACAGCCCTTGTCCATCCAACATCGACCAAAGTCTGTGGTGTTCTCACCTTTAACATCTCCAACTTTGTAAATTCTCTACTGTTGTCTATTGTCAGCCTACTCATGGGGTCTGCTTTAGTGGGATTTTGTGTTAATCCTAATTTCTTTTGTTCGTCCCATCCTAGTATAGATAGCTATTCTTCTGAAATATAAACTTTACTCCATGTACTTCTCTTCATGCAACTCAATTTCATCTCTCTACTACCAGTCAAGATAATGTTTTCACCAGTGTATGTTTCCAGGGACGTGTCTGTTTCTTCCACTACATTCCCTAGAGTAACTGCCCATTTATTTTCCCATATACTTTTGCTTACTACTGTATAAGGTGACCCAGAGTTAACGTTAATGTCGATTTCCACAACGCCCATATTGATAGTATACTCAAGTGTAGTTCCATTTTTGTGCATTACTTTTTTTATATCTCCATCTTCTTTGTATCTTATGTTCCTATGTGCATAGCCATTCGTTAATTGCTTGTAATGTTCATCTAAAACATGCATGACATTCTCAAAAACATTCCTGACCGTTCCCTTATAGATTTCCTTTTCTATGTTATAGTACACTTTCCGTCCACCGGCTCCTATACTGTGTGGCAATATTTCTACCTTCTCCTCTGGTTTTAAAGGTTCTTCCTCCTCATCAAGAATGGATTTGTAATTGTTAAAATATTCCTTCCACACCTCCCATTCTGCCTTATTAACATCATCTCCTCTTATAAATGGCTCAGGTGGCGGTAATTTATACATCGTGTTTTTATCCATGTAAATATCACAATCAATCACAGCTTATATATATGTTCTAACAGTACAGTTATTTCTTCCTGTTTTGTATATGTTCAACTTTAAGGATACAGTCTTTGAACTCTTTCTGTAGAAACTGTTCCAAAAGGAAAGAATTTGCTTTGACAAGTAGTAGATGATGTGCTTAGTTTTGTTATTCCTTCACGCCATATGAAATCCAGTTCATATTCTTCTCACATAGCTCATTTTTGTTTATTTTCCTAAAAATCTCACTTATAAATGCGTGTAAATACTTTTCACATAACCTGGGTGTATTTATTTTTGTCTTAAAGTTTCCTTCTATCCGTCTTTTATTATTTTGTATATCAAGTAAACAGTTCCTAAAATAACCTTTAAGTAATTCCACCCAGGGGTACTTCTCTTATTCACTTTTATTATTTTTTTTTCCAAATACGCTTCAGTATGCAATATCTTTGCTGTACCACTAGATTCAATTATTGCCAGGAATTCTTCTGTGTAGATGCGTTTGTGGCATTCAACAGTAAGGTGGCGCCACTACGTGATGTGCGTCGCTCTCCATTTCGTGCCACAACGCTGAGGAAAATGCTACGCTGGATGAGCGCCGCCGGAAACTGCCAGTCGTATATACCTCACATTCCTGAACTTGTCATCTCCAGGTAAGCTAATAATTCCTTAAAATAGTTCAGCAGAATTGTTCCAAGGGCAGTCGACACTCGCTGATGCTGATTGCTACTATGCTGTGGTCAATATTTCCGGTCCGTGTTGAGGAGAGTCACACTTATTTCATTCAGGAAGTTCATGTATTCGAGTGACTACGTCGCTCTAAATTCTCCTCTTCTACTTTTAATACGGCTAAGATGTCATGCGCTGCTCCATTCATTAGAAACACTTAACCACAAGCATCGACGCTGTAGGGAATTTCATTTAACTAGATAATGACCTTAAATCAGCTTAACTGAGGTAAAGCTGTTTCAAATATTCATCAAAACCACCCCATTCATCACGCCGAATCCATTTCACTGATCAATGCTTTCAGTTGCTCATTTTTTTATTTACCTCACTGCCTCATATTATTCCTTCGCTTACCGTTCAGTTTAAATACGTCTTTTTACACTCTTCAATGGAGTATTTACATTTGTTTCGTGGGCTACACGGCCACAAGGCGGCAGTAAATTATAACATTTGCTCTTGGATTTGTGCTGTAGATATAAGGAGGATAACACTTCACGAGCTGGCGCGAAGCTTAAATCAATATCAAACGCGGTTTAAGAGACTTTAACTTTGTTCTCTACTCCGCTCAAATCTCCTCCACCCAGCCACCAAGTCTCATCTCATGAATTCACGCCGGCAGTACATTATCACATTTGCTCTTGGGTTTACGCTGTAGATATTAGGAGGATAACCTTCTCACACTTAGCACACAGCTTAAATCAATATCAATGCGGTTTGAGAGATTTTAACTTTGTTCTCTGCTCCGCTCACATCTCCTCCACCCAGCCACCACGGCTCACCTCATGGATTACGCAGATTCCAATGTCCACCTACTTCGGGTCTTACTTTCCTTATTATCTGATTTTCACGAGAACGCCCAAAGTTCCCTCAGTATTCACTGGTAAACATTAATCCGCTGAAAGTCCAAGGTTCAATTCATCAATTTCACTCATAAGTTAAACTTGCCGGTATACACGGATGATGCTCAGTTTCCTTATCTCAATAATTCTTCGTGTTGGTAGATACACGCTTAACGATGAGGTTACCACCTTATCTCATCGTTTTAAATTAATCCTCAATTTACTCTTCTCCGTCCAAGCACCAAACTACTCCAGGGGGAAGACACCACGCTGACCCTGGCTCAGCTCCATGTCCAACGTCGCCAAAAGTGTAGTAAAGAGGCACTACACATAGAGGGTTCAGGAACGTTTATTAAATTCATGAATACACAGGTGCTCCCAGCTTGACGGCTTAGTCTCAACACCCAACACTCTAACGCTGCCTTCAGGTGACAGCGCGGACCGTACCAAGAGGAGTAGGTGACGGGGGGGGAAACGTAGGGAGGTGGATCACCCTGAGACAAGTTACAACAAGAGGCTTTGCAAAAAAGAGGAATTAATTACATGTAAAATTCTTGAGATATAAATAATGCAATATGGTAACTTGTTTGTTAATTAAATATGCACTTTTGTAGTCAAACCACAGCTAATATATTAATTGGTGATTGTTTTCATTGTTTATAGTGACCCCTGACGGAGGGCGTTTGGCCCGAAATGCATTGGGTTTTTATTGAATAAAATGCTGTCCGAGATGAACTTTTGCTTCAGCCGTGTTCTTTCAAGAGGTCCGGATGGACACAGTGGGAACATTAGAAAATACGAAAATGGCACTTTACACTCTGCGTGTGGACCCAGAAAGTGGTGGAAAAAAAGTTGATAACATTTATGATGAATGAACAGGATGAAAAATAAGGAATACAAGGATTACCATAAAGGAATATTATCGCCAAAGCGGCGTAATTCAGCTGTGCAATTGCTTGGGGTGTAATGACGCCCCACTTCCAGGTTGTTGTTCATTTGAGGAGGCTGTCGTAAAGGGCATTTGTGGAAAGAACGGTCCATGGCAACAACTAGCGCACAGAGCCCTGGAGAGCGTACGCAGGAATTGTATCTGGTCTGTGTTTGGGGAGTATATGATTGTTGACCATCATCTAATCTGCCTTTCACAAGAGCCTACCTGCCCTCCAGGTCAGTGACTGTCTCGTCTGGTTTAAACTACGTCCCTAGGTGCATCCAGATCAAAACCCCTGAAGTGTATGAGAAATCAGTGGTGAACATCTGTACGCACCAGCTGCACTGTAAATTGGTCACTTCAGGTCATGTCAAGTGGGACGCTTGCAGTAGAGGTATGTGTAAATGGCATATCTACGCCAGGGGCATTTATTCTGTACATATTCCAAATTATTACATTCATGGATGACATGTGTGCTGATGTGTGTGAGGGAGGGACATGCATGGGCTAAGGGCGTGATCATTATGAGTTGGTAGCGGTAAAGGCTCACCAGCGGAAGGGCAAGAGCAGGGAGACTATGCAGCATGTGCAAAACTGAAATAAGAAAGCATAATAAGATAACAACAAAAGAACAATGAATGCCAGATGTGCAGTGTGCTAACTGTGCGCCCACTCAAAGCAATCTGAAGTGAACATTTAGGTACTAATTCGAAGCTTTTTGCAAGGCGGTTCAGCTCAGATACAAGAGGCTTCTTTTCCCCTCCGTGTGATCAAAGTTGGAGTCCTGCACAAAGTAACAGGTCAGATACAGGCAGTTCAGCTGCACCAATGTTTCCTGTGAGGGAAGGAGGAGAGGGAAAGGGTAGCACAAGTTATACAGAGAAGGAGCATAGCAATTCAGTTTGACATAATTAGCTATGTAGCACAAGGGGTTAAGGCAAGTCCTGCGTAACTATTCTTCATGCTGCATGTGATGGGCCAACAATAGTTAAGGCAGTGAGTAGATCAAATAAAATCATCGAGTGTCTGTGGGGTCACCTACTAGGGGGCACAGAGTTTGCCTGGGAGGACCAGGTGGCAACAGAGCTCTTCTCACTTGAGAATTGTGGTAAATCACCTGCAGGACTAAAATGTGTCATTTCTTCTGTGGGGACAGCAGCCTGTTGCAACACTCTATATCTTTCCGTAAGGATCTGTTCCAGGTCAGGGACAGACTTGGGGGCCGAAGACCTGCGAGGGTCAGAGCGACCCCAGCGGCAATCTCCAGTGAGAACACTACCATCAGCAGTGCCGTATCTCAATATGTCAGTCACATGCGGGCCATAGGTTTCCCACCAGCTCCAGACATCTTCAGATGAGTCAAAAAAATGTGTGATGCCGCATGCGACTAACCTGAGACGTGCCAAAAAAAGTAGCATGTACTTCAGCTCTAGTTTGCGGAGTCATTGCTTCACCAACAGAAAAGTGCTGCTTTGCTGTTGGACTGTGATTGTGTAGTTAGGTGAGATCATTATTTGTGGGGTATCCACTTGTTTCTCAGGAGGAAGTTTCCTGAGGTCGCACAGGATGGAGTTGCGGGTGCGGTAAGGTAGTACCACCGGATGAGGATTGGCTCCAGGCTTTCTTGCTGGAACTCAGTGCCCCTCTTCAATGGTGAAATATTGTGAGAAGATTTGTGGAGGAGGCAAATATTGCTGCAATTGCTGCAGGTATTGTATGAAATCTCCCGCCTCTACCCCCTCAGGTAGACTCTCAATTCGAGCATTTTCTCCTCAATCTACCCTCAGCATCTATGGCCCTCCGCTCCAAGATATCGATTGGCTCCATCAGTGACCGTACTGATGAATGCTGGTGTTGCACTTGTGGTTGTAAATAGACAATATCCCTTTCAATTGTGTCTACCCTGTCCACAAGCTTTCTGTGATATGTGTGTAGCAGCATGAGATCCGTAGCCGCAGTGGCTATTTGGGTCTCCAATGATGTGTGAGAATGCTCGTTGTCCACCTCAATTGCCACCTGCATAGTGTCTAGTTTGTCTTCCAGTGACGTAGCTCAGTCTGAGGGCTCCGACATCAAGACAACTCGGGTAGTCAGGGACGGAGCCATTGCCTGCTGTGACAGGGTACCCTGAGTGGCTGAATGAAGGTGGCCCATCCCCCGCGTGCAAGGGAGAATCTAAGAAGTCAGTGAGTTGAGTTCAAGACATGTCAGAGCGCGGTGCTGCCAAATTTGGAGCAGCTCCACGGTCCTACATTTCCTTGTAAATATTCTCCCTAATGCCTAACAACTCATAATCCTCAGGGTGAACTGGCAATAGACTAAAAGCTGACTTCACATTGCATTTTACCATCTAAGCCCCTAGTCCACCACATTGAACTACTGTACCGCTGTATCCACTGATAGAGCACCCTGCTACAGTCCACTGGAATAAAATCATTCACAGACAAACCCTCCGGCCATGACAAATGGTGAATGAGACTGAACTCACCAGAATCCTTCTTGGTGGCAAAGGGGCCTTCCATTGTCCCCTCCTGTACTTCCTTCATCAGCTTGCTCCACACCAGCTCCTCATGTCCCTTTAAAAACCATCCATTGCCACATCCTAGGACCACCATAATACAAACGAAAACCAAACTGAAAACAAGATAACAACAATTCCTTTTCTTGAGCCAATTCCAACAAACAAAACCAATTGCACAACTGCTCCACCTTAACTGGCATATACACATTTTCCCATGGTTTTCTGAGCACCTCTTCCCCTTCCGCGATCTCCTGTCCTAGAGCACTGACATGCATTTGCACCCTGTTGACTGAATGCACCCCCTTGGGGGCCGTACTGAGTAAGCATGTGCTTCCTTCTGCACTTAGAGCATTTGTGCCAGGATTTGCAGTAATCTCGCAAACATTGTCCCCTCTTATATGAACAGCAAGTGCCTCCACTTCCCATTTGTCCCTGGCCTGGAGTACCTACCCCGCTGGGGTGGGGCACCCTCAAAAGGGCTAGCAAATTACCGGCCAGCCACCTGCCGAATAAATCAATGCGTCTGGCCGCTCAGCGTTCAAAGTCTGTAAAAACAACTCATTATCCAACGGAACTTAAATATCACCCTCCTCATCTGTGAGGCCTGAACACCTCGTTGTAAAGCATCCAGGCCCAAATCCCAAAAGTGACCTGTGCCTTCCTCAATGCATCTAAATATTGAAACAACGCCACACACCTTTCTGGAATTTCTCGCAGCAAACGCTTGCATAAATCAGAAACGCTGTGGTCCATTTCTCTATGTTTTCTGGGATCCTGGGTCTGCGAGACAACTTGTACTCTTCCTCCTTAGACTCTTCATTTGCCCACACTTCCCCACGTAAAAGTTTGAAGAGCTCAACATATTCCCATTTCCAAATACTCTCCTTAGAAGCCAGCATTAAATGTGCCCCGAACAGTTTTGTGATACTCATGTAAGTTGTTTTTTTGTGCTTCACTTCATTGCTTCCTTTCTTTTCTTCTGTCCTCTTCTTACCCCCTCAACTATGGAAACCCCTAAATTCTGCACCTTTCCACTCGCCACAGTACCTCTCAACTGATCCTGTACATACATACCTTTCACCAGATGAAAGTCACACTCCCCATCTGTCTGTATTGCAGTCCCGACAGCCTGCACCACCATTCCACTCCCCCAGTCCTTCTGCCTGCCACGCCAGCCACCTTAACTGGCCTCACACTAAAGTCGTCCATCCAGACATCGATCTTGCCTCCTTCTGGCTGGTCAACATTTGCGTCAATATATCTGCAGCAGACTGCAAAACATCAAAACTGCCCTTCCTGTTAGCCTCATCCCGCCCCTTTTGTCTTTCCTGAGGATGCAGTCTCCCTCCATCATCCTGAACAATTTCTCCTTCCCAATACGCTTCCTCACATATCACGCCACAATCCACACTTCCCTATCTCTAACACCCCATCACCAAACTGTGCATCAAGTAAATCTTGTGTGGGGTCACAATACTGCAAGTTGGGTGCATGGTCCAGTCCTTGTCACTCCATTGATTGGTCCAACACTGTCCCAGAGCTGGCTGCACAGATACGTGCTTTGTCTTAGGACCGGGGTTGCCAGAATGTACCAGACTTTCCTGGATGCCACCCCTACTGATGACCCTGCCTCAAACCCCTGGTGACACTATACTGTCCCTGCCCTGCCTGAACCTTGACACTCGTAGGCTGATCGTAACACCACACCCACCTGCCAGGGCTTCCATCTTAAAAAGCCTCAGTTCCTACCCATGTCACCGACTGCGCCACAAGTCCAGGAGGTAACAACATTTGGCCAACAAACCCTTGTGGACTCTCAGTTCCCAGAATGCTTGCCTTCCCTGCCTATATTAACCACATTCTCCCCACTGTCTGTGTCTCCTGGAGTCACCAATGGAGAAAAACCTTGGAAGTGCTCAATCCCAATCGTGCCATGAGCCTCTGCCACTCCTCCTTCCTGCCTACCCACAGCCCTTGTCCATCCAACATCGACCAAAGTCTGTGGTGTTCTCACCTTTAACATCTCCAACTTTGTAAATTCTCTACTGTTGTCTATTGTCAGCCTACTCATGGGGTCTGCTTTAGTGGGATTTTGTGTTAATCCTAATTTCATTTGTTCGTCCCATCCTAGTATAGATAGCTATTCTTCTGAAATATAAACTTTACTCCATGTACTTCTCTTCATGCAACTCAATTTCATCTCTCTACTACCAGTCAAGATAATGTTTTCACCAGTGTATGTTTCCAGGGACGTGTCTGTTTCTTCCACTACATTCCCTAGAGTAACTGCCCATTTATTTTCCCATATACTTTTGCTTACTACTGTATAAGGTGACCCAGAGTTAACGTTAATGTCGATTTCCACAACGCCCATATTGATAGTATACTCAAGTGTAGTTCCATTTTTGTGCATTACTTTTTTATATCTCCAACTTCTTTGTATCTTATGTTCCTATGTGCATAGCCATTCGTTAATTGCTTGTAATGTTCATCTAAAACATGCATGACATTCTCAAAAACATTCCTGACCGTTCCCTTATAGATTTCCTTTTCTATGTTATAGTACACTTTCCGTCCACCGGCTCCTAAACTGTGTGGCAATATTTCTACCTTCTCCTCTGGTTTTAAAGGTTCTTCCTCCTCATCAAAAATGGATTTGTAATTGTTAAAATATTCCTTCCACACCTCCCATTCTGCCTTATTAACATCATCTCCTCTTATAAATGGCTCAGGTGGCGGTAATTTATACATCGTGTTTTTATCCATGTAAATATCACAATCAATCACAGCTTATATATATGTTCTAACAGTACAGTTATTTCTTCCTGTTTTGTATATGTTCAACTTTAAGGATACAGTCTTTGAACTCTTTCTGTAGAAACTGTTCCAAAAGGAAAGAATTTGCTTTGACAAGTAGTAGATGATGTGCTTAGTTTTGTTATTCCTTCACGCCATATGAAATCCAGTTCATATTCTTCTCACATAGCTCATTTTTGTTTATTTTCCTCAAAATCTCACTTATAAATGCGTGTAAATACTTTTCACATAACCTGGGTGTATTTATTTTCGTCTTAAAGTTTCCTTCTATCCGTCTTTTATTATTTTGTATATCAAGTAAACAGTTCCTAAAACACCTTTAAGTAATTCCACCCAGGGGTACTTCTCTTATTCACTTTTATTATTTTTGTTTCCAAATACGCTTCAGTATGCAATATCTTTGCTGTACCACTAGATTCAATTATTGCCAGGAATTCTTGTGTGTAGATGCGTTTGCGGCATTCAACAGTAAGGTGGCACCACTACGTGATGTGCGTCGCTCTCCCTTTCGTGCCACAACGCTGAGGAAAATGCTACGCTGGATGAGCGCCGCCAGAAACTGCCAGTCGTATATACCTCACTTTCCTGAACTTGTCATCTCCAGGTAAGCTAATAATTCCTTAAAATAGTTCAGCAGAATTGTTCCAAGGGCAGTCGACACTCGCTGATGCTGATTGCTACTATGCTGTGGTCAATATTTCCGGTCCGTGTTGAGGAGAGTCACACTTATTTCATTCAGGAAGTTCATGTATTCGAGTGACTACGTCGCTCTAAATTCTCCTCTTCTACTTTTAATACGGCTAAGATGTCATGCGCTGCTCCATTCATTAGAAACACTTAACCACAAGCATCGACGCTGTAGGGAATTTCATTTAACTAGATAATGACCTTAAATCAGCTTAACTGAGGTAAAGCTGTTTCAAATATTCATCAAAACCACCCCATTCATCACGCCAAATCCATTTCACTGCTCAATGCTTTCAGTTGCTAATTTTTTTATTTACCTCACTGCCTCGTATTATTCCTTCGCTTACCGTTCAGTTTAAATACGTCTTTTTCCACTCTTCAATGGAGTATTTACATTTGTTTCGTGGGCTACACGGCCACAAGGCGGCAGTAAATTATAACATTTGCTCTTGGATTTGTGCTGTAGATATAAGGAGGATAACACTTCACGAGCTGGCGCGAAGCTTAAATCAATATCAAACGCGGTTTAAGAGACTTTAACTTTGTTCTCTGCTCCGCTCAAATCTCCTCCACCCAGCCACCAAGTCTCATCTCATGAATTCACGCCGGCAGTACATTATCACATTTGCTCTTGGGTTTACGCTGTAGATATTAGGAGGATAACCTTCTCACACTTAGCACGCAGCTTAAATCAATATCAATGCGGTTTGAGAGATTTTAACTTTGTTCTCTGCTCCGCTCACATCTCCTCCACCCAGCCACCACGGCTCACCTCATGGATTACGCAGATTCCAATGTCCACCTACTTCGGGTCTTACTTTCCTTATTATCTGATTTTCACGAGAACGCCCAAAGTTCCCTCAGTATTCACTGGTAAACATTAATCCGCCGAAAGTCCAAGGTTCAATTCATCAATTTCACTCATAAGTTAAACTTGCCGGTATACACGGATTCTGCTCAGTTTCCTTATCTCAATAATTCTTCGTGTTGGTAGATACACGCTTAACGATGACGTTACCACCTTATCTCATCGTTTTAAATTAATCCTCAATTTACTCTTCTCCGTCCAAGCACCAAACTACTCCAGGGGGAAGACACCACGCTGACCCTGGCTCAGCTCCATGTCCAACGTCGCCAAAAGTGTAGTAAAGAGGCACTACACATAGAGGGTTCAGGAACGTTTATTAAGTTCATGAATACACAGGTGCTCCCAGCTTGACAGCTTAGTCTCAACACCCAACATTCTAACGCTGCCTTCAGGTGACAGCGCGGACCGTACCAAGAGGAGGAGGTGACGGGGGGGGGAAACGTAGGGAGGTGGATCTCCCTGAGACAAGTTACAACAAGAGGCTTTGCAAAAAAGAGGAATTAATTACATGTAAAATTCTTGAGATATAAATAATGCAATATGGTAACTTGTTTGTTAATTAAATATGCACTTTTGTAGTCAAACCACAGCTAATATATTAATTGGTGATTGTTTTCATTGTTTATAGTGACCCCTGACGGAGGGCGTTTGGCCCGAAATTCATTGGGTTTTTATTGAATAAAATGCTGTCCGAGATGAACTTTTGCTTCAGCCGTGTTCTTTCAAGAGGTCCGGATGGACACAGTGGGAACATTAGAAAATACGAAAATGGCACTTTACACTCTGCGTGTGGACCCAGAAAGTGGTGGAAAAAAAGTTGATAACATTTATGATGAATGAACAGGATGAAAAATAAGGAATACAAGGATTACCATAAAGGAATATTATCGCCAAAGCGGCGTAATTCAGCTGTGCAATTGCTTGGGGTGTAATGACGCCCCACTTCCAGGTTGTTGTTCATTTGAGGAGGCTGTCGTAAAGGGCATTTGTGGAAAGAACGGTCCATGGCAACAACTAGCACACAGAGCCCTGGAGAGCGTACGCAGGAATTGTATCTGGTCTGTGTTTGGGGAGTATATGATTGTTGACCATCATCTAATCTGCCTTTCACAAGAGCCTACCTGCCCTCCAGGTCAGTGACTGTCTCGTCTGGTTTAAACTACGTCCCTAGGTGCATCCAGATCAAAACCCCTGAAGTGTATGAGAAATCAGTGGTGAACATCTGTACGCACCAGCTGCACTGTAAATTGGTCACTTCAGGTCATGTCAAGTGGGACGCTTGCAGTAGAGGTATGTGTAAATGGCATATCTATGCCAGGGGCATTTATTCTGTACATATTCCAAATTATTACATTCATGGATGACATGTGTGCTGATGTGTGTGAGGGAGGGACATGCATGGGCTAAGGGCGTGATCATTATGAGTTGGTAGCGGTAAAGGCTCACCAGCGGAAGGGCAAGAGCAGGGAGACCATGCAGCATGTGCAAAACTGAAATAAGAAAGCATAATAAGATAACAACAAAAGAACAATGAATGCCAGATGTGCAGTGTGCTAACTGTGCGCCCACTCAAAGCAATCTGAAGTGAACATTTAGGTACTAATTTGAAGCTTTTTGCAAGGCGGTTCAGCTCAGATACAAGAGGCTTCTTTTCCCCTCCGTGTGATCAAAGTTGGAGTCCTGCACAAAGTAACAGGTCAGATACAGGCAGTTCAGCTGCACCAATGTTTCCTGTGAGGGAAGGAGGAGAGGGAAAGGGTAGCACAAGTTATACAGAGAAGGAGCATAGCAATTCAGTTTGACATAATTAGCTATGTAGCACAAGGGGTTAAGGCAAGTCCTGCGTAACTATTCTTCATGCTACATGTGATGGGCCAACAATAGTTAAGGCAGTGAGTAGATCAAATAAAATCATCGAGTGTCTGTGGGGTCACCTACTAGGGGGCACAGAGTTTGCCTGGGAGGACCAGGTGGCAACAGAGCTCTTCTCACTTGAGAATTGTGGTAAATCACCTGCAGGACTAAAATGTGTCATTTCTTCTGTGGGGACAGCAGCCTGTTGCAACACTCTATATCTTTCCGTAAGGATCTGTTCCAGGTCAGGGACAGACTTGGGGGCCGAAGACCTGCGAGGGTCAGAGCGACCCCAGCGGCAATCTCCAGTGCGAACACTACCATCAGCAGTGCCGTATCTCAATATGTCAGTCACATGCGGGCCATAGGTTTCCCACCAGCTCCAGACATCTTCAGACGAGTCAAAAAAATGTGTGATGCCGCATGCGACTAACCTGAGACGTGCCAAAAAAAGTAGCATGTACTTCAGCTCTAGTTTGCGGAGTCATTGCTTCACCAACAGAAAAGTGCTGCTTTGCTGTTGGACTGTGATTGTGTAGTCAGGTGAGATCATTATTTGTGGGGTATCCACTTGTTTCTAAGGAAGTTTCCTGAGGTCGCACAGGATGGAGTTGCGGGTGCGGTAAGGTAGTACCACCGGATGAGGATTGGCTCCAGGCTTTCTTGCTGGAACTCAGTGCCCCTCTTCAATGGTGAAATATTGTGAGAAGATTTGTGGAGGAAGCAAATATTGCTGCAATTGCTGCAGGTATTGTATGAAATCTCCCGCCTCTACCCGCTCAGGTAGACTCTCAATTCGAGCATTTTCTCCTCAATCTACCCTCAGCATCTATGGCCCTCCGCTCCAAGATATCGATTGGCTCCATCAGTGACCGTACTGATGAATGCGAGTGTTGCACTTGTGGTTGTAAATAGACAATATCACTTTCAACTGTGTCTACCCTGTCCACAAGCTTTCTGTGATATGTGTGTAGCAGCATGAGATCCGTAGCCGCAGTGGCTATTTGGGTCTCCAATGATGTGTGAGAATGCTCGTTGTCCACCTCAATTGCCACCTGCATAGTGTCTAGTTTGTCTTCCAGTGACGTAGCTCAGTCTGAGGGCTCCGACATCAAGACAACTCGGGTAGTCAGGGACGGAGCCATTGCCTGCTGTGACAGGGTACCCTGAGTGGCTGAATGAAGGTGGCCCATCCCCCGCGTGCAAGGGAGAATCTAAGAAGTCAGGGAGTTGAGTTCAAGACATGTCAGAGCGCGGTGCTGCCAAATTTGGAGCAGCTCCACGGTCCAACATTTCCTTGTAAATATTCTCCCTAATGCCTAACAACTCATAATCCTCAGGGTGAACTGGCAATAGACTAAAAGCTGACTTCACATAGCATTTTACCATCTAAGCCCCTAGTTCCACCACATTGAACTACTGTACCGCTGTATCCACTGATAGAGCACCCTGCTACAGTCCACTGGAATAAAATCATTCACAGACAAACCCTCCGGCCATGACAAATGGTGAATGAGACTGAACTCACCAGAATCCTTCTTGGTGGCAAAGGGGCCTTCCATTGTCCCCTCCTGTACTTCCTTCATCAGCTTGCTCCACACCAGCTCCTCATGTCCCTTTAAAAACCATCCATTGCCACATCCTAGGACCACCATAATACAAACGAAAACCAAACTGAAAACAAGATAACAACAATTCCTTTTCTTGAGCCAATTCCAACAAACAAAACCAATTGCACAACTGCTCCACCTTAACTGGCATATACACATTTTCCCATGGTTTTCTGAGCACCTCTTCCCCTTCCGCGATCTCCTGTCCTAGAGCACTGACATGCATTTGCACCCTGTTGACTGAATGCACCCCCTTGGGGGCCGTACTGAGTAAGCATGTGCTTCCTTCTGCACTTAGAGCATTTGTGCCAGGATTTGCAGTAATCTCGCAAACATTGTCCCCTCTTATATGAACAGCAAGTGCCTCCACTTCCCATTTGTCCCTGGCCTGGAGTACCTACCCCGCTGGGGTGGGGCACCCTCAAAAGGGCTAGCAAATTACCGGCCAGCCACCTGCCGAATAAATCAATGCGTCTGGCCGCTCAGCGTTCAAAGTCTGTAAAAACAACTCATTATCCAACGGAACTTAAATATCACCCTCCTCATCTGTGAGGCCTGAACACCTCGTTGTAAAGCATCCAGGCCCAAATCCCAAAAGTGACCTGTGCCTTCCTCAATGCATCTAAATATTGAAACAACGCCACACACCTTTCTGGAATTTCTCGCAGCAAACGCTTGCATAAATCAGAAACGCGGTGGTCCAATTCTCTATGTTTTCTGGGATCCTGGGTCTGCGAGACAACTTGTACTCTTCCTCCTTAGACTCTTCATTTGCCCACACTTCCCCACGTAAAAGATTGAAGAGCTCAACATATTCCCATTTCCAAATACTCTCCTTAGTAGCCAGCATTAAATGTGCCCCGAACAGTTTTGTGATACTCATGTAAGTTGTTTTTTTGTGCTTCACTTCATTGCTTCCTTTCTTTTCTTCTGTCCTCTTCTTACCCCCTCAACTATGGAAACCCCTAAATTCTGCACCTTTCCACTCGCCACAGTACCTCTCAACTGATCCTGTACATACATACCTTTCACCAGATGAAAGTCACACTCCCCATCTGTCTGTATTGCAGTCCCGACAGCCTGCACCACCATTCCACTCCCCCAGTCCTTCTGCCTGCCACGCCAGCCACCTTAACTGGCCTCACATTAAAGTCGTCCATCCAGACATCGATCTTGCCTCCTTCTGGCTGGTCAACATTTGCGTCAATATATCTGCAGCAGACTGCAAAACATCAAAACTGCCCTTCCTGTTAGCCTCATCCCGCCCCGTTTGTCTTTCCTGAGGATGCAGTCTCCCTCCATCATCCTGAACAATTTCTCCTTCCCAATACGCTTCCTCACATATCACGCCACAATCCACACTTCCCTATCTCTAACACCCCATCACCAAACTGTGCATCAAGTAAATCTTGTGTGGGGTCACAATACTGCAAGTTGGGTGCATGGTCCAGTCCTTGTCACTCCATTGATTGGTCCAACACTGTCCCAGAGCTGGCTGCACAGATACGTGCTTTGTCTTAGGACCGGGGTTGCCAGAATGTACCAGACTTTCCTGGATGCCACCCCTACTGATGACCCTGCATCAAACCCCTGGTGACACTATACTGTCCCTGCCCTGCCTGAACCTTGACACTCGTAGGCTGATCGTAACACCACACCCACCTGCCAGGGCTTCCATCTTAAAAAGCCTCAGTTCCTACCCATGTCACCGACTGCGCCACAAGTCCAGGAGGTAACAACATTTGGCCAACAAACCCTTGTGGACTCTCAGTTCCCAGAATGCTTGCCTTCCCTGCCTATATTAACCACATTCTCCCCACTGTCTGTGTCTCCTGGAGTCACCAATGGGGAAAAACCATGGAAGTGCTCAATCCCAATCGTGCCATGAGCCTCTGCCACTCCTCCTTCCTGCCTACCCATGTGTCCGCTGAAAATCTTCTGCTCTCTTTCATTCCTTTCCCCTCATCTGGGAGCTCCCTCCTGCTCTCCTACCTGTGACACAGACAGGGCCTGCCTGCAGGGGCTAGATAAATCTAGCGGCAGACCAGGTGACTCCATAGCCCTAGCCACCGCAATCACATGACTTGGGGCCCCCATCTAGCTGAGAGGCGTCATCGCACTCTCAGGCCGCTCTCAATACTCCCTGTGGTGCCAGCATTTCTTGCTCCCCTTGCCACTCAGCAGGACCTGGGAGCTTTAAAATGGTAAGAGCTTCTAAATTGGGTATGTGCCTCTACACGATGCCCGCCCTCATGGCAAGTGGGTCGATGCTGCATTTGCATCCACTGCGGACCTCTCCCACAGCCTAAACTCCTCACAGTGGCCCCCAGCTGCACCACTGAACCAATGGCTCCTGAGGCACGCCAAGGACCTGTATGCTAACTGCTGGCCCCCCAGCACAGCGTGCAAGGCATCGCAGCCCGCTATCGCCAGCCCACCGTGTTGTCTGACACTAATGAGCCATTCACCCCATTTCTATGAGATTTTCAGGCCACTGAAAAACAGGCCATAATGGCTTCTCCCACACTGCCCAATGACCACCTCTTCGGCCGCTCATCCAGGGCTCACCTGTCACCCAGCAAATCCAGCTGGCCTCCAGTCCGCAAAACCTCCAGTGCCTGGAACACGTTCTCCGCCAACGTCATACTAAACCTCCCTAAATATAATCCTAACCCTCAGAACAACAAGCAACCAAAACTTCAATGAAAATTCTAAAAGGGATGATGTCCCTGTCAACTGGGGTGTACCAACCTAAAATTGCTCCCTATCCCTAACGCACGTGTCCTAAGACCTCATGGGAAGCCCTGCCCCTGTGATCCCAGGCCAATCGTGACGCCCCTTGTTCATGCACCCTACCACCCAACCGAAGATTCCGGGAGGGTAGGGCATTTTGCTCACCACACCCCCCCCCCCTTTCCCCCACAACAGCAACACCCCCACCCACGAAACCAAACTAGGCAGACAATCTTCTTTTCCAGTGACCTAGATTTCAGGTTAGTGGATTTAACCTGACATAGTGGATCTAGAGCAGGAAGAATGGGAGAGGACCCAGAGAACAGCATGTGAGGTGACAATTAGAGCCGGGTTTTGATTCGTATAACTGCGCATCCCACATGGATCTTACTATACAAGGGGTATATCCTATAGGCAGGGGCACCCATGCTTACTCTGAGCGCGAGACGGCGGAGGTGAGTTGTGGTTATTTGGGCAGACTGCAGTGTTGTGTTACATTGGCCTTGGACTTGGGACGTAATTAGCTTGAACCTTTCTTTTCCTTTGGGTAATTCTCCCCACAGGTTCCATGGAGCACCGGTGCCCCTGCCTATATGATATACATTTACAAGAAAGACTGACTGGCTTTCCCACCCCCCTACCTGATATCTGAGACAAAGGACTTGTAAGGTAGATACCCAGGTCCTTTCATGAATATGATTAATACGGTAAATATGTACATAATACTTCTAATATGTGTTTATATTTTATGTTAGAAGGAAGATTGTTAATGACATCTCCACAACTAACACTATTGAACTGCCCTTTGATGGCTTCTAACCACTTTTTGAACGGCCCTTTGATGGCTTCCCACCATGAATAGACACCTGTATCTGCATATAAAGGTAAGAATCATGAGTCATTGCATGTGTTCAACTTTTTAGTGGACATGATTATCCCACCTACTTATACCCATTTCCTGTGCAGGTCCTCGTGTATTGACAACAAGGCTAGCTGTTTCTTCATTCCCCTGAGACAATTCCTTACAACGTGAACACGAGTTCCATGCTTTCACCTCGTCCGTAATCATTCACACACTGATTTCTAAATCATACCTACCTTTCTTTTACACAGACAGTATACAATTGTTGTTTGTTAGTCCTGATGGAGACACAACTGTGATACCTTTCAATCTCAGACGTCATTAAGGGGTCGAAACGTCATCGTTCATAAGATAAACGATGTTGCCCAACTTGGCGTTACAGTGAAGAGGATAAATCATAGGTCTTGTTAGGGTTCTTTCATTGTTGATACAACAGCAAGAAAATTCATTTAACTCAGTATAGGATCAGGATGAGTTGTTGGCTCATAAGGGTTTAGTTGGCATATCTTTCTCTGATAATAAAGAAAATATCACTCCTCTTAGGAATTTTTCTCATGGGTCCTCCTCGCTTGTGGCATATTATAGTGACAGTGAGGAGGAATGTTTTTCAAAGTCCATTAAATTACCGGATCTTCCTGCCACATCTAATAATACAACTAAGCATGGGCGAATTTTGCGAATCTCGGGTTCTCGAATTTTGCGGATTTGCGAACTCGCAATCCGCAAAATCCGCGAATTCTAGCGAATTTGTGGATTTTTTTTTTTTTGTGTGTTCGCAAGGATTTCTGCCAGTTCGCGAGGGTTTCGTACCAGTTGGCAATTGCGAACTTACATTTCGGCACGCAACGGTCGCGATTATGTAGTTTCTACGTCTGGTTCATCATCACAGGTTCCCAGCACCCTCTGTTTCACCACTGCAACCCTCTGTTACATCAATGCCACCCTCTGGTTCATCATCACTGTAGATTATGGGGGGAAAAGCAAGCACACCAGCCCTGCTTCAACTGACATGAATTAATTTGGGGTTAGTTTATTAATGTGTCACTGTTTTAAAATTCCAGTCTGGCACCTGCTTCCTTATCTGTAATTTGCTTTCTGTTGCAGTGCATTTTTTTTTCCCAGGACCTTTGTGGCCTACTTGTAGCTATTCTATGAGCCTGCTGTGAGGGTCAGAGCAGGGTCATACAATTGTTGCAACTAGCAACTGAATTTTGGAGGGGCCCCAGTCAGGAAGCACTACAGGGAATTGTTACTAATGATGAGTTTGAACTCTTGCCCTTGCCGAGTGCTTTCAGTTTTGAAAAACTCGTTTTTCTGCAATTTCGCGGGGTTCGCGGGGCGCGAACACGCGCAAGATCGGATTCGGAAGCCGCAAATTGGTGCGAATATGCAATTTGTTTTTTTGCAACGTGTTCGTTGGCAAGGTTTTGTGCGTTTTTGCGAGCCGCTCGTAGCGCAAGGCGCGAAGTTACCCTCGCGGTCGTTCAAGGGCGTGGCCATCTTGTTTGCCTGACGTATTTCCGTTTCCGGGCGCGAAGTGTAATCTCGCAAAGTCGGCGGCTTGCCAGTACAGTTTCGCGCATGTTCACAAGGAAAATCTCGCGCAAACTTACCCGCGCGGTTGTGAACGGGCGCGGCCATCTTGTTTCTCATTCATTGCTATGGTTCTGGGCATGGTCTTTGTATCCTCTGTCAATCTCTGCCATCCTTTGCTTGTTTGAAGGTTTTTTTGATCTATTTTACTTATTATCTATCCCTCTATTTTTCTAGCCCTATATTTTTGTGTTTACTGCTACTTTTGGTTAATTTTAAACTACTTTTTTAAACTCTTTTCTTTTCTTCTCTTCCCTATTCTATTTTCTTTATTCCTTTCCGCCCAGACCATGGTGAAGGGAGCCGGGAAGCATCCCGAGAAGGGGAAGGGTCCCGCACCCAGTGTCCGGCTCCCGTGCGGGCGTTTGAGGGGGGAGGAGGTTGTACCCAGGGAGATCTTTACCCCGGAGGAGGTGGGCCAACTCATTTTTTATGTTCAGCTCCGCCTCCCCAGGACCATCATGGGAGGCGGCAAGATCAGTGCCGGGTACGGGGTCCGGGAGCGCCGGAAGCGGTGGGAGAAGGTGTGCCAGGCCATTTACCACCACTCTCGGGTCTGGCGCACCTACAACCAGGCCACCCACCGCTGGACGGATGTCCTGACCCGTGAGCGAGATCTGCTCGACCTCCTTGGCCTTGAGATCCCCGGGCTTGGTGAGAAGTAGTAGCTATTTCTTTACTACTATGTTTTCTCCTGCTGTGTTATTATATGGCAAATTTTTGTTTTTTACCAAGAGCAATATTGCTGCTCATTACATTGTAGGTAAATTATATTTCAAAATCTTCTGTGCATTTCAGGTACACTGCTCTCCTTCTTCTCAGTAGTGTTGCTACTATGCTTATTTGTTTTAGATTTTGTGTTCATTTCATTGGCCTGTGAAATTATGTATGAGTGTAGTTTAAAGAACTGCGTAATGCTACACACTAAGGTTCTGATTTTTAATTACCGGCGCATCCCTGCAAAGTAGCAGGGATGCGCCAGTAATTGTGCGTCACGCCACCATCACCCATGGTGCGCCGTATTTACAATGCGGCGCACCATGGGCCCAAAACGTCACCAAAGCGTTACGCATCTGTGCCGTAAAGGCGGCGCATTGCTGGAGTTGCGTCGCAACGATGGTGCAGCTCCATCAATGCTCTGGGGTGCCCTATCTCCCCAATGCTGCGTCAAGCCATACGTCTGCTTCAAGCAGGCGCAGGGTTTGAGTCACGTATCATTGTCCTCAAAGTGACTGATTGAAATCTTGTAGATTTCCCTCAGCCACTTTTAGGATGCGTTCCTGCGCAGGAACGCCCTCCCTTGCGCCGGAACGCCCCCTATTGGCGCAGGGCTTTACAACGTGATGCATCTCCCATATGCGTCACGTTGGTAATATACGCCGCACCATTGCGCCTCTTTTGTGCTGTCGCTGCATCACAAAAGTCACGCAACAATGGAGCAAAAGAGCCGCAAGGGGCTTCTAAATCAGCCTCTACAGACTCAAGTCCAGTCCTTCCTTTGTACACATGGCGATAAGAAGAAATAGTGGTGGTGGATTAATAGTTTGAGTATTTTAATGACTGGTTAATGTAGTAGGAAACTTTAGTGTTGTCGCTGATCTTCAATCACGATGGACTTTGGCTGTCACTTTGCGTGCTGCGGACTGCTGCCTGCCAATCCTAGGCAAACCTTTTTAGTACTTTGTTTAGTGAGTTACATAGGGTAGTTTCCAATTCGACGGTCCGCAAATCAAGCAATACTAAAGTAATAACGTAGTCGACCACATGAGATTGGTCAATAATATATCCCGTGGAGTCGTTCCCTATTTGCTATTTCGCAAAAATATTTTGTTAGTTCTTTTGAAATGTTTGATTTGGTTGAGAAATATCATCCATGTTTTCTGTTTTTCTTTCTTTCATGTTGTACATCAGCTTCCCCCAGGGGCAAGAGGAGGACACAGGAGGAGGAGGGTGCTGTTGACGATGCAGGCCAGGAACCGGGTAGGCGAGGGCTCCTTTGCTGGCCCCAGTAAGTTTTAATTTTAATATAGAGTACTTATTTTTTCCTAGCGTTCCTCATTCGATTTTTTCTAAATCGTCTTTGATCTTCTTGTAGACAGGATCTAAATTCTTATCCTGCCTCGACTATGACTCCGTGTGGTATTACTAGATTATTCTTATTAGTCTGTCTGTGTATCTAACTAAGATTGCACATTTGGCATTTCCATTGGACTCCCATTCTAGTCAGCAATAGCTCTATGCACTGAGTGCAGTCCTCTGGGATTGTCCATAATGTCTTTTCAAGTATTCTAAATGTTTATGCTTTGACCATTGCCAACAATAAAAAGGTGAATGACCACCAAGAAAGAATAAGATACTACTTTACTTTTGGTTTGGATAGGAGGACAATCCATTCTACTACTGTTGCAGGGACAAATCTGCACAAACAGAACTATGGACACTAAATAATGCATTGCTTAGCTTATCAATTATAATAGGTGCTGTTAGACTTTCCACATACCTCAGTGATAACAGACTTTGTAGTTGAACCCCCAATCTCCTTACTGACTAGATAGTGTGGCAGAGTCATTTAGCTCCCAAAGTCACCGATGGCAGAGGCACGGACTCATGCTTGCAAAAATTCCAAAACCTTTCGCTCATCCACTCTAGTCTGGAGGACCAAAAACCACAGAGTCTATTTAAGTTTAAAAGCTTTATTAAAAGTAAACACATTTATTAAAATCAAGTTTGTCATAAAAGTGAACGTGTAACTGAAAATGGAAAAGTGCTTAGTGCTGACGATTAATTGGACACATTTCTTGTGGTCGAGCCGAGCTCTCACCTGGTTTGAACTTGATCCTGCTCGTGTTCTTAGAAGTCAAGCTTCTGTCTGTTAGGAGAAAAAGTGTTGCGTGTTAAAAAGTAAAAAGCAAACATTCATCAGTTGTGCCAAAAAGTGCAGCAAGACAACAGCCTTCCCTGGAAAAAGGGACATTTTTACTTTAGAGTACACAGTCATAAATTATTAAATTGTATACTATTTTTTTCACATTTCTTTCTTCCTCCTAGACCAAATATTATATAGTAGTGAGTGGTGTATTCTAACATTATTAAATGTACTTTGTAGGTGGAACATCTAGAGACGGGGCCAGCGCGGAGGTGGTGGTGGCATTGGACGAGGTGGACAACTCTGGGGAGGAGGCGGTGCAAGTGCCGGACAAGGACATGCCTGTGAGGGTTCACACGGTGGTGGCGGGCAGAGGTAAGCTATACATTCCTTAGTCATTGAGATTGAAGACTGCAGAGTGTGCTTTCTGCACGGGTGTATTATAAATAAACCAGGTAGTAGCCTCCTCTAAATGTACTTCGACTTAGCTGTGAAGTTTTTGGCGAGAAGAATCCCAATCAGATCTGAGGTGAACTTGATGGATGGGATGAACGAAAAGCGAAAGAAGGGTGTAAGTAAGTGTGGAAGGACGAGAAATGTAATGATGACTGGCAAAGAAGAATGATATGTGTTTGCTTGGTCCCCGAGGTGGCTGGGAAGGAAAGAATATGGTATGGTGCATGGCTGGGTGAATGATGAAGCAAGGATGGGTGGAAGGAGAACAGCCTTGGTGGGTGAGACAGAAACTGTATGTGTGCATATACTTTGAATGGATGGATGCCTGGATCATTCATGGTACTATCTGACTCTTAGATAGCATATGTGTATCTAGAGAGAGTAGACGGTCACTGGATGAACTAAGTGTTACTTTGAAGAGCATGTAACACCGCACCCGCACGTCCGTTCCAGTGTAGGAAAGGCAAGGAAAAGAAGTTGTAATGTTGTCCAAATACTACCATGAATAGTAGCAGTAGTTTGTATTGCAACTGCAAGCACAGCATATATCCGGTTATTACGGTGGACACTCCCTACCTCTCTTTATAACTTTAGTTTAGTAGTAGTACGTCATTAATGTGTGGGGGTATCACTGTTCCCTGTCATCCCATATGTCATCAAATACATCCCATGTGAAGTGATAGATAATCTGATAATTTAGCTTCTTCATTTTCCTTTTCTAATACTCATTTGCACTGTAGGGTGAAAGCTAAATTAATTAAGCAGTAGCCCTTTTAACAGAGTATTCTCAGTGCCACCCGTAATAGAAAAGTAAGAGCTTCACCACCTGCATGTACTGGACCGGTACAGTAACGCAAGTCTGTCTCACTCACCATGGTGTGCGTCTGTTTTTCTCGGGTGCAAGTTCACTGCGCTGGCATTATGCCGGCTTGCATAAGATAACGTACCAATTTTCCTAAACAAGAAAGAAGAAGAAGAATAAGAGTGGTGTACTGTCATAGTCGACTGTAATGGAAGTCCATAGTGCTCGTAGAATTTGTTCCTTAAACTCCCACTAATGTTAGAGCAAGGATGAAGAAGTCGGAGGTTACATAGATACTGTCCTCAATAGTTATGTACTGTGCTTTCAATTTGCTACTTGTACTGTGACAACTTTCTGCTCTATCATTTTGTGTTAATCTTAAGGAGCATTGGTTACAGACTGTCTTTCTTTCTTCATGTAGTTGCTCCTTCCAAATCCAAGACACCATCAAGGAGGAAGGAGCTGGCTCGAATGGCCCGGCAACGGAGGCTGGATGCCACTGTCGCTGAATATCGGCGGCTGGTGGCCCTGGAGGAGGAGGAGACGCAGTCTGGTACAACAACAACGTCCACTGGGACAGCTGCATCCTCCTCCGTGCGGGCTGCCAGCCAGCGCAGTGCTCCAGCGGTACGGAGCCGGGCTACCAAAGCCAAACGCCACCGCCGAGCAGCAAAGAAAGCAGCTGCCCCTCACAGGATTTGCAAGGCACACCGGCGCCGCTTATCCCTCAGACTGTCGTACCTGGAGCAGGAGGTCCATAACTATAAGAACTCGGTGGAGGGCCTCCGCTTCGAACTTGCCACCCTCCGCAAGGAGCATGATGCCCTGGCTGCTAAATCCAACAGCACCCTGCCATAGTGTCCCTTGCCCCTTTTTTAGAGACTTTTGGGGGGTGGGAATTGGGAGTTGGGTTTTTTGGGGACTTTTGAAGGACAATCGTTGGGGTTAGGGAGGGTCTTGCGGGAGATTATTTTGTTAGGGCTATAAAAATATACTTTTTGAAACTTTATCTGACCATACCTGTTTTTTACTGCTTTTGAGTCTGGTGGGTGGGGGTTTAACAGTAAGTTTGTTTTCCTGAATAGTCCTAGGACTTTAGTAGTACTACCGTCAATCCAATCTCTCGTCTCTCCTAATACTCCATTATACTACCTCCAACCAAACGCCTATCTTACCTGTAATTTCTGTTTGCAAGTAGGGCTAGGCCCAGGGATGGCTCCACGGGAAACAGCGAACAAGGTTGGCAATCCTGGGCGGATAAAATTTCCTCATAGCGGTGGTACTAGTGGTGTGACACAGTGGCAGTTGCATGCCTATGAAAAAAAAGAAAATGAAATCTGGTTTGTCCTCCTGAGCAATACAACGGTACAATAGAGAATATAGCAGGTGACAGAAGTACACTACAACAGTGCCACATTGTAGCCTAACAAATGGTAAAGTATAACTAATTCGGTTGAAGTTCTTTGACATTAGCCATGGGTCTTTGTCAAGCACAGTAAGAATATATCCTCGGATTTCTTCACCAGCCTGTTGCTATCACCTTATCCTCCCCAGCAAGTGTGTGGATTTATTGCTGTAATTTAGTCACGCATCAATCAAAACCACACAGCCCGGGGGAAGAGGGTTAGGGTTTGAAAAATGGATGGGTACGGGGGTTTTTGGGAAAGGTTTTGGGAGACAAGAAAAAATAGCACAGCATGGACAAACAATTGTGAACATAAACAAATCTTTGGGTACAAACCTATCCATCAATCTTTGAAAGTGCATGCACTACTGCATGCATGTCAGTGAAAAGTAAGTAGTACTTTCGACAACTGTGGAAGAAAGAATGCGACAGTACAGGGCGTGTGTGGAATTATTGATAACTATATTCAACATAAGGTCTCTGTTGCCAGATACCTGAGAGCCTTGCTGGTCACTATAAATCCATTCACAACACTCAATGGGGTTGGTCTGGAAGGTATAGTAGATAGAAAAGGAGAAATTGCTCTTTTTCTAGGTGTCCCCTCACTCACCAGGGTTGCCCCTTGGTGACATGCTTCATCATTGGGGCCATCCCAGTCCTCTACGGGCTGGGGCGTGCTGCGACTTGCAAATTACGTAGGAGCACTTACAAATGACTATGTGTGGTGCAGATGTGATAGTGGAGTGGACTAAGTGATGTGTTAAGGGATCAATTTAGAAGCAGAGAGAGATCCAAGAAATGCAGTCACAGTCAGAGAAAAACACAAAGGATACTGTATCTGTATGTTGTTGTAGTTGTCCTGTTGAAAGTGGTAAGTAAGTTGCCTGCAGAAAAAAAATCCTCTTATTAGCGGCACTCCTCCATTGCAGCCGACGCTTCGTCCATCGATGTTGGTCACCAGAAGACACCCTGTAAAAAAAGCACACCATGGACAAACAATTGTGAACATAAACAAATCTTTGGGTACAAACCTATCCATCAATCTTTGAAAGTGCATGCACTACTGCATGCATGTCAGTGAAAAGTAAGTAGTACTTTCGAGAACTGTGGAAGAAAGAATGTGACAGTACAGGGCGTGTGTGGAATTATTGATAACTATATTCAACATAAGGTCTCTGTTGCCAGATACCTGAGAGCCTTGCTGGTCACTATAAATCCATTCACAACACTCAATGGGGTTGGTCTGGAAGGTATAGTAGATAGAAAAGGAGAAATTGCGCTTTTTCTAGGTGTCCCCTCACTCACCAAGGTTGCCCCTTGGTGACATGCTTCATCATTGGGGCCATCCCAGTCCTCTACGGGCTGGGGCGTGCTGCGACTTGCGAATTACGTAGGAGCACTTACAAATGACTATGTGTGGTGCAGATGTGATAGTGGAGTGGACTAAGTGATGTGTTAAGGGATCAATTTAGAAGCAGAGAGAGATCCAAGAAATGCAGTCACAGTCAGAGAAAAACACAAAGGATACTGTATCTGTATGTTGTTGTAGTTGTCCTGTTGAATTTGGTAAGTAAGTTGCATGCAGGAAAAAATTCCTCTCATTAGCGGCACTCCTCCATTGCAGCTGACGCTTCGTCCATCAATGTTGGTGACCAGAAGACACCCTGTCCACTGCCTGCCTGATGCTGAATTGTGGCTCGCTAATGTGAAGCCTGACTTCATCCTTTTTTCCCCATTGCACAGACTGAAACCCGGCCTGTAATTATTCAACGAAAAACAGGAAGTGATATAATATTACAACACCACTGATAAATAAATATAAGGTATGTAGGCTGTGGAGTGCAAAAAGTCACACTTTGATTTTCCTAGTAGACAGTACAATATTTTTGAAAGTGCGTACTCTGTCTGAGTCACCTTTTGAAGGATAAATAAGTATGGGCAAATTAATGTAGCTGATCTTTCCCCTCAAGCTAGGTGTACTGTAAACTGTGTTTTAGAACAAAATTAGATCTTCCCAGCAGTGCTCCCACCCAGACCCTTACTAAAGCCAGTCGCAAAAATGTAGAAGACCCCAATCAAATCTCCAAAAACGAGGCCTAGCAGAAAACTGGTGACAAAACGTACTTTGAAAGTAAAAGTAGGCCCAAGTACCCCCTTACCCACCGTGGATTGCATTCAAACCACTTGCAAGCAACCAAGCAAAAGTATCCATAGCCAGCATCGCTCCAAGACTCGAAAAACCCCCCACCCAAACACATGCAATAGAAATACTGCTAACCCTAACGAACCCTAAGTTAAGAATAGTGGCAAAGGCTTTCTTTAACTATGCCAAATCCCCCCTTTCCCACCATGGATTTTCTTCAAATGACTTGCAACCAAAATTACACATTCTCACGAGTGCTCTAAGACCCCAGAACTCAGTTGCAAAAATCTAGAACACCCCGAAACACATGCAATCCTGCTGCTAGGGCTAACCCTAACGAACCCTAAGTTACAAAAAGTGCCAAAAGGCTTTTCCGCGAGGATTTTGTCCCAACCACTTCTACCCGGTATTAGACCTTCCCAGGAATGCCCCAAGACCCGCCAACCCACCCGCCAAAAAGCATAACACCCCCAAACAGGCCAAAAGCAAAATCTCATACTTGCAATATTTCTCGGCCTTCGGTCCAAACGCGCTGCGTAGCTAGGCCATAGGTCCGGTTTGCCACCACGGATTTCCTGAAAAGCAAATGCAATCAAGATTAGAGTGTCCCAGCAGTGCTCCCAGACCCCGAAACTCACCCACAAACACCAGGAAGCCCCCCAAACAGGCCCCCGAAAACGCTACATTGAGCAAAATGTCAGAAATAGCACCAAAAAAATCGGCGTGGATTTTGTCCAAACCACTTTTATCCGGTATTAGAGCTTCCCAGCAATGGCCCCAGAGCCGTCAACCAGGAGAAAACGAGTAGAAGACCCCCAAACAGCCAAAGAGCAAAAGTACAAAAATGGGGACTTTGTCATTTTTTTCCAAATTTCCCAAATCACTCAGCGCGTGCTCTGCAGCTAGGCCCTGACTCCCCTCTGCCACCATGGATTTGCTTCAAACCTCTTGCAAAGTAAAGTATATATAGCCAGCAGTGCGCCCAGACCCCGAAACTCACCCACAAAACACCAGGAAGCCCCCCAAACAGGCCCCCGAAAACGCTACATTGAGCAAAATGTCAGAAATAGCAAAAAAAATCGGCGTGGATTTTGTCCCAACCACTTCTACCCGGTATTAGACCTTCCCAGGAATGCCCCAAGACCCGCCAACCCACCCGCCAAAAAAGCATAACACCCCCAAACAGGCCAAAAGCAAAATCTCATACTTGCAATATTTCTCAGCCTTCGGTCCAAACGCGCTGCGTAGCTAGCCCATAGGTCCGGTTTGCCACCACGGATTTCCTGAAAAGCAAATGCAATCAAGATTAGAGTGTCCCAGCAGTGCTCCCAGACCCCGAAACTCACCCACAAACACCAGGAAGCCCCCCAAACAGGCCCCCGAAAACGCTACATTGAGCAAAATGTCAGAAATAGCAAAAAAAAATTGGCGTGGATTTTGTCCCAACCACTTCTACCCGGTATTAGACCTTCCCAGGAATGCCCCAAGACCCGCCAACCCACCCGCCAAAAAGCATAACACCCCCAAACAGGCCAAAAGCAACATCTCATACTTGCAATATTTCTCGGCCTTCGGTCCAAACGTGCTGCGTAGCTAGGCCATAGGTCCGGTTTGCCACCACGGATTTCCTGAAAAGCAAATGCAATCAAGATTAGAGTGTCCCAGCAGTGCTCCCAGACCCCGAAACTCACCGACAAACACCAGGAAGCCCCCCAAACAGGCCCCCGAAAACGCTACATTGAGCAAAATGTCAGAAATAGCAAAAAAAAATTGGCGTGGATTTTGTCCCAACCACTTCTACCCGGTATTAGACCTTCCCAGGAATGCCCCAAGACCCGCCATCCCACCCGCCAAAAAGCATAACACCCCCAAACAGGCCAAAAGCAACATCTCCTACTTACAATATTTCTCGGCCTTCGGTCCAAACGCGCTGCGTAGCTAGGCCATAGGTCCGGTTTGCCACCACGGATTTCCTGAAAAGCAAATGCAATCAAGATTAGAGTGTCCCAGCAGTGCTCCCAGACCCCGAAACTCACCCACAAACACCAGGAAGCCCCCCAAACAGGCCCCCGAAAACGCTACATTGAGCAAAATGTCAGAAATAGCACAAAAAAAATCGGCCTGGATTTTGTCCCAACCACTTCTACCCGGTATTAGACCTTCCCAGGAATGCCCTAAGACCCGCCAACCCACCCGCCAAAAAGCATAACACCCCCAAACAGGCCAAAAGCAAAATCTCATACTTGCAATATTTCTCGGCCTTCGGTCCAAATGCGCTGCGTAGCTAGGCCATAGGTCTGGTTTGCCACCACGGATTTCCTGAAAAGCAAATGCAATCAAGATTAGAGTGTCCCAGCAGTGCTCCCAGACCCCAAAACTCACCCGCAAACACCAGGAAGCCCCCCAAACAGGCCCCCGAAAACGCTACATTGAGCAAAATGTCAGAAATAGCAAAAAAAATCGGCGTGGATTTTGTCTCAACCACTTCTACCCGGTATTAGACCTTCCCAGGAATGCCCCAAGACCCGCCAACCCACCCGCCAAAAAGCATAACACCCCCAAACAGGCCAAAAGCAACATCTCCTACTTACAATATTTCTCGGCCTTCGGTCCAAACGCGCTGCGTAGCTAGGCCATAGGTCTGGTTTGCCAGCACGGATTTCCTGAAAAGCAAATGCAATCAAGATTAGAGTGTCCCAGCAGTGCTCCCAGACCCCGAAACTCACCCACAAACACCAGGAAGCCCCCCAAACAGGCCCCCGAAAACGCTACATTGAGCAAAATGTCAGAAATAGCAAAAAAAAATTGGCGTGGATTTTGTCCCAACCACTTCTACCCGGTATTAGACCTTCCCAGGAATGCCCCAAGACCCGCCAACCCACCCGCCAAAAAGCATAACACCCCCAAACAGGCCAAAAGCAACATCTCCTACTTACAATATTTCTCGGCCTTCGGTCCAAACGCGCTGCGTAGCTAGGCCATAGGTCCGGTTTGCCACCACGGATTTCCTGAAAAGCAAATGCAATCAAGATTAGAGTGTCCCAGCAGTGCTCCCAGACCCCGAAACTCACCCACAAACACCAGGAAGCCCCCCAAACAGGCCCCCGAAAACGCTACATTGAGCAAAATGTCAGAAATAGCACAAAAAAAATCGGCCTGGATTTTGTCCCAACCACTTCTACCCGGTATTAGACCTTCCCAGGAATGCCCCAAGACCCGCCAACCCACCCGCCAAAAAGCATAACACCCCCAAACAGGCCATAAGCAAAATCTCATACTTGCAATATTTCTCGGCCTTCGGTCCAAACGCGCTGCGTAGCTAGGCCATAGGTCTGGTTTGCCACCACGGATTTCCTGAAAAGCAAATGCAATCAAGATTAGAGTGTCCCAGCAGTGCTCCCAGACCCCAAAACTCACCCACAAACACCAGGAAGCCCCCCAAACAGGCCCCCGAAAACGCTACATTGAGCAAAATGTCAGAAATAGCAAAAAAAAATCGGCGTGGATTTTGTCCCAACCACTTCTACCCGGTATTAGACCTTCCCAGGAATGCCCCAAGACCCGCCAACCCACCCGCCAAAAAGCATAACACCCCCAAACAGGCCAAAAGCAACATCTCCTACTTACAATATTTCTCGGCCTTCGGTCCAAACGCGCTGCGTAGCTAGGCCATAGGTCTGGTTTGCCACCACGGATTTCCTGAAAAGCAAATGCAATCAAGATTAGAGTGTCCCAGCAGTGCTCCCAGACCCCGAAACTCACCCACAAACACCAGGAAGCCCCCCAAACAGGCCCCCGAAAACGCTACATTGAGCAAAATGTCAGAAATAGCAAAAAAAAATTGGCGTGGATTTTGTCCCAACCACTTCTACCCGGTATTAGACCTTCCCAGGAATGCCCCAAGACCCGCCAACCCACCCGCCAAAAAGCATAACACCCCCAAACAGGCCAAAAGCAACATCTCCTACTTACAATATTTCTCGGCCTTCGGTCCAAACGCGCTGCGTAGCTAGGCCATAAGTCGGGGTTGCCACCACGGATTTCCTGAAAAGCAAATGCAATCAAGATTAGAGTATCCCAGCAGTGCTGACAGACCCCGAAACTCACCCACAAACAGACGGAACCCCCCCTAAGAGCACCTCAAAGGCAAGCAAGTCAGCAAAAACACTAAAAAATTTGCGCCTCGGATTTGGTCCAAACCACTTTTATCCGGTATTAGAGCTTCCCAACAATGGTCCCAGAGCTGTCAACTCACCTGCAAAGAGGTAGAACAACACCCCCACAAGTGCTGAGTCTTTCTTCATTGGGCGTAAACCAGCCCTCTGCTTTGATGGAAATAGGAGTCTGGAGGAGGAGGATAGAGGAGCATGTTCTTCTGAACCATCCCCCGCGTGCAAGGGAGAATCTAAGAAGTCAGGGAGTTGAGTTCAAGACATGTCAGAGCGCGGTGCTGCCAAATTTGGAGCAGCTCCACGGTCCAACATTTCCTTGTAAATATTCTCCCTAATGCCTAACAACTCATAATCCTCAGGGTGAACTGGCAATAGACTAAAAGCTGACTTCACATAGCATTTTACCATCTAAGCCCCTAGTTCCACCACATTGAACTACTGTACCGCTGTATCCACTGATAGAGCACCCTGCTACAGTCCACTGGAATAAAATCATTCACAGACAAACCCTCCGGCCATGACAAATGGTGAATGAGACTGAACTCACCAGAATCCTTCTTGGTGGCAAAGGGGCCTTCCATTGTCCCCTCCTGTACTTCCTTCATCAGCTTGCTCCACACCAGCTCCTCATGTCCCTTTAAAAACCATCCATTGCCACATCCTAGGACCACCATAATACAAACGAAAACCAAACTGAAAACAAGATAACAACAATTCCTTTTCTTGAGCCAATTCCAACAAACAAAACCAATTGCACAACTGCTCCACCTTAACTGGCATATACACATTTTCCCATGGTTTTCTGAGCACCTCTTCCCCTTCCGCGATCTCCTGTCCTAGAGCACTGACATGCATTTGCACCCTGTTGACTGAATGCACCCCCTTGGGGGCCGTACTGAGTAAGCATGTGCTTCCTTCTGCACTTAGAGCATTTGTGCCAGGATTTGCAGTAATCTCGCAAACATTGTCCCCTCTTATATGAACAGCAAGTGCCTCCACTTCCCATTTGTCCCTGGCCTGGAGTACCTACCCCGCTGGGGTGGGGCACCCTCAAAAGGGCTAGCAAATTACCGGCCAGCCACCTGCCGAATAAATCAATGCGTCTGGCCGCTCAGCGTTCAAAGTCTGTAAAAACAACTCATTATCCAACGGAACTTAAATATCACCCTCCTCATCTGTGAGGCCTGAACACCTCGTTGTAAAGCATCCAGGCCCAAATCCCAAAAGTGACCTGTGCCTTCCTCAATGCATCTAAATATTGAAACAACGCCACACACCTTTCTGGAATTTCTCGCAGCAAACGCTTGCATAAATCAGAAACGCGGTGGTCCAATTCTCTATGTTTTCTGGGATCCTGGGTCTGCGAGACAACTTGTACTCTTCCTCCTTAGACTCTTCATTTGCCCACACTTCCCCACGTAAAAGATTGAAGAGCTCAACATATTCCCATTTCCAAATACTCTCCTTAGTAGCCAGCATTAAATGTGCCCCGAACAGTTTTGTGATACTCATGTAAGTTGTTTTTTTGTGCTTCACTTCATTGCTTCCTTTCTTTTCTTCTGTCCTCTTCTTACCCCCTCAACTATGGAAACCCCTAAATTCTGCACCTTTCCACTCGCCACAGTACCTCTCAACTGATCCTGTACATACATACCTTTCACCAGATGAAAGTCACACTCCCCATCTGTCTGTATTGCAGTCCCGACAGCCTGCACCACCATTCCACTCCCCCAGTCCTTCTGCCTGCCACGCCAGCCACCTTAACTGGCCTCACACTAAAGTCGTCCATCCAGACATCGATCTTGCCTCCTTCTGGCTGGTCAACATTTGCGTCAATATATCTGCAGCAGACTGCAAAACATCAAAACTGCCCTTCCTGTTAGCCTCATCCCGCCCCGTTTGTCTTTCCTGAGGATGCAGTCTCCCTCCATCATCCTGAACAATTTCTCCTTCCCAATACGCTTCCTCACATATCACGCCACAATCCACACTTCCCTATCTCTAACACCCCATCACCAAACTGTGCATCAAGTAAATCTTGTGTGGGGTCACAATACTGCAAGTTGGGTGCATGGTCCAGTCCTTGTCACTCCATTGATTGGTCCAACACTGTCCCAGAGCTGGCTGCACAGATACGTGCTTTGTCTTAGGACCGGGGTTGCCAGAATGTACCAGACTTTCCTGGATGCCACCCCTACTGATGACCCTGCATCAAACCCCTGGTGACACTATACTGTCCCTGCCCTGCCTGAACCTTGACACTCGTAGGCTGATCGTAACACCACACCCACCTGCCAGGGCTTCCATCTTAAAAAGCCTCAGTTCCTACCCATGTCACCGACTGCGCCACAAGTCCAGGAGGTAACAACATTTGGCCAACAAACCCTTGTGGACTCTCAGTTCCCAGAATGCTTGCCTTCCCTGCCTATATTAACCACATTCTCCCCACTGTCTGTGTCTCCTGGAGTCACCAATGGGGAAAAACCATGGAAGTGCTCAATCCCAATCGTGCCATGAGCCTCTGCCACTCCTCCTTCCTGCCTACCCATGTGTCCGCTGAAAATCTTCTGCTCTCTTTCATTCCTTTCCCCTCATCTGGGAGCTCCCTCCTGCTCTCCTACCTGTGACACAGACAGGGCCTGCCTGCAGGGGCTAGATAAATCTAGCGGCAGACCAGGTGACTCCATAGCCCTAGCCACCGCAATCACATGACTTGGGGCCCCCATCTAGCTGAGAGGCGTCATCGCACTCTCAGGCCGCTCTCAATACTCCCTGTGGTGCCAGCATTTCTTGCTCCCCTTGCCACTCAGCAGGACCTGGGAGCTTTAAAATGGTAAGAGCTTCTAAATTGGGTATGTGCCTCTACACGATGCCCGCCCTCATGGCAAGTGGGTCGATGCAGCATTTGCATCCACTGCGGACCTCTCCCACAGCCTAAACTCCTCACAGTGGCCCCCAGCTGCACCACTGAACCAATGGCTCCTGAGGCACGCCAAGGACCTGTATGCTAACTGCTGGCCCCCCAGCACAGCGTGCAAGGCATCGCAGCCCGCTATCGCCAGCCCACTGTGTTGTCTGACACTAATGAGCCATTCACCCCATTTCTATGAGATTTTCAGGCCACTGAAAAACAGGCCATAATGGCTTCTCTCACACTGCCCAATGACCACCTCTTCGGCCGCTCATCCAGGGCTCACCTGTCACCCAGCAAATCCAGCTGGCCTCCAGTCCGCAAAACCTCCAGTGCCTGGAACACGTTCTCCGCCAACATCATACTAAACCTCCCTAAATATAATCCTAACCCTCAGAACAACAAGCAACCAAAACTTCAATGAAAATTCTAAAAGGGATGATGTCCCTGTCAACTGGGGTGTACCAACCTAAAATTGCTCCCTATCCCTAACGCACGTGTCCTAAGACCTCATGGGAAGCCCTGCCCCTGTGATCCCAGGCCAATCGTGACGCCCCTTGTTCATGCACCCTACCACCCAACCGAAGATTCCGGGAGGGTAGGGCATTTTGCTCACCACACCCCCCCCCCTTTCCCCCACAACAGCAACACCCCCACCCACGAAACCAAACTAGGCAGACAATCTTCTTTTCCAGTGACCTAGATTTCAGGTTAGTGGATTTAACGTGACATAGTGGATCTAGAGCAGGAAGAATGGGAGAGGACCCAGAGAACAGCATGTGAGGTGACAATTAGAGCCGGGTTTTGATTCGTATAACTGCGCATCCCACATGGATCTTACTATACAAGGGGTATATCCTATAGGCAGGGGCACCCATGCTTACTCTGAGCGCGAGACGGCGGAGGTGAGTTGTGGTTATTTGGGCAGACTGCAGTGTTGTGTTACATTGGCCTTGGACTTGGGACGTAATTAGCTTGAACCTTTCTTTTCCTTTGGGTAATTCTCCCCACAGGTTCCATGGAGCACCGGTGCCCCTGCCTATATGATATACATTTACAAGAAAGACTGACTGGCTTTCCCACCCCCCTACCTGATATCTGAGACAAAGGACTTGTAAGGTAGATACCCAGGTCCTTTCATGAATATGATTAATACGGTAAATATGTACATAATACTTCTAATATGTGTTTATATTTTATGTTAGAAGGAAGATTGTTAATGACATCTCCACAACTAACACTATTGAACTGCCCTTTGATGGCTTCTAACCACTTTTTGAACGGCCCTTTGATGGCTTCCCACCATGAATAGACACCTGTATCTGCATATAAAGGTAAGAATCATGAGTCATTGCATGTGTTCAACTTTTTAGTGGACATGATTATCCCACCTACTTATACCCATTTCCTGTGCAGGTCCTCGTGTATTGACAACAAGGCTAGCTGTTTCTTCATTCCCCTGAGACAATTCCTTACAACGTGAACACGAGTTCCATGCTTTCACCTCGTCCGTAATCATTCACACACTGATTTCTAAATCATACCTACCTTTCTTTTACACAGACAGTATACAATTGTTGTTTGTTAGTCCTGATGGAGACACAACTGTGATACCTTTCAATCTCAGACGTCATTAAGGGGTCGAAACGTCATCGTTCATAAGATAAACGATGTTGCCCAACTTGGCGTTACAGTGAAGAGGATAAATCATAGGTCTTGTTAGGGTTCTTTCATTGTTGATACAACAGCAAGAAAATTCATTTAACTCAGTATAGGATCAGGATGAGTTGTTGGCTCATAAGGGTTTAGTTGGCATATCTTTCTCTGATAATAAAGAAAATATCACTCCTCTTAGGAATTTTTCTCATGGGTCCTCCTCGCTTGTGGCATATTATAGTGACAGTGAGGAGGAATGTTTTTCAAAGTCCATTAAATTACCGGATCTTCCTGCCACATCTAATAATACAACTAAGCATGGGCGAATTTTGCGAATCTCGGGTTCGCGAATTTTGCGGATTTGCGAACTCGCAATCCGCAAAATCCGCGAATTCTAGCGAATTTGTGGATTTTTTTTTTTTGTGTGTTCGCAAGGATTTCTGCCAGTTCGCGAGGGTTTCGTACCAGTTGGCAATTGCGAACTTACATTTCGGCACGCAACGGTCGCGATTATGTTGTTTCTACGTCTGGTTCATCATCACAGGTTCCCAGCACCCTCTGTTTCACCACTGCAACCCTCTGTTACATCAATGCCACCCTCTGGTTCATCATCACTGTAGATTATGGGGGGGAAAGCAAGCACACCAGCCCTGCTTCAACTGACATGAATTAATTTGGGGTTAGTTTATTAATGTGTCACTGTTTTAAAATTCCAGTCTGGCACCTGCTTCCTTATCTGTAATTTGCTTTCTGTTGCAGTGCATTTTTTTTTCCCAGGACCTTTGTGGCCTACTTGTAGCTATTCTATGAGCCTGCTGTGAGGGTCAGAGCAGGGTCATACAATTGTTGCAACTAGCAACTGAATTCTGGAGGGGCCCCAGTCAGGAAGCACTACAGGGAATTGTTACTAATGATGAGTTTGAACTCTTGCCCTTGCCGAGTGCTTTCAGTTTTGAAAAACTTGTTTTTCTGCAATTTCGCGGGGTTCGCGGGGCGCGAACACGCGCAAGATCGGATTCGGAAGCCGCAAATTGGTGCGAATATGCAATTTGTTTTTTTGCAGCGTGTTCGTTGGCAAGGTTTTGTGCGTTTTTGCGAGCCGCTCGTAGCGCAAGGCGCGAAGTTACCCTCGCGGTCGTTCAAGGGCGTGGCCATCTTGTTTGCCTGACGTATTTCCGTTTCCGGGCGCGAAGTGTAATCTCGCAAAGTCTGCGGCTTGCCAGTACAGTTTCGCGCATGTTCACAAGGAAAATCTCGCGCAAACTTACCCGCGCGGTTGTGAACGGGCGCGGCCATCTTGTTTCTCATTCATTGCTATGGTTCTGGGCATGGTCTTTGTATCCTCTGTCAATCTCTGCCATCCTTTGCTTGTTTGAAGTTTTTTTTGATCTATTTTACTTATTATCTATCCCTCTATTTTTCTAGCCCTATATTTTTGTGTTTACTGCTACTTTTGGTTAATTTTAAACTACTTTTTTAAACTCTTTTCTTTTCTTCTCTTCCCTATTCTATTTTCTTTATTCCTTTCCGCCCAGACCATGGTGAAGGGAGCCGGGAAGCATCCCGAGAAGGGGAAGGGTCCCGCACCCAGTGTCCGGCTCCCGTGCGGGCGTTTGAGGGGGGAGGAGGTTGTACCCAGGGAGATCTTTACCCCGGAGGAGGTGGGCCAACTCATTTTTTATGTTCAGCTCCGCCTCCCCAGGACCATCATGGGAGGCGGCAAGATCAGTGCCGGGTACGGGGTCCGGGAGCGCCGGAAGCGGTGGGAGAAGGTGTGCCAGGCCATTTACCACCACTCTCGGGTCTGGCGCACCTACAACCAGGCCACCCACCGCTGGACGGATGTCCTGACCCGTGAGCGAGATCTGCTCGACCTCCTTGGCCTTGAGATCCCCGGGCTTGGTGAGAAGTAGTAGCTATTTCTTTACTACTATGTTTTCGCCTGCTGTGTTATTATATGGCAAATTTTTGTTTTTTACCAAGAGCAATATTGCTGCTCATTACATTGTAGGTAAATTATATTTCAAAATCTTCTGTGCATTACACTGCTCTCCTTCTTCTCAGTAGTGTTGCTACTATGCTTATTTGTTTTAGATTTTGTGTTCATTTCATTGGCCTGTGAAATTATGTATGAGTGTAGTTTAAAGAACTGCGTAATGCTACACACTAAGGTTCTGATTTTTAATTACCGGCGCATCCCTGCAAAGTAGCAGGGATGCGCCAGTAATTGTGCGTCACGCCACCATCACCCATGGTGCGCCGTATTTACAATGCGGCGCACCATGGGCCCAAAACGTCACCAAAGCGTTACGCATCTGTGCCGTAAAGGCGGCGCATTGCTGGAGTTGCGTCGCAACGATGGTGCAGCTCCATCAATGCTCTGGGGTGCCCTATCTCCCCAATGCTGCGTCAAGCCATACGTCTGCTTCAAGCAGGCGCAGGGTTTGAGTCACGTATCATTGTCCTCAAAGTGACTGATTGAAATCTTGTAGATTTCCCTCAGCCACTTTTAGGATGCGTTCCTGCGCAGGAACGCCCTCCCTTGCGCCGGAACGCCCCCTATTGGCGCAGGGCTTTACAACGTGATGCATCTCCCATATGCGTCACGTTGGTAATATACGCCGCACCATTGCGCCTCTTTTGTGCTGTCGCTGCGTCACAAAAGTCACGCAACAATGGAGCAAAAGAGCCGCAAGGGGCTTCTAAATCAGCCTCTACAGACTCAAGTCCAGTCCTTCCTTTGTACACATGGCGATAAGAAGAAATAGTGGTGGTGGATTAATAGTTTGAGTATTTTAATGACTGGTTAATGTAGTAGGAAACTTTAGTGTTGTCGCTGATCTTCAATCACGATGGACTTTGGCTGTCACTTTGCGTGCTGCGGACTGCTGCCTGCCAATCCTAGGCAAACCTTTTTAGTACTTTGTTTAGTGAGTTACATAGGGTAGTTTCCAATTCGACGGTCCGCAAATCAAGCAATACTAAAGTAATAACGTAGTCGACCACATGAGATTGGTCAATAATATATCCCGTGGAGTCGTTCCCTATTTGCTATTTCGCAAAAATATTTTGTTAGTTCTTTTGAAATGTTTGATTTGGTTGAGAAATATCATCCATGTTTTCTGTTTTTCTTTCTTTCATGTTGTACATCAGCTTCCCCCAGGGGCAAGAGGAGGACACAGGAGGAGGAGGGTGCTGTTGACGATGCAGGCCAGGAACCGGGTAGGCGAGGGCTCCTTTGCTGGCCCCAGTAAGTTTTAATTTTAATATAGAGTACTTATTTTTTCCTAGCGTTCCTCATTCGATTTTTTCTAAATCGTCTTTGATCTTCTTGTAGACAGGATCTAAATTCTTATCCTGCCTCGACTATGACTCCGTGTGGTATTACTAGATTATTCTTATTAGTCTGTCTGTGTATCTAACTAAGATTGCACATTTGGCATTTCCATTGGACTCCCATTCTAGTCAGCAATAGCTCTATGCACTGAGTGCAGTCCTCTGGGATTGTCCATAATGTCTTTTCAAGTATTCTAAATGTTTATGCTTTGACCATTGCCAACAATAAAAAGGTGAATGACCACCAAGAAAGAATAAGATACTACTTTACTTTTGGTTTGGATAGGAGGACAATCCATTCTACTACTGTTGCAGGGACAAATCTGCACAAACAGAACTATGGACACTAAATAATGCATTGCTTAGCTTATCAATTATAATAGGTGCTGTTAGACTTTCCACATACCTCAGTGATAACAGACTTTGTAGTTGAACCCCCAATCTCCTTACTGACTAGATAGTGTGGCAGAGTCATTTAGCTCCCAAAGTCACCGATGGCAGAGGCACGGACTCATGCTTGCAAAAATTCCAAAACCTTTCGCTCATCCACTCTAGTCTGGAGGACCAAAAACCACAGAGTCTATTTAAGTTTAAAAGCTTTATTAAAAGTAAACACATTTATTAAAATCAAGTTTGTCATAAAAGTGAACGTGTAACTGAAAATGGAAAAGTGCTTAGTGCTGACGATTAATTGGACACATTTCTTGTGGTCGAGCCGAGCTCTCACCTGGTTTGAACTTGATCCTGCTCGTGTTCTTAGAAGTCAAGCTTCTGTCTGTTAGGAGAAAAAGTGTTGCGTGTTAAAAAGTAAAAAGCAAACATTCATCAGTTGTGCCAAAAAGTGCAGCAAGACAACAGCCTTCCCTGGAAAAAGGGACATTTTTACTTTAGAGTACACAGTCATAAATTATTAAATTGTATACTATTTTTTTCACATTTCTTTCTTCCTCCTAGACCAAATATTATATAGTAGTGAGTGGTGTATTCTAACATTATTAAATGTACTTTGTAGGTGGAACATCTAGAGACGGGGCCAGCGCGGAGGTGGTGGTGGCATTGGACGAGGTGGACAACTCTGGGGAGGAGGCGGTGCAAGTGCCGGACAAGGACATGCCTGTGAGGGTTCACACGGTGGTGGCGGGCAGAGGTAAGCTATACATTCCTTAGTCATTGAGATTGAAGACTGCAGAGTGTGCTTTCTGCACGGGTGTATTATAAATAAACCAGGTAGTAGCCTCCTCTAAATGTACTTCGACTTAGCTGTGAAGTTTTTGGCGAGAAGAATCCCAATCAGATCTGAGGTGAACTTGATGGATGGGATGAACGAAAAGCGAAAGAAGGGTGTAAGTAAGTGTGGAAGGACGAGAAATGTAATGATGACTGGCAAAGAAGAATGATATGTGTTTGCTTGGTCCCCGAGGTGGCTGGGAAGGAAAGAATATGGTATGGTGCATGGCTGGGTGAATGATGAAGCAAGGATGGGTGGAAGGAGAACAGCCTTGGTGGGTGAGACAGAAACTGTATGTGTGCATATACTTTGAATGGATGGATGCCTGGATCATTCATGGTACTATCTGACTCTTAGATAGCATATGTGTATCTAGAGAGAGTAGACGGTCACTGGATGAACTAAGTGTTACTTTGAAGAGCATGTAACACCGCACCCGCACGTCCGTTCCAGTGTAGGAAAGGCAAGGAAAAGAAGTTGTAATGTTGTCCAAATACTACCATGAATAGTAGCAGTAGTTTGTATTGCAACTGCAAGCACAGCATATATCCGGTTATTACGGTGGACACTCCCTACCTCTCTTTATAACTTTAGTTTAGTAGTAGTACGTCATTAATGTGTGGGGGTATCACTGTTCCCTGTCATCCCATATGTCATCAAATACATCCCATGTGAAGTGATAGATAATCTGATAATTTAGCTTCTTCATTTTCCTTTTCTAATACTCATTTGCACTGTAGGGTGAAAGCTAAATTAATTAAGCAGTAGCCCTTTTAACAGAGTATTCTCAGTGCCACCCGTAATAGAAAAGTAAGAGCTTCACCACCTGCATGTACTGGACCGGTACAGTAACGCAAGTCTGTCTCACTCACCATGGTGTGCGTCTGTTTTTCTCGGGTGCAAGTTCACTGCGCTGGCATTATGCCGGCTTGCATAAGATAACGTACCAATTTTCCTAAACAAGAAAGAAGAAGAAGAATAAGAGTGGTGTACTGTCATAGTCGACTGTAATGGAAGTCCATAGTGCTCGTAGAATTTGTTCCTTAAACTCCCACTAATGTTAGAGCAAGGATGAAGAAGTCGGAGGTTACATAGATACTGTCCTCAATAGTTATGTACTGTGCTTTCAATTTGCTACTTGTACTGTGACAACTTTCTGCTCTATCATTTTGTGTTAATCTTAAGGAGCATTGGTTACAGACTGTCTTTCTTTCTTCATGTAGTTGCTCCTTCCAAATCCAAGACACCATCAAGGAGGAAGGAGCTGGCTCGAATGGCCCGGCAACGGAGGCTGGATGCCACTGTCGCTGAATATCGGCGGCTGGTGGCCCTGGAGGAGGAGGAGACGCAGTCTGGTACAACAACAACGTCCACTGGGACAGCTGCATCCTCCTCCGTGCGGGCTGCCAGCCAGCGCAGTGCTCCAGCGGTACGGAGCCGGGCTACCAAAGCCAAACGCCACCGCCGAGCAGCAAAGAAAGCAGCTGCCCCTCACAGGATTTGCAAGGCACACCGGCGCCGCTTATCCCTCAGACTGTCGTACCTGGAGCAGGAGGTCCATAACTATAAGAACTCGGTGGAGGGCCTCCGCTTCGAACTTGCCACCCTCCGCAAGGAGCATGATGCCCTGGCTGCTAAATCCAACAGCACCCTGCCATAGTGTCCCTTGCCCCTTTTTTAGAGACTTTTGGGGGGTGGGAATTGGGAGTTGGGTTTTTTGGGGACTTTTGAAGGACAATCGTTGGGGTTAGGGAGGGTCTTGCGGGAGATTATTTTGTTAGGGCTATAAAAATATACTTTTTGAAACTTTATCTGACCATACCTGTTTTTTTACTGCTTTTGAGTCTGGTGGGTGGGGGTTTAACAGTAAGTTTGTTTTCCTGAATAGTCCTAGGACTTTAGTAGTACTACCGTCAATCCAATCTCTCGTCTCTCCTAATACTCCATTATACTACCTCCAACCAAACGCCTATCTTACCTGTAATTTCTGTTTGCAAGTAGGGCTAGGCCCAGGGATGGCTCCACGGGAAACAGCGAACAAGGTTGGCAATCCTGGGCGGATAAAATTTCCTCATAGCGGTGGTACTAGTGGTGTGACACAGTGGCAGTTGCATGCCTATGAAAAAAAAGAAAATGAAATCTGGTTTGTCCTCCTGAGCAATACAACGGTACAATAGAGAATATAGCAGGTGACAGAAGTACACTACAACAGTGCCACATTGTAGCCTAACAAATGGTAAAGTATAACTAATTCGGTTGAAGTTCTTTGACATTAGCCATGGGTCTTTGTCAAGCACAGTAAGAATATATCCTCGGATTTCTTCACCAGCCTGTTGCTATCACCTTATCCTCCCCAGCAAGTGTGTGGATTTATTGCTGTAATTTAGTCACGCATCAATCAAAACCACACAGCCCGGGGGAAGAGGGTTAGGGTTTGAAAAATGGATGGGTACGGGGGTTTTTGGGAAAGGTTTTGGGAGACAAGAAAAAATAGCACAGCATGGACAAACAATTGTGAACATAAACAAATCTTTGGGTACAAACCTATCCATCAATCTTTGAAAGTGCATGCACTACTGCATGCATGTCAGTGAAAAGTAAGTAGTACTTTCGACAACTGTGGAAGAAAGAATGCGACAGTACAGGGCGTGTGTGGAATTATTGATAACTATATTCAACATAAGGTCTCTGTTGCCAGATACCTGAGAGCCTTGCTGGTCACTATAAATCCATTCACAACACTCAATGGGGTTGGTCTGGAAGGTATAGTAGATAGAAAAGGAGAAATTGCTCTTTTTCTAGGTGTCCCCTCACTCACCAGGGTTGCCCCTTGGTGACATGCTTCATCATTGGGGCCATCCCAGTCCTCTACGGGCTGGGGCGTGCTGCGACTTGCAAATTACGTAGGAGCACTTACAAATGACTATGTGTGGTGCAGATGTGATAGTGGAGTGGACTAAGTGATGTGTTAAGGGATCAATTTAGAAGCAGAGAGAGATCCAAGAAATGCAGTCACAGTCAGAGAAAAACACAAAGGATACTGTATCTGTATGTTGTTGTAGTTGTCCTGTTGAAAGTGGTAAGTAAGTTGCCTGCAGAAAAAAAATCCTCTTATTAGCGGCACTCCTCCATTGCAGCCGACGCTTCGTCCATCGATGTTGGTCACCAGAAGACACCCTGTAAAAAAAGCACACCATGGACAAACAATTGTGAACATAAACAAATCTTTGGGTACAAACCTATCCATCAATCTTTGAAAGTGCATGCACTACTGCATGCATGTCAGTGAAAAGTAAGTAGTACTTTCGAGAACTGTGGAAGAAAGAATGTGACAGTACAGGGCGTGTGTGGAATTATTGATAACTATATTCAACATAAGGTCTCTGTTGCCAGATACCTGAGAGCCTTGCTGGTCACTATAAATCCATTCACAACACTCAATGGGGTTGGTCTGGAAGGTATAGTAGATAGAAAAGGAGAAATTGCGCTTTTTCTAGGTGTCCCCTCACTCACCAAGGTTGCCCCTTGGTGACATGCTTCATCATTGGGGCCATCCCAGTCCTCTACGGGCTGGGGCGTGCTGCGACTTGCGAATTACGTAGGAGCACTTACAAATGACTATGTGTGGTGCAGATGTGATAGTGGAGTGGACTAAGTGATGTGTTAAGGGATCAATTTAGAAGCAGAGAGAGATCCAAGAAATGCAGTCACAGTCAGAGAAAAACACAAAGGATACTGTATCTGTATGTTGTTGTAGTTGTCCTGTTGAATTTGGTAAGTAAGTTGCATGCAGGAAAAAATTCCTCTCATTAGCGGCACTCCTCCATTGCAGCTGACGCTTCGTCCATCAATGTTGGTGACCAGAAGACACCCTGTCCACTGCCTGCCTGATGCTGAATTGTGGCTCGCTAATGTGAAGCCTGACTTCATCCTTTTTTCCCCATTGCACAGACTGAAACCCGGCCTGTAATTATTCAACGAAAAACAGGAAGTGATATAATATTACAACACCACTGATAAATAAATATAAGGTATGTAGGCTGTGGAGTGCAAAAAGTCACACTTTGATTTTCCTAGTAGACAGTACAATATTTTTGAAAGTGCGTACTCTGTCTGAGTCACCTTTTGAAGGATAAATAAGTATGGGCAAATTAATGTAGCTGATCTTTCCCCTCAAGCTAGGTGTACTGTAAACTGTGTTTTAGAACAAAATTAGATCTTCCCAGCAGTGCTCCCACCCAGACCCTTACTAAAGCCAGTCGCAAAAATGTAGAAGACCCCAATCAAATCTCCAAAAACGAGGCCTAGCAGAAAACTGGTGACAAAACGTACTTTGAAAGTAAAAGTAGGCCCAAGTACCCCCTTACCCACCGTGGATTGCATTCAAACCACTTGCAAGCAACCAAGCAAAAGTATCCATAGCCAGCATCGCTCCAAGACTCGAAAAACCCCCCACCCAAACACATGCAATAGAAATACTGCTAACCCTAACGAACCCTAAGTTAAGAATAGTGGCAAAGGCTTTCTTTAACTATGCCAAATCCCCCCTTTCCCACCATGGATTTTCTTCAAATGACTTGCAACCAAAATTACACATTCTCACGAGTGCTCTAAGACCCCAGAACTCAGTTGCAAAAATCTAGAACACCCCGAAACACATGCAATCCTGCTGCTAGGGCTAACCCTAACGAACCCTAAGTTACAAAAAGTGCCAAAAGGCTTTTCCGCGAGGATTTTGTCCCAACCACTTCTACCCGGTATTAGACCTTCCCAGGAATGCCCCAAGACCCGCCAACCCACCCGCCAAAAAGCATAACACCCCCAAACAGGCCAAAAGCAAAATCTCATACTTGCAATATTTCTCGGCCTTCGGTCCAAACGCGCTGCGTAGCTAGGCCATAGGTCCGGTTTGCCACCACGGATTTCCTGAAAAGCAAATGCAATCAAGATTAGAGTGTCCCAGCAGTGCTCCCAGACCCCGAAACTCACCCACAAACACCAGGAAGCCCCCCAAACAGGCCCCCGAAAACGCTACATTGAGCAAAATGTCAGAAATAGCACCAAAAAAATCGGCGTGGATTTTGTCCAAACCACTTTTATCCGGTATTAGAGCTTCCCAGCAATGGCCCCAGAGCCGTCAACCAGGAGAAAACGAGTAGAAGACCCCCAAACAGCCAAAGAGCAAAAGTACAAAAATGGGGACTTTGTCATTTTTTTCCAAATTTCCCAAATCACTCAGCGCGTGCTCTGCAGCTAGGCCCTGACTCCCCTCTGCCACCATGGATTTGCTTCAAACCTCTTGCAAAGTAAAGTATATATAGCCAGCAGTGCGCCCAGACCCCGAAACTCACCCACAAAACACCAGGAAGCCCCCCAAACAGGCCCCCGAAAACGCTACATTGAGCAAAATGTCAGAAATAGCAAAAAAGAAATCGGCCTGGATTTTGTCCCAACCACTTCTACCCGGTATTAGACCTTCCCAGGAATGCCCCAAGACCCGCCAACCCACCCGCCAAAAAAGCATAACACCCCCAAACAGGCCAAAAGCAAAATCTCATACTTGCAATATTTCTCAGCCTTCGGTCCAAACGCGCTGCGTAGCTAGCCCATAGGTCCGGTTTGCCACCACGGATTTCCTGAAAAGCAAATGCAATCAAGATTAGAGTGTCCCAGCAGTGCTCCCAGACCCCGAAACTCACCCACAAACACCAGGAAGCCCCCCAAACAGGCCCCCGAAAACGCTACATTGAGCAAAATGTCAGAAATAGCAAAAAAAAAATCGGCCTGGATTTTGTCCCAACCACTTCTACCCGGTATTAGACCTTCCCAGGAATGCCCCAAGACCCGCCAACCCACCCGCCAAAAAGCATAACACCCCCAAACAGGCCAAAAGCAAAATCTCATACTTGCAATATTTCTCGGCCTTCGGTCCAAACGTGCTGCGTAGCTAGGCCATAGGTCCGGTTTGCCACCACGGATTTCCTGAAAAGCAAATGCAATCAAGATTAGAGTGTCCCAGCAGTGCTCCCAGACCCCGAAACTCACCGACAAACACCAGGAAGCCCCCCAAACAGGCCCCCGAAAACGCTACATTGAGCAAAATGTCAGAAATAGCAAAAAAAAATTGGCGTGGATTTTGTCCCAACCACTTCTACCCGGTATTAGACCTTCCCAGGAATGCCCCAAGACCCGCCATCCCACCCGCCAAAAAGCATAACACCCCCAAACAGGCCAAAAGCAACATCTCCTACTTACAATATTTCTCGGCCTTCGGTCCAAACGCGCTGCGTAGCTAGGCCATAGGTCCGGTTTGCCACCACGGATTTCCTGAAAAGCAAATGCAATCAAGATTAGAGTGTCCCAGCAGTGCTCCCAGACCCCGAAACTCACCCACAAACACCAGGAAGCCCCCCAAACAGGCCCCCGAAAACGCTACATTGAGCAAAATGTCAGAAATAGCACAAAAAAAATCGGCCTGGATTTTGTCCCAACCACTTCTACCCGGTATTAGACCTTCCCAGGAATGCCCCAAGACCCGCCAACCCACCCGCCAAAAAGCATAACACCCCCAAACAGGCCAAAAGCAAAATCTCATACTTGCAATATTTCTCGGCCTTCGGTCCAAATGCGCTGCGTAGCTAGGCCATAGGTCTGGTTTGCCACCACGGATTTCCTGAAAAGCAAATGCAATCAAGATTAGAGTGTCCCAGCAGTGCTCCCAGACCCCAAAACTCACCCGCAAACACCAGGAAGCCCCCCAAACAGGCCCCCGAAAACGCTACATTGAGCAAAATGTCAGAAATAGCAAAAAAAATCGGCGTGGATTTTGTCCCAACCACTTCTACCCGGTATTAGACCTTCCCAGGAATGCCCCAAGACCCGCCAACCCACCCGCCAAAAAGCATAACACCCCCAAACAGGCCAAAAGCAACATCTCCTACTTACAATATTTCTCGGCCTTCGGTCCAAACGCGCTGCGTAGCTAGGCCATAGGTCTGGTTTGCCAGCACGGATTTCCTGAAAAGCAAATGCAATCAAGATTAGAGTGTCCCAGCAGTGCTCCCAGACCCCGAAACTCACCCACAAACACCAGGAAGCCCCCCAAACAGGCCCCCGAAAACGCTACATTGAGCAAAATGTCAGAAATAGCAAAAAAAATTGGCGTGGATTTTGTCCCAACCACTTCTACCCGGTATTAGACCTTCCCAGGAATGCCCCAAGACCCGCCAACCCACCCGCCAAAAAGCATAACACCCCCAAACAGGCCAAAAGCAACATCTCCTACTTACAATATTTCTCGGCCTTCGGTCCAAACGCGCTGCGTAGCTAGGCCATAGGTCCGGTTTGCCACCACGGATTTCCTGAAAAGCAAATGCAATCAAGATTAGAGTGTCCCAGCAGTGCTCCCAGACCCCGAAACTCACCCACAAACACCAGGAAGCCCCCCAAACAGGCCCCCGAAAACGCTACATTGAGCAAAATGTCAGAAATAGCAAAAAAAATCGGCGTGGATTTTGTCCCAACCACTTCTACCCGGTATTAGACCTTCCCAGGAATGCCCCAAGACCCGCCAACCCACCCGCCAAAAAGCATAACACCCCCAAACAGGCCAAAAGCAACATCTCCTACTTACAATATTTCTCGGCCTTCGGTCCAAACGCGCTGCGTAGCTAGGCCATAGGTCTGGTTTGCCAGCACGGATTTCCTGAAAAGCAAATGCAATCAAGATTAGAGTGTCCCAGCAGTGCTCCCAGACCCCGAAACTCACCCACAAACACCAGGAAGCCCCCCAAACAGGCCCCCGAAAACGCTACATTGAGCAAAATGTCAGAAATAGCAAAAAAAATTGGCGTGGATTTTGTCCCAACCACTTCTACCCGGTATTAGACCTTCCCAGGAATGCCCCAAGACCCGCCAACCCACCCGCCAAAAAGCATAACACCCCCAAACAGGCCAAAAGCAACATCTCCTACTTACAATATTTCTCGGCCTTCGGTCCAAACGCGCTGCGTAGCTAGGCCATAGGTCCGGTTTGCCACCACGGATTTCCTGAAAAGCAAATGCAATCAAGATTAGAGTGTCCCAGCAGTGCTCCCAGACCCCGAAACTCACCCACAAACACCAGGAAGCCCCCCAAACAGGCCCCCGAAAACGCTACATTGAGCAAAATGTCAGAAATAGCACAAAAAAAATCGGCCTGGATTTTGTCCCAACCACTTCTACCCGGTATTAGACCTTCCCAGGAATGCCCCAAGACCCGCCAACCCACCCGCCAAAAAGCATAACACCCCCAAACAGGCCATAAGCAAAATCTCATACTTGCAATATTTCTCGGCCTTCGGTCCAAACGCGCTGCGTAGCTAGGCCATAGGTCTGGTTTGCCACCACGGATTTCCTGAAAAGCAAATGCAATCAAGATTAGAGTGTCCCAGCAGTGCTCCCAGACCCCAAAACTCACCCACAAACACCAGGAAGCCCCCCAAACAGGCCCCCGAAAACGCTACATTGAGCAAAATGTCAGAAATAGCAAAAAAAAATCGGCGTGGATTTTGTCCCAACCACTTCTACCCGGTATTAGACCTTCCCAGGAATGCCCCAAGACCCGCCAACCCACCCGCCAAAAAGCATAACACCCCCAAACAGGCCAAAAGCAACATCTCCTACTTACAATATTTCTCGGCCTTCGGTCCAAACGCGCTGCGTAGCTAGGCCATAGGTCTGGTTTGCCACCACGGATTTCCTGAAAAGCAAATGCAATCAAGATTAGAGTGTCCCAGCAGTGCTCCCAGACCCCGAAACTCACCCACAAACACCAGGAAGCCCCCCAAACAGGCCCCCGAAAACGCTACATTGAGCAAAATGTCAGAAATAGCAAAAAAAAATTGGCGTGGATTTTGTCCCAACCACTTCTACCCGGTATTAGACCTTCCCAGGAATGCCCCAAGACCCGCCAACCCACCCGCCAAAAAGCATAACACCCCCAAACAGGCCAAAAGCAACATCTCCTACTTACAATATTTCTCGGCCTTCGGTCCAAACGCGCTGCGTAGCTAGGCCATAAGTCGGGGTTGCCACCACGGATTTCCTGAAAAGCAAATGCAATCAAGATTAGAGTATCCCAGCAGTGCTGACAGACCCCGAAACTCACCCACAAACAGACGGAACCCCCCCTAAGAGCACCTCAAAGGCAAGCAAGTCAGCAAAAACACTAAAAAATTTGCGCCTCGGATTTGGTCCAAACCACTTTTATCCGGTATTAGAGCTTCCCAACAATGGTCCCAGAGCTGTCAACTCACCTGCAAAGATGTAGAACAACACCCCCACAAGTGCTGAGTCTTTCTTCATTGGGCGTAAACCAGCCCTCTGCTTTGATGGAAATAGGAGTCTGGAGGAGGAGGATAGAGGAGCATGTTCTTCTGAACCATCCCCCGCGTGCAAGGGAGAATCTAAGAAGTCAGGGAGTTGAGTTCAAGACATGTCAGAGCGCGGTGCTGCCAAATTTGGAGCAGCTCCACGGTCCAACATTTCCTTGTAAATATTCTCCCTAATGCCTAACAACTCATAATCCTCAGGGTGAACTGGCAATAGACTAAAAGCTGACTTCACATAGCATTTTACCATCTAAGCCCCTAGTTCCACCACATTGAACTACTGTACCGCTGTATCCACTGATAGAGCACCCTGCTACAGTCCACTGGAATAAAATCATTCACAGACAAACCCTCCGGCCATGACAAATGGTGAATGAGACTGAACTCACCAGAATCCTTCTTGGTGGCAAAGGGGCCTTCCATTGTCCCCTCCTGTACTTCCTTCATCAGCTTGCTCCACACCAGCTCCTCATGTCCCTTTAAAAACCATCCATTGCCACATCCTAGGACCACCATAATACAAACGAAAACCAAACTGAAAACAAGATAACAACAATTCCTTTTCTTGAGCCAATTCCAACAAACAAAACCAATTGCACAACTGCTCCACCTTAACTGGCATATACACATTTTCCCATGGTTTTCTGAGCACCTCTTCCCCTTCCGCGATCTCCTGTCCTAGAGCACTGACATGCATTTGCACCCTGTTGACTGAATGCACCCCCTTGGGGGCCGTACTGAGTAAGCATGTGCTTCCTTCTGCACTTAGAGCATTTGTGCCAGGATTTGCAGTAATCTCGCAAACATTGTCCCCTCTTATATGAACAGCAAGTGCCTCCACTTCCCATTTGTCCCTGGCCTGGAGTACCTACCCCGCTGGGGTGGGGCACCCTCAAAAGGGCTAGCAAATTACCGGCCAGCCACCTGCCGAATAAATCAATGCGTCTGGCCGCTCAGCGTTCAAAGTCTGTAAAAACAACTCATTATCCAACGGAACTTAAATATCACCCTCCTCATCTGTGAGGCCTGAACACCTCGTTGTAAAGCATCCAGGCCCAAATCCCAAAAGTGACCTGTGCCTTCCTCAATGCATCTAAATATTGAAACAACGCCACACACCTTTCTGGAATTTCTCGCAGCAAACGCTTGCATAAATCAGAAACGCGGTGGTCCAATTCTCTATGTTTTCTGGGATCCTGGGTCTGCGAGACAACTTGTACTCTTCCTCCTTAGACTCTTCATTTGCCCACACTTCCCCACGTAAAAGATTGAAGAGCTCAACATATTCCCATTTCCAAATACTCTCCTTAGTAGCCAGCATTAAATGTGCCCCGAACAGTTTTGTGATACTCATGTAAGTTGTTTTTTTGTGCTTCACTTCATTGCTTCCTTTCTTTTCTTCTGTCCTCTTCTTACCCCCTCAACTATGGAAACCCCTAAATTCTGCACCTTTCCACTTGCCACAGTACCTCTCAACTGATCCTGTACATACATACCTTTCACCAGATGAAAGTCACACTCCCCATCTGTCTGTATTGCAGTCCCGACAGCCTGCACCACCATTCCACTCCCCCAGTCCTTCTGCCTGCCACGCCAGCCACCTTAACTGGCCTCACACTAAAGTCGTCCATCCAGACATCGATCTTGCCTCCTTCTGGCTGGTCAACATTTGCGTCAATATATCTGCAGCAGACTGCAAAACATCAAAACTGCCCTTCCTGTTAGCCTCATCCCGCCCCGTTTGTCTTTCCTGAGGATGCAGTCTCCCTCCATCATCCTGAACAATTTCTCCTTCCCAATACGCTTCCTCACATATCACGCCACAATCCACACTTCCCTATCTCTAACACCCCATCACCAAACTGTGCATCAAGTAAATCTTGTGTGGGGTCACAATACTGCAAGTTGGGTGCATGGTCCAGTCCTTGTCACTCCATTGATTGGTCCAACACTGTCCCAGAGCTGGCTGCACAGATACGTGCTTTGTCTTAGGACCGGGGTTGCCAGAATGTACCAGACTTTCCTGGATGCCACCCCTACTAATGACCCTGCATCAAACCCCTGGTGACACTATACTGTCCCTGCCCTGCCTGAACCTTGACACTCGTAGGCTGATCGTAACACCACACCCACCTGCCAGGGCTTCCATCTTAAAAAGCCTCAGTTCCTACCCATGTCACCGACTGCGCCACAAGTCCAGGAGGTAACAACATTTGGCCAACAAACCCTTGTGGACTCTCAGTTCCCAGAATGCTTGCCTTCCCTGCCTATATTAACCACATTCTCCCCACTGTCTGTGTCTCCTGGAGTCACCAATGGGGAAAAACCATGGAAGTGCTCAATCCCAATCGTGCCATGAGCCTCTGCCACTCCTCCTTCCTGCCTACCCATGTGTCCGCTGAAAATCTTCTGCTCTCTTTCATTCCTTTCCCCTCATCTGGGAGCTCCCTCCTGCTCTCCTACCTGTGACACAGACAGGGCCTGCCTGCAGGGGCTAGATAAATCTAGCGGCAGACCAGGTGACTCCATAGCCCTAGCCACCGCAATCACATGACTTGGGGCCCCCATCTAGCTGAGAGGCGTCATCGCACTCTCAGGCCGCTCTCAATACTCCCTGTGGTGCCAGCATTTCTTGCTCCCCTTGCCACTCAGCAGGACCTGGGAGCTTTAAAATGGTAAGAGCTTCTAAATTGGGTATGTGCCTCTACACGATGCCCGCCCTCATGGCAAGTGGGTCGATGCAGCATTTGCATCCACTGCGGACCTCTCCCACAGCCTAAACTCCTCACAGTGGCCCCCAGCTGCACCACTGAACCAATGGCTCCTGAGGCACGCCAAGGACCTGTATGCTAACTGCTGGCCCCCCAGCACAGCGTGCAAGGCATCGCAGCCCGCTATCGCCAGCCCACTGTGTTGTCTGACACTAATGAGCCATTCACCCCATTTCTATGAGATTTTCAGGCCACTGAAAAACAGGCCATAATGGCTTCTCTCACACTGCCCAATGACCACCTCTTCGGCCGCTCATCCAGGGCTCACCTGTCACCCAGCAAATCCAGCTGGCCTCCAGTCCGCAAAACCTCCAGTGCCTGGAACACGTTCTCCGCCAACATCATACTAAACCTCCCTAAATATAATCCTAACCCTCAGAACAACAAGCAACCAAAACTTCAATGAAAATTCTAAAAGGGATGATGTCCCTGTCAACTGGGGTGTACCAACCTAAAATTGCTCCCTATCCCTAACGCACGTGTCCTAAGACCTCATGGGAAGCCCTGCCCCTGTGATCCCAGGCCAATCGTGACGCCCCTTGTTCATGCACCCTACCACCCAACCGAAGATTCCGGGAGGGTAGGGCATTTTGCTCACCACACCCCCCCCCCCTTTCCCCCACAACAGCAACACCCCCACCCACGAAACCAAACTAGGCAGACAATCTTCTTTTCCAGTGACCTAGATTTCAGGTTAGTGGATTTAACGTGACATAGTGGATCTAGAGCAGGAAGAATGGGAGAGGACCCAGAGAACAGCATGTGAGGTGACAATTAGAGCCGGGTTTTGATTCGTATAACTGCGCATCCCACATGGATCTTACTATACAAGGGGTATATCCTATAGGCAGGGGCACCCATGCTTACTCTGAGCGCGAGACGGCGGAGGTGAGTTGTGGTTATTTGGGCAGACTGCAGTGTTGTGTTACATTGGCCTTGGACTTGGGACGTAATTAGCTTGAACCTTTCTTTTCCTTTGGGTAATTCTCCCCACAGGTTCCATGGAGCACCGGTGCCCCTGCCTATATGATATACATTTACAAGAAAGACTGACTGGCTTTCCCACCCCCCTACCTGATATCTGAGACAAAGGACTTGTAAGGTAGATACCCAGGTCCTTTCATGAATATGATTAATACGGTAAATATGTACATAATACTTCTAATATGTGTTTATATTTTATGTTAGAAGGAAGATTGTTAATGACATCTCCACAACTAACACTATTGAACTGCCCTTTGATGGCTTCTAACCACTTTTTGAACGGCCCTTTGATGGCTTCCCACCATGAATAGACACCTGTATCTGCATATAAAGGTAAGAATCATGAGTCATTGCATGTGTTCAACTTTTTAGTGGACATGATTATCCCACCTACTTATACCCATTTCCTGTGCAGGTCCTCGTGTATTGACAACAAGGCTAGCTGTTTCTTCATTCCCCTGAGACAATTCCTTACAACGTGAACACGAGTTCCATGCTTTCACCTCGTCCGTAATCATTCACACACTGATTTCTAAATCATACCTACCTTTCTTTTACACAGACAGTATACAATTGTTGTTTGTTAGTCCTGATGGAGACACAACTGTGATACCTTTCAATCTCAGACGTCATTAAGGGGTCGAAACGTCATCGTTCATAAGATAAACGATGTTGCCCAACTTGGCGTTACAGTGAAGAGGATAAATCATAGGTCTTGTTAGGGTTCTTTCATTGTTGATACAACAGCAAGAAAATTCATTTAACTCAGTATAGGATCAGGATGAGTTGTTGGCTCATAAGGGTTTAGTTGGCATATCTTTCTCTGATAATAAAGAAAATATCACTCCTCTTAGGAATTTTTCTCATGGGTCCTCCTCGCTTGTGGCATATTATAGTGACAGTGAGGAGGAATGTTTTTCAAAGTCCATTAAATTACCGGATCTTCCTGCCACATCTAATAATACAACTAAGCATGGGCGAATTTTGCGAATCTCGGGTTCGCGAATTTTGCGGATTTGCGAACTCGCAATCCGCAAAATCCGCGAATTCTAGCGAATTTGTGGATTTTTTTTTTTTGTGTGTTCGCAAGGATTTCTGCCAGTTCGCGAGGGTTTCGTACCAGTTGGCAATTGCGAACTTACATTTCGGCACGCAACGGTCGCGATTATGTTGTTTCTACGTCTGGTTCATCATCACAGGTTCCCAGCACCCTCTGTTTCACCACTGCAACCCTCTGTTACATCAATGCCACCCTCTGGTTCATCATCACTGTAGATTATGGGGGGGAAAGCAAGCACACCAGCCCTGCTTCAACTGACATGAATTAATTTGGGGTTAGTTTATTAATGTGTCACTGTTTTAAAATTCCAGTCTGGCACCTGCTTCCTTATCTGTAATTTGCTTTCTGTTGCAGTGCATTTTTTTTTCCCAGGACCTTTGTGGCCTACTTGTAGCTATTCTATGAGCCTGCTGTGAGGGTCAGAGCAGGGTCATACAATTGTTGCAACTAGCAACTGAATTCTGGAGGGGCCCCAGTCAGGAAGCACTACAGGGAATTGTTACTAATGATGAGTTTGAACTCTTGCCCTTGCCGAGTGCTTTCAGTTTTGAAAAACTTGTTTTTCTGCAATTTCGCGGGGTTCGCGGGGCGCGAACACGCGCAAGATCGGATTCGGAAGCCGCAAATTGGTGCGAATATGCAATTTGTTTTTTTGCAGCGTGTTCGTTGGCAAGGTTTTGTGCGTTTTTGCGAGCCGCTCGTAGCGCAAGGCGCGAAGTTACCCTCGCGGTCGTTCAAGGGCGTGGCCATCTTGTTTGCCTGACGTATTTCCGTTTCCGGGCGCGAAGTGTAATCTCGCAAAGTCTGCGGCTTGCCAGTACAGTTTCGCGCATGTTCACAAGGAAAATCTCGCGCAAACTTACCCGCGCGGTTGTGAACGGGCGCGGCCATCTTGTTTCTCATTCATTGCTATGGTTCTGGGCATGGTCTTTGTATCCTCTGTCAATCTCTGCCATCCTTTGCTTGTTTGAAGTTTTTTTTGATCTATTTTACTTATTATCTATCCCTCTATTTTTCTAGCCCTATATTTTTGTGTTTACTGCTACTTTTGGTTAATTTTAAACTACTTTTTTAAACTCTTTTCTTTTCTTCTCTTCCCTATTCTATTTTCTTTATTCCTTTCCGCCCAGACCATGGTGAAGGGAGCCGGGAAGCATCCCGAGAAGGGGAAGGGTCCCGCACCCAGTGTCCGGCTCCCGTGCGGGCGTTTGAGGGGGGAGGAGGTTGTACCCAGGGAGATCTTTACCCCGGAGGAGGTGGGCCAACTCATTTTTTATGTTCAGCTCCGCCTCCCCAGGACCATCATGGGAGGCGGCAAGATCAGTGCCGGGTACGGGGTCCGGGAGCGCCGGAAGCGGTGGGAGAAGGTGTGCCAGGCCATTTACCACCACTCTCGGGTCTGGCGCACCTACAACCAGGCCACCCACCGCTGGACGGATGTCCTGACCCGTGAGCGAGATCTGCTCGACCTCCTTGGCCTTGAGATCCCCGGGCTTGGTGAGAAGTAGTAGCTATTTCTTTACTACTATGTTTTCGCCTGCTGTGTTATTATATGGCAAATTTTTGTTTTTTACCAAGAGCAATATTGCTGCTCATTACATTGTAGGTAAATTATATTTCAAAATCTTCTGTGCATTACACTGCTCTCCTTCTTCTCAGTAGTGTTGCTACTATGCTTATTTGTTTTAGATTTTGTGTTCATTTCATTGGCCTGTGAAATTATGTATGAGTGTAGTTTAAAGAACTGCGTAATGCTACACACTAAGGTTCTGATTTTTAATTACCGGCGCATCCCTGCAAAGTAGCAGGGATGCGCCAGTAATTGTGCGTCACGCCACCATCACCCATGGTGCGCCGTATTTACAATGCGGCGCACCATGGGCCCAAAACGTCACCAAAGCGTTACGCATCTGTGCCGTAAAGGCGGCGCATTGCTGGAGTTGCGTCGCAACGATGGTGCAGCTCCATCAATGCTCTGGGGTGCCCTATCTCCCCAATGCTGCGTCAAGCCATACGTCTGCTTCAAGCAGGCGCAGGGTTTGAGTCACGTATCATTGTCCTCAAAGTGACTGATTGAAATCTTGTAGATTTCCCTCAGCCACTTTTAGGATGCGTTCCTGCGCAGGAACGCCCTCCCTTGCGCCGGAACGCCCCCTATTGGCGCAGGGCTTTACAACGTGATGCATCTCCCATATGCGTCACGTTGGTAATATACGCCGCACCATTGCGCCTCTTTTGTGCTGTCGCTGCGTCACAAAAGTCACGCAACAATGGAGCAAAAGAGCCGCAAGGGGCTTCTAAATCAGCCTCTACAGACTCAAGTCCAGTCCTTCCTTTGTACACATGGCGATAAGAAGAAATAGTGGTGGTGGATTAATAGTTTGAGTATTTTAATGACTGGTTAATGTAGTAGGAAACTTTAGTGTTGTCGCTGATCTTCAATCACGATGGACTTTGGCTGTCACTTTGCGTGCTGCGGACTGCTGCCTGCCAATCCTAGGCAAACCTTTTTAGTACTTTGTTTAGTGAGTTACATAGGGTAGTTTCCAATTCGACGGTCCGCAAATCAAGCAATACTAAAGTAATAACGTAGTCGACCACATGAGATTGGTCAATAATATATCCCGTGGAGTCGTTCCCTATTTGCTATTTCGCAAAAATATTTTGTTAGTTCTTTTGAAATGTTTGATTTGGTTGAGAAATATCATCCATGTTTTCTGTTTTTCTTTCTTTCATGTTGTACATCAGCTTCCCCCAGGGGCAAGAGGAGGACACAGGAGGAGGAGGGTGCTGTTGACGATGCAGGCCAGGAACCGGGTAGGCGAGGGCTCCTTTGCTGGCCCCAGTAAGTTTTAATTTTAATATAGAGTACTTATTTTTTCCTAGCGTTCCTCATTCGATTTTTTCTAAATCGTCTTTGATCTTCTTGTAGACAGGATCTAAATTCTTATCCTGCCTCGACTATGACTCCGTGTGGTATTACTAGATTATTCTTATTAGTCTGTCTGTGTATCTAACTAAGATTGCACATTTGGCATTTCCATTGTACTCCCATTCTAGTCAGCAATAGCTCTATGCACTGAGTGCAGTCCTCTGGGATTGTCCATAATGTCTTTTCAAGTATTCTAAATGTTTATGCTTTGACCATTGCCAACAATAAAAAGGTGAATGACCACCAAGAAAGAATAAGATACTACTTTACTTTTGGTTTGGATAGGAGGACAATCCATTCTACTACTGTTGCAGGGACAAATCTGCACAAACAGAACTATGGACACTAAATAATGCATTGCTTAGCTTATCAATTATAATAGGTGCTGTTAGACTTTCCACATACCTCAGTGATAACAGACTTTGTAGTTGAACCCCCAATCTCCTTACTGACTAGATAGTGTGGCAGAGTCATTTAGCTCCCAAAGTCACCGATGGCAGAGGCACGGACTCATGCTTGCAAAAATTCCAAAACCTTTCGCTCATCCACTCTAGTCTGGAGGACCAAAAACCACAGAGTCTATTTAAGTTTAAAAGCTTTATTAAAAGTAAACACATTTATTAAAATCAAGTTTGTCATAAAAGTGAACGTGTAACTGAAAATGGAAAAGTGCTTAGTGCTGACGATTAATTGGACACATTTCTTGTGGTCGAGCCGAGCTCTCACCTGGTTTGAACTTGATCCTGCTCGTGTTCTTAGAAGTCAAGCTTCTGTCTGTTAGGAGAAAAAGTGTTGCGTGTTAAAAAGTAAAAAGCAAACATTCATCAGTTGTGCCAAAAAGTGCAGCAAGACAACAGCCTTCCCTGGAAAAAGGGACATTTTTACTTTAGAGTACACAGTCATAAATTATTAAATTGTATACTGTTTTTTTCACATTTCTTTCTTCCTCCTAGACCAAATATTATATAGTAGTGAGTGGTGTATTCTAACATTATTAAATGTACTTTGTAGGTGGAACATCTAGAGACGGGGCCAGCGCGGAGGTGGTGGTGGCATTGGACGAGGTGGACAACTCTGGGGAGGAGGCGGTGCAAGTGCCGGACAAGGACATGCCTGTGAGGGTTCACACGGTGGTGGCGGGCAGAGGTAAGCTATACATTCCTTAGTCATTGAGATTGAAGACTGCAGAGTGTGCTTTCTGCACGGGTGTATTATAAATAAACCAGGTAGTAGCCTCCTCTAAATGTACTTCGACTTAGCTGTGAAGTTTTTGGCGAGAAGAATCCCAATCAGATCTGAGGTGAACTTGATGGATGGGATGAACGAAAAGCGAAAGAAGGGTGTAAGTAAGTGTGGAAGGACGAGAAATGTAATGATGACTGGCAAAGAAGAATGATATGTGTTTGCTTGGTCCCCGAGGTGGCTGGGAAGGAAAGAATATGGTATGGTGCATGGCTGGGTGAATGATGAAGCAAGGATGGGTGGAAGGAGAACAGCCTTGGTGGGTGAGACAGAAACTGTATGTGTGCATATACTTTGAATGGATGGATGCCTGGATCATTCATGGTACTATCTGACTCTTAGATAGCATATGTGTATCTAGAGAGAGTAGACGGTCACTGGATGAACTAAGTGTTACTTTGAAGAGCATGTAACACCGCACCCGCACGTCCGTTCCAGTGTAGGAAAGGCAAGGAAAAGAAGTTGTAATGTTGTCCAAATACTACCATGAATAGTAGCAGTAGTTTGTATTGCAACTGCAAGCACAGCATATATCCGGTTATTACGGTGGACACTCCCTACCTCTCTTTATAACTTTAGTTTAGTAGTAGTACGTCATTAATGTGTGGGGGTATCACTGTTCCCTGTCATCCCATATGTCATCAAATACATCCCATGTGAAGTGATAGATAATCTGATAATTTAGCTTCTTCATTTTCCTTTTCTAATACTCATTTGCACTGTAGGGTGAAAGCTAAATTAATTAAGCAGTAGCCCTTTTAACAGAGTATTCTCAGTGCCACCCGTAATAGAAAAGTAAGAGCTTCACCACCTGCATGTACTGGACCGGTACAGTAACGCAAGTCTGTCTCACTCACCATGGTGTGCGTCTGTTTTTCTCGGGTGCAAGTTCACTGCGCTGGCATTATGCCGGCTTGCATAAGATAACGTACCAATTTTCCTAAACAAGAAAGAAGAAGAAGAATAAGAGTGGTGTACTGTCATAGTCGACTGTAATGGAAGTCCATAGTGCTCGTAGAATTTGTTCCTTAAACTCCCACTAATGTTAGAGCAAGGATGAAGAAGTCGGAGGTTACATAGATACTGTCCTCAATAGTTATGTACTGTGCTTTCAATTTGCTACTTGTACTGTGACAACTTTCTGCTCTATCATTTTGTGTTAATCTTAAGGAGCATTGGTTACAGACTGTCTTTCTTTCTTCATGTAGTTGCTCCTTCCAAATCCAAGACACCATCAAGGAGGAAGGAGCTGGCTCGAATGGCCCGGCAACGGAGGCTGGATGCCACTGTCGCTGAATATCGGCGGCTGGTGGCCCTGGAGGAGGAGGAGACGCAGTCTGGTACAACAACAACGTCCACTGGGACAGCTGCATCCTCCTCCGTGCGGGCTGCCAGCCAGCGCAGTGCTCCAGCGGTACGGAGCCGGGCTACCAAAGCCAAACGCCACCGCCGAGCAGCAAAGAAAGCAGCTGCCCCTCACAGGATTTGCAAGGCACACCGGCGCCGCTTATCCCTCAGACTGTCGTACCTGGAGCAGGAGGTCCATAACTATAAGAACTCGGTGGAGGGCCTCCGCTTCGAACTTGCCACCCTCCGCAAGGAGCATGATGCCCTGGCTGCTAAATCCAACAGCACCCTGCCATAGTGTCCCTTGCCCCTTTTTTAGAGACTTTTGGGGGGTGGGAATTGGGAGTTGGGTTTTTTGGGGACTTTTGAAGGACAATCGTTGGGGTTAGGGAGGGTCTTGCGGGAGATTATTTTGTTAGGGCTATAAAAATATACTTTTTGAAACTTTATCTGACCATACCTGTTTTTTACTGCTTTTGAGTCTGGTGGGTGGGGGTTTAACAGTAAGTTTGTTTTCCTGAATAGTCCTAGGACTTTAGTAGTACTACCGTCAATCCAATCTCTCGTCTCTCCTAATACTCCATTATACTACCTCCAACCAAACGCCTATCTTACCTGTAATTTCTGTTTGCAAGTAGGGCTAGGCCCAGGGATGGCTCCACGGGAAACAGCGAACAAGGTTGGCAATCCTGGGCGGATAAAATTTCCTCATAGCGGTGGTACTAGTGGTGTGACACAGTGGCAGTTGCATGCCTATGAAAAAAAAGAAAATGAAATCTGGTTTGTCCTCCTGAGCAATACAACGGTACAATAGAGAATATAGCAGGTGACAGAAGTACACTACAACAGTGCCACATTGTAGCCTAACAAATGGTAAAGTATAACTAATTCGGTTGAAGTTCTTTGACATTAGCCATGGGTCTTTGTCAAGCACAGTAAGAATATATCCTCGGATTTCTTCACCAGCCTGTTGCTATCACCTTATCCTCCCCAGCAAGTGTGTGGATTTATTGCTGTAATTTAGTCACGCATCAATCAAAACCACACAGCCCGGGGGAAGAGGGTTAGGGTTTGAAAAATGGATGGGTACGGGGGTTTTTGGGAAAGGTTTTGGGAGACAAGAAAAAATAGCACAGCATGGACAAACAATTGTGAACATAAACAAATCTTTGGGTACAAACCTATCCATCAATCTTTGAAAGTGCATGCACTACTGCATGCATGTCAGTGAAAAGTAAGTAGTACTTTCGACAACTGTGGAAGAAAGAATGCGACAGTACAGGGCGTGTGTGGAATTATTGATAACTATATTCAACATAAGGTCTCTGTTGCCAGATACCTGAGAGCCTTGCTGGTCACTATAAATCCATTCACAACACTCAATGGGGTTGGTCTGGAAGGTATAGTAGATAGAAAAGGAGAAATTGCTCTTTTTCTAGGTGTCCCCTCACTCACCAGGGTTGCCCCTTGGTGACATGCTTCATCATTGGGGCCATCCCAGTCCTCTACGGGCTGGGGCGTGCTGCGACTTGCAAATTACGTAGGAGCACTTACAAATGACTATGTGTGGTGCAGATGTGATAGTGGAGTGGACTAAGTGATGTGTTAAGGGATCAATTTAGAAGCAGAGAGAGATCCAAGAAATGCAGTCACAGTCAGAGAAAAACACAAAGGATACTGTATCTGTATGTTGTTGTAGTTGTCCTGTTGAAAGTGGTAAGTAAGTTGCCTGCAGAAAAAAAATCCTCTTATTAGCGGCACTCCTCCATTGCAGCCGACGCTTCGTCCATCGATGTTGGTCACCAGAAGACACCCTGTAAAAAAAGCACACCATGGACAAACAATTGTGAACATAAACAAATCTTTGGGTACAAACCTATCCATCAATCTTTGAAAGTGCATGCACTACTGCATGCATGTCAGTGAAAAGTAAGTAGTACTTTCGACAACTGTGGAAGAAAGAATGTGACAGTACAGGGCGTGTGTGGAATTATTGATAACTATATTCAACATAAGGTCTCTGTTGCCAGATACCTGAGAGCCTTGCTGGTCACTATAAATCCATTCACAACACTCAATGGGGTTGGTCTGGAAGGTATAGTAGATAGAAAAGGAGAAATTGCGCTTTTTCTAGGTGTCCCCTCACTCACCAGGGTTGCCCCTTGGTGACATGCTTCATCATTGGGGCCATCCCAGTCCTCTACGGGCTGGGGCGTGCTGCGACTTGCGAATTACGTAGGAGCACTTACAAATGACTATGTGTGGTGCAGATGTGATAGTGGAGTGGACTAAGTGATGTGTTAAGGGATCAATTTAGAAGCAGAGAGAGATCCAAGAAATGCAGTCACAGTCAGAGAAAAACACAAAGGATACTGTATCTGTATGTTGTTGTAGTTGTCCTGTTGAATTTGGTAAGTAAGTTGCATGCAGGAAAAAATTCCTCTCATTAGCGGCACTCCTCCATTGCAGCTGACGCTTCGTCCATCAATGTTGGTGACCAGAAGACACCCTGTCCACTGCCTGCCTGATGCTGAATTGTGGCTCGCTAATGTGAAGCCTGACTTCATCCTTTTTTCCCCATTGCACAGACTGAAACCCGGCCTGTAATTATTCAACGAAAAACAGGAAGTGATATAATATTACAACACCACTGATAAATAAATATAAGGTATGTAGGCTGTGGAGTGCAAAAAGTCACACTTTGATTTTCCTAGTAGACAGTACAATATTTTTGAAAGTGCGTACTCTGTCTGAGTCACCTTTTGAAGGATAAATAAGTATGGGCAAATTAATGTAGCTGATCTTTCCCCTCAAGCTAGGTGTACTGTAAACTGTGTTTTAGAACAAAATTAGATCTTCCCAGCAGTGCTCCCACCCAGACCCTTACTAAAGCCAGTCGCAAAAATGTAGAAGACCCCAATCAAATCTCCAAAAACGAGGCCTAGCAGAAAACTGGTGACAAAACGTACTTTGAAAGTAAAAGTAGGCCCAAGTACCCCCTTACCCACCGTGGATTGCATTCAAACCACTTGCAAGCAACCAAGCAAAAGTATCCATAGCCAGCATCGCTCCAAGACTCGAAAAACCCCCCACCCAAACACATGCAATAGAAATACTGCTAACCCTAACGAACCCTAAGTTAAGAATAGTGGCAAAGGCTTTCTTTAACTATGCCAAATCCCCCCTTTCCCACCATGGATTTTCTTCAAATGACTTGCAACCAAAATTACACATTCTCACGAGTGCTCTAAGACCCCAGAACTCAGTTGCAAAAATCTAGAACACCCCGAAACACATGCAATCCTGCTGCTAGGGCTAACCCTAACGAACCCTAAGTTACAAAAAGTGCCAAAAGGCTTTTCCGTGAGGATTTTGTCCCAACCACTTCTACCCGGTATTAGACCTTCCCAGGAATGCCCCAAGACCCGCCAACCCACCCGCCAAAAAGCATAACACCCCCAAACAGGCCAAAAGCAAAATCTCATACTTGCAATATTTCTCGGCCTTCGGTCCAAACGCGCTGCGTAGCTAGGCCATAGGTCCGGTTTGCCACCACGGATTTCCTGAAAAGCAAATGCAATCAAGATTAGAGTGTCCCAGCAGTGCTCCCAGACCCCGAAACTCACCCACAAACACCAGGAAGCCCCCCAAACAGGCCCCCGAAAACGCTACATTGAGCAAAATGTCAGAAATAGCACCAAAAAAATCGGCGTGGATTTTGTCCAAACCACTTTTATCCGGTATTAGAGCTTCCCAGCAATTGCCCCAGAGCCGTCAACCAGGAGAAAACGAGTAGAAGACCCCCAAACAGCCAAAGAGCAAAAGTACAAAAATGGGGACTTTGTCATTTTTTTCCAAATTTCCCAAATCACTCAGCGCGCGCTCTGCAGCTAGGCCCTGACTCCCCTCTGCCACCATGGATTTGCTTCAAACCTCTTGCAAAGTAAAGTATATATAGCCAGCAGTGCGCCCAGACCCCGAAACTCACCCACAAAACACCAGGAAGCCCCCCAAACAGGCCCCCGAAAACGCTACATTGAGCAAAATGTCAGAAATAGCAAAAAAGAAATCGGCCTGGATTTTGTCCCAACCACTTCTACCCGGTATTAGACCTTCCCAGGAATGCCCCAAGACCCGCCAACCCACCCGCCAAAAAAGCATAACACCCCCAAACAGGCCAAAAGCAAAATCTCATACTTGCAATATTTCTCAGCCTTCGGTCCAAACGCGCTGCGTAGCTAGGCCATAGGTCCGGTTTGCCACCACGGATTTCCTGAAAAGCAAATGCAATCAAGATTAGAGTGTCCCAGCAGTGCTCCCAGACCCCGAAACTCACCCACAAACACCAGGAAGCCCCCCAAACAGGCCCCCGAAAACGCTACATTGAGCAAAATGTCAGAAATAGCAACAAAAAAAAACTCCCTGGATTTTGTCCCAACCACTTCTACCCGGTATTAGACCTTCCCAGGAATGCCCCAAGACCCGCCAACCCACCCGCCAAAAAGCATAACACCCCCAAACAGGCCAAAAGCAAAATCTCATACTTGCAATATTTCTCGGCCTTCGGTCCAAACGCGCTGCGTAGCTAGGCCATAGGTCCGGTTTGCCACCACGGATTTCCTGAAAAGCAAATGCAATCAAGATTAGAGTGTCCCAGCAGTGCTCCCAGACCCCGAAACTCACCGACAAACACCAGGAAGCCCCCCAAACAGGCCCCCGAAAACGCTACATTGAGCAAAATGTCAGAAATAGCAAAAAAAAATCGGCGTGGATTTTGTCCCAACCACTTCTACCCGGTATTAGACCTTCCCAGGAATGCCCCAAGACCCGCCAACCCACCCGCCAAAAAGCATAACACCCCCAAACAGGCCAAAAGCAACATCTCCTACTTACAATATTTCTCGGCCTTCGGTCCAAACGCGCTGCGTAGCTAGGCCATAGGTCCGGTTTGCCACCACGGATTTCCTGAAAAGCAAATGCAATCAAGATTAGAGTGTCCCAGCAGTGCTCCCAGACCCCGAAACTCACCCACAAACACCAGGAAGCCCCCCAAACAGGCCCCCGAAAACGCTACATTGAGCAAAATGTCAGAAATAGCACAAAAAAAATCGGCCTGGATTTTGTCCCAACCACTTCTACCCGGTATTAGACCTTCCCAGGAATGCCCCAAGACCCGCCAACCCACCCGCCAAAAAGCATAACACCCCCAAACAGGCCAAAAGCAAAATCTCATACTTGCAATATTTCTTGGCCTTCGGTCCAAACGCGCTGCGTAGCTAGGCCATAGGTCTGGTTTGCCACCACGGATTTCCTGAAAAGCAAATGCAATCAAGATTAGAGTGTCCCAGCAGTGCTCCCAGACCCCAAAACTCACCCGCAAACACCAGGAAGCCCCCCAAACAGGCCCCCGAAAACGCTACATTGAGCAAAATGTCAGAAATAGCAAAAAAAATCGGCGTGGATTTTGTCCCAACCACTTCTACCCGGTATTAGACCTTCCCAGGAATGCCCCAAGACCCGCCAACCCACCCGCCAAAAAGCATAACACCCCCAAACAGGCCAAAAGCAACATCTCCTACTTACAATATTTCTCGGCCTTCGGTCCAAACGCGCTGCGTAGCTAGGCCATAGGTCTGGTTTGCCACCACGGATTTCCTGAAAAGCAAATGCAATCAAGATTAGAGTGTCCCAGCAGTGCTCCCAGACCCCGAAACTCACCCACAAACACCAGGAAGCCCCCCAAACAGGCCCCCGAAAACGCTACATTGAGCAAAATGTCAGAAATAGCAAAAAAAAATTGGCGTGGATTTTGTCCCAACCACTTCTACCCGGTATTAGACCTTCCCAGGAATGCCCCAAGACCCGCCAACCCACCCGCCAAAAAGCATAACACCCCCAAACAGGCCAAAAGCAACATCTCCTACTTACAATATTTCTCGGCCTTCGGTCCAAACGCGCTGCGTAGCTAGGCCATAGGTCCGGTTTGCCACCACGGATTTCCTGAAAGCAAATGCAATCAAGATTAGAGTGTCCCAGCAGTGCTCCCAGACCCCGAAACTCACCCACAAACACCAGGAAGCCCCCCAAACAGGCCCCCGAAAACGCTACATTGAGCAAAATGTCAGAAATAGCACAAAAAAAATCGGCCTGGATTTTGTCCCAACCACTTCTACCCGGTATTAGACCTTCCCAGGAATGCCCCAAGACCCGCCAACCCACCCGCCAAAAAGCATAACACCCCCAAACAGGCCATAAGCAAAATCTCATACTTGCAATATTTCTCGGCCTTCGGTCCAAACGCGCTGCGTAGCTAGGCCATAGGTCTGGTTTGCCACCACGGATTTCCTGAAAAGCAAATGCAATCAAGATTAGAGTGTCCCAGCAGTGCTCCCAGACCCCAAAACTCACCCACAAACACCAGGAAGCCCCCCAACCAGGCCCCCGAAAACGCTACATTGAGCAAAATGTCAGAAATAGCAAAAAAAAATCGGCGTGGATTTTGTCCCAACCACTTCTACCCGGTATTAGACCTTCCCAGGAATGCCCCAAGACCCGCCAACCCACCCGCCAAAAAGCATAACACCCCCAAACAGCACAAAAGCAACATCTCCTACTTACAATATTTCTCGGCCTTCGGTCCAAACGCGCTGCGTAGCTAGGCCATAGGTCTGGTTTGCCACCACGGATTTCCTGAAAAGCAAATGCAATCAAGATTAGAGTGTCCCAGCAGTGCTCCCAGACCCCGAAACTCACCCACAAACACCAGGAAGCCCCCCAAACAGGCCCCCGAAAACGCTACATTGAGCAAAATGTCAGAAATAGCAAAGAAAAATTGGCGTGGATTTTGTCCCAACCACTTCTACCCGGTATTAGACCTTCCCAGGAATGCCCCAAGACCCGCCAACCCACCCGCCAAAAAGCATAACACCCCCAAACAGGCCAAAAGCAACATCTCCTACTTACAATATTTCTCGGCCTTCGGTCCAAACGCGCTGCGTAGCTAGGCCATAAGTCGGGGTTGCCACCACGGATTTCCTGAAAAGCAAATGCAATCAAGATTAGAGTATCCCAGCAGTGCTGACAGACCCCGAAACTCACCCACAAACAGACGGAACCCCCCCTAAGAGCACCTCAAAGGCAAGCAAGTCAGCAAAAACACTAAAAAATTTGCGCCTCGGATTTGGTCCAAACCACTTTTATCCGGTATTAGAGCTTCCCAACAATGGTCCCAGAGCTGTCAACTCACCTGCAAAGAGGTAGAACAACACCCCCACAAGTGCTGAGTCTTTCTTCATTGGGCGTAAACCAGCCCTCTGCTTTGATGGAAATAGGAGTCTGGAGGAGGAGGATAGAGGAGCATGTTCTTCTGAACTTGTGAACCTGAGGAATGCAGACTGCGGCACCTTCAAATCAATTAGCAAACAAGTGAAGACAGTTCTGCTGATGGGCTTGTTTTTGTGATTATCTGATTAAAGTTTGAAATATATTAACTGTGCACAACAAAGAAAGACAGACACACAGGAATAAAAGTGAATAAGGACGAAAAAGAAAGTTATTGATTCGTTGTCTCATTTTCAGGGCTCGGTATCACGGTCCAGGAATAAGAATAAGGCTTCGTCATCATACTCTGCGAATTCAGGCAGGGTGAGCTCAGTGTCACCTGACAGAGTAGAAATTCCCTCATCTATGTTGCTGGCCACCTCGTCTTCATCCGGCGCGCTTTCTCATACTCTGAAATCTGGTGGTATGAGGTGCTGATTCATCTTGATCATTGTTAACCTCTCCACATTTTTGGGCGAGAGGCGGCTCCGTTTGGAAGTTACAATGCCACCAGCAGCACTGAAAACACGTTCAGAAGAGATGCTTGCGAGTGGGCAAGACAAGTAGTTTAAAGCCAGGTTGGTGAGCTGTGGCCACAATTCTTTTTTCCCATGCCAATACGCCAATGGGTCAGCATTAACATAGACCTCTGTTGAGTCATTCAGATAGTCCTTCACCATCGACTCAAGGTCCTCATCCAAGGTTCCTCCACTTTGCTTAGCTGTTGCTGTGCCTCTGACCTTTTGAGAACCAAACCCAAGCCGAGCTAGCCAATCCTCTTCAGCCTCCAATGTTTCTGTTGTGTCTGGTGCAGATGATCCGGTTGCCGGTGTCTTTAACGGCTGAGAGGTCACTTGTGCCACAGCCACAGGTGCAGAAGTGGATTGTTTTGACTGGGGATGGCCTGCTGATGTACTGCCATTTCCTTCAATTTTCTGCCGTTCTCTTTCAAACCTCTTGGCTGACAAGGCTAGCCAACGTTTGTACTTTGGAACATGTTCATCATCAAAAGGAAAGAATGCTTGGCCTGCCAGTGCCTTTTTGTAGCGTGGATCCAGAATAGGAGCACAAATGTAATGCTCTTCTGAGTGGATCATTTTAAGACGTTCATCACCTTGTAGGAGCTCTAATAATTTCTCAGCCAGAACAAAAGAGTCTTGGTTTTTTACATCTTTTTCAAACACAGAACACACCTCCTTCAGTTGGTGCTCCAGCATGTACAACAATGAGATAGCTTTTCCCAAATTACAGTCCTCCTTGCTGACTGCACGCGTGAAGAACTCAAAAGGACGAAGCATGCGTGTCAGGCTTTGAACTATGTTCCATTGCGCCGCACCCATCCTCAGGTCCTCCTGAGCTGTACCCTCTGTTAAGAAATATTGATCGAGTACCGTATACTGCTCATACAGACGCTCAAGCATGTAGAAGGTTGAGTTCCAACGTGTTACCACCTCCTGGATGAGTGCTTTCACTGGCATTTGACGTTGATATAGCAGGCTCCTCAGCTGCTTCGGGGCCTTAAAAGAATGGCTGAAATGGTTGCACATTTTTCGGCAGGTGTCCAATACTCTGTACGCTGTACTGCCTTTATTACCCAAGAATTTTTGGACAACCAGGTTTATACAGTGCGCCAAACATGGCACTCTGAAATAGTCACCCAGCCTCATGGCCTTAACTTTATTGGCGCCATTGTCCGTGGAAACATAACCAACCTGGTGTTTTTTGGGGGACAGCCACTTAAGGACCTTTGTGTTAAAGACATCCAAAATGTTTTCTGCTGTGTAACGTTTCTCCAAACCAAACATGGCTAGTGTTGCATGTTTCCGAGCAGCTTTAAAAACAATGTCCGCGTCAACACCTGCGTTTAGCTTTGCTTTAGCCCCTGAAAAAGAGACCCAGTGTGCAGTGATGCACATGTAATCAGCGCCTGCGCCACTGGTCCACATGTCTGTTGTCAGATGTATAGTGTGAACAGCACTCTTCTGCAAAGCTGCCCCAATCACCTTCAGAACATCTTCATGTAGTGCTGGAACCGCAACTCGGGCAAAATAGAACCGGCTAGGAACCTTCCATTTAGGGCAGAGCGCTGCCACTAATTCTAGAAAACCAACCCCTTCTACAAAAGAAAAAGGGAGAAGGTCCAGAGCTAGCATTTTAGCCAGCTTAGTGTTATACAGACGCGTCAGTGGGTGGTTGCGTTCATATTGCGCTTCTGTAAACAACATCTTTTTAATGTTGCCCTGGACCAAGGATTTAGGGGATGATGATGATATCTTCGACCCAGTTACGCTCGCTGATGAACTTTTCCGCATTGATGTCTCACTCTCTCCCACACTCTTAGTGTGGCTCACATGGGGTGTGCTGCTGACAGGGGTACTGGGTGTAAGTGAAGTGTTTGAATCGTCTTCTTCCTCCTCGTCATCATCAGATGAAAAATCAACGTTTTCATTACGTGCAATTCGGGCTTCCTTGACCGCCTCTAGGTGCGCAAACCATTGGACAGGGTGCGCTCTCCTAAGATGACCTCTCTGGCCTCCGGTACCATAGTTGGTACCAAACTTACCACGACTAACTTGAAGCTTACACATGCTACAAATGGCTACGTTTTCCATTCTTGGGCAAACACTAAAGAAGTCCCAAACTGGAGACTTGAAATGTCTTTGGGGGCCGGAGGAGGCGGCGATACTGGTGGTGGTGGTCCTGCTGCTAATGCCAGATGAAGTGGAGGATGTGGATTGCCGAACTTCAGTACGTTTTGCACTTTCACCACCACTAATTGAGGTCGAGGTGGATGGAAGTCCCTTCTTGCGAGGAAGAAATATGGAAGCGGTAGGTATTGGTGTACTAGTTAACTCCAAATCCAATGATTGTTGTGTTTCCATTGACTCCTCGTCGACATCATCATCACGCTCAGCAGCTTCTCGGGATAGGGTCAAAATGTCTCTTTGCTGCATGCCCGCTGGGGCTGCAGTGACCATTATGATGACTGGATCGTCGTGGTGAAGGGCTTCATCAGCAGCAGTATGCGTCACTTCTTGTTGAGCCTCATCACACTCCATAGCTATGAGTTTTTCGACGACCTTCCTTTTACGCTTAGGTATCTTTGTCAGATCATGGTGTGCCTCACTCTCAGGCTGCCGTGGTGGTACCCAATCGTCATCCAGATCATCAGTAGGAGGTGGGATTGAAGAAGATGTAGACACCCCCCTTGATCTTTTCCTTGCTAGGGATGTGGAAGACAATGAATGATCATCAGGAGGAGTGGCTTCCTCAAATGATACCTCGGTCTGATTGTCAATTTCCTGATGTGCCCCTACTTCGGGAGGAACAACTATTGTGGGCACTTGTGACCCTCCATGCACCTCTGCTTGCGCATTATCTTGCGCTGCCTCTCCTTCCACATGTACTTGGGCTTGTACTACTTGCACATGTTGTTGCGGCTGTGGTTGTTCAACACTTGTCAGATGAGTTACAACAACCTGTGTTGATTCAGGGACATTGCTGCTACTTTCTTGCGATGAGCCAACATCACTGGTCGATGGTGATTGGAGAAGTACACTGACTGCCTCTGAAGCACTCAAGGGCTTTGACTTAAGTTGGCGTGGTGGTGGAGGCACTGAACCCAATGGAGCGGGGGTGCTGCTCCCAGCTTGGTCCCCAGCAGATCCTGCTGCTGCAGGCGTACTTTTTTTTTTGCTCCCAAAAAACGTGGCGGTTGGCACACCAGCCTCCTTGGTAACTTGCTTCTTCTGCTCCTTACTAGCAACTTTCTTGCTAGAGGAGCTACGGAGACCTTTTTTTGGGGCCATCTTCTTCAGAGCAGGTCAGACAGCAGGCCGCAGTTGCACGAATTGTAGAGTTGTCTGAGGCCAGACGTGACGTCGCGTGACGTTATGCTGCACACACACACCGCTGCAGGACTTCTTCCTGGCACTGGTGGTTCTCTTGAGTCTTGTGCACCTAAAAACAATGGAAGACAGAGGAACATCAGTTCAGTTATACACCCCAAAAAAATTAAAAAAAAAACAGAAAAATCAGCACAATCCCATTCCATCCATGCCCTCCATGATGTTTAAGTTCAAGACACCCCACAGAAAGACTAGGCCCATGCTAGACTCAAATACCCCTGGTGAAAAGGCCACAAGTACACCCCCCAAAAACGAAAATCACTGAAAAATCAGCACAATCCCATTCCATCCATGCCCTCCATGATGTTTAAATTCAAGACAACCCACAGAAAGACTAGGCCCATGCAAGACTCACTACCCCTGGGCATAAAGGTTGAAAAGTAGGCAAAATGGTTGCAGGCCTAACAACAATGCCTGCATTCAAAATGGCCACTTGCCTCCCTGCACATGGCCGGGGCCTGTAGCAGCACTCAAAATGGCCCCCAGCCACATGGCCTGTCCCTCCCCATGAACACCCCCAAAAATCGAAAAACACTGAAAAATCAGCACAATCCCATTCCATCCATGCCATCCATGATGTTTAAGTTCAAGACACCCCACAAAAAGACTAGGCCCATGCAAGACTCAATACCCCTGGTGAAAAGGCCACAAGTACAGCCCCAAAAAACGAAAATCACTGAAAAATCAGCACAATCCCATTCCATCCATGCCCTCCATGATGTTTAAGTTCAAGACACCCCACAGAAAGACTAGGCCCATGCTAGACTCAAATACCCCTGGTGAAAAGGCCACAAGTACAGCCCCCCAAAACGAAAATCACTGAAAAATCTGCACAATCCCATTCCATCCATGCCCTCCATGATGTTTAAATTCAAGACACCCCACAGAAAGACTAGGCCCATTCAAGACTCACTACCCCTGGGCATAAAGGTTGAGAAGTAGGCAAAATGGTTGCAGGCCTAACAACAATGCCTGCATTCAAAATGGCCACTTGCCTCCCAGCACATGGCCAGGGCCTGTAGCAGCACTCAAAATGGCCCCCAGCCACATGGCCTGTCCCTCCCCATGAACACCCCCAAAAATCGAAAAACACTGAAAAATCAGCACAATCCCATTCCATCCATGCCATCCATGATGTTTAAGTTCAAGACACCCCACAGAAAGACTAGGCCCATGTAAGACTCAATACCCCTGGTGAAAAGGCCACAAGTACAGCCCCAAAAAACGAAAATCACTGAAAAATCAGCACAATCCCATTCCATCCATGCCCTCCATGATGTTTAAATTCAAGACACCCCACAGAAAGACTAGGCCCATGCAAGACTCACTACCCCTGGACATAAAGGTTGAAAATTAGGCACAATGGTTGCAGGCCTAACAACAATGCCTACATTCAAAATGGCTACTTGCCTCCCAGCACATGGCCAGGGCCTGTAGCAGCACTCAAAATGGCCCCCAGCCACATGGCCTGTCCCTCCCCATGAATACCCCCAAAAATCGAAAAACACTGAAAAATCAGCACAATCCCATTCCATCCATGCCATCCATGATGTTTAAGTTCAAGACACCCCACAAAAAGACTAGGCCCATGCTAGACTCAATACCCCTGGTGAAAAGGCCACAAGTACAGCCCCCAAAAACGAAAATCACTGAAAAATCAGCATAATCCCATTCCATCCCTGCCCTCCATGATGTTTAAATTCAAGACAACCCACAGAAAGACTAAGCCCATGCAAGACTCACTACCCCTGGGCATAAAGGTTGAAAAGTAGGCAAAATGGTTGCAGGCCTAACAACAATGCCAACATTCAAAATGGCCACTTGCCTCCCAGCACATGGCCAGGGCCTGTAGCAGCACTCAAAATGGCCCCCAGCCACATGGCCTGTCCCTCCCCATGAACACCCCCAAAAATCGAAAAACACTGAAAAATCAGCACAATCCCATTCCATCCATGCCATCCATGATGTTTAAGTTCAAGACACCCCACAGAAAGACTAGGCCCATGCAAGACTCAATACCCCTGGTGAGAAGGCCACAAGTACAGCCCCAAAAAACGAAAATCACTGAAAAATCAGCACAATCCCATTCCATCCATGCCCTCCATGATGTTTAAGTTCAAGACACCCCACACAAAGACTAGGCCCATGCTAGACTCAAATACCCCTGGTGAAAAGGCCACAAGTACAGCCCCCAAAAACGAAAATCACTGAATAATCTGCACAATCCCATTCCATCCATGCCCTCCATGATGTTTAAATTCAAGACACCCCACAGAAAGACTAGGCCCATGCAAGACTCACTACCCCTGGGCATAAAGGTTGAAAAGTAGGCAAAATGGTTGCAGGCCTAACAACAATGCCTGCATTCAAAATGGCCACTTGCCTCCTAGCACATGGCCAGGGCCTGTAGCAGCACTCAAAATGGCCCCCAGCCACATGGCCTGTCCCTCCCCATGAACACCCCCAAAAATCGAAAAACACTGAAAAATCAGCACAATCCCATTCCATCCATGCCATCCATGATGTTTAAGTTCAAGACACCCCACAAAAAGACTAGGCCCATGCTAGACTCAATACCCCTGGTGAAAAGGCCACAAGTACAGCCCCCAAAAACGAAAATCACTGAAAAATCAGCATAATCCCATTCCATCCATGCCCTCCATGATGTTTAAATTCAAGACAACCCACAGAAAGACTAGGCCCATGCAAGACTCACTACCCCTGGGCATAAAGGTTGAAAAGTAGGCAAAATGGTTGCAGGCCTAACAACAATGCCTACATTCAAAATGGCCACTTGCCTCCCAGCACATGGCCAGGGCCTGTAGCAGCACTCAAAATGGCCCCCAGCCACATGGCCTGTCCCTGCCCATGAACACCCCCAAAAATCGAAAAACACTGCAAAATCAGCACAATCCCATTCCATCCATGCCCTCCATGATGTTTAAGTTCAAGACACCCCACAGAAAGACTAGGCCCGTGCAAGACTCAATACCCCTGGTGAAAAGGCCACAAGTACAGCCCCAAAAAACGAAAATCACTCACAAATCTGCACAATCCCATTCCATCCATGCCCTCCATGATGTTTAAATTCAAGACACCCCACAGAAAGACTAGGCCCATGCAAGACTCACTACCCCTGGGCATAAAGGTTGAAAAGTAGGCAAAATGGTTGCAGGCCTAACAACAATGCCTGCATTCAAAATGGCCACTTGCCTCCCAGCACATGGCCAGGGCCTGTAGCAGCACTCAAAATGGCCCCCAGCACATGGCCTGTCCCTCCCCATGAACACCCCCAAAAATCGAAAAACACTGAAAAATCAGCACAATCCCATTCCATCCATGCCATCCATGAATTTTAAGTTCAAGACACCCAACAAAAAGACTAGGCCCATGCTAGACTCAATACCCCTGGTGAAAAGGCCACAAGTACAGCCCCCAAAAACGAAAATCACTGAAAAATCAGCACAATCCCATTCCATCCATGCCCTCCATGATGTTTAAATTCAAGACAACCCACAGAAAGACTAGGCCCATGCAAGACTCACTACCCCTGGGCATAAAGGTTGAAAAGTAGGCAAAATGGTTGCAGGCCTAACAACAATGTCTACATTCAAAATGGCCACTTGCCTCCCTGCACATGGCCAGGGCCTTTAGCAGCACTCAAAATGGCCCCCAGCCACATGGCCTGTTCCTCCCCATGAACACCCCCAAAAATCGAAAATCACTGAAAAATCAGCACAATCCCATTCCATCCATGCCCTCCATGATGTTTAAGTTCAAGACATCCCACAAAAAGTCTAGGCCCATGCTAGACTCAATATCCCTGGTGAAAAGGTCACAAGTACAGCCCCAAAAAACGAAAATAACTGAAAAATCAGCACAATCCCATTCCATCCATGCCCTCCATGATGTTTAAGTTCAAGACACCCCACAGAAAGACTAGGCCCATGCTAGACTCAAATACCCCTGGTGAAAAGGCCACAAGTACAGCCCCAAAAAACGAAAATCACTGAAAAATCAGCACAATCCCAATCCATCCATGCCCTCCATGATGTTTAAGTTCAAGACACCCCACAGAAAGACTCAGTCCACCCACCACTGAGTACCCCTGGGCAAAAGGCCCCAAAACAGCCCAAAAATCGAAAATTCCAAAATTGTAGTTGCAGCAACTGTAATGCCCCAAACAAACTTACTTGTAAAATTTCTCATCCAACAGTGATCCAAAGAAAGTCAAAAAGGCCTCAAATCCAAATATCCAGCAGCATCCACAAAAAGTAATCCTTCCAGCTCCAGATCCAAATGAAAAGTGACCAGGAGATGGACAAAGCACTGGGAGGAGCCTGCTGGACAGGAACAGGAAGTTGAAGACTGTGGGGCACTTCCTTCCTCCCACCCCCCTCCCCCCCTCCCCAAAATGGACTCCTCGCTAAAAAAGTGCAGGCAAATGTCAACCTAAGGAGTTATTCAGATAAAAATCATCATTTCAAGAAGGTTTATGCTGCTTGCTGGTGGATTTCTTGTGCAGAATTGCAAATTTTATATTTTCCTTGTGCGAGATTGTTGCTGCTCGCCGCATCTCAAAGCTCGCAATTGCGCAGTACCGCGAGACGTGATCTCGCCGTACTCGCGTTGACAAACGCTCGCTGCAAAAGTTGGCAAGCCGCGATTACGTAATCGCGCTTGCCAAATTCCCGCGGGATCCCGCAGCAAGATCCAAAATGGCGCAGCACTCGCAAAATATCAAGAAAAACAACTCGGCAAACGATGATAAACGCCGCGCGCCGCAAAATTGTATCACCAAGAAAAAAAAAATCCGCTGCGTGCGAATTTGCGGATTTTGCGGGAAATTCGCAAATCTCGCGGATTGCGAATTTACCGAAAATCCGCAAAATCCGCGAGCGTAATGGATTTTCCGCCCATACTTAAATACAACATCTTTTGGTGGTGTTCATTCAGAGAGTATTTTTCCTACTGAGAGGTCTGCTTTGGCTCCAGAGATAATTCAAAAAGCAGGTTTTCTCTGCCACAGTACCTGTTTTTGATGAGTCTGGTCAGGTTTCAGGCCCAGAGGACATTAGGTCAATGGACCAAAATGTCATTTATCCAGTTGAACATGTTGGCATCCCACTTGCCCACTTCTGCATAGTCGCAAGGGTTTTTCACATTTCTCTCACTTAAGAGCTGGTAATGACAATACTGTTTCTCAGTCCATGCCATATTTTGACTCAGTTTTAGGTCCACAATCTGGTCCGTGGGTTTGGGTCACACACTCAGAGTTAGCCTCTTCATCGCTGTCAAATGGCACAGCATTTAAGAAAGTGGATAAGTTAGTGGGTTTAGCGCCCCCTTCAGGCAAGCGCGTCTTGAAGGCACATTTTTCTGCTCCCACTCTTACGGAGTCTGGCGATACCAGCTTTTTGTTTGAGGAGCAGGATGCGGCTTCACCACGTGGGACTAAAATTCAAAGAAGATCTAGAGCGGATGCTTCTTCATCAGCGGCACATTTGTTTGAGGTGGATGTCAGCGCATACTTGGAGGTCGTATGATGGGGGTGTGGGTGATGGGGAAAAGCCGGGAGTGAGCAATGGTGGTTTGGCTATGCATGAAGGCAAATTAGATTATGGGGATGACAGTGATGATTTCGAGGAGGAGGAGTTGAGGGAAAGGGATTGTGATGAACCATTGAAGGCCTCGCATCTAAACTCTGGGGTGCAAAAGGGTTTGTTGGGGACAACAAATGTGTTTAGTATTTTACAGACTTCTAGAGTGCACAAGTTGTCGGATCGAGATCAGCTGAGCGGCCCTTGACAGCGGGATGGTCCTAGGGAATTCCAAAAGCGGTCCTCCCAGTTACCTTCAGGTAAGGCGTAGAAGTGGAACATGTGGCATCAGTCTGATCACAAAGAAAAGAAAATGTGTTCTATTGGTGTGGGGAGGGGTTTGAGCTTACAATCTGACGTGGTATTACAGAATACAAGTACACAGGCTAAAGACACAGATAGTGGTTTAATGGACATTTCTATTCAGTCAAAGAAAGTGATGGAGGTAGAGCATTCTGATAAAGTCGAGAAGGAAGAGGATCAGAATATCCATAAAAAGCTTCCTAATATGGATATTGCAATGCCATTGGGGTCACATCTTTCAGACAGAACAAGAAACAGAATTTAGAAACAAGAGTTTGTGGACGTTTTTAAACTGTTGCACAGGGATATTCAAGTCATGGAGAGATTTAAAGAAGAGGAATGGAAACTGGCTAGAAGGCCCAGGGTTCCCAAAACCATTGATAATTGGATATCATCAATCTTTCTTATAAATGCAAGCGTATATTGTGAACGTCATCACTATAGGGCGGTAGCTATGTTCAAGTGCATGGATATTATTTGTAAGGCCCAAGTGCATTTTAGAGGTTATGCCTGGTTGAGCTATGATGAGGAGTTCAGAGCCAGGTTAAATATATTTCATGACATGCCATGGTGGGATATAGATTTCGAACTGTGCCTGAATGGATGTGTTCCACTCATCCGCCAGCCACGACTCTCACGGCAAGTGGTTTACGATTTACCTGTGGGCCCTTTCAGCCTCGTCCCGCCCAGGATTGGGCGGGTTGGCATGGGAGGGGACAACCATTGCTCACGGGAGCATGCTTGAACTTTAATAGAGGATTTTGTAAAAGACAATTTTGTCGTAACAAAAACGAGCGCCGCGTTTGCTTGCACCACTTACAGCTCTTGAGGCACAGCCGGGAGCAGGGCACAGACAGCCCATTTTTTAACTATTTGGATTGAAATTGTATTGTTTCCTTTTACTTTGCGCCGCATTCGATTCTCCTACTACTCAGCAGAGTGCTTGCTGACGTAGGCTCAATCTTCCCTGCTGAAACGACGGGATTGGCCGGTCGCTAGGCCACGCCCACCTCCGTAGCCACGCCCCCTCTAACATAAACGCGCGCTGATCACGAGCGCCGCGTTTGCTTGCACCACTTGCAGCTCTTGAGGCACAGCCGGGAGCAGGGCACAGACAGCCCATTTTTTAACTATTTGGATTGAAATTGTATTGTTTCCTTTTACTTTGCGCCGCATTCGATTCTCCTACTACTCAGCAGAGTGCTTGCTGACGTAGGCTCAATCTTCCCTGCTGAAACGATGGGATTGGCCGGTCGCTAGGCCACGCCCACCTCCGTAGCCATGCCCCCTCTGGATCCCTCTCCCCTCTGCCATAAAGTATGTGTCCCCACCGGAAGCGCAGCGGACGAGCGCAGCGGGCGCGACGAATACGCGCCGAAGGCGCGCTTAAGGCAAGCCCGTCTGCGCCCGTCCGCGGCCGACCGGGGCTAGGGGCACACCACTCTGCCCAGCTGACTAGATACACTTCATCACAGCTTTGCTCCTACTGGACCCCTGGCACCATTTCTCTCACTGTATCCAATTGTGTGACTTCCCTTGGCCTGTTTATTCCGCCTCTCCGCACCCCCCCGGAAATCGTTACCCAGTTGATACTTTCGCCTCCCACCCTATCCCCCACCCCACCCCCTCCCTTCAATCCTCAAATACCAGTACTTAACATCTCGGCTGCCCTACTCAACACCAGGTCAGCTGTTAAACATCAGTACGAGCTATTTGACTACATTGATACGCATGAACCTGATCTCTTGTTTTTAACCGAGACCTGGTTCAGAGCGGACTCCCTGCCCAATGTCCTAGCTGCATGCCCCCCTCTCATTCTGCCATTCGAGCAGATCGGCCTGAGGGCAAGCTGGGCGGAGGAGTAGCCTTGATAGCTCGTGCTGACCTGCACTTTCAGACCCTTCCCTTTCCTATAATCCCTGAAGTTGACTACTTGGTAGCACGCTCGACCTCTTACCAAATCCCTTTGACCTGCGTCCTTGTTTACCGCCCTCCTCAAACCACCTCATCCTTTATTTCTAATTTTCAAGATCTCCTGGCGACACTGGTGATAAATAATTCATCAGTCTTAGTCCTAGGGGACTTTAATTACTGGCCCAACGATCCCGCCGAAACCTCTTACTCTAAAGATTTTACTGACCTTATGACTAGCCTTAATTTTGTACCCCACATTCCCAGCCCCAGTCATACTCATGGTCATGCTCTGGACCAAATCTGGGCCCTAAATGTCCCCACAACGCCCCCCACTATTTCCCCCTGCCTCTGGTCGGACCACTCCCTCATTTCCTTTTCCCTTGCACTATTCCCTGAGGCTAAGCCCCTGCTCCCCAAGAACACTTGGATTAGGAAATGGGGCAAAGCAGACATGCCGTCTCTCTGCTCGTCCTTGTCAGAGTCCAGCCCTGACCTTTCAGGCCTTGCAGCCTCAGCCCAATTGGAATCCATCAATAATTGGCTGATTAAATCGGGCGACGATTTCGCTCCCCTGAGGCGGATTACGGTCAAGCGAGCTCATGCAGCAAATAGGTGGTTCCACTCTGACCTTAAGGTGAAAAAACTAGCGGCATGAAGAGCTGAGAGAGCTTGGAGGAGAGCCTACAGCCCCTCACTGAAAGCCGCATACCACTCTGCCTTACAGATTTACAAAAAAGGCATTCTTGAGGCTAAAACAGAATACTACTCAGGAAGGATTTTAGCAGCAGAGTCCCAATCCAAAGAGATTTTTGCTACCGTCCATGAACTGGCAGCATCCGACAGAGTCACGACAACAGTCCCTCCCTCTCAACATCTCTGCGATTCGCTGAATGAATTTTTCATTGAGAAGGTCGCACAGATAAAAATCAATATACCACCTCCTTCTCTAACCTTTGTTAACCTGTCCCCCCCCCCTTCCACTTCCAAACTGGCTAGCATCCCACTGCTGACCAAGGACTCCCTCCTTCCCCTCCTTCGACGGGTGAAGTCGGGTTCCCCTTTGGATTTTGGTCCCGCCCATGTTTTAAGAGAGATCTTCTCGGCCTGTCCCACCCCTCCTCTCACGTTCCTTAATGACTCACTAAGCTATGGTGTGGTTCCTCCCTCCCACAAATCAGCAGTCATTATCCCGATTTTTAAAAAAAATGGCGCTGATCCCTTGTCCCCTGCCAATTACCGCCCCATTTCCCTCCTACCCTATTTGGGAAAGGTCTTAGAAACCCACGTCACGAGTACCCTGAGCACTTATGTGGAGGCAAATCAGTGCCTCTCCCCTTGCCAGGCGGGCTTCCGACCTATGCACTCCACAGAGAAGGTGGTGATCTCAGTGATGGACAGACTCCGCGAGGGTATTGACATCAACCTCCCGCAAGCCCTTGTTCTTTTGGACCTGTCCGCCGCTTTTGACACGGTGGATCACTCCATCCTCCTCACTCGTGTCAAGGCGGCGGGCATAGAGGGCTCTGCCCTCTCCTGGCTTAACTCCTTCCTGAGTGACAGGGCACAGGCTGTTCATCTCACTGGTTTTACTGCCTCCTCACGAAAGGTGGAGTGTGGCGTCCCTCAGGGCTCCTCCTTATCCCCCCTTTTGTTTAATTTATACATCTACCCCCTTATCTCTTCACTACAGCAGCTTGAGGTCACGGTGTTTAATTACGCCGATGACCTCCAGCTTATCTTTAATCTCGCTCACTCTGCCTCCTCTGTTCAAAACTTTCAAACCGTCATGTTATTCATCCAAGACTGGATGAACTGCAACCACCTCAAACTCAACCCTGACAAGACAGAGTTGGTCTTGACAGGAGGTGGTTGCAGTCCCTGGTCCCCTTCGTTCTGGCCCCCTTCACTTGGTGTCCCCCCCTCCCGGTCCCTAAAGTTAAAACCCTTGGTATCTTTCTCAATCCCCAACTATCTGTAAGCCCCCAGGTGAGCTTGGTGGTCTCCTCCTGCATCTTCTCCCTCCGGATAATCAGAAAGATATCCCGCTTCTTTTCCCTCCCGGCACTGAAAATAATTGTGATGGCAATGGTGCTCTCGCGCCTCGATTATGGGAACATAATCTACAACGGCGCACCGGCCTATGCCATACACCGATTGCAGCTAGTGCAAAATCAGGCTGCCCGCCTGATCCATGGGCTGCCCAAATTCCATCGAGCAACCCCACTGCTGAAATCATTGCACTGGCTACCCGTGAGGGAGCGGGCCTTATTTAAACTAGGTTGCCTCACCTTCCAGGCTAGGATGGGCACTGCCCCCGAGTTTATATGCTCGGCCATCAAACCTTACCTGCCTGGCAGAGAACTCCGCTATACCCACATGGCACTCCTGGCCACCCCTCGCTTTAAGAAAAAGAAAGCAGGCGGGGCGAAATTTGCGGTCCTCGCACCTGTCTTCTGGAACTCCCTCCCTATGACCCTTAGATCCGCAACTTCCTATCTGGAGTTCCGGAAGAATCTCAAAACCTTCCTCTTTTCCAGAGTTTTTGATGCTTAATCTGTCCCTCTTGTTGCTGTTGCTGGTAGTAGCTCCTTCAGCGCCATGAAACCGCTGGGTATAAGCGCGCTAAATAAATGCTTTTAAATTCAAATTCAAATGCTCGCAATGTGGAGGAAAACACCCCATCACTCAATGCTTTGTGGTTCTAAATTTGGAGATCAAGGCAGAATCCAGAGGGGGAGGGGCACAACTTTTCAATATACACCTAAGAGCTCATACACCAATTCGATTGGAAGTGCTAGAACATTGATTGGGCTGTTATCCAGACATAGACACTGCAACTAGTTTGTACTGGGGTTTCAAGGAAGGTTTCAAAATTGGTTACCAAGGGCCCTATCAGAAGAGATGGGCAGACAATCTCAAATCTGCCAAAGAGCTGCCTCAGATCGTGCAACAGGAACTTAATTCAGAGTTACAAGCAGGTAGAATAGCTGGTCCATTCTTGCAGAGTCCTTTTGAGAATTTGATTGTCTCGCCTCTGGGAGTGGTCCCCAAGAAAACAGAAGGAGATTATCATTTGATTCACCACTTATCCTGGCCGGAGGATCAGTCTATCAATGATTTAATTTTCCCCATCAGACACCAGTGTGACCTATGCTTCAGTGGATGACGCCCTGAAGTTGGTGAGGTCAGTGGAGGCTGGGGCGCAGTTCACGAAGAATGATATATTCGCCCGTTGCCGATCCACCCTTCGTATTTTGAATTACTGGGCAAGTTCTTTTATGGTGCTTTTGGTTTTGACAAAGTTCTCCCTATGGGATGTTCCGTTTCTTTCGCCCTATTTGAGAGGTTTAGCACTTTTTTACATTGGTGCTGTACCCAATTTAGCGCACATACTCTTGTTTGCCACTACTTGGATGATTTCATGTTCATTGGTTCTAGGCAGTCTAATCAGTGTAGTCTGTCTCTGCAAAGCTTTCAGGACACGGCTCAGGAATTGGGTGTACCTTTAGCTCCTAAGTAAACTAAAGGTTCCAGTACAAAACTAACCTTTTTAGGGATTAAAATTGACACGATGAACATGATAGCCAGATTGCCAGCAGGAAAAGTGCAAGAGATAAAGTCCTATTTAGGTCTCGGCCTGATCAAGCGCATGCGCTGTTCTTGGCCGAGACATTTAGTGGGGCTCTGAGAAATGCTACTTTGCCGGCGATCAGCTAGCTAGAACACGCACTAGAGCTTGTGCGCGCATGCATCGTTATAGCATGCTGATCGCCGGCATGGTAGCACTTGCGGTGACGCGCGTGCACACCACACGCGTCACCACTACTTTCGCCGCACAAGCGCGAGCTGTAGCTGAGGCCTTGATCGCGATCACTTTCACTTTTGCTGTCGTGCGTGTGCCTTTCACGGCCAATGCTTGTTATTTTCAACTCCTGGGCCTGTTTCTTCTCACTTCCAGCCACCCTAGGCTCTGCCCTCTCGTTATTCTTTCTCTTCTGCGAGGCGCCCGCGCTCGTTTAGGACTTGTTTAAAAGATGTGTATGGTTTCTAGAATTAGGATTCAATTGAAGAAGCTGCTGCAGATAGAGACGAAAGCGCCATCTGCTGGACGATGCCTAGAACAACGAAGCTCTGACGCTGCCTTGTAACCGCACTTCAACAATTGATCTTAAGCATCTTGCCGTTGCGCTCCAGAGCCCCTCGAGAAAGACCCCTCCAGGCTGCTGCGCCTCCCACCTCCAGTTCATTCCTCTGCAGCCTGAAAGGGGGCCCTGTTCTTCTCCCCCCATTTTACCGTGAGCAGAAAAGGCCCCCTTTATCCTCGGCGAGCGTGGGCGGGTCATTAATTAAGGAAGTAGTAATTGGCTACAATAGGCAGCAATTACCGCTACAGGAGAGGGAGCCCAGTTGGTTTAGGGGTGGAGGAATGGGCTCTTGTGAAAACATTTCACTTAGAGCTCAGGCGCAAGAGCTTTAGGGTCATCTGTCAAGACATCAAAAGTGAGGCAGGACCTTACACTGTTGCACTTAGAAGTCGCACGCAGCTCCACCACCGTTGAACGCGCTACTCGGTCTGGAATGCCAAGAATGCATTTTTTCACGGTAATCATTGCAAAGTAGTGATTTCTTCTGGGGGCGGTACGACGAGAAAGGCAAAGAACGCTACTCAACTGGCTCGTTATGCAGTAGCAATTAAATAGAGGATGTGAGAGCGAAACATTTGACAGGCAGAATAAACAAATGTGCATTTGAAGTGTTTTTCTTCTTGCAGCATTTGGTGTATTTATGTTGAAAGGACAAAATATTACACAATCACCTGCGGTTTCAGACCCCTCCCACCTCAACACAGCCTGGGAAAGCGCCTTTATTTATTTATCATCACAGGCGCTTTCAGACCCATCCTGCCTCCCAACACAGCATGGCGAAGTACCTTTATTTACATCGCTGGCTCTTTCAGACCGTCTCCCAACACAGCATGGCGCCTTTATTGCTGGCACTTTCAGATCCCTCCAGCCTCCCAACACAGCATGGCGAAGCGCCTTTATTTATTTAATATCACCGTCGATTTCAGACCCCTAAGCTGATTTCATAAATCACACACTCAGCCGCCATGGGTGTGGGAGGAACCGCTCTGGCTTTGCTCCTTCTGGCAGGCTTTGTCTTAGGTAAGCACAGCTCAACCTCCTTATTTTAACATCAGTTTGACTGTTACCAGCACGCGCTGTCTGCCTGAATGAATGAATGAAATGTATCTTATCCTGCGCAAACTTTGCCCGATGGGCGTCAAGGCGCCTACTTCAAATAATACAGCTCGCCGAATCAGACAGCATTCTCTCATTGGTAGGCTCTGATGAAGAACCAAGTTTTAAGAGCCTTTTTAAACAAATCAATTGAGGGTAGGGTTTTAATCTCAATTGGAAGAGAGTTCCAAAGCTGAGGAGCGACTACAGAAAAAGCTCTCGCTCCCCATCTGGTCAGCCTAGTACGGGGCACTATAAGTTGGAATAGGCCGCCGATCGAAGGCATCTTGTTGGAACATAGCGGGTAAGCAAGGTACCGAGTGCATCATCGGGGCCAGCCGTAAGTGCTCTGTATGTCAGACATAGGATCTTAAAAGAGATTCTATACTGGACAGGAAGCCAGTGAAGGTCTCTCCTAGCAGTGGTAGCCGATGATGCCATAGGAAGGGCCAGAACAAAGCACGCTGCAGCATTCTGCACGATTTGCAATCGATGAATCAGGCCCTTGTTGAGCTCCACATACAAAGAATTGCAATAGTCGATCCTGGAGCCGACAAGAGCGACTGCGATCTGTTTGCGCGCCTGAAGGGAGAGATAGTTACGAATTCTATTTAGGATCCTAATGACACCCCAGCACGTGGCCACAGTCCTGTTTACTTGGAGCGTCATAGAAAGTGAGGTGTCAAAGACAACACCCAGATTTCTGGCTGATTGGGAGGGAGTGGGGCAGGTGCCAAGAGATGGAGGCCACCACTCGCTCGACCAAACATCTTGGTCTTTCCCAAAGACCAAGACCTCTGCCTTATCGCCATTTAGCTTTAGGGAGTTGATGATCATCCAATCTGCCACATGCTGCATGCATGACCTAAAGCTAAAGGCGGATGTACGGACAGAGGAGTGAGCCAGCGATACCATGATCTGGGTGTCGTCTGCGTAAGACACCACCTCCATCCCCTGCGATCTTACTAGTCTAGCAAGGGGGGCCACATAGATATTAAACAGGGTCGGACTCAAGGCCGACCCCTGTGGCACCCCACATTGCAATGACTTGGCAGGGGAGAGGAAATTTCCAAGCATTACTCTCTGTTCTCTACCATGGAGAAAGGAGTTAAGAAGACTCAGGGCCGGCCCAGTGACCCCTGCCTCCCTAAGCCGAGATGTTAGAATGGCGGGAGACAGGGTATCAAAAGCGGCTGTGAGATCCAATAGGACCAGAACTGTGGTTTGGCCACTATCTACTTTGCGGCGAATGTTGTCTACCACAACAGTGAGAGCGGATTCAGTACTGTGATGTTTTCTGAAACCGTGCTGCGTGTCATCAAGGTACTCACTGGTCTCAAGAAAGGTGGAAAGATGAGTGTTGAGGTGTGCTTCTAGTATTTTTGCTGGGGCAGGGAGCAATGAGATAGGTCTAAAATTTTTAAGAAGGCCAGGATCCAAAGACGTTTTTTTTAGGAGAGGCTTCATGATAGCCTTCTTCCACACTGGTGGAAAAGAACCCTGGATGATAGCCCTATTCATGACTTCCAGCATAGGCGGAAGAATGCTGTTTCTACACTCTTTAAGTTTTTTAAGCGGTAGGGGATCCATAGGGGAGGAGGATTTAGTCCTGTCAAGTAGGAGGTTCAGTCCTTCCAGAGACAGTAATGGAAACTGCGTGAGTAGTTCGGATGGACCTTCACCCCGAGTATCCAGGCTGGCTATGACAGGAGGAACATCACTATCCAAAGAGTGACATTGGGCTTCTAGGAAGATATGAATGTCAGAGATTTTACTGTGAAAAAAGTCCGAGATATCATTGCAGAGATCCTGAGAACTAACCACTGGATCAGGGAGTTGGAAAGATCATAATGAGTCAGCAATTTCAAAAAGTTCCCTCGATGAAGTTAGGGAGCCTGTAAGATTGGAGAAATACTCCTGCTTTTCCATTACAACTCTCTGTTTATACTCCCGCAAAGCGGACTTATGAACCTCCCTATCCTTCGGATCCCATGATTTCCTCCAAATTCTCTCGCTGCTCCTACACCCCTGCCTTAAAAGTCTCAGATGTTCAGAGAACCAGGGTGCAGTAGGCTTCTGCCTAGCTACATAGCGGAGGGAGGCGGGGGCAAGCTTTTCAACTGCAATGGTGATAGAATCCATAAGTTCTTGACCTGCCTTATCCGCCTCTTTCAAGGAGAAGGACTCCGAGGCCCGAACATGGGAAGCAAGGGCCTCATTCGTGATGTTTCTAAAGTTTCTCCTAAGAGCAAATGTAGTGGCGACCTGGTTCACTGAGGGCAAGGCAGGGAGAGCAAGTTCCAGAGGCACTGCAAAGTGGTCTGTCCAGACCAGCGGCAAAGGGGGGCCAGTAGATAGTCTTAAATCACTAGAAAATACCCCATCCAGGATATGGCCAGCCTTGTGTGTTGGACTGCTCACCAGCTGAACGAGATCACAAGCTGCAAGTGTCTCAATTAATGTCATGGTGTCCTTTGAGTTGACTTCATCAAGATGGAAATTGAAGTCACCCAGGATGGAGAGATAGGGTTTTCCAAGATAGGGTTCGAGGATTCTAAGTAGATCCGTAGAGAAGTTGGCCTAGTGCCAGGTGGTCTATATATAAGTATACCAGTGAAGGAGACAGATGGAGCACTCCGAATGCAGAAATATAGTGCCTCAAAGCGATCTTGAGGCATAGATAAAGATTTGATTGTGCAGGAAAGGGAGGATTTAAAGAGAATGGCAATTCCTCCGCCTCTGCGCAAGAATCTGTCCTGCCTGTGGAGAGAATATCCATCAGGAATGGCCAAAAGTAGATCGTGACCCGAGGACTCCGAAGTCCAAGTCTCCGTAATAAAAACCCAATCCGGCTGTCTCTCTTCCACGAAATCGTGGAAGGCAACATTATGTTTGATAAGCGATCGCGCATTTAGTAAGAAACCAGTTCTAGGCGGAATAGAAGGATTACTTCCAGAGGACGAATGGGATCTAATAGGACCAGGTTCAGAGAAGCGAAAAGAAACTTTACAAGTCATACAAAAATAGGAACACAAAAGCCCTTCAGGGGAATAGCGATGAGAACATAGCTGCGTTAGTGGTCTAAAAGCCAAGAGTTCTGACATAGAGTATTGTCTGGGTACCTCAGACAGTAGAGGGGGAGTGTCAGCCGAGACCAGCCCGTCCAGCAGCCCGTCCTCAGCGCGGACGGGCGCAGACGGGCTGAACTCAGGCGTAACTCCGGCGGAAGTCCGGCGATACCGCTGCGCGATGACGCTGCGCGTAGGCATGACTGATATTTATGCTGGTCGGGCCTCCTAAATGAGGACTAGACCGCGGATGGCCGCCAACAAGACAAGGGCGAGGGACCCGCGGAATGCGGTGAAGTATACAAAATTACGGTGCAAGTTAGAGGGACAGCAGTGCAGGTAAGCGTGGCCAACAGTCTAAAAACAGGGGAGCCCAGGCCGTCTCATGCACCCTCACAGCAGGCATCCGCAGACCCTGAGCCCTCCCCCCCTCTCATTGACCAGCCCCCCTCAAAGGGCTACATTTATAAGAAAATGAAATGCGCTGTGTTTTTCTACTGTTCTGTTGTGGTACTCCTCATAACACATGTTTCATTATGTTGCAAATCGATGTCCACAGCAGTCTTGTAAAGCCTACACATTGAAATGCCACAGAACAACTTAATCTTCAGGATTCCTTCCTTTTAGAAACAAAACCTGATGAGTCAATGCTTTTTAACACACACAATTGTCCTTGCTGCTTTTTCCAGAAGGAGAGGACGGAAGCTTCTTGACAGGGTGAAGATTTTTTTTTAAATATGTCTGCATTATGAGCACCTATCGAAACAAGGCAGGATATTTGAGACCATGTGTGCCAGCACTTGGTTTCTTTTTAGGTCGAGGTAATATCCGGTCTGCCGAAGGCAGAACCGGAAGTGCCGAGATTTAATGTTTCTTAGTGTGGACTATTTGTCCCGCCTCTGTTTTTGCCTCTCTCCCATTGGCTGGCTTCCTAAACGGAGGCCAGCCATTAGAGGAAAGAGCTGTCCCTCCGAATAGGCTCCGTCCTTTTCGGATTTGGAGGTGTGTTCGGTGTTCTTCTTTCCACTTTTAGGCCACGCCCATTCTGAGAACACCGAACACGCCCCCGAATCCGAAAAATTTCTGAAGCTTGAGGCCGCCATTTTCCTGCTGATAAAGTTGAGGTAGGCTGCTCTTTCCTCGTTCTCGCCGTCTTTTTTCCCGCCCCCTCCCGCTGTCCGTGTCTTTGTTCCCATAGTATCCCGCCTCCCTCCCGCTGTCCCTGTCTTGGTTCCCGTTGTATCCCGCCCCCCTCCCGCTGTCCATGTTTTTGTATCCCGCCCCCCTCCTGCTGTACCCGGCACGCCACCTGCGCTGCCATGACCCGCTGCCGCTCCACTGGGTGGCTCCTCCCAGAGCTCGCTGTTGTGCTAAAACTGTTAAGACTACGGCATGTTCATGAAACTGGTGGTTAATGCTTGTCTTTTACTTTTTGTTTTGTTTACCCGATTGACGTCGTTTTGCTGGGCAAGGCCTATTTTGGTTTTGTTTTGACGTCGAGTAGTGCTTGGCGGCTGATCAGTTTCAGGCGGCAGTAGTGGGATTTCACCCCTCCTCTTTCGGCCGCCGGTACCAGCTCACAGCAGCCGCACCAGCAGCACGGGGCTTCATGGCGTACAGTCAAGGGGGAACCAAGAAGAAGGTCTACTACTACTATGACGGTGAGTTGAATGGCGGTGTATTTAATAAGATGTATTTAGCACTGCTTGGAGGGTTGGGTGGGAGAGATATAATTTATCTTAGAGGGGCAGAGGGGAGCTCATTACAGGCTATCTCTGCACTATATCTTGTGAGGGGCAGCGTGCACAGAATGATAATATGCCTGCTAATTACGCTGGACTTCTGGGCTCTGCCCGCGTGCCCGTAATCCATACAATTTAGAGAAACGTGATATTCCTCATGTTTGCACACACATAAAATTGTGCTTAATTGAATCGCTAGAGCGTTGGTCCTGCTGCAATAAAGCTTGCATGCAGATGTGAGGAGGAGAAGGGACGCAGTGCTGCTTCGTCGCCTGCTCTCGGCTTGCTTGGGAGGGATGGGTGGAGGAGAGGATGCGACTCCCCGTGGAGGTGTGAGCTGTGAGGAGAAATTCTGCCAGGCACCTTCGAGTTTCTTTTTGGCCTGCGCTTCCGGGAGGCTCGCTGCTTGTAGCAGCCCGTGGCCCAAGGAAGACCCGAAGCCTACGGTCAAGGCAGGCGTTGCGTGAAGGCAGTTCCCGCCTTCAGAGGCGCTGGCTCCAAGGAAACTTTCATGATACCTGTTGTGTAGATGGCACATTGAAATGCAGAAGCAGAATGGAAACCCAGCCAGATCCGGCTAAATAAACATTTCAGCGAGCTCTGCATGTGACCTAAGAACTGTGGCGCCTCGTACACTATTCTGCAAACAGTTATCAAATCTTTATGTATAACCAGTATCGTTTGAACTAGGGCGGTGCGTTCACTCCTGCGCCAGAGAGCCAAGAAAACCCGCAGGCCACAAATGTGAATCCTGCACTGACACCCAGGACTACCTCCCTAGGGGTCGCGGAGATGAGTACTTTCGAGCTGAGAGACACTGTGTAAAATTGTGCATGTCATTAATGCTTTCTGCAAACATTGACATTGCCATGGTGAAATTCGAGGCTGCTCTCCATGTTTCTGAAAACTTTGGCAGGTGCATAATCCCCTGATGACAGAGAGGGAAGCTGTTAGCAGAGAGAGGTGGCGGCGCTCACACATGCCTCCAAGGCCGAATACCAGGAGAGCTCTCTCCATACAGAAGACATGCCCAAAGAGCCTAAAGCGGCCCACTGGAGGGTGGCTTAGAGATAAACAGGCAAACAGGAGGACAGAAAGTTGCAGGGACGGAATGCCATGCGTTCCCCATCATTGTGCAACATCCATGGAAAGAAGGCATGTGTTTTTCTTGTTACATGCGGGTTGTTATGGGCGGTGTCATTTCAAGGGACACACATGGGTGAAAGGTATGATACGACAGCATGTGATGAAAATATATAGTAGAGGGTGCCTGTGGGGAAAAATAGGTTTACATTCCTCTAGTCCTACACTTGCAGCAGATTTTCAGTGATTTATGGCCCGGCAATTTTGTCAGTTAATGCAGATGATCCCTTAGTAAGAATGTGGCAGAAAACAGGTATTACTAATATGTTAAGTATAGCCTCAGGGAGAACCCATTTTTAAAATGTCCGTTAACTGATACAAAGGTAATCTGCGCATCAGCGCTGAGCATGGGAAAGGGATTGTGATGAGGGGCATACATCACGGACATGCACGGACATGCACCAGCAGAAAACTAATGTGTTGCAGGCTTGCATTGTTCATGATAGACCCTTAGTTGCTCTCTTTCCCCCGCTCATATCTCTTTCTCAGACACATACAATGCTTTGAAGCCATCCTTAGGTACAGGAGGAGCGCCAATGATCTGAGATGCAACATGTCTGGGTATGACAGTCAGCTGTTAGACACATGCTAGGCTGGTGAATAAGGGTGGAATTCAACTGTCTTCAGATAAAGTAGTCAGCAGCCTGCACACTGTAATCAGGTACAGTTCTGATGTATGAGCAGAGTATAATGCAATCGGTCATGCATTTGCGAGCGATTAAGCTATTGGCATTGTAAATGACAATGCCATTTATTTAACGATTAAGCATTTGGCAATGTGAATGACAACGCCATTTATTTATGATTTAAAAAAAAAATAGTCATGAGCAATGCCAATACCCCTCCCACCTCAGCATGGTGAAGTGCCTTTATTTACATCGTTGGTGCTTTCAGATCCCTCCCGCCTCCCAACACAGCATGGCTAAGCACCTTTATTTATTTAATATCACCGTCACTTTCACTTTGGGCTCGTCTGCTGAGAGAGGCTAGATTATAAGTCTAAGGTAAAATTCAGAAATATGGTGGGGCAAATACACGTGCTTGGTGTGGGTTATGTAATGGCAGGCTATTATGTTCACCTGTTTGCTGGTGGACTGTACTGAGGTCTTGTGGAGGGCTACTCGATTATTTTGGGCTAGAGGGATGGAAAAGTCTTTGATTTATTTTAGACCATAAATTGCCCAATTTCGTTCATTTGATTTGTGCTCTTTTTGATGTATTCTACTGTAATAATCAAAATACCTATTCTTATATAGCTTTTTTATTTTGAGCTTCTGTTTCTGTGTGCTGCAAATATGTGTTTTATATTACCCAATTTTGTACTCCATTTCCCGACCTCTTACGGACACGAGGCTAAACCTGGCTCTAGACTGAAATCTCATACTAATTACCCCCTGTCTGGGAAACAGCTGAAACCCACACACTGAAGAACCTCCAGCTATTAATGTCTGGTAAGCCTCCTGGACTGTTGTCTCTACCATGCTAGTTCCAGTAAGACAGCTCAGTGGGTTATTATGCCTACCGCAGATTTGTGCGGGCCAAACTATTTAATCAACAAACAGAGAGTGAAAGATTTGAGTGTTTTGCGCCTTTTACGCGCATTCATGCTTCAGAGTCTGAAATTGAATATTGTTTCTAAGGCTAGACATATTCCTGTTACTAATAATTCCATAGCAGACGCTTTGTCTCGCTTTCATTGGTAGAAGTTTTACAATTTGGCACCAGGGGCAGACCTCATCAAGACGACAATCCCTCTGATCGTTTGGGAACTTGGGGAGTGAGGATCGTCGAGCTAGTTGAAAAATCGATAACCCCCTCTACCAGAAGAAACTATCAACATGCTGGTTGGAGTTTTTAAGTTATGACTACCTTCATTTTTATGTTGGAAAGGTGGTAAATATTGAAAAATTGTTTTTGGGTTTTGTAATGCATTTAATAAACAAGGGTTTATCACACACCATTGCAGGAAATCTAGCCGATATTTCCTTTTATGGGCAGTTGTGGTGGGGATACGACCCTGTTGCAGGTGTTTTGGTTAGAAAAGTTTTAAAAGGTCTCAGTAGGGAGAGAAAGCATACTTCTTTTCTAAGGGAACCAGTGTCTTTTGAGTTATTGCAGTTGATTTTGGAGCAGTTATCTTTCTGTTGCTATGATGAGTGGGAAGTCTGTCGTTTTTGGTTATGCATGTTTTGGCTCTTTTTTGGGGCTTTTAGCGTTTCTGAATTACTGGGTTCACCGGGTCCCCCTGGCATTTGCAGTGACAAAATTTTCTTGCAAGAGCAAAAAATTAGGACCTGGTTGTCAGGGGATGCCTTTCTTGAATGCACAGAAGCAGAATGCAGCTAGTTCCCAATGCCTCTCCAAGAACCCTCATTGATCTACATTCTGTCCATCAAATTGTTTTTTGTAATTTTCTCCCTGAGTGTACTGGGGTAGCTCAGACGTGGGTCCCAGAGCCTCCACACCACTGGAGTCAAGCTAGCCGGGCTGATGAGAGGTGTTACCTCGAAACCGGTCCGGTCCTCGGATGCTTGATTCCGGTCTGGGAAAGATATGGCTGTTGTAGTTCGGACTGGACTGTTCCCATGGGGCACAGGGTCAGAGCTGATTTGCATAATGCCATTATCTGACCCAGGGTTGTGTGGAGTGCAAAAAATGATGGATTTAGGCCCAGATCCTTGTACTGGGGTGAATGTAAGACATTGATCTACATTCTGTCCATCAAATTGTTTTTTGTAATTTTCTCCAAGAACCCTCAGCACTCAGCAAGGACTAGCGTGAATGCTAAAAGGGACCTCAGGGGGGAAGGGGATGGGATAGAGAAGAGACTGTCACTCGCATCTGATTCTTCCTTCAGCTTCAGGCACGTCCTTTTCGGTCTTCTTTGACTTGACTGGCTTGTATTCAACTGCAAAGAAATTAACTCATTAACATATCTTAAATGAAACAATATTATTATCTTCTGGAATTCCTTTACTAATTTACTGCTCCTCTTTTTATATTTCAGGTTCTCTCACCTATTCAATGCACAGCGGAGGAATATGTATTGCACTCTCTGGGGTAAGTATTTACATGTGCTGTCTCTGTGTGCTTCACCAAAATTGTCTTCTTATCTTTACTTAATACTCAGGATTTTCTTTCTATATTTCTTTTCGCTGTTCTTTATCTCTTGTGTCTGTGTTTTTAAGCCAAAACTCCAGTAGTTTATTCACTCTGGAATTGTGCCACAAAACCGTCCATTTACGTATGGCTAATTACTTCTTAGCCCTACTGTATTTACTGAGAACGGTAGATGACTTGTTCTGTCTCTACCAGGGCTCACTAGTATGTACTACCTCTATGCATGCGCGGTAGTACCTCACACTAATCCACTGCGCAGGACTCTGGAAGCATTTTCCTGCTTGTGGCTATTGCGCATGCCTCTAAATACTAATGCCAACTCGAAAAAGTCTTACTTGGATATCTGCGAACTCCAAACAACTCTCCTCCGGTAAGAACCTTTTTTCCATGAACGCGACGCCAATTTTCCCTAACTAACTTCGCGACTGCAATTCTTCTGCGACCGTTGCTCCTCCAGTTCCAGGTGAAGTGCGACACAACGCAGTTCGAACACCTGGAACTCAGTGATTGCACCTTAAAGATGAAGCGCTAACTCTGACCTGACTGTAACCTCTCCTGGCGGCCATCTTAGATCTCAAGCGGGCTGACTTCCTGAATCGACTCAGTAATTTCTTTGTGCCCAACCGAGTGTTGACTGTTATTACGTTAGCCAGATGCCCCCAAACACGGTGTAACCTGACAGCCTTTGCCTGATGCCATTTACTAAAGTATGACCTAGCCACCCTCGTCTGGTGTTCCTTACTGCAAAGTAACCTGTTAGTCCTGACACTGGTTGAGAGCTTCTAAAACAGATCAGTTAGGTAAAGGCATCTGGATACACCTAAACAGAAGCGGAATGGACGGATGTTGTCCAGTCGGGGAGTGGGAGGTTTTTACTAATCTAGTTAGCTTCAAGTCTGGTGTAAAATTTTGTCATATGGATGGATCTAAGATTTCTAGTTCTCAACTGCTAGCAATATTAAGAAAGGCCCTGGTTAGGTTGGGTGAAGATCCCCTCTTGTTTGGAACTCATTCATTTTTTATTGGCGCTGTTACTTAAGTAGCAAGGTTGGGTTGGGCATGGACTGACATTCAGCAGATTGGGAGGTGGAAATCATCATGTTGTGCTTGTTACTTTAGAAAATGAATTCTCTCCTTTTCTACTTGCTAATTTTTGTTTTTCCATTTAGGTCGTGTGCAGGGCCCGTTGTCAAAGAAAAGGAATACTTGGATAGTGGGCCATTCATTCATAAAGTGAGCAGCGCTTTTTGCAGAGAAACAAATTCATGGAAGATCACTGGCACTTCCAAGTGCCTGACATAATGTTTTATGGAAAGGCAAAAGTGGTACGAGGTGGGAGGGTTTATTCCCTATGCTAACTGTACTTTTTTCTATCCGGGGTCCTCCTGATATGTTGGTCATCCATTTGGGGGAAAATGACTTAGTGTCTTTATCAGGTTTGACGCTTATTAAACAAATTAAGCTGGACCTCGCCGTCATAAAGAACAATTGGCCAGGCACATGTTTAATTTGGGCAGAATTCATTTTCAGTAAGAATTGGAGGGGGGCTAGGAATCATGCTGCAGTTGAGGAGGCCAGATGGAAACGCAGTTGGGTCAGGCCTAATATTTGATGAAACTTAGGAATATGCTTGCAAATTTGTGGAATGAGAATCTATGGTGCAATCCTTCTTTGTAATTTTTTCCTTTTCAGCAAGTTTCATGGGTGGGGCCAGGAAAACTCTTTGGTTTTTCCTGGGTGGCACTTTTGGGGGGTGGAAAGTCTGGAGCAGCCTTATCCATCCCTCAAGTGGCCCAGGGGGGGGGTGGGGCGGGGGGATGTAGGTAATAACGCTGGGGAGGGAAAGTGAAATGAAAAATGGGGTTTTGCTATTACATGGGGTTCTTTCAGGAACAAATTATTGGATCTGTTTGGGGACAAGTTTCGAAAAAGTTTGGGGGTTTTATGAGATAATGTAAGATATTAGGACGTCAAGTTATTATGCAAAGTTGTCTTAATAAAGTGGCCTTTTTTGCTATGACATTGGTAGTGGCTTGTTAATATTGCATGATGGGAACCCAGGAGGAGCATGCCACGAGCCGGTCTCCCCCTGGGCTATTTCTCGCAATTGGAACGAGCCACGGCAATTGATTAGACATGTTTGCGGAGGGGCGGGCTTTGTACGGAGGCTATATGTAGGGGTAGTGTGGCGGGAAGGCGCTCAGTGTGGCGTCAGTGCCCAAAGGTGTAGGAGGATTTTCGCTGACCCACCCACCCCCTTTTTTATAATAAAAAAAAATAAATGCTTGCCACTCTAAGACAGATATGGTTTTTTCACCACATATTACTTGTAGGTAGGCGCTTTTGGGGGATGGAAAGTCTGGAGCAGCCTTATCCATCCACCAGGGGGCCAGGGGGGAGGAATAACGCTGGGGAAGGTAAGTGAAAAATTGGGTTTTGCTATTACATGGGGTACTTTCAGGAAAAATTCATTGGATCTGTTTGCGGACAAGTTCGCAAACATTTGTTTTTTTTAATGAGATATAGGCAGTTCACAGTTGTTTTTTTAGTCCTGATTAAGAAACAAGGGTGATGCCTTTCAATCTCAAACGTAATTAAGGGGTCGAAATGTCAACGTTCATAAGATAAACGTTATTACCCAACTTGACCGTTACAACGAAGAGGATAAATTATAGGTCTTGTTAGGGTTTTTTTATTGTTGATACAACGCTGTGCAATCGATTTATGTTTCATGTGTTATATTTGTTAGGTGTAGGTAAGACTAGCCAAGCGGATTAGTCCAATCATGCACTGTTCACTCGGTGTATTCCTGCACCTAATCTGCTTATAAATTTAAATTAATTCATAATACCATAACTATTCATGCTTTTTAATTTTCTTTGATTTCAAAAAAATTCATATTGTGTGTCACAAATCATAAGTTCATCACAATCACTTTGAAATTATAAATCACATATACATTTGTACATTATAATGATTTTCTCATATCATATTATATTTCAATCAGCATTAACATTTGACACGCCCGATGCATTTCGGTACCCCAACGGTACCTTCCTCAGGGGAAACTCTCAATTGGAAAAATGTCTGTAGAGTCTCGCCCAGGGATACTTTGGACTGGTTTGAATGAATGCTGTGTTTGAAATCTTGTAGATAAAACAGGAGTAGGGTACCCGTCAACCATGTTGGGATTAGGGCGTAATAGTATAAGAACAACAATGTCCCAACTGGTATTAGTTAAAGACAATTAGTAAAGATATGTAAATACATTATCTGAAAGGAAACAAGGAGACTCTATGTAATTCTGACATGTGCTAAAAGCATCATTTTATGTATAAAAGATTTTTAGGAGAAGGAACAAAAATATAGTTAACAGTTATAACAGCACTGCAGTATATAAATCACAACAACTGAAAAAACAACCCAAATTGTACATGGTGCTCTAGGTGTGACAGTGAAAATCAATATAGCGACGCAGGTGACAATGTGAAACAGCGTGAGTGGCGCGAGGTGACTGGTGGGTAAATATACAGTGTATTCCTTGATATACGGCGGTTCAAGATGGATTAGAAATTCATTTTACAAGTATTCAAATGATCAACCGCTTCGTATTTCGCGCCAATATTTGCGCTGAAAGGTCGACGGCGTTTCGATCCAGATTACTACAGGATCTTCATCAGGACTGGGTCATGGGCAGTGCTGGTGGTCAAGTCAGTTTCCAGGATGCCGATCCCTTATGTGGACGGCTAGTTGAGAGTCAATCTCTACTGAAGACAACTTCACGGTCTGTCCGGGGGATCAAAAATCTCCATGCCTGGAAACTGACTTGTTCCGTGATCGGGAGTGACTCTGACATTTCTGACCCCGGTCTTCACAACTAATTGAGATCGTGCAAGTTTGACCACACTGCAACCAATCCCGCACCCGGGATTGCCATGGGACCCAACCACTCGTACCCGGGCCAATCAGTCCAAGTACAGCTCGGAACTAAGCGCTTGCCATCAACATAATCCGGCATTTGTGGACCTCCGGCAATTGATTACCATTAAATCGACCACCAGCACTGTGACAAAACTAAACTGTTTAGAGCTTCCACCGGCTGCCACCTCTTATGTATTAATTCTCGCAAATGTACCAGTTCTCACCAACTCTGCATCTGAGTCATGGGAATCCCTTGGAAATAAATCTTTAAACTGACTCAATGCAAGGGTTGGGCTTGGGGGGGCACTCTTTGCCAATTTAAAAATGATTAGAAGAGTAAGTTGGGTGGGTACAGGTAGTAAAACGCTGAAGGGTGATTGTGTTGTGCTTTCCTTTACTTCCCCAAACTTGGTGAGTCTTATCCTTGAGAGTACTAGTCTCCCCTCTCTTGTACCGAAGCAGATATTGGTTTTGCCACTTGGTTTTTTCTATCAACCCCTGGCTCACGTAGAACAGTTGCCTTATGCAGCAGAACGATCTTATCAGGGTTGCCGGCCAAAGAACTTATATCCAGTTGAAATTCGTAACAGATTTGATTGTCTCTCCACCCTAAATGGTGTGGATTGACTAACGAAACCTGTGTAATTCAATGGGATGGACCAGTCTGGCATGGGGGTCGTTACATTGGATGAGAGGGGCTCATTGGTAGATCTAGACGAGGACTTGGCCCATCCAACCAATTTGAAGGGTGGTTTTGCGGGACTTCCATTGCCTCTGATAACAGAATTTGGGCCTGGTACCTTCCCCACATTCCTTAAAGTTCTTTATTGGAATGTGGCCGACATACGTCACAAACACTCCATGAATGAATGGGTTGAGTTCATTTCTAAATTTAATATTCTTTGCCTTCAAGAGACCTGGGCTGTTGAGCCTGTTCATATAAATGCTTTTAAAACTTTCCACAGCCCAGCCATAGAGTCCATTCATGGGTGTTCTAAAGGAGGGTTGTGTATCTATGTGTCTAATATGCTTGCCCCCTTAAACTCTGAAGTGATTGTTACTCGAAATTTTTACCAAATCCTCTCTTTGAAGACTTCTGCTCATGTTATTTTAATTATTGTTAATTTCTATAATAATGCATGTTTCAAAGAAATCACAACAGTCCTCCAATCATTAGATCAAGACTTAAAGACCTAGTTTAGGACACCCCCCGCGCCGCACGGCCACCAGCTGCTGCGTGTGCCTCCCCGCCTGCCTGCCTCGCTGCCCCGGCCACCGCCGTGTGACCACGCCCCCTTCGGCGTGGTCCCCCAAGGTGTAGCGCTGTGCTCGCTATCTCTCCGTGTGCCCCTCAGCACTATCTGTATTTTTATTGTATTTCTATTGTAATTTTGTATACTTGTTTAAACTGTTTGTATTCCTGCCTGTTTTCCCCCGTCTCCTCCCTACCCGCTTCCCGCCACCGCTGCTGACCACGCCCCCTTTTTTCTTTCTGTACCCTCCCCGCTCCCGCCTCCCAGCTGCCCCGCCCTCCCTCGCACTTCGCCATATATGGCGACCGTGCGAACGCGCAGCAGTCACGCGCAGCGGGTGCACCGATTGTGCGCCGAAGGCGCGCCAAAGGTAAGCCCGTCTGCGCCTGTCCGCGACCGGACCGCGCCCATCGCCAGGACCCCTGGCCCCCACCGACGAAAGACGCCCCGACTGTCCTACAACACCACCGAACTCATCGCACTCAACACCGGCGGGATCCCTGGATGCTACCGAGCCACCCCGAGGCGCACCCACGGACCATTCAGCTGCCACGCCTGCAAGTTCACCTGCATCCGGACCTGCCCCACACCAGCACCCGCCAAGCCGAACACCAGCAGCAACCACCTCAAGTGCATCCTGCTCAACACCCGCTCCGTCCACAGGCACGCCATCGAACTCTGGAACCTCCTAGACACCACAGCTCCTGACGTCGCCTTCCTCACGGAAACCTGGATGAACGACTCCTCAGCGCCCGACATCGCCATCGCCATCCCAGAGGGCTACAAGATCACCCGAAGAGACCGCGTCAAACAGACGGGAGGAGGCATCGCCATCATCCACAGGGACACCATCCACATCACGACCAACACCAACGACACCCTGAAAACCGCCGAACACCTGCACTTCCAGATCCGCACCGACCCGAAGACCACCCTCAGAGGCACCCTGATCTACCGACCCCCAGGACCACGCACACAATTCAGCGAGGACATCGCCGACTTCGTCAGCCCGCATGCCCTCCCATCCGCCGAATACATCCTCCTGGGGGACCTCAACTTCCACCTGGAGAACAACAACGACCGCAACACCATCACCCTGCTCGACAACCTCGCCAACCTCGGACTCAAGCAGCTGGTATCCACCCCCACCCACCTTGCCGGACACACACTCGACGCCGTCTTCTCATCCAGCAAAGACATCGCCTTCAGCCACGCCACTGGACTCACTGGACGGACCACAGCTGCGTCCACTTCACCTTCAGAAGAACGACGATCCACCACCACCAGCAACCGGTCGCTCGAAGAAGCTGGAACAAGATCACAGCCGACCAGCTTGCTGCTTCCCTGAACCAGCACCCCCCGCCAGCTCAGCGAACCCCAGCCAGGCCGCCGACAACCTCACGAAGTGGATCAACAACTGCGCGGACGAACTCGCCCCACTGAGGACCCCGCCTAGCAGACCCGGCAGCAAGAAGGCCCCATGGTTTACCGACGAACTCAAGAGCTCCAAGAAGAACTGCCGAGCCCTCGAGAAAGCCTGGAGAAGGGAACCAACACCGGACAACATGACCGCCCTCAAGCTGGCCACCCGGAAGCACCACCAACTGATCCGCGCCACTAAGAAAACTGCATTCAAGGACCGGCTGGACAACAACGCACACAATAGCAAGGAACTCTTCAACATCGTCAAAGAGCTCTCCAACCCCAACGCCGGAAACAACGACATCACCCCATCGCAAGACCTCTGCAACTCCCTCGCCTCATACTTCCACAACAAGATCGCGGACATACACAACAGCTTCAGCACTCAACCGACGCACGCCACAACCGAACCACCGCCCCCCACCACCACCCTCCGCACCTGGACTCCGATCAGCACCGAAGACACCATCCACATGATGAACTCCATCCACTCCGGATCTCCGACCGACCCCTGCCCTCACCACATCTTCAACAAGGCCGACGCGGTCATCGCACCCCACCTGCGGGACATCATCAACACCTCCTTCGAGACCGCCACCTTCCCGGAGAGCTGGAAGCACGCCGAACTCAGCGCCCTACTAAAGAAACCTACAGCGGACCCCACCGAACTCAAGAACTACCGCCCCATCTCGCTCCTCCCGTTCCCAGCCAAAGTCATCGAGAAGACCGTCAACAAGCAGCTGGCCGCCTTTCTCGAGACGAATGGATCCCTCGACCCCTCACAGTCTGGCTTCCGAGCCAACCACAGCACCGAGACCGCCCTCATCGCTGCCACCGATTACATCCGAGCCCTGATGGACAACGGAGAAACAGCGGCCCTCATCCTTCTAGACCTCTCCGCGGCTTTCGACACTGTCTGCCACCGCACCCTAGTGCAGCGCCTCAGCAACGTCGGAATCCAGGAGAAGGCACTGGAATGGATCATCTCCTTCCTCGACGGAAGAACACAGAGAGTCCGTCTACCACCGTACAAGTCAGAGGCCACCGAAGTCATCTGCGGCGTCCCTCAAGGATCCTCGCTGATCCCCACCCTCTTCAACGTATACATGAGCCCCCTCGCAGCCATCGCACGCCAACACAACCTCAACATCATCTCCTACGCTGACGACACCCAGCTGATCCTCTCCCTGACCAACGACCCCGCCGCCGCCAGAGCCAACCTTCACGAAGGGATGAAAGACGTAGCCGAGTGGATGACGACCAGCCGCCTGAAACTGAACTCAGACAAGACGGAAGTCCTCATCCTGGGTTCCTCGCCCTCCGCCTGGGACGACTCCTGGTGGCCCCCCGCCCTGGGCAGCGCTCCCAAACCGACAGACCACGCACGCAACCTGGGCTTCATCTTGGACTCCTCCCTCACCATGACCAGACAAGTCAACGCCGTCTCCTCGTCATGCTTCAACATCCTGCGCATGCTACGGAAGATCTTCCGGTGGATCCCCACCGAGACAAGGAAGACGGTCACCCAGGCCCTCGTCACCAGCCGACTGGACTACGGCAACACCCTCTACGCTGGAACCACCGCCAAGCTCCAGAAGAGACTCCAGCGGATCCAGAACGCCTCAGCCAGACTCATCCTCGACATCCCACGACACAGCCACATCTCCGGACATCTGAGAGACCTGCATTGGCTCCCCGTCAACAAAAGAATCACCTTCCGCCTCCTCACCCACGCACACAAAGCTCTACACGATCAAGGCCCGAGCTACCTCAACAACCGCATCAACTTCCACGTTCCCAAACGACATCTCCGATCAGCCAACCACGCCCTCGCCGCCGCCCCCCGCATCCAGAGAACGACAACAGGAGGAAGGTCCTTCTCCTACCTGGCCGCCAAGACCTGGAACTCCCTACCTTCCGACCTGCGCCTGACCCAAGACCACCTCTCCTTCAGGAAGAAGCTCAAGACCTGGCTATTCGAGCAGTAGCAGCACTCCCCCCCCCACCCCCCAGCGCCTTGAGACCCTCCGGGTAAGTAGTGCGCTATATAAATGTCTGTGATTGATTGAAAGAGGGTTATCAACAGTAATTCTCAAGATCCTATCATTTTATAGGGTGGTGACTTTAATATACGTAAATGTACGGTGACCACTAGTAAGGCATGTGGTATGACATCCCCTGATTTTGGCGATACAACCCACTTTATTCATTCACTGTATGGGTACTTTTTGAACGAGCTAATTTTTAAATTTAACTTAGGGATTTGTAATGAATTAGCTGTTTCGCCAACTACAGTGAGGTGTACATACAGTGGCAGGGGGGATAATAGTGTGATAGATTTTTTTACTGTTTCCCCAGCGTCATTTATCATTGGTCCTGGAGTTCATTGTCCATGATATTGCACTTAGTGATAACTATCCTAAAAGTACCACATTGAAGCTTGATTTTACTGGGCAAGTTTGTGGTAAATCTAAAGCCCTTGTACAAGAAGAAACTGTGATCTCTCCCCAACAATGGGAACGTGTTAAAGTGGTCCCTTGTGGATCCTTCCTATTTCCTAGAAAAACTGGTACAAAAGGAGAGGGAGGCTTTTAAAGTATGCTTAGATGAATCATCGGAGGCGCATAACTTCATCCTGGCATTTAATCAAATTAAAAAGGGGGTGGCTGAGGGCCTTTTAGCAAAACACAAAATACGAAAGGCGGAAGTGTGTGGGTGGTTTGATTCTAAATGTACTAAAGCCCATAAAGATTTGAAATTGGCATTAGCTGAACAACCTAGATCTGCAGGGAAAGTCCGGGAATGTAGATTGGCCTATAAAGCGGCCATTAAACATCGGAAAAGAGCTTTGAAAGAGGAGACCTGGAACAAGCTATTGGATGCCAGTCTATCTAAAGATAATACCTCTTTTTGGCGTGTCATTAATTCACATTCCCATTACTCTTTAGATTCTCCACGCGCAGAGATAGCAATCTCTGAGGACGTTTGGATAGCTCATTATTCCCCTAAGGAAGATCTGGTTGTCCCCATTGCTAGTGCTTTGCCACATAATGGAGTTTTATCTTTTGCTAACACTTCCGAAAATATTGGCCCTTTAAGTGAGTGTAATTATCCAGATTTTTCCCTGAACGAAGTAAGATTGGAGCTGAAGGAAAGCAAGGAAGGAAGGCCTCAGGGCCCGACGGGATTCCTATCGACCTTTTTAAATCTAACATCGAGCTCTGGGGTCCTATCCTTACTTTGCCTGTCAGAGTCATGGTTTCTTACCCACCTGGCCTGAGTCACTTATCGTCCCCATTTTTAAGAAGGGCGACCGTAACAACCCAGCACAATACAGGCCAATTTCCCTTTTGGTTTGCCCTGTTAAGGTTGCTGGTCGCATGCTTCTGGGACATTTACAGGAATGGGCAGAATCTAATAACATCCTTTCAGATCTACAGTATGGGTTCAGGGCAGGGCTGGGCACTGTAGAGCAGGCTGTTACCTAGACTTGTTAATTGGCAAGTATGTACATATGAAAGGAGGAAATCTTTTTCTGTTTTTTATTGATTTGTCCTCAGCTTTTGATTTGGTAGCTCACAATAAGTTATGGGCGATAATGACCGATATGGGCGTGGATGTTTATATTGTGAACCTCCTACTAGATCTGTAGGATCTACTGATCAAGGTAGAGGCACGGCCTTGACAGTACCTGTATCGAGTCATTCAATATAGGAAGAGGGGTGCGGCAAGGCTGCGTAATGGTCCCCTTCCTATTTAACATCTACATAAACATCATATGAGATATACTGGCAAATAAATGCGTAGACCTTCCGTAGGTGGGACAAAGGCGTATTCCAGCACTATTTTCTGCTGATGATGCAGTGCTAATGGCCCACACTCCCATTGTTCTGCAGCGCCTGGTGAATGAATTTGCTAAGTATATGTCTAATTTGGGGTTACAAATTAACATAAGTAAAACCTTTGCTATGAAGATTAGGAAGAAGGCTACCCGCTGTTGTGACATTATTATCGAGGGCTCAACCATCCAGTTCACAGATTCTTTTTCTTATCTGGGCATTGTTTTTAATCAATCAGGGCAATGGCAAGGCGCTATTAGATCAAGGCGACAACATTTTATGAGAACAAAAATGGCCCTATTGAGTTTCGCTTGTCAGTGTGGTTTTACACACCCAATGGAGATGATGACTATTTATAACGCAAAGTGCAGATCGTCAGCCATTTATGGGGCCGAGCTTTGGGGTTATGGAAAAATAGACATACTACAGCTTGAAGAAAATGCTTTTTCAGGTCTCTCCTTGTGTTCCCGAAAAGAAGCTCAACGTTTGTATGCCACTCTGAACTGGGTGCCCCCCACTTAGCAGACTTAATCAGGATCCAACCTGTGCTACTATGGCACAAAATATGGTCATCTGATCACACTGTTTTAAATCGAGCGATAATCGACGACTGCCTAAAATCCCCTAAGGTTTTCAAAATCCCATGGCTAAAGTATGTTCAGAATTTCTTGGTAAACCTTGGTCATCCTGAATATTTTACTCTCCCAGAAAGCTTGACCACTGTTCAGAGGAAAACCTTGAGGCTTAAATGCATCTCTTTCTTGGAAGAAATTAGATTAGCATCTGAAATCTGTAAACCCACGGTGTTGAGGAACCAATTGATTTTGACTAGTTCAAGTTCAAGTTCAAATTTTATTGTTTGATTAATTAAAATCATTACAAAACCCCCCTGGAGAAAAGAATAAAAAGCTGCATAAGCGAATAGCGTTATCATGCAATAAAAGAATAGATACACATCACTGTTTTTTGTTATAAAAAAAGTGTATGGCAATAAAATTCTAAATTTCAAAGACTTGCTTTGGCGATTTTTAAACTCGAAATAGCGGATTTAACAAAATGTGAGCCCCTTAAAGAGGGTGTTGGGGTGATTTTACACAGATTTATATTAGATCTACGTTGGCTTGCAGTAGGAGACTACTAACTAATTTCATGAATTTAACTCCTCGGCATGCCAGGATGTACGACGAACCCTCTAACCAGCGTATCACTTCTTGCCTGCTGGATCAAATGTTCAGTTCATTAAAGATTGATTTCAAGTACTGTCTGCTTTGGTCTTGTACGGCTGGACAGGTGCATAATAGATGGATTAGGGTTTTTTTTTTGAAGACGCATAGTCGACAGGACTCTGATTTAAAGGCCTGTTTCCACGAAGGGTATAAGTCCTTTGAGTCGTGCACGCCCATTCGAAACATTATGAAGCTCATTTTTAGCTGAGAGCTGACATGGGCGGATAAGTAAGCTTGTGGCTTTGAAAGCCTGTAAGAGTTTATAACTGTCCACCCATGCTGCCTCTTGGTGAGCGCCGTTTTGTCCTCCAGCAAAGATTTCTTTTTGGCTGCGACGTTTACTATTTTGACGAAGCTTCCTCTATCCATCCCTTTGTCCCATTCTGTTTGTAATTCCATCTTGACCAGAGAGTTACTCAAAAAGCTTCCCCTGGAGTTGGGCGTTTCCTGCTCCCTCTGAAGCTTGATTTCGTCCCAGCATAAACTATTCAGAGTGCCCGGGTCTGAGGAGCGAAATGTGTGACAAAGTTTTATAAAGCTGCTCATGTCATATGGTTACTGCGTTTCTATATATTGTGTTAAGTTAGCATGAGTTTATTAAATGTTTAAACACCATATTTTCCTTCGGCTTCAGTTTGCACACGACACCTAATTGTTATTGTAGCTTTCAACCTAGACGAAAGATGTGATTTATTTGAGAATAATATGTTATTGCTCTGATATCAGTCGTGCTTGGTACACTTGGTACAAATGCCTGCACACTGAGAACTGCACCCTCTAAGAATAACCTAACACAAGGTTGCTGAAGGCCTGATCCTCGCATCACATTAGACATAACACAAATAATGTTGCTGCCAACATTGGGCTCTACTCGGGTTTAAGATAGAGTTACAGGAAATGAATCAACACACTTGATGCTTCGCATGCAGAGAGCTGGTAGCTGTTGATGTGATCTACTCCTACTGAAATTTAGAGGTATGGGCCCGCCCTGCTAGAACCCAAATGAGACCTTCTTAGATATAATATAATATGCTAAATAGGGTGCGCGAAATATAGGTGATACAGAATTCTAAAGATTTTGCATCATAACATGCTATCACCTTTTGCTTACTATGGATTAGTGACTATGCTGCTAACTCAGATTTTTATAATATGTATGTTGATATTATATAAGATACTGCGTTTGAGAACTTTGCATTGAAAAATAATATTCAAACTTGCACATGTGTTCTTTGCCTCCCAGTTTCGGTTTGTAATGGTTATATAACGAAAGAGTGTTCATATGTTCCACGATACCTGAGGTACCCTAAGTTCATGTTCTAGATTGTCTAAGTCATTGGGAAGTTATTACTACCGATGAGACACTGTAGCTAGCTTGGTAAGGGGATTTCTGAAACTAAGGTGAGTTTTGGGTCACCCTAACTCACCCAGGTTCTAGATCTCTGTGCACAGTTCTGTGGGAGAACGGAAACCCTGCTACACTCATTACCCGGTACTTCTGATGCTGGAGGCCGAATTCCAATCTGACCTGGGAGGGCGAGTGTCATATAGCTAATTCTTTTCTATATACTGTGTTAAGTTAGCATGAGCTTATTAAATGTTTAAACGCCATTTTTCCTTTTGCTTAATTTTTCACACTTCATTTTTCAACCCAGAAGAGCTTCGTGATTTACTTGAGAAATAATATGTTATTGCTCTGATATCAGTTTTGCTTGGTACACTGTCTGCACAGTGAGTGCTGAAGTCTCCAAGGATAACGCAACACAGTGTTGTTGTGAGGTCTGATCTCCGCACCTCCATAGACATAACACACATGCTGCTGCCAAAATCTGGCTCTAAGCGGGTTTTATATTGTTGTGCTGAACACACACGTAACACATTTGATGGTGCTTCGCATGCAGAGAGATGGTGGAAGATGTGATCCTCTGCCACTGAGATTTTTAGGTATGGGCCCGCCCTGCTAAAACCCAAATGAGACCTTCATAGATATAAAATACTATGCTAAATAGGGAGGGTGAGAACTAGGTATTGTTAATTCCTATTCATTACAGCATCTTAGTATGCTGTCACCATTCGCCTTTTATGGACTAGTGACTATGCTGATAACTTTGTTGCTTATAATATGTTTGCTTGTATTATATAAGATACTGCGTTTGAGAACCCTGCATTAGTAAATAAATATTTCAAATATGCATGTGTCCTCATTTCCTCCACTTTCTGGTTTGAAATGATTATATAGCGAAAGAGTGTTCATGTGTTCCACGATACCTGAGGTAATCAAAGTTCATGTTCTGGTTTGTCTAAACATTGGAAGTTTGTTGTGACCAATGAGACACTGTAGCTAGCTATGTAAGGGGATTTTGGGTACTGAGGTGAGTTTTGGGCCATCCTAATTCACCGAGGTTCCAGGTCTCTGTAGGAGAACGGAATTCCCGCTACACGAGGCACATTTTGGCAGATCAAAGACAGCTTTGTAAATCTTTGACTGCAACTCGTTCAATAAGTATGCATCTTTGCCACACCAAGGGGCCAAGCCATAGGACAAGCTGGGGTGGATTTGGGCGGCCATTACTTTTAGCAAGTGGGAATGGTTCGGGCAGTCCATTTTTTTGCGTATTAATCTGTAAGCATACATCAATGATTGTGCCTTGGCTTTGAGTGCCAGTTTGTGTTCTTTATGAGTTTCACCCTGCCCAATTATTAAGCCCAGGTATTTATATGAGCTGTGTTCTTCAACATTTACCCCTTTGGCCATCCATTTGAACTTTGATTTTTTGCAGTCGACTAGACGGACGATTTTTGTTTTCTCCTTATTTAGCTCCAGCTGTTCCTTGTCCAAGTAGGCTATGAGATTGTTTATTGATCTCTGTAACCCAATAGGGGTTTGGCTCAAAAAAACGATGTCATCCGCATATTGTAGGATAGCAACTGGTTCATTGGCCAATTTCGGGGGGTGGGAGTCTGGTTTTTCTATATGTGGTGCAATATCCGATAAGAACAAATTTAATAGGCTGGGGGCAAGGACACAACCTTGTTTACTTTCAGGCCTCTTTGAGTGTAAATGCTTGCGGTGGTACTCAACCCATCACTCAGCTTAACTCTTGCCCAGGTGTCCGTATACGGAGAGATTATGGCGTTAAGCATCATGCTTGGCAGACCCCATGCTTTGAGTTTCTTCCAGAGCTGACTCCTGCTCACTCTGTCGAAAGCAGATTTGATGTCCATGAAGCAGGCGAACAGACAGAGTTTTCTTTTTTGTGCTTTTTCCGTTAAAAGTGCTAGGGTGGCAAGGTTGGATATTGTGCCCATTCCTTGCCTAAATCCTGTCTGGAATTTTGGGATAATGTTTTTTTCCTCCATCCAACCTTGCAGCTGAATTAACAGGCACAAAGCATACAGTTTTGCTTCCACATCTATCAGTGAGATTAGTCTATAGTTTCCCGGCTTGCGGTGATCTCCCTTTATGAATATAGGGTGGATGATGTTCCCCTTCCAGGAAGCCGGGATGTTGGACTGAGTGTAAATCTCGTTGAAGAGTGGGGTGAGGATGGAAGACCATAGCTCTGGGTTGTACTTAAATATTGCGTTTGGGATGCCATTTGGCCCAGCCTCTCCCTCAGACTTTAGTTTCGATATAAGTCCACTTAGCTCTTTCAAGTTAGTCAGGGAGTTTGGCTCGTTGGTGAGTGAATGTGATTGTAATGAGCTGCCTTCTACAAGATCCGTGGTGGAGAAGGCTTGAGTTTCTTTCTCATCGAGGTCTTGCCCGTAGGGCGTTCCTTCGGGACCCGTCTCTGCCTTATTATACCGGGATTTCAAATGGGCAATCCATGTATCTGCACCAATTCCTGCGTCTTGCCGAAGTATTGGGACGGATGTTAATTTGTTTATTATGCCCCAAAAAAATACACTACTATTGGGCTTTTTTCTGGCAGAAAATAATTGCAGCCAGATGGACCCTTTATGAGCTGCTTTTGCTCTTCCCCAGATCCCTCCTATAAGTGCGCCTTAGTGTGTACAGCTTTGTTTTTTCTTGTTTTAGACCCTTTTTTCCTGCTTGAAATTGGCATCGCACTTCTCTCGCGATCTCTCTTTTTTGCTTTCTAGGATCTTGATCGAACCACGGGTCCCTTCTGGTAACAATTGTTGAAGTCCGTCCTGGGGAAACTGGGAGTTTAAGGACTAAAAACTGGTCCAGCCACTCCCAGAGGCTGACGCGATCGTTCTTTGGTAGGGGACCTTGATTTTCCTGGAAAGCCATGACTGTCTCCTGAATGGATTGGGTAGCCACTCCTCGTCATTTTAGCTTGCGAAGATTGAACGTTTCGGGCGGTTGCATGATGGTATTGATTTTTTGAGCGCTCTTGGCTTTGTTATTCATGTTCAGGATGAGCAAGAGGTGATCACTTCCGGCTCGAGGAATGATTCTAAAGTTGTTAATTTGTGGGAGCAGGTTGTTTCTGATAATTGTAAAGTCAATTGTTGAGGAGACTTTTCCGCTCAGATATGTTGCGGCGGCTGGCATATCCCCTGGAGCGTTGCCTTTCATGATTGTCAAGTCGAGAGCTGCTAGTTTACACACTAATTCTCTCGCACCCTGGGTGGCTTTGCTATTACTTCCCCGCTGAGTCTTTAAAAGGTTACTGTTGAAATCACCTGAAATCACTATTTGGCAGTTCGCGTGGGCTCTCTGCAATGATGTTAATAATTTTGTTAGGGTTACATGTTTTCCCTTCTGCTTTTTTCTCTCTGGGTGGATGTAAACGTTGATTAATAGGAGTTGTCTCGTTGATTCCTTGCTGCTTACCTTGGTCGCTTGGATCCAGTTGGCCCCCGTGTCTAGTTCTTCCGTTGCCCAATTCAATTTTTGTGTGATAAAAGTTGATAGGCCCCCTCTCGGGTGTCCATAGCTTGAATGTCTTTCTGCCAGGCAGTGATAGTCTATAAAACCAGGAATTGGGCTTGCATCCAACTTCCAGGTTTCCTGGAGCAGGATTATGTGTTGTTGCATGAAGAACGATATGGTTTTGTGGTCTTGGCACATGTCCTTAAATCCGTGCACATTCCATGAGCAGAGCAAGATGTTGCTGTACGAACATCTTCTACTGTGGGGGCCGTCCCTATTGCTATTATTTAGCTTTTCTTTGCTTGGTTAGGAATGCTTGTTGTTTAGTGTACTGGGGATCCAAGACTAGTCCCTTATTTCCTGTGAACTGCCCTCAGTTTTACCGGGGCTTTCTCTTGTGGAGTGCCTGTTCTTACTGCAGGGAGCTACTGGTGAGTTGGAAAGCGCACCACGTACGCATGTGGACTGGCTTTTTCCCGAGCTTTTCGCTTCGTTTGGCTTTTTAAGGAGGGGGTGCGGCTACCTTGGGTGTTGGTGAGCCTTTAGCTTGATTCCCCATGCTCCGAACCTTCCACTCGTTGCTACTATTTGATCCACCAGGTCCTTAGACGACCAGGTTGTCAGGGTCTCCTCGACTCCCCTCCCGATTGTTTCTTTAAATTCCACTGATGTTAGGTCACACAAGCGGATTCCTTTCAGTTCTGGGATTTCGTAAAACAGTCTCAAAAGGTTTCCTCTGTTTAATGTATCTTGTATTCCTTTTGTCGAGTATTCGGGGATGAAAGACAATTTCAGTTCGAACTCGTCCGATTGAGGTTGGTCTTTATACGAAGGGGGTTCATTTTCCTTTCTTCCACTGTTTAATGTTGAAATTAATGAGATGTTTTGTCCACGTTCTTGATCATGTTCAGCGGTGTATGTTGTTGGCACCTCTGATCTCGCATTAGGTAACCCCGAAGATTTTTGGACTGATTTTCCAGTTCGCGGCTCCGCTTGATCCTGGTTAAAAAGCTTGAAGTGGCGATCCTATTGTTACAGCAATAAATTTGGGGAGGTTTTGGGAGTTGAATGGTGTTGGGGCCTCCAACGTATTCACTAAGGGAGGATTGTGCTTTTTTAAATCTGACCCCTTGTTTGTTGCTACTTGTTGAAGAACACATTGTTGTGTACTAGCGCCATTGCAGCTCCCTGGGCTTCTATTGCCCGCTGTGTTCAGGTTTTTCTACTTTCTTCTTCACCCTCTTCATTATTAGATGATGTTATGGGTTCCTTGGCAATCGCTAGTTAGTCCCCCTGTAATGGCGCACATTAAGTAACTGTGTTTGGAATTGTTGTTATTTGGTGCTAGCAGTGCTTGTTTGAGTAATGCTATAGTATTGGAACATATCATGCTCCCTGTTGGTACCAATGCTTTTTGATTCCGAAGGTTCTCAGGTGTGCCATGATCCAAGAGAACCTTCTCGCTCTCACGTTCAAACTGCCGGTTTCTTACACGTGAGTTGCGGAGCATACGCCCAAGACCCAAGCTATAAATGCAGCACAAGCCCTTTCTGAGACGCTTCGCTTCCTTGTTTGTTTCAAGGCGAGCGTTCCTGAGCCCAGCAGTTCTCGGAAGCCCTTTCTACAGCTACCCTCTCCCTTCAGTCCGGATTCCCCTCCTGCTTCCCTTCTCCTTACCTGTTTCACCAGAAGATCGTCTTGTTCCTCGCTCTTCGGGCAGCCTTCGGCAGCGGTGACCACAGAGCTTCCGGTGCGGTCCGTCAGCCAGCTCTTCCCTGCACTTCCGGAGGAGTCACAGATCATCGTACCGACAGCCTGCAAAGTCAAGTAAGAGTTATCGTACCCAGACAACGAAAGGACAACCAACCAAGCATTGGTAAAAGCAATCCGTGTTTTCTTTTTTTTTCTATTTTCTAAAAGACAAGAGACTTTTAAACAGACAACAAACATTGGTACATGCAATTCGTTATTTTCTTGTTTTGTTTAAAAGAAAAGACTTGAGAAAGACTGGCACGAACTAAATGTGATTTACAAGACAGTACAAACTCATGCTAACCTCGCAATTCAAAAAGCATTGACAAGGACAATAACTTAATAGTCCAAGGCTGAATTGTGATGATGCTTCAGTACAATTGCTTGTAAAAGTCAAAGTGCATTGTAGAGTTAATCATTGAAAAGAGGTTCATAGCTCTAGAGATTGCCCGAGAATCTTGTAGTTTTCTTTTCTGTTTCATTATTTTTCAGAACCCCTCCTGAGGAAACCAACGAGTCTTTGCCAGGTAGGCAAGGTGTTGTGCAATTGTTGTGTGACTAAAATCCTCACTAACCTTGTTAACTAATATTAGTTCAGTAAGATTAATGTTCAAGATTTGGTTAAATTGACTTCAAGAAACTAATTCTTGGAATTGCATTTAAAGGTTTGAACTCAACTCAGGTCAACTCAGGCAAAGGAGTGTAGGAAAGGACTTCTTTGATTTTTGGTATGTACAAAAGTAATCCAAGCTAAGATAATTGCAGAAGGGTATTGATGTGTATTAAAACTGATAATTGTACCTACTCTTTGAAGATGCTACAACAGAAGTCCTGAACACTCAAAGAGAAGCAGACGTGGACACTGATACTAAAAGAAGATTCCCAGTGTTTCTTTTGTCTTGTTTCTCAATCCACTTCCCCTTTCCCTTGTGGGTTAACCGGCCACGCAGGAGTTCACTACCTTGTAGACTGGTTGAGTCATAGGGGAGTTGGGAGCGTGCACCATCAAGAAGGAAACCTCAGGAGCCTCGTGTGTGAACGCTGACAGAAAGCGAAGCCACACTTCCTTCTTTCCTTTTTGATTGTGCAACAAGGGTTCTTCCATACACCATGGATGTCCAACAATTAACAGAGGTAGTTCAGAAGTTAAGTGGTGAGATGGAGGAGTCACGCGTGGAAAACCAGTCCCTTAGACAGGAGTTAGATCAAACGAGGGCAGGGAATCAGTCCCTTAGACGGGAACTTGAACAAACTAGGTCAGGCTTCACTACATGGCGAGATTCTACTGAGCTGAAGAAACCAGTTTTAATGCCCCCAAAGTTCGGAGTAGGTGCTTACTCATCACAAACCCATCAGAGCGACGTTTCTGACCAGCCAGTACAGGTTACTGTGGTGACACCTACTCCCATTCCACTAGTTAATCCAGAAAGGTTCACAGGTGATAGCAATAGATTCAACACATTCATAAGTCAATGCCAACTGCACTTTTTATGTAAACCACAAATCTTTACAACTGATACTTCGAAGGTTGCTTTAATCATTTCCCATTTAGTGGCAGCTAATTGGGCTATGCCCTTGGTTGATAAAAATGATCCTTTGCTAAATAATTTAAATAACTTTAAAACAGCCATGTCAAATCTATTTGCCAAACACGTATTTCTTCAGGCATCTGGTAACGAACTTTTGAATCTACGTCAGGGTTCTAAGGATTTAATTTCATATGTTACTAATTTTAACCGGTTACTAGCAGAGACTCAGTGGCCTGACGAGAAAAGGGTGTCACTTTTCTACCGAGGTCTCAAAGATGACCTAAAAGATTCACGTGCACACATTGTAAATCTGCCAGAAGATTTTGCCGAATTCCAGGATTTAGTTATTAAACTTGATCATAGGTTAGGCGAAAGGAAAGGTGAGAGAACCAAAGGCGACATTAAAAATTTACATTTTAAAACCGAACACAAAAATTCCGATGAGAAATCAGCTCAGGTGGAACCTATGCAAATAGGAGGTATTAAAGGGCCTTTATCTCAAGATGAGAAGGACAGAAGGCGTAAAAGTAATTTGTGTCTTTATTGTGGAAAATCGGGGCATTTCGCTAGAGACTGTCCAATCAAACCCGTTAAAAAGAAAGCTTCAGTGGTTGAGAAGGAATCCCCACTGAGTTCGGAAAACTAAACTCCTCGAGGAATGAAGGGATCAATTCCTCGAGTGGACCGAGTCAGAAGATCTCACGATTTGCACCTAGTGTTTACAATCATGTACCCAGACACTTTACTATAAGAATAGTTCTGATCTTAACTAACCAACAAAGACACAGTATTCCTGTCCTAATTGATTCTGGGGCCACAGGCAATTTTTTTTTATTTAGAACTAGCTCGAAAATTAAATCTGACCCAGGTACCTAAGAAAGAACCAGAACCAGTCCGCTCAGTAGATGGTTCGGCACCTTCTTCTGGTTTGATTCATTTTCACACAACACCATTAGTTCTAGTCACTGACAACGGCCATACTGAATGCACAACATTTGATCTTATTGATACACTGACTTTTGGGGTAATTCTTGGAATCCCTTGGCTGGAATTACATAACCCCAGGATCGACTGGGTCAAACGTACTGTTACCTTAGATTCGTCTTTTGGCAAAGTTCATTGCTATCAGGAAACTAAGGACCCAGTAATGCCTCTGTTTTGTGCAGTCTCTAGATCAGATCCAGTTCAAGAAGTCTTTATTCGATTAATTCATCATAAAAGACATAAATACAAAATACACAATAACATATATAAAATCAGTATTAAATCATTAACATCGAATTGACTTCATGCGGAAATATACAAAAATTTAAAAGGTGTCACAGATACCATATTACCACAGTATATACAAGATAAAAGCATTCTCTGCTAGTTTTGTTTAATAAACCTACATCTGATCACCCAAGCCCAACCAAGAAACTTGGCAACCCCCACAACAATAAGCGGATCCAGATTAGTTTTTAACAATCTCAAGGCCTCAGCAGACGAGCGAGTGCCTAGTTGACTACAAACTGGTTTGAGCCACTTAGATCTGGGGGCAGAGTATAGGGGGCACACAAACAAAAGGTGAGACAGACTTTCCCCAGAGCCCTGACAGTTTGCACAAAACCCCGAACTAGCATTTCCCCACTTATTGGTGAAGTCCCCTATAGGGAGTGAACCACATCTAAATTGAAAGAAAAGTTTACGGTCCAGAGGTTTGGTGATGATTTCCCAGTACCTTTCTAACCTGGGTAGATCTTTGTGTACCATAAATAATCCTGAAAGACTACTTGGGCTCGTTTTTGGGAAAGTATTGTGCATCACCCAATCCCAATAACATTTTTTAAGCTCATTTTTAGATGGAAATATGGCTGTCTCGGGCGATGACCACAACTCAGTAAGGCCCATAGATAGAAGAGTGGCCTTAAGATCTCTAAACCATCCTATTTTTAGGGCTCCCGGAATTTTTTTATCTCCAGACAAGCTTCTGCGTAATAGTGTAGATCTGGCGTTGTCCACAGGCGTCGCCAGAATGATAGCGGTCGGTATTTGGCATAATCGACCACCGAGTGGCACCTCAGATCGAATAGTAGGGGGATTAAAGGAGTCGACTGTGGTAGACCAGTTACCAACCTTAGGAACTTGTTTTGGGCGTGCTTCAGGGATTCCAAGTTGCTTCCACCCCATAGCTCTGCGCCATATAACACCGCTGATAATACCTTTCCACCATAGATCTTCATCAGCGGTGACATAGGCTTCGTAAATGAGCATTTATGTTCCTTGATCAAGACTCCGCCCAACTGTTGGTGTTTCAGGGTCATGAGCTCGATCTGGTGGGTCCAGCTTAGTGTGTCACTGAAAGTAACTCCCAAATAGGTAAAATGCTTGGTCTGCTCTAAGGGGGTATTCCCCATTGTAACCCTAGCCTTGACCTGTTTGTGCCCCCTCATAACCATAAATTTGGTCTTGGCAACGTTCACCTCCAGCTCATGCTCACTGCAGAAACTCTCAAACCTCGACAGTGCTAGCTGTAATCCCTGTCTGGTTCTCGAGATCAGGAGAGTGTCGTCAGCGAACATGAGCAGAGGGATTTTCTTGCCAGCCAAACTTGGAGCATCTGTGGGACAGCCTTCATAGTACTTGATGACTCTGTTTATATATAGGGAAAACAGGGTTGGTGCCAAAACGCATCCCTGTCTGACACCTTTAGACACAGGGAAGTTCTTGGTCACCTCTCCAGGTTTGCCCCATCTTACAAAGGCATAAGTCTCTGCGTGAAGGTTAACTATAATGCGGACCAAAGAGGGAGGCATACCCATTTCCAGAAGGCAGTTCCAGAGCCCTGCCCTAGGAACAAGGTCAAACGCAGACCGAAGGTCTACGAATGCCGCAAATAAGTTACCCCTGCCCAGAGTGACCGTCTTCCAGTGTAATAACATAAACCGGAAAGCCTGGTCCAGGGTACTTACATGGGGTCTAAACCCTGCTTGGAGAGGGGTAAGAATATTATATTCTTCAATCCAAGCCTGGACCCTGGAAAGGACAAGACGAGACACTATCTTTTGAACAGCATCAATAAGGCTGATCGGTCGGTAGTTGGAAGGAACCGACCGATCACCCTTCTTGAAGATGGGCAAAATCTCGGCACCAGCCCATGATTCAGGCACCTTTGCTCCCCTGGCCAACGTGTTTGCCAAGTGCAGTAAATATGGTACCCATAGGTCTTGATCCTGTTGAAAAATGTCTGCTGGAATGCAATCCGGGCCGGGTGCTTTGCCCCTGGGGATGGAGTTCAGGACGTTTTCAACCTCTTTGGCCGAAAACACAAGGGTATCAAAGGACAGCGGCCAGCCAATGGAGGCTTCCCCCTCCCTGAGACACCTGAACTGTTCCTCGAAGTGGGACACCCATTTTTGTTGGTCGACAGAAGCAGGGCTAGGACGATCATCCAGGGACTTACCCCATTTGAGGAGATGCCAAAATTGCGTGAGGTTCCTAGAGCCGCAGGCCTCTACAAGAAGAGCCCAGCGCTCTTCATCCCAGGCGGATTTAGCCCGCCGTTTGGCTACATTGTAGGCCTTCCTGCAGGATTTGATTAGGGCTGGGTTCCTAGATTTTAATGCTTTGAACAGGTTTGAATGGGATGTACCACATTCGTCATCAAACCAGTTCGCAGGCTTCCTCGGCTTTCCTGGGCCCTTTTTGGCTACAATTTTAATGAATAAAGTCTTAAGGGATACAAACAAGCTGGCATGAATGTCAGAAATTTTGAGGGATAATTGGTTCGGGTCGTCACATTTCTCAAGAACTCTTAGGGAGTCAGAAACCAGAGATCTTATTTTAATACATGCAGTCACGTCCACGGCAACATTTGGCCATCAAACCCTCCTCATATCATTTGTTATTACCAAGGCCTCTTGTACGGCATTGGAGTGACGCACAGAGGGCCCGGCAAAACTGAAATCCTTCAGTTCTGCTAGGAGAGGTTCATGATCACTTTCAGGCCGTGGTCTGATTATCATATCCGAGACTAGGGGCCACATAGTTGCATCGACTAAAATATTATCGATACGACTACTATGCCTTCCATTAAAGAATGTTGGATTGCCCGGTCTGTCCGATCTAGTACGGCCGTTTAGGGCACGCAGTCCCCAATTCAGACATAGGCCTTTGATGAAAGTGGCACTTTGGGACCACTTAGTAATCGGAGGTAGCTCTAGTTGTGGAATGCCCCATGTCATGTCCTCGACCTCAGTTAACATCCCATCCTCCCCACTTAGGGGTTCGAAGCAAGTATTAAAATCTCCCATAACCACCACATGGCCCCCTTGTTGTGTAGAGCCAAGAAATTCATCTAAGAGTGTTAGGGTAGATAATACACGACCACCCGGTGTTCCTCTGGCATAAACATTAAGCAACAAAATATCCAACCCACTATTGAGTTTCAAGCTAACTATGAGGATATCAGGACAGTCGATATAAATTTCTTTTACAGAGACCCCTACTGTTTGGCGCACCCAAACAGTGAGACCCCCCATGGCCCTGCCTCTTTGACCTCTAACTGCGGGTTTGTTAAAACTCAGAAAACCTGGGAAAAAAAACGGAAGGATTGACCATGTCTCCTGAAAGGACCAGACGTCACCTTGACTGATGAAGTCAGCCCAGTCAGGTATACATATGCAGGAATCTATACCCGCCACATTCCAACATCCCAGAGTGGTACCCTTAAGACAAGCTTGAAAACCCGGGACACTTACATCTACGGGAGGGGATTCACTGGGATGAGGGGAACTTGCTTCGGATGGGGGTACCTCAACAAGCACCCCTGCCCTTATCTTGCTACATAATCCAACCTGGGTTGCCTGTACTGAAAATGAGCCTGTGGGAGAAGCAACAATAGAAAGCAGTGTGTCATGAGACGGTGGAGATATGACCCGCTTGCTTAGGTAAACTGGGTTTCCATCCTCACAACACTCTAGTGGAACTTTGGAACTTGCAACATTACGTGGGAGGATACATGGGGCCGCTCCCACACATGAATTAAACTGGGCGACGTTGCTTTTCTCTCTTGTTTGTCAATCAATAGACGACAGCCCAGAGAGAGGGTCATATAAGTTTCTCAATGGGATGTTCCACAGATCTTTAGGATGGGAGGGCCTATTGGGATAAGAATATGCTGGAAATAAGCTGGGAGGCTGCAGTGACTGTGTAAAAACTGGTGTTGAGGGAATCAAGGGGTACGGGGGATTATTCGAAAAAGGCATTCCCAGGGGTGTAGGAGGACCAGAGGGCTGGATGAATGGCTTAGCCCAGCCCGGCGTTTGTACAGGACAGTTGTAAGTAGATTGGATGTACGAGCGATAAAGCGCTTCAGGGTTAAAATGGGGAACATGGAAGCTTGATGTGAAGTTGGACCATTTGGGGGGGTTTTTAGACTTGTTAGTTCTACCAGGAAGACGTTTGTTTGAGTTAATCAAAGTTTCGGGGTAGAAATAACTTAGATTCCTTGTGGAAATCCCACCCTCGTTGTTCCCCACATACCAATCAGTAAGGTGGGATACAACCCTATGGTCTCTAAAATTGATGATCACAATGTCCCCCTCAATATCCTTAGGGCGCACCCCAACCCACTGACATCTTCGAACCGTAACGATATCCCCATTGAGGTTCGGAGGAAGGGGTCTGTTTGTTTTTAGCCAGAAGATGACTTTGTTTTTTAAACTATCGTCATTTTCCCTATCCCCTTCCTGAACTGGTGGCACACCTGTCATAACAATAACAAAATTTAAAGAGTCGGCGGCAAGTCTACGTTTCTTTTTGACGGTAAGAGTTTCTTCTTTTTACAGTTGACGTCAGCGGATTTGCCCATCCCTTTCTTTGACGATGGTGCTGCCCCCTTAGCCAGTGATTTGGTAGTTACCACACTTGGGTTAGCTGTCGCGGGGGGTTGTGTTAATGAGGATTTTGCAACCACTAACGAAGCCTTGTTTGAAATGGTAACTGATTTGGAGATATTGGAAGTGAGTGTTTTAGAGGTAGTGGAGGTAGGATTACTAGTGGCTTTGGATAATATGCCGGCAGCAGGGGATGAACTTGCTGGGTTAGAGGAGGGGCCTTTGTTCTTATCTAGGCCTGTGGTATGAGATGATTCAATGGACGCCACAAGGCGATCCAACTTTTCGCCCATAACCCTTACACGTTCTAGCAGGGGGAGCATGTAAGATTTAATAAGCTTCTCCAAAATGTCAAGAGTCACTTCACTTACCCCTAAGGTAACTAACTCAGGTGTTACTAACTCAGGGGCTGCATGCTCACCAGCATCTGTGGGAAGAGGCTCTACTGTGAGAGGTGGACCCAACACACTATTTGTGTTGGGTTTCGGTGGTGGTAGGGTCTGACAACTACGCCCTTTCCTTTTTACCCCCCCCCTTTCGCCTTTTTTTCCTCGGTGGGGAGTGAACTACCCTTAAAGCTGCGTTGGACGTGGGTCCTGACTTTAGGCCACTCGCCTCTGGAGTGGTCTCTCCTGGGACAATACAAACCAGAGACAAGTTGGACAGCATAGGCGATGGATCTACTTCCCTGCTGTGTGACTCAGGGATGTTTGTTTCATTTATACTTGAGTGATTAATAGGGGGACAGACCAACTGACCTCCGCACGTAGCACTACTACAGGGCGGGGAGATAGCAGGGAACCTGAATATACAAGGGGTAAGATTAAGATCGGTCATGTCAGCATCAATTACGCTCAAACCTTGAGCGGGGAGATCCTTAGAGATATTAATGACTGGCAGTGGGATATTCTTTAACTGCTCAATTGAGCGTCTACGCTCAGCTCTCCTTTCGGCAAGAAGTAGGTCCATATCAACCTCCTTTGCGGATTTCTTAAAAAATTTATCAAGGGGACCCAAAACAGAGACACTCACACCTGGTGGAGCAGAATGGCTCATGTTAACAATGGACAAATCAGGGTAGTGGGGTTTGAGGTAATGGCTAGAAAACAGTGCTAGCAGTCCCAATTAACAAAGAGTTTAGTCACTGCTTACTGCAAGTACAATGAAAATAACCTGGCCCAGCCCGGCCTCCAGCGGCCCCGGACGGCCACAGACGGTCCCGCCCTTGTCCCGGGCTTCTCCCGGCGCCCTCCCGCGCGCTCCCGCGCAGCGGGAAGGACTGCTCCTCTTAAAGATATACAAGGGTGACCTAGGGGGCGTGGCCGGCAGGGAGAGGAGCCCAGCTGACAACGGGCGCGCGGGGACTCCTGGAACGTGGAGTCCACCCGCTCTACCCTCGCAGCCCTGCCGGTGTCCAGGTGAGGCCCCTTGCAATCAACCACAGCCGCTTGAGTCCGCGAATGCGGGACCCGGGCAGCGGGTCCGGCGAGCTGCAGCGTCTCAGCAGGCTGGATTAGGAGATGCTGAAGTGCGTGGCGTGGCGAAGATTCCTGGTGAGATTACCACCGCTGTGAGGGCTGGAAGCGTTTTTAAAGTGCTGTGTTGGGGGCGGGGCCGGCAGGGAGAGGAGCCCAGCTAACAACGGGCGCGCGGGGACTCCTGGAACGTGGAGTCCACCCGCTCTACCCTCGCAGCCCTGCCGGTGTCCAGGTGAGGCCCCTTGCAATCAACCACAGCCGCTTGAGTCCGCGAATGCGGGACCCGCGCAGCGGGTCCGGCGAGCTGCAGCGTCTCAGCAGGCTGGATTAGGAGATGCTGAAGTGCGTGGCGTGGCGAAGATTCCTGGTGAGATTACCACCGCTGTGAGGGCTGGAAGCGTTTTTAAAGTGCTGTGTTGGGGGCGGGGCCGGCAGGGAGAGGAGCCCAGCTGACAACGGGCGCGCGGGGACTCCTGGAACGTGGAGTCCACCCGCTCTACCCTCGCAGGCCTGCCGGTGTCCAGGTGAGGCCCCTAGCAATCAACCACAGCCGCTTGAGTCCGCGAATGCGGGACCCGCGCAGCGGGTCCGGCGAGCTGCAGCGTCTCAGCAGGCTGGATTAGGAGATGCTGAAGTGCGTGGCGTGGCGAAGATTCCTGGTGAGATTACCACCGCTGTGAGGGCTGGAAGCGTTTTTAAAGTGCTGTGTTGGGGGCGGGGCCGGCAGGGAGAGGAGCCCAGCTGACAACGGGCGCGCGGGGACTCCTGGAACGTGGAGTCCACCCGCTCTACCCTCGCAGCCCTGCTGGTGTCCAGGTGAGGCCCCTTGCAATCAACCACAGCCGCTTGAGTCCGCGAATGCGGGACCCGCGCAGCGGGTCCGGCGAGCTGCAGCGTCTCAGCAGGCTGGATTAGGAGATGCTGAAGTGCGTGGCGTGGCGAAGATTCCTGGTGAGATTACCACCGCTGTGAGGGCTGGAAGCGTTTTTAAAGTGCTGTGTTGGGGGCGGGGCCGGCAGGGAGAGGAGCCCAGCTGACAACGGGCGCGCGGGGACTCCTGGAACGTGGAGTCCACCCGCTCTACCCTCGCAGCCCTGCCGGTGTCCAGGTGAGGCCCCTTGCAATCAACCACAGCCGCTTGAGTCCGCGAATGCGGGACCTGCGCAGCGGGTCCGGCGAGCTGCAGCGTCTCAGCAGGCTGGATTAGGAGATGCTGAAGTGCGTGGCGTGGCGAAGATTCCTGGTGAGATTAGATCAGATCATTCTGATATCCCTAGAGAATATCAGGACTTTGCTGATGTATTTGACCCAGTCAAAGCCACCAAGCTTCCACCCCATCGTATATATGATTGTAGAATTGACCTGATTCCAGGAGTAACATTACCTTGCAGTCGTATTTACGCTTTGACTGAGCCTGAAAATCAGTATTTACGTTCTTATCTGGATGAATTATTAGATTTAGGATTCATACGTCATTCCACATCTCCAGTTTCCTCTCCTCTTTTCTTCGTGGCGAAGAAGTCAGGAGATCTGAGGGCTTGCATTGACTATTGCGCGGTAAACAAGGCAACGATTAAGAATCGATATCCATTACCCTTGATTCCGGTACTTTTAAATCAAGTCAAAGGATCCACCATCTATACCAAACTGGATCTACGTGGTGCTTATCACCTGATCCGCGTAAAAGAAGGTGACAAATGGAAAACTGCATTTCGCAATAAATGTGGTCTATTTGAATATACAGTGATGCCCTTTGGCCTTTGTAACGCCCCGGCAGCTTTTCAATACTTCATTAATGAAGTATTGCATGACCTTCTAGATATTTGCGTCATTGTATATATTGATGATATTCTGATTTACTCAAGGACTCCTGAGGAACATGTCGTGCAAGTAAGATCTGTTCTCCAAAAACTTAGAGATAATTCCCTATTCGTGAAAATGGAAAAATGCGTTTTCAATTCTTCAAAGGTAGAATTCTTAGGCTACTGGTTGTCCCCAGAAGGAATTATGATGGACCCTAAAAAAGTAGAAGCAATTTTAAATTGGCCTGCTCCTACCTCAGTAAAGGAAATTCAGCGAATTTTGGGATTCGCGAATTTCTACAGACGATTCATCTCCAAGTTTTCAGAGATTGTTGTCCCAATTACACAACTCTTGAAAAAAGGAAAGGAGTTTCATTGGAGTATTGAGGCTGAAGCAGCTTTTACTCAATTGAAAAAAGCTTTCACCTCAGCACCAATCTTGATACACCCCAATCCTGACAGACCGTTCTTTGTTGAAGCGGATGCTTCACAAAATGTGGTTGGTGGTGTCTTAATGCAAAAAGACATCAACACTGGTCATTTGCATCCAATTGCCTTCTTTTCCCAAAAACTTTTACCAGCGGAACAGAATTACACGATAGCTGAGCGAGAGCTTTTAGCAATAAAAGCCGTTTTACAAGAATGGAGACACCATCTTCTTTGAGCAAAGCACACTATCACTATTTTCTCCGATCATAAAAATTTAGTTTTATTCGACTGTCAAGGCATTTACCCCAAGACAAATGCATTGGCTGCAGTTCTTTAGCGAATTTGATTTTGTAATTACCTATCGGCCAGGCGAGAAACAATTATTGTCTGACACACTGTCACGCTTAGTGTGTGACAAAGATAGAAATTTAAAGCCAAAATTACAAAGCATTATTCCTACTGAAAAAAATTGTGCAGAAATTTCCGCTGACACATTTTTGTCTTTATTGAAGAAAGAAACTGAGAAGTTAGATCACCAACAATGGCTGTCATTAAAACACAAGTCAATTTGAGATGTTTTTTTCTTCCATAAGAATAAATGATACATTCCAGATCAAGAATTTAAAGAAAAGATCTTGAAATGGAATCATGACTTAGCGACAGCCGCTCACCCAGGGGTAAATAAAACACTCGATTTATGTCGAAGACATTTCTAGTGGAAGAATATGAGTGAAGACGTACATGACTATGTTCGAGCTTGTCCGGTATGTGCACGACAGAAATCTCTACACTCTCCACCTATGGGCCTGTTACAGCCTTTGGCCATTCCTCCCTTCCCTTGGCATACCATTAGCTTAGATTTCGTTACAGATTTACCCAAGTCCCACGGTTTCACCACAATTCTAGTAGTGGTGGATTTGTTATCCAAAATGAGTAATTTCATTCCCTTGCCTACATTGCGTCTGCAATGGAGTTTAGTACCATTTTTCTGGCCAATGTTGTGAAACTCCACAGACTTCCACACAAGATTGTTTCTGACAGGGGTCCCCAATTTCTTTCAAAGTTTTGGAAACAACTCTGTAAACAATTAGACATTGAGATAGCTTTATCATCGGCTTTCCACCCTCAAACTGATGGCCAAACTGAAAAAGTTAACCAATACTTAGAATAAAGTCTACGCTGTTTATCAAGTACTTTGTTTTCAAATTGGGATGAAGCTTTACCTCTAGCGGAATTCACCTATAATAACACTGAGCATTCAGCATTGGAATGTTCACCTTTTTATTTTCTCACCGGTCTACATCCCAGAATGCTTCCAATAGTTTTTCCTGAAAAAACTCAATACTTGCCAGCAGTCGCAGAAAGGATTAAAAGTCTCATAACCTACCAAAATCAGGTTAGAAAAAGTCTAGAGAAAAATAAAAGTAAAATGAAAAAAGCAGCAGATGCACACAGGATTCCATCCCCACAGTACAAACCTGGAGATTTGATTTGGCTTTCAACTAAAAACATTCAAATCGCAGGACCCAAAAAATTGAAACCAAGATTCATTGGTCCATTTCCAATTGACAAAATTATAAATCCTGTTTCAGTGAAAATTAGTCTTCCCCAGGATTATGCTATTCATCCCGTTTTTCACGTCTCATTGCTGAAACCTCATGCTCCTAAAACACGGCCAGATAATCCACCGCCCCCTGTAGTGGTAGGAGATCATATGGAATATGAGGTTAAAAAGATTCTAGATGCCAAAAGAGTTAGAGGTCGTTTATTTTACCTGATCGACTGGAAGGGTTATGATTCATCAGAAAGATCTTGGGAACCAGAAAATAATGTCCATGCACCACGACTAGTCAGATCTTTTTATGCACTTAACCCAAACAAACCACGACCTGTGAGACGGCCTTTGGGGGGGAGAACTGTCATGGGTTCCTTGGCAATCGCTAGTTAGTCCCCCTGTAATGGCGCACATTAAGTAACTGTGTTTGGAATTGTTGTTATTTGGTGCTGGCAATGCTTGTTTGAGTAATGCTATAGTATTGGAACATATCATGCTCCCTGTTGGTACCAATGCTTTTTGATTCCGAAGGTTCTCGGGTGTGCCACGATCCAAGAGAACCTTCTCGCTCTCACGTTCAAACTGCCGGTTTCTTACACGTGAGTTGCTGAACATACGCCCAAGACCCAAGCTATAAATTACAAGTCCTCCTTTTCAGGAGGACTTGTCTATCGCCCCCCCGGAAACGCCACGCCATTCTTGGATTCCCTTGACGAGACTCTTGGATCACTTATGACCCATTATCCTACCTTCACCCTCCTCGGTGATTTTAATCTTCATTTGGAATCCTACGCAGACCCCCACACTTCAAACTTCCTGCAATCACTTGATATTTTTGGCCTCTCTCAATTGGTCACACCCCCTACGCACCGGGCCGGCCACACGCTAGATGGCATCTGTACAAACTTAGAGACTCTAGCTGTATCTCCCCCGATCCCACAAATATGGACTGATCACTGTTTCATCCCCTTTTCCATCAAGGCAAAACCCTTATCGCAACCGAACACTAAGTGCTCCCCCACTCCCTTCTCGACCAACTGGAAGAAAGTAGACGAGCGCATTAAGTTGAACCCCCAGCCTCTTGCCTCCCCTCCCACTATCGTTGGCGACGTATCGCAAGACTCTAAAAACTTCCACGTGTGGATCGATAAAGTGGTTTTGGCTAATTCCAACCCAAACAATCAAAAATCAGTCCATCGCAAAAGAAAGCCTAATGCCCCCTGGTATACTCAGGCCCTTACCGAAAGTCATTTTTTGTGCAGGGTCCTTGAAAGAAAGTGGAGGAAAACCTATGATCACACTTCCAGAACCCTATACATCCTGCAGAGGAAACAATACCTCTCCAACATAAAAAAAGCTAAAAAGGAGTTCTTTACCACAGCCATAGAGGAAGCTAAACAGAAACAATATACTATTTTTAATATAGTCAAGTCTTTCACCCACCCCAAGGCCCTTGCACTTGAAATCCCTCCATCCCATACCCTTTGCGATCAAATAGCTGACTTTTTCATCGAGAAAATCAATAACATTCATAAGGACTTTCCCCCCCCCCTCAATCCCCACACAAGATGCCGTCACCAATTTACCCTCTTTGGGTAACTTCTCAACAGTTTCCCTGTTGCAAACACAGAAGGCTATCATGACCTGTAGATCGGGAGCCCCCACGGACTCCTGCCCCCCGATTATCCTCCACCATCTCATCGAGGCCGTCAACCCCTCAATCAATACCATTGTCAATGAATCCCTTAGCTCAGGCATTGTCCCCGCTGAATGGAAGAAGGCCATTGTCAAGCCCCTAATGAAAAAACAAAGCAAATCCCCGACAGACCTATCCAATATGCGCCCTATCTCCTTACTTCCGGCACTAGGTAAAATTACAGAGCAGCTAGTACACGAGGAGTTAAAAGCCTTTGTGGAAAACAATCATATCCTGCACCCACAGCAATCAGGCTTCCGCCCTGGCCATTCCACTGAAACTGCATTGATTGAGCTATCGGACACCATTAAGTTCCTGCAGGATGAGGGGAGACAAGCTGTACTCATCCTGCTCGACCTAACCGCAGCATTCGACACCATCTCACATGCCATCCTTATTAACAGAATGCGCGAGATCGGTGTAACGGGCACTGCATTAACATGGATAACATCATTCCTATCCAACAGATCTCAAACAGTTTCACTAGGCCCCTTCCTCTCTGGCGAAAGACCCACTACATCAGGTGTGCCCCAGGGGTCCATACTGAGCCCACTCTTTTTTAATATCTATATGGCCCCCCTTCTCACATTGATTGAATCCCACGGTATCCTCGTAACATCTTATGCTGACGACACCCAGCTTGTCGTCACCATAGATAAAAAACACTCCGATGCCGCCCTCAGATTTCAGAATTGCCTCTCCCAAGTCTTTTCTTGGCTTAACAATAACCATCTCAAGTGCAATAGTGCCAAAACGGAAATCATACCCCTAGGTAAAGACATCCTCTTTTCCCCAAAAGATTGGTGGCCCCAAAACTCTGAAGCTCCGCCGAGTGCGGTTTCCTCGGCCCGCAATCTGGGTGTCCAATTTGATTCGTCTCTTAGTTTTGACGATCATTTGCGCATCACTGCGGGGTGCTGTTTCAGTCTCATCAGACAGCTGAAGAAATTCTTTGACTTTCTTCCCATCTCAGCCAGGAAATCAGTCGCGGTGGCTCTAATCCTTTCCCGGCTGTATTATTGTAATGGCCTCTTGGCAGGAATAAAGAAGTCTACCCTTAAGAAACTGCAAAGCGTCCAACACGCGGCGGCTAGGCTCGTACTTAAACTTCCAAGAAGGTCCTCGGCCTCGGCAGCCCTTAACACTCTTCATTGGCTGCCCCTCCACAAAAGAATTATTTTCAAACTCCTTGTCACGGTTTTCAAAGCCACTAGGAATACAGGCCCTTTTTATCTGGCTAAGCGCTTTTTGCGCTACACCCCATCGCGCGATTTGAGGTCATCAGGAGCCAATCTGGTTAGTGTTCCCAGAATCAAGCTAAAAACGAAAGGTGGAAAAACCTTTTCATTCCTAGCGGCTAAGGCATGGAAGGGTCTCCCCTTTAACCTCAGGCACGCTCCCACAGAAAGCCTTTTCAGGAAACTCCTGAAGACCTGGATATTCCCACAGTCTGATCTATCGGTTCTCGCAGCCATCTGATCTATGCTTCACCAAGCTGGTTCTTCTGTATGCTCAGCGCCAAGATGCTCCTTCCGGAGCGATAGTTGCGCGATATAAATCCCAATAAATATCAAATATCAAATAAATGCCGCACAAGCCCTTTCTGAGACACTTCGATTCCTTGTTTGTTTCACGGCGAGCGTTCCTGAGCCCAGCAGTTCTCGGAAGCCCTTTCTTCAGCTACCCCCTCCCTTCAGTCCGGATTCCCCTCCTGCTTCCCTTCTCCTTACCTGCTTCACCAGAAGATCGTCTTGTTCCTCGCTCTTCGGGCAGCCTTCGGCACCGGTGACCACAGAGCTTCCAGTGCGGTCCGTCAGCCAAGCTCTTCCCTGCACTTCCGGAGGAGTCACAGATCATCGTACCGACAGCCTGCAAAGTCAAGTAAGAGTTATCGTACCCAGACAACGAAAGGACAACCAACCAAGCATTGGTAAAAGCAATCTGTGTTTTCTTTTTTTTTCTATTTTCTAAAAGACAAGAGACTTTTAAACAGACAACAAACATTGGTACATGCAATTCATTATTTTCTTGTTTTGTTTAAAGTAAAAGACTTGAGAAAGACTGGCACGAACTAAATGTGATTTACAAGACAGTACAAACTCATGCTAACCTCGCAATTCAAAAAGCATTCACAAGGACAGTAACTTAATAGTCCAAGGCTGAATTGTGATGATGCTTCAGTACAATTGCTTGTAAAAGTCAAAGTGCATTGTAGAGTTAATCATTGAAAAGAGGTTCATAGCTCTAGAGATTGCCCGAGAATCTTGTAGTTTTCTTTTCTGTTTCATTATTTTTCAGAACCCCTCCTGAGGAAACCAACGAGTCTTTGCTAGGTAGGCAAGGTGTTGTGCAATTGTTGTGTGACTAAAATCCTCACTAACCTTGTTAACTAATATTAGTTCAGTAAGATTAATGTTCAAGATTTGGTTAAATTGACTTCAAGAAAGTAATTCTTGGAATTGCATTTAAAGGTTTGAACTCAACTCAGGTCAACTCGGGCAAAGGAGTGTAGGAAAGGACTTCTTTGATTTTTGGTATGTACAAAAGTAATCCAAGCTAAGATAATTGCAGAAGGGTATTGATGTGTATTAAAACTGATAATTGTACCTACTCTTTGAAGATGCTACAACAGAAGTCCTGAACACTCAAAGAGAAGCAGACGTGGATACTGATACTAAAAGAAGATTCCCAGTGTTTCTTTTGTCTTGTTTCGCAATCCACTTCCCCTTTCCCTTGTGGGTTAACCGGCCACGCAAGAGTTCACTACCTTGCAGACTGGTTGAGTCATAGGGGAGTTGGGAGCGTGCACCATCAAGAAGGAAACCTCAGGAGCCTCGTGTGTGAACTCTGACAGATGATGTATCTCTTCCTTGTTGTCGCGCTGCCAGGGATGCTTTTTGAGTGATTTTGTCCTCTAAAGGAAGGCTTCTGACACCTTGATTGATTTGAGGAGACGTTTGAAATTTAGCGGCATGGCTGAGGCCCTGTTGCTTTGAGATGGGGGGCTGAATGGGTTGGGATTGGTCGCTTGCAAGGTTAGCCGTCCCGGACGGGGCCGAGTATTTTTTTTCTTTTCCCTGAGTGTTTTTACTGTAAAAGGTGGAAGAAAAAAATTTCGGGGCGGGGCTGGCCTGTTTGATGTATTTGAGTCGGGCCTTCCTCACGCGCTTTCTTTCCCGTTTTGTGGGTTTGATTCCCACCACTGCTGGTAAATGAGGGTCCTCTGGTTGAGGGTCGCTTAGATTTAGTTGTGCCGCGCTCTCTGTTTTCGCTAATACTTCATTGGTACCATTTGTTCCTTCAGTTTTTGCTTTGGTGTGATTTGCGCTTGCCTCTTGATTGACGTATTTTTGGGGTCTTACGTGCCACTTGCTATTGTAAGATTGTTTTGCTGCCCCTAGGACGTCTTTTAAAATTTCCGGAAGGGTTGCCAATTTCTCAATTATGGGGCTGCAGCAGCAGAAGGATAATTAATTATTTTTGTATCTTTGTTGATCCAAACTTTCTCTTTTTGTTAATACTGATGTTATTAAATCTAATTTGCTATTTTCGCCAGAGATGTGACTGGTGATAAGATTTATAAGATCGATTTGTACGTCCATCTTGTCTGACTGAAAATTTAAAACCCTTATAGATTGTTCAAGGGTATAGATCAGTGTTTGGACCCATTGCATGTTGGAGTAGTCTTCAATGTACTGCGCCGGGGCCGCCAACCCAGGGCTTGACCCGCTTTCTGAGGAGATGATTATTGGTGAGGAAAGAATTGGTTGCTTGATTGTTATGGGGCTATGACCAGCCTCCGCTAGATCTGTGTACTGGGTATCTGGTTCGCCCTGAGGGCTTAGAGGAGTAGATGAAACCAAATTTGGATCTCCTTTGTATGTTCTTTTCCTTGAGCTGGGGCTTTGGCGTTCATTTTCCTGTCTTCTAGTGATTCCAGGATTTCAATCAGATTACCGTCACTCATGTTAGAGAAAGATTTACTACACGCTGCTTCCTTAGGCGCTGCGTTTACTGCGGATTTATTTAGATTAATTTTTTCGTTCTTGGTCCATCTTGTGTTTGATCGGCACTCTTCCTTAATACCGGAAGGTGGTTTGCCAACCTTGGGATTTGCGGCGGATGTTAGTCCCTTCAATGCAGCTTTTGATGCTTCAAAGCTGCAGCTGAGTTTTTCACGATCCCTATTTACCTTTGTGGGGGTCTCAGACTCAGTTGTTTCCGCTAGTTCTCCGATTGTAATTGTTTTTATTCCAATCACATTGAGACCTTCAGCAGTCACTTCTGCTTTTGTAATGAGGGTTATGACTGGAGTTTCGGGTGCAGTCTGATGCACCTGAGCTGTTACTGTCACTGATTTCCTAGCACTTGTGTAAACTGGCTTTTTCTCCGACAATGATTCATGCTGCGATGCGATGGCAGAAATTGCAGGGGTGCCCGGGACAGTGGCTTGTAGTTTGTCAGGCTGCATTGGGCTTGGTAGCATGGAGGATTCTTTTGAGGGAGCGTAAATTGCAGCCATTGGATCTTTTAGAAAAAAGAATTTGCGAATCTCTGTTTGATTATTCGGGGTTGGCTTTGTCTTTAATGTTGGGCTGGGTGCTGAAATCAGCCTCTCCCTTTGGCCCGCTCCGTTTAGTGTATTGTTGGGTAGGGAGTCCTCCTCTTTTGATGGTTTAAGTTTGGATTTTTTATTTTTATTTGTTTTTTTTCCTGGTTTTTTGTCTGTCGCCACCTGACAGACTGTTACTGATCTCATTTATGCGGAACCCTGATGCAGTTTTCTTGAAGGCTCGGGGGGCTCTGTAGCAGGTTGTAGGGTTGGTGGGCTGGGGGCTTTGAGGATTTGAGGCGTTTACTTGGGCCCCTGCTTTAGTCCCCAAACGGTCTTAGCCGTACCACCACTACTGCAAGCAACCAGTGGTGGAACTTACGTCGCTGGCCGGGGCGCCCACACCTCGCTCCCCACCTCACTCCTCCTTCCCCTTCTCCTTCTCCTTCGTAGAACACATTTCCCCAGCTCACACCCTTGCCACCCTGTTCACCGCTACGGGTGTAGTTCACTTAAGGGGGCTCGGGGGGAGGGCTTGCTGCAGTTTAAATAACGGAAAACGGTGCTTTGGAGGTTGGGGCTTGGAGCTCGGCGCTTGGGGTGCCCGGGGCCAGATGGTCTCTTTCTCTGTGGCCCTGGGAGCAACAGCTTCAATGCCAATGATGAAACTGCCTCACCTGCTTCTCTCCTCGCCGTGGCTCCGGGCAGCACGGCCCCCTGGCTCGGGGTGATGCGAGGCGGTGCGGGTTGTTTCTGTGGTGCTGCTTGGCTGCTTGGACCCCCAATACCAAAGCCACTGGATTTCCGGGCTCCCGGGCTCCCGCTAGGCGACTCCAGCCACTCACTGCCGCTACCAGTCCGGGTACGGGGTGGGGCTGACAGGAGAAAGACGGCGGTCGGGTACAGCCGTGCACGGGCTCAACGCTCGACGCTGAATGCGGGCGGGAGGGCGGGCAGGCAAGCCCCTCGACTTCCACTGCTCAGCTGGCCCCAACCCCCCCGGTCCAGTCCCGATCAGCACAGCGGAGCTGCCTCCAGCACCTCCGGCACACCTCTCTCCGCTGGGCTCGCTCGCTCACAGGAACCAGCAAACTGCAAACTGTGGACTGGAGTGCGAGCGACTGCGAGAGAACAGACATGTGTTTACATGCAACCATATTTAATTAACATCTATAACTCTTGTCATCGGTTTGTGCTCACACGTTTTCGGCTGGATATTTTTAATCATTTAATCAGTTTTCCCATTTTTAATAATTGGTCCGCCGATCTGGGGTATTGTACGTGTGATGATATTTCACCCCACAATACTATGCACACCGTATTCTTTTGTAAACACTTCTCAGGTTTGAGACAGAAATTTATAAAACCCTTGATATTAAAGCTGGGCTTAGGATACTGTCGTCCGGCATATACATAATTGCAAATGCTATCAGACATTTTTACGTGCTTTGTAATGTCGTGCTTTTTGTTGACTGTTATAAGTCGTAGGAAACAGCTGTAAATCGTAACAATATCATTGTGATACTATGTTAGTCTTTTTAATATTTTAAGTTTTTATTTTAAATAAGGATGAATTTTGTATAAATGTTTTTAACTTGAATTTTTGGTCATTCAACCATTATAGTGATGTATTTTGTAGCTTTTATGACTCACTTTGTGATCTCGAATAAAGCTTATTTGGACTTGACACTCTCATGCTGTTTGTGCCTCCTCTATGCTTTAGTGCTTTACCAAAAAAATCTGTGTTATTCACTTTCAGAACTATGTATTGATGAAAACCCCACATCAATATCTTATTGCAGCCTAAAGATATAATGAAAAATGTAGACGTACTTCAATTGTTTTAACACAGTTATTCAGTATTTGTTTGTATTTCTCAAATGATAAGACTTAAATTCCAGCACACTAACCAAGGAAATGTTGCCCTGAATGTCTGTAGTCTACCAGAGCTAAATATCTGTTGGTTGTCTTAGGTAATGTAGTCTGCGCAGTCAATTATGTAATATAAGTGCATATTATAAAGTTTGTTTTTTTTTCAATCAATTGGGGGGTGGATCACTTGTCCTGCCAACCTGGATTCCTCAGGTGTTTTGGTACGTCCCCCTGTAAAAAACCCTCATGCACTCGAGTCATTGTCGTAAATAGCGGTATATCTTGATTCTCCGCTATGGTACTCGGGTGTCTGCATAATCACAGAACCTATATAGTTTTTAATTCCATACAACATAAGTGGTGCAAATTAGATCTTCCTTTCCCTGACTAGCTGGTTGGGAAAATCCTCAGTACATGATGTTTGTCAGATTTTCAGTAATATCTTTAAAAAATATGGCAATCAATCAATCTATCAATCAATCATATCATTTGTAAAGTGCATTACTCACCCGTGAGGGTCTCAAGGCGCTGGGGTGGGGAATGCTGCTACTGCTCAAAAAGCCATGTCTTGAGGAGTTTTCTGAAGGTCAGCAGGTCTTGGGTCTGCAGTAGGTGGATGGGGAGGTTGTTCCAGGTCTTGGTGGCAAGGTGGGAGAATGATCTGCTGCTGGAGGTCGCTCTTCAGAAGCTGGGACTGTGGCGAGGGCGAGGTTGGTGGAGCAGAGCTGGCGGGTGGGGGTGTAGAAGCTGAGTCATCTGTTGAGCTACATTGGTACGGTGTTGTGGAGTGCCTTGTGTGCGTGGGTGAGGAGGTTGAAGGTTATCCTCTTGTTGACCGAGAGCCAGTGCAGGTCTCTCAGGTGGGGTGTGATGTGGCTGCGGCAAGGAAAGTTGAGTATCAGGCGTGCAGAGGCGTTCTGGATGCGTTGGAACCATCTCAGGAGTTTGGCCAAAGCTCCTGCATACAGGGCATTTCCGTAGTTCACTCTACTGCTGACGAGGGCCTGGGTGACCATTCTTCTTGTTTCAGTGGGGATCTACTTGTAGATCCTGCGGAGCATGCGGAGGGTAGTGAAGCAGGACGAGGAGACGGCGTTGACCTGTTTAGTCATGGAGAGGGTGGAGTAGAGGTTGCATGTGTGGTCGGTGGGTATTGGAGTGGTTACCAGTGCGGTCGGTCACCAGGAGTCATCCCAGGCCGAAGGGGTAGATCCGAGGATGAGGTCCTCCGTCTTGTCCGAGTTCAGCTTCAGTTGGCTGTTCCTCATCCATTCAGCGATGGCCTTCATTCCTTTGTGAAGGTTGGTTTTGGCGGTGTGGGGGTCCTTGGTCAGGGGGAGGATCAGCTGGGTGTCATCGGCGTAGGAGATGATGTTGAGGTCGTGCTGACGGGCGACGTGGGCGAGTGGTGCCATGTAGATTTTAAACAGAGTCGGGCTGAGGGATGAGCCCTTGGGTATGCCGCAGATGATCTCAATGGCTACGGAGCGGAAAGGGGGAAGGCGAACGCTCTGTGTTCTGCCGAAGAGGAAGGAGGTGGTCCAGTCCAGGGCCTTCTCTTAATCCCTGTGTTGTGGTGGCGTGTTCATAGTGTGTGGTGGCAGACCGTGTCGAAGGCGGCTGACAGGTCCAGGAGGATGATGGCCGCTGTTTCTCTGTTGTGCAGCAGGGGCTTGATGTCATCGGTGGCGGTGATGAGGGCAGTCTCGGTGCTGCTGTTGCTGCGGAACCCGGACTGGGAAGGGTCCAGGATGTTGTTCTCCTTGAGGTAGCAGGTCAGTTGTTCATTGATGGTTTTCTCAATGACCTTTGCCGGGAACGGGAGCAGGGAGATGGGCCGGAAGTTATTGAGGTCCTTGGGGTCCTCCTTGGGTTTCCTGAGTAAGGCATTGATCTCGGTGTGCTTCCAGCTCTCCGGGAAGGTTGCTGTCTCGAAGGAGGTGTTGATGACTTTCTGGAGATGGGGTGCGATGGATGTGCTGGCTTTGTTGAAGATGTCGTATGGGCATGGGTCTGACAGAGATCCGGAGTGGATGGTGTTCATGATCTTGATGGTGTCGTCATCGTTGATGTTGGTCCAGGAGAGCCGGCGGATGGTGCGGATGGTGGTCGTGGGGGCGGAGGTCTCAGTGGTTGTCGGGGTGGTCGTGGCGTTGAAGCTGTTATGGATGTCTGCGATCTTGTGGTGAAAGAAGGTGGCCAGCGAGTCACACAGGTCTTGCGAGGGTGGGACATCGTTGGTGTTGGAGCTGGGGTTGGAGAGTTCCTTCACAATGTTGAAGAGCTCTTTGCTGTTGTGCACGTTATTGTCTAGGCGGTCTTTGAAGGAGACCCTTTTAGTGGATCTGATGAGGTGATGGTGTCTGCGGGTGGCATTCTTGTGGGCTGCGTGGTTGTCCGGTGTTCGTCCATGGAGCCAGATCTTCTCCAGCTTTCGGCAGGTTTGCTTGGATGCCCGGAGGTCTTCAGTGAACCAGCTAGCTTTCTTGTTGGTGTGACTGTTGGAGGGTTTCTTGATTGGGGTGAGGGTGTTGGCTCAGTCGCTGATCAACTGTCTGAGGTTGCGGGCGGCGGTGGGCTCTGGGCGAGGGTGGTGGTTAGCTGGTCTTCGGTGACTTTGCTCCAGCAGCGGTGAGGCATCTGTTGGGTGGGGTGGTGCGTGGTGGGTTTCTTGAAGGTGAAGTGGATGCAGCGATGGTCGGTCCAGTGGAGTACAGTGGTGTGGTTGAAGGAGACGTGGGGGCTTGCGGAGAAGATGGGGTCAAGCGTGTGACCAGCGGAGTGGGTGGGTGTTGTGACGAGTTGTCTGAGTCCGAGGTTGGCTAGGTTGTCAATCAGGGCGGTGGAGTTGATGTCGTTATTGTTCTTGAGGTGGAAGTTCAGGTCCCCAAGGAGGATGTAGTCCGTGGAGGCGAGGGTGTGTGTGTTGACAAAGTCGGCGATGGAGTCGCTAAACTGTGGTCAGGGTCCGGGGGGGTCTGTAGATGAGGGTTCCTCTGAGGGTGGTTATGAGGTCGGGTGGATCTGGAAGGGCAGGTGTTCGGCGGTGCTGAGGGTGTCGTCGGTGTTGGTCGAGACTCTGTGAGTGTTCCTGTGGACGATGGCGATTCCTCCTCCTGCTCCGTTGGTGCGGTCCCTGCGGGTGATCTTGTAGCCTTCCGGGAAGGCTATGGCTATGTCTGGTGCCGAGAGAGGGTTCAGCCAGGTCTCCGTCAGGAAGGCGACGTCTGGGTAGGTTGAGTTGAGTAGGTCCCAGAGTACAACGGCGTGTTTGCGGGTGGAGCGGGTGTTGAGAAGGATGCATCTGAGATGATTGGGTTCTTTCCTGGTCGGCAGCATGGTGGGGCGGATGCTTGTGAAGTTGCAGTTTCGGCACATGAGAGCTCTGTAGTTGCACTTCGGGGCAGCCAGGAAGCAGGCGTGTGATCGTCCGGTGTTGAGTGCGTGAAGGGTTCTGGCAACTTAGCGGTGTCGGGCATCGTGGCGTTCGCGGGGTCCAGGGGTACTGGCGCTGGGCGCATTCCAGGCGCGGATGGGCGCAGACGGGTTCAGACGGGCTTACCTTAGGCGCACCAGCGGTGCGCCCGCTGCACGGCCTCCATAAGAGGGGATGTTGGAGGGAGAAGCAGCTGGGAGGCGGGAGCGACGGCGAATGGGATTGCAGGGGGGGTGGGCCGCAGGGACGCAGCGGCGTGAAAACGGGTGGGGGCCGCGGGAGAACTGGGCACAGGAAGGAAAAAGAAGTTTAGGCAAGGAAACAAGTACAGGCCCAGAGGAATAAAAACAAGTCTGAGCAGTAAAGCAAGTACAGGCACAGGGGAATAAAACAAGTTTGGGAAAGAAAGTACAGGCACAGGGGAATAAAAACAAGTCAGGGCAAGAAAGCAAGTACAGGCACAAGGGAATAAAAACACGTCCGGGCAAGAAAGCAAGTTAGGCACAGGGGAATAAAAACAAGTCTGGGCAAGAAAGTAAGTACAGGCACAGGGGAATAAAAACAAGTCTGGGCAAGAAAGCAAATACAGGCACAGAGGAATGAAAACAAGTCTGGGCAATAAAGCAAGTTAGATACAGGGGAAAAATACAAGATTAGGCAAAAACAATGCAGGCAGAGGTGTGCAACAGTGTGGGGAGCGACCTGCCTGCGAGCAGGGTCAGAGGTCGATCCTTTCACTGCTGCGCGGCCTCCAAATGAGGGGATGTGGGAGGGAGGAGCAGCTGGGAGGCGGGAGCGGGCGGCGAATGGGATTGCAGGGGGGCGGGACCGCAGGGACGCAGCAGCGGGGAAAACGGGCAGGCCCGCGGGAGAACTGGACACAGGAAGGAAAAACAAGTTTAGGCAAGAAAACAAGTACAGGCCCAGAGGAATAAAAACAAGTCTGGGCAAGAACCAAGTACAGGCACAGGTGAATAAAAACAAGTCTGGGCAAGAAAGCAAGTACAGGCACAGGGGAATAAAACAAGTCTGGGCAAGAAAGCAAGTACCGGCACAGGGAAATAAAAACAAGTCTGGGCAAGAAAGCAAGTTAGGCACGGGGGAAAAATACAAGATTAGGCAAAAACAATGCAGGCAGAGCGTGCAGCAGCGTGGGGAGCGACCTGCCTGCGAGCAGGGCCAGAGGCAATCCCCCCCAGTCTTCCTTGAACAAGAAGATCCCAGCTAAGATGTGACTCCAACCTGTGATCCCATGGGTCTCTTGAATGTAAAGGTGCCAGACATGTATTGATTTTTACAGTGCTTCATTTGTAAAATAATAGGCGCAGGTGCTCACAAATTTTCTTAGGAGTCCACATCCACTTCCCCGGCTCCTCCCATTTTCTCCAAGTGGCTCCACCCACATCTGCCATTGGCACAGCTGAACACCAAGTGTAATACCTGATTGGAATTTCTGTTAGTGAGCCATTCCTAAAATAAATGAGCTTCTCACCCTGATTACATTTTGGGGGGAAAATTAAAGCAAAAAGTGCATTTATAGGTTTATAGGTTTAAGGTTATGTTGTAAAATAAAGATAATCTATGATCACATCATTTGGGCAAGCAAGGTAGCTGTGTTTGACCTCTGGTGACTCTCAGGTTTCACACTGTGTACTTAGAGCAGAGGTGACAAGCTGAATCCGTATTTTATTTCTGGAAGCTTTGGTGTGATGAGATGTGTGATGAAATCCCAGACTGAGCGCAGAAAAGCACTGCTCAACAATCAAGACTATATTATACTTGTTTTCATGCAATGGGAAATTTATCAGATTCACAATGTGTTGAGCCCAGGGATTCCTACCAGGTCCCTGTGATTCATGGTGGGCAGCTGCAGTCACTAGGCCAAGTGATCTCCTCTCCAGAAAACTCACTTTGTTTTGTGTGGACATATGACTCGAGTTTTGAATAAATAAAGAAAAAACACCCTAGCACAATTTAAGCAAAAAAAAGTGCACAGACCCCTTTGCCATAACAAACGTTTGTAAAAGTTAAATTTATTCTGAAATCCATCTGTTGAGGTTCACATAGATTTTTATATTTTAAACAAAAATTGATTCTGCAGAGAATGCAGCAACTATGTGGAATTCATATGCAAAAATACTTTACTGCTATTAGCTAACCTCTTTCAGCCCCTTTAATTGAAAAGGTGTTTCCATTTCTTTCTGGAAGGTGGGTGCCGTTTTTAAAAGTCTTCTTTTTCTGGTTCTCATTACCCCCATTAACCTGTCCCTTCACTTCAAAAATTTTAAAAGCAACTGGACCATTGGAAACAACCTTCTCATACAGATATCTGCAATTCCTTTTGGCTATTTATTCTAATAAATGTGACCTTGTACCCTTGCAATACTGTTTCCCCACATGAGGTCAGCAGACAGTGTGAACTGGTAAAAGGCGCGGTTAAACAAAAACACTATAAAAATGCACAGTCCTCTTTTTGAAGGCCAACGCAAAAACACATGCATACATATGGCACACACATCCACCCCACCCCCTTCCTCCACTTACCTGATCCATGAGGGTGATTCCTGGTCACAGTGGCCCACCGGATGGGTGCTCCAATTAGCTTGTGCACACCGGGCGTTAGTTTGCAATTCGGAATGCCCTCCGGCCCAGCTGCTCCCAGTAATGCTGCCACGCTTGTGCAGCACAGCTATTAGAGGGTTGGCAGTTTTTAAAGTGTACAGAGGAACACGTCCACACCTTCATCTGGCAATGACTGAAGTTGGTAGTGGCCCCGATCACAAGTGCGTCAAATGCAGGATTTCAGTTCAGTGCAAGGTCATTAAAGAGAGGCTGCTATGCACTTCTTATTTGCTCTATGCCATTGTGGAAAGTTTGTTCTGAACATTCCCAGCCTGCCTCAGCCCACGTCAGTCATGAGCCTGCCCTCAGCCACGATTATCCAACTGAAATGGCATGTGAAGTGCAGACATGCACTGCTGACCTCACGAACGTGATGATGATGATGGGCGTTCAACATGCCTGGACCAGGGTGGGCCAGAGCGCGAAGACCCACAAGCTGAGGCCAAGGAGAGAAGGTACATTTTTGTTATTAATTACTGGGACTGCTGCCCAGGGGAAAAACAATCTTGTAGACTCTGCCCTGTAAAATAAGTGCCGGTACAGAGCACCGGAAAGCACCAGCACAAATTAATCACTTTTTTTATGGGGATGAGGGTGCCTACAAGCGATATTCTGGGTGCAGTGCTTTTCGGAAATGTTGAAATCAACTGAAATTGAAATTGTTTAGGATTTTTAGCTGCAGGTATCACCTCTGCACTCTATGTAAACCTACCTCAAACATATATTTATATCATCACACCAGAAGATGTATGCCGCTGGTTGTCATGCCGCCCTCATTCTGATTGACTAGCCAGGAGAGCATGCTGAACAAGTCATTTGCTGGATTTTTAGCATTATTTTTTCTAAATAGGGCAAGTCCCTCCAGTATCTCCCACAGAGGAACACATTCCTGACAAGGTTCGACCCAGATCTGTGTTCCCTGGACCCTCCTGAACAAACTAGACGTCTAAGTAGTACTAAACATATATATGTTTTCTATGTGTTCGGGGGCGGGGCGAATAAACTGTGTGTGCAATGCATTTGGGAATAAACTAAATGCAATACGTTCACGATATTGCAATAGCAAATGAAAGTGAAAATATAGTTTAGGGCATGTGTCTTTTGGCCACAGGTATCAGCCCCGAGCAGTAAGGAGCCTAATCACAATCAAATAATTTCAACATATAAGGTTTCTATTGGTAGATGCCAGCTCTTCCCTGCCCTGATTGGCTACCTGGGACAAGGCATCGAACATGAAGTTTGTCATATTATCAAATATTATTTTCCCAAATCATAGCAGTTTCCTTTGATGTTTCTTACACAGGAACATATCCTTGCATAGGCTTGACCCACATCTAATTTTCCCAGGGTCTTCTAAATGCTAAGGTATCAGACATAAGCCAGGGCAACCCAAAGTGATCTGGACTGGATAAGTCTCAACTTGTTATTACCCAGAATCCCCTGCAAAAATACAAGTATGGGTATAAAATCACAACCGCTTTGCCTGTCTGTGGCAGAAAACTCCAGAATGTCTGGCACATAGCAATTCTATCATCCTATGTTGTTCCCACACTTCTCCCATTAAAAACGGTACCTAGGAAGTGTTGGTTGGCCTACACAATGGAATAGGAATACACCAGAACATTGACCATGTGAAGAGCACTTTGATGCTATATTGACATCAGACATACACAGATGTGACCTAGTCATGTCCATTACAATCCGCACACCCGCAGATATGAAGTACTGTTTTTATTGATAGACTTGTGGAAATGCTCGGTGATAGAACTTTTGTTACCCACACATTCCTGAACTTTCCATCAATGAAATGTGAGAAAATAATTTTGTAGTAATTAAGTCCAGTAGACAAGATGTAGTTTCAGTAGATTTATTAAGTTCAGTTACAGGTTGTTGAGTTCTAGATTTGAAACACAGAGTAACAGAGTAACTGGCGTAACTGCAGGCAAGTAATTGTGGTTTGTAAAAGATATATGGGAACTCACCACAGTGTCAGTCATCTTACTGATGGCACTCTCCAGCTGCCAGTACAGAGACAGCGTAGGAAAAAGTAAATACTGAGCAAGTCCCAGTGATCGTAACCCACACAATGTATACAACATAATAAATCACCATTACTTCCTTGCATTGCCAGACAAAAAGTCAGTAACTATGGGGCATATTACCAACAACTAGCGATAATTTTTGTCTCTAACTTGTTTAGAGACAAAAATTATCGCCGCACATCGGCGATTTGTATCGCAGATAAACCTTGCTATTAACAAGGTTTATCGCAAATGCGATAAAAAACGGCCGAAATGCATGAATATCGCTGAAAAGTCAGCGATATTCATGCATTATCGAGCAAATGCTCTTAGCCATGTTATCCACCTCCCATTGGATAACATGGCTAAGAACTGCTCAGGGCAGGTGTTAGCTTTTGGAGATATTCCCGCTTAGCGCGAATATCTCCAAAAGTTGGTAATAGGAGATAGCGATGTTAGCGACTGTTTTCAGTCTCTAACATCTTGGCACGCCCACTTTGCATCTCATTAGTGATAAATATCACTGACATGCAAAGTGGGGCCCAAGATGGTCGCTATCTCCTACTAGCTGTCGCTAACTGGTGTTAGCGACAGCTTGGTAATAGGGAGATAATTTTATCTCCGCTTTCTTGGCTTTTAAAGCCAAAAAAGCGGAGATAAACCCCCTTGATAATATGCCCCTGAATTTCCTTTGGTGCCAGACGCAATTTAAGACAGCACGCTGGCAAACTTTCGAGCAAGTTCTCTTCTTGTGAAAGCATATACACGTCTGGACATCTTGTAAAATGCCTTACTTGTAAAAGTTCTTTATTTTTGACTTTCATCATTCTCAGTTTTGATTTGATTTGATTTGATTAAGGGATTTATAGAGCGCGCGAATGCCCGAGGGCGCCTTGGCGCTGTAAGAGATCCAAAACTGCCTGGCATAGAAAATAGCGTCACTCCAGGTTAAGATGAAAACAGCCACGTTTTCAAGTTTTTGCGGAACAACCATAAGGAGGGGCTGTTTTTCAGCTCGGCAAGAAGTTTTTCCATATTTTTGCTGTGTTCCCTATGAAACTTCTACCCCCCACCTAAGCTGTTTGAATCTGGGGGTTACCAGGAGTTTAGCGCTGCTAGATCTTAACGTCCTGATAGGTACATACGGTTTTAGATTAGTTTTTAGGAAACAGGGGCCTGAGCCGTGGAGTGACTTGTACGCTAGACAAGCTGATTTAAACTCGATTCTTTTCTCAACCGTAAGCCAATGTAGACCTCGCATTTGAATCGCTACTGGTTGGGACTTGGGAATATTTAGAACTAATCTGGCTGCCGCGTTCTGAAGGCGCTGAAGTTTGTATAGCAGTTGTTTCTGTAAACCCGCATAAAGTGCATTGCCATAATCCAGTTTCGATAGAGCTAACAAGGTAACCAGGGTTTTGGCGGTGTCATGTGGAATGTAGGGCAGCAACTTTCTAATGAGTTTAAGCGTGTACCAAACAGAAGAAGAGAGATTGTTAATTTGTGCTTCAAAGGTGAGTTTAGAGTCAAATATGACCCCTAAATTCCTCACTTTATTCACCGTCGTTGGACATCTCCCTAGGCTGTGCGGCCACCAGAGATTGGACCAGATGTCCGGGTTAGCCCCAGTAGCATAACCTCTGATTTGTCCCCGTTGAGTTTTAAGCAGGCGTCCTGCATCCAGTTGCCGACCTGATCCATGCAAGATCTGAAGTTATTCGCGGTCTCCACAGAATTGTTGGAGATAGCCACCACAATCTGGGTATCATCCGCATAGGACAATGGAATGAACCTGCAGTTCCTGACGATTGTGGCTAGTGGGGCAGCATAGAGATTAAAAAGAGATGGGCTCAGCGACGAGCCCTGGGGAACCCCCCCAAGGCAGATCGAAGGCCCTTGATGAAAATTCTCCAAGCTCAACCGAGAAGGTTCTGTTTTCCAGGAAGGAGGACAGTAAGTTAATAGCCGAGGTATGAAGACCTAGAGCGTTTAGCCTCTTTATGAGAATCTCATGGTTAACAGTGTTGAAGGCCGCCGACAAATCTAACAGAATGAGGGCGGCCTTCCCTCCTGCGTCCAGTATCTTCCTGAGTTCCTCAGCTGCCATCACCAAGGCAGTCTCGGTCCCATGATTCTCACGGAACCCATATTGGGAGTCATCTGATGGCCTGCGAGTTCCTAACAAGCCCTACTAATTGGGAGATCAAGATTTTCTCCAAAATTTTGGCCTGAAAGGGATCCTTGAGATTGGCCGGAAATTGGCTGGAATTGAGGGGTCCAGGCTGGGTTTCTTAAGCAGTGGAAGTACCGAGGCAGCCTTCCACGCTTTAGGAAAGCAGCTGGATTCAATTATGTTACTGTACAGGGTCTGGAGTTGGGCACTAAGCAGATCTGGGACCATGTGTAAGACCTTGGGAGGGCACGGGTCCATAGGCCCCCCGGATTTGGTCAACAGAACCAACTGCCTGATTTCTTCCAATGAGGGAACTTTAAACTTGAAGTTCGACATGAGTATAGACCCGGTGTCAGGAGAGCTGCTCAGCACGGGGATATCGGAAAGACTTGTCTTCCCCACACGAGGAGCAATATGTTTCTGAGGGAAGGACTCATATATCAGACGTACCTTGTCCATAAAAAATTGTCCTAGTTTATTGCAGAGTTCCGTACTGCCATCCACCTGTTTAGTTGCTGGTTTTGTAAGTTTTTTCACTGTGTTGAACAGTTCTTTGTTCGAGTGTTTAGCCTCATTACATTTTTTTACAAAAAATTCCGATTTACCTTCCTTAATCAGTGTTTTATATGTGGCTAATGTTTTACAATACTCTGTTTTCTCATAGGTCCCGTAATTGACCCTCCATCTTCTTTCCGCCCTCCTGCAGGTCTGTTTCTGCAGTCTTAACTTCTTGGAAAACCAAGGTTAGGAGTGTTTGCTTCTTTTCTGTTTTTTGGTTTTAATAGGGGCAGCTACAAGCACTGCGTTTTTAATCCAGTTCTCTACTTGTTGAGATGCTAAATCACAGTCCTTGTCCAACACTAAGGAGGAGGAGCACAACTGAGCCTGCAGTTCTGCAATGTCAATCTTATCCCAGTCCTGGTAAGGGTGATCCCTTTCCCTCGGTGCCCTGACCATTTTAGCTATATCCAAATTTAATGAAAAGTGAATAACTTTATGATCCGACCAGGGGACCTCCAGAATTTCCCCCAGCCTAACATCCGGATTAGAAGAGAAAATTCAGTCCAGGGTAAGCCCAGCAGAATGCGTTCCCTGTTTTACTAATTGGGCAAGGCCGCAGCTGTTCATCGCCTCTAACAGGGAGCTCGTACAACTATCCTCAGCTTTTTCCAGATAGATATTAAAGTCCCCCAAGATCGTAAAATCTGTCATAGATAAGCATGACTCAAGGGTGGGCCCCAATACTTGCGCCAGGGGAACCTTTGCCTTTGGAGGCCTATATAATAGCATACCGGAAAAAGTATAGTTGTCGGTAATACGAATTTTAAAAGGGAGTGTTTCACAATCTATGGATTTGAGACTCTCCAAGCCCTGCACATGGAGTGGGTATTTGCTAATAATAGCTAGGCCTCCTCCCGCTTCCCGGTTCTGTCTGCGCGCAGGAGATAATATCCCGTTGGCACTGCAAAAGCAAGGTCAATGTCCGACGAAATATCTGCCCAGGTTTCGGTTACGAATAGCAGCTCCACGTTATGGGAGTCAATCATGTTTGCCACTTCTATGCCATGTTTCACCAAAGATCTTGCATTCACTAGGGCAGCCTTAATATGTTTGTTTACTGACTGGCCCCGTTGTTGGTGCGCTGCTACCTGGTTACAGCCTGCATAGGAGAACTCAAGATGACAGCCAGTGCAGTTTTTAATTTTATCCCCCGGATTAAGGGGTTCACAAGAAGGTATAGGCCGAAGATCCCTCAATTGTGCGCTACCGTAGACTGTCCTAGAGCCACAGGTAAGATTTTGGGCAGGACTTCCAGCCCTAGGCCCGGGCCAGGCGCGCACTGGCGCAGACGGGCTTGCCTTTGGAGCGCCTTCGGCGCACCACCGGCGCGCCCGCTGAGCGTGCAGATCATACTCCCCTAAAATGGTCCCAGGGTTTTGACGACTAGCCCACTCACCCCCATACTGCACACTCCAGCCGGAAGTGCTGTTCTGGCTACCTGCGCCTTCCGCCCCCTCCGTACAATCGGCACAAGCCGTGACGGACCGGGGGGCTTAGGCGGGTAGTTACGGAGGAGGTAAGGAGCAAGATGTATACAGTATTAGTCACCGTATCCTTTACAAAACAAAAGTTTTAAATCACAGTTGACACACTTGATAGTTAAACAAATAATCACCACTAAAATGCTCTAAAATGCTCTAAAAATGTGGCTGCACCGTCTAAAATCACCATGCAGTTACCAGGAACAAGGCGTTGTGGTTATTAACTATTTTCTGTTTTAAAAGAAAAAATGTGCGAGTTACCAGCTCAGCACTACTGAGTCTAGCGCTAGTCTTAATCTCTATGGTCCTCGAGTTGATCCCGACAAGCTATTTGAGGTCCCAGGGCTTCGACGACTAGCCCACTCACCCCCGTACTGCACACTCCAGCCAGAAGTGCTGTTCTGGCTACCTGCACCTTCCGCCCCCTCCGTACAATCAGCACAAGCCGTGCAGACCGGGGGGCTTAGGCGGGTAGTTACGGAGGATGTAAGGAGCAAGATGTATACAATATTAGTCACCGTATCCTTTATAAAACAACAGTTTTAAATCACCATTGGCACACTTGATAGCTAAACAAATAATCACCACTAAAATGCTCTAAAAATGCGGCTGCACTGTCTAAAATCACCATGCAGTTACCGGGAACAAGGCGTTGTGGTAATTAACTATTTTTTGTTTTAAAAGAAAAAATGCGCGAGTTACCAGCTCAGCACTACTGAGTCCAGCGCTAGTCTTAATCTCTATGATCAGTTGGAGGCAAAAACTGTGAAAGAGAATGTTCTTTAGCTCAGATGGGTTGAAGTACTTGAGTTCTCACAAGTTGACACTGTAGCAAGGCTCAGTAACCTCCATAAGCACCAAAACATCACCTAAATGCATCGTTCACGCAGAGATTTTACTTTGCACCATGTTGAGCCCTATGACAGGTCAAATTGGATCTTGTTCAGCCAAAGAGTTTTACATTTCTGTAGTAGTAAGCGTATATCAGACTGGTGTAACTTTCTTTGATAATCAAGTGTCCAAATAATGTTCATAAGTACAGCACACTTAGGCTGGGGCTGTCCAGTGGAAGGACACTGGTGGGGCTGCGAGGCGCTGCACTTCATTTTCACTGCTTTCTTGTGGACATCTTCGATATTCTGTGAATAACGTCTTGCTTTCTTGTGGACGCTTGTGCTTTTCTGTGAATTCCTCCTCTTGGAAATTTTCTCTATACTGCCAGCACCTGAAGGCTTAGTAGATTCCTTCATCTTTTAATCTTCTTTTAATATCCAGGTTCTGCAAGTCCAGTTGTAAAACCTGGTCACCAACAAAAACAAGTCACCAACTTGTTGCCAAAAATATGTAGAGGCCGATTCCCATAACTAATCTGAGACAAAATCATAAACGTACTACTTTTGGTATTCACAGAAGGTACTTACGATTCATGGTATTCACAGAAATCACTTACAACTCAAATTTTTACGCCTGCACTCGGGCCGGAATTTCCAGAACGTGGAGCGGAAATCCGGCACTTGGGCCGGAATTTCCGCTCCCAGGCCGGAATCTCCATATGCAGGCGGGAATACCCGCACTCTGGCTGTTAAACATTTTCCTCAATGATAAACACCTGTCCAAGTGCCTACCATCCCCCACCATGCATCAGCTGACACACTGCAGCCCAACAGCCAATCCCAGCCCTGCAGCATGTATGAAAGTAGAGCAGACACGCACAAACTCTTTCAACATGTCGCTGAATGTTTGTTGCTCTGCCCCTTGGCATGCAGCAAGAAGACTTGAGGAGGAGGAGGAGGAGGAGGAGGAGGAGGAGGGGGAGGCGGAGGAGAGTAGAGAGGATCTTCAGACAAAGGATCAACCTGTTTGAGATGTCCAGTCAAGATGTCAGGACCAGATACCGTTTCCCTCCAGAAGTGATCTTGGAGATGGTATGTAAGTGGGAGCAGGAACTTGACTCTGTGACCTGCAGCTCCCATGCCATTCAAGCCTATCTCAATATCCTTTCTGCTCTCCATTTCATTGCAACTGAGTCGTTCCAAAGGGTCTCAAATGACCTTGTTGGCATCTCTCAGGCAAGCTAGTCGAGGTGCTTGCATCACGTAGCAGCTAGGGTGTACCAAACTAAAATGGCACCCTATCCCTAACTCACATGTCCTAAGACCTCATGGGAAACCCTGCCCCTATGCCCCCAGGTCAATCCTGACGCCCCTCATTCAAGTACCCCACCACCCGATCGAAGATTCCGGGAGGGTAGGGCATTTTTATTGCTCACCCCACAACCACAAACCCTACCCACCCCGAAACCAAAATGTTAAAGTCGCGATTCAGATGTCATGACCATACAGGGAGTGTGCTGATGTGCTCCGCTGAAGTCGTGTGCAAGATCATATTAGCCTGTTGTGTTTTGCACAATATGACTTTAACGCATGGCTTACACGTACCTCTTGTACCTGGGATAGCTCTAAATCCGGGAAACCGGGCCATTGCACATAAAAGAGGTCAGGGTATCCAAGTCCGTGATCAGCTGGTTGCCACGTTTTTCCCATGAGCAACTTGTTGTGTCATGGACAAAATGTGGTTTGCAGTCTGTTGTCAATGATGAAAGTTGGACAATTACGACTGTCCAAAAATTCCATCCTGAGACTACTTTGCAACTCACACTAACTGCATGTAAACCACAGCTGTTGACAGTAGTCAAAATATTGACCGTGCATCAGGGCATGTGCCCATTTCAGCAATCAGTGTACTGGATGTCCCTAAGGAATCTATTGACTCAGAGGATAAGATGTATATGTTCTGAGAGACCTTCCCAAAGCTCATGAGAATGGGTGAGCGAATCACGAAAGGGCCTAACTATTGCATTGTCTGAGTTTTTGCCCCCAACAGATTTGACTCCCCCACAAATGATGGGGTGAGTGACAATGTTATGGGTGAATCTGGCAATTTGTGTCTGGGATACACAGCACTGCTTCCCCCCAATTTTCCATAACACAACAGACACATCTTGTGTGGAGCACTAAATATGGACTACATGTACCATAATGCAAAGGAGAAGAAAACTAACTAAACTGGGGTTTGATGTTTTGTCAGCTCCCTCCTGTCCTAGCCCAAATCTCATTAAATGGTCTGTTCCCCCTTTTGTTTCATGTCTATGATTTTCTCTTGCACTGTCATTTCAGATTTCTCTCCTACAGAACAACAGGATGGCATTGGATTTGATCTGTGATTGTGGATAAATCAGAAAGTATACAAAATGGCTTTCAACTACTTCCTGTGGTGTATTTCGTGTCTCCCACTTCCTGTATATCATTTCCTGTATGAAATAATGGGTCTTACGTCTTACCCTCAGTGGCTTGTATGCCAATTTTCATGTACAGGTAGCTGTAACAACAAGCCACTACTGTTCACCAGTGCACCTCACTACCTGATCAGTCTCTGAAGCCAATATGTGGCACTGGATTGTCAGCTTTTGTGAGGGAATATCAAAAAGCTAGACTCATAACTTAGCAAACCTAATAGCCCAGACCCTATATGGATGTGTGACCCCCAATCAGCATTCGTAGTGTCTTATACAATGCTACACAGCAGATAATATTTGTCCAGACATAAAAGTGCAGATACTCCATATCACAGGCCCATTTCAATACCATCTGGACTCTCGCTGATCTCCTTTTGTAGACTGGGTTTGGAACCTGCCAATGTAGCAGTGAGAGGACACATAGATCACAAGAATGCTAACGTTGAGGATTGGCTAGTACAGATGTGCAAGCCACCAAACATCTCATGAGATGTCCATGTTAGACTCAAATCAGGAGATGACAGTGAACATACATGTAATTTAAGCTCATAAACACTGACAATTGTACAGTGTTATCAGAGGAGAACAAAGACTGACCTTGGCTCATCTGGGTATGTGTCTTGTCCTGATGTGTACAACCACTACATCATGATGTGTCTTATATTTCAGTGGGCTCAGGTGGCCAAAAGGACCAACAGTCAGACACGGTTCGGAGCAGGACATCTGTGGTGCACCGGCGGCTATGAACTCTTTCCACTAGTGAGGAAGAAAAGGATGAGGTGTGACCTTCAACATCAGGATGCAGGGGTATTGCACTCACCCGGACTGAGCAGGAAGACACCTCTGGTGCTACAGACCGGGTGGAGGCTGAGGACATTGAGGGGGGGACTGGACACCTCTGGCCAGGTGGGGAGAGAAAATCTACTCTCCCCCGGACCATTCACCAGTTACTTTTGGCGAGGTGTCCCCGGGGTAGGCCACTACACAACCTGGGCCTGCCATCAGCCCCTCTCTAACTTTAGAGGCCCCCATTCCATCTGGGCTTCCAGCTACATCCCCTTCCACCAGTCCCCCTCATCGCAGCTGCCAGGTTGACACCAACACTGGCTCTAAACCTGAGGCACCACACCCCTCATGTTCAACCCAAACCCATCCCTTTGTTTTTTCTTCTGTGGTTGCACTAGAGGACTTGATGTGCGCATGTGAGGGACAGACAGACATGTCCTCCCGCATCTTGCTGCAGATGTGTTTAGAGCTGCACATGATGCGAGAGGACACTGCCCGAGCTCTGGCACCCTCACTGCCAGTGTCAATTTCCTGTCAGTAGCCATGTTGTCTGTCTTATCCCAATATCCCTCCCACACCACCGTCAATGTCTCCCCATGACCGTTGTGCCACACTATTTCCCCCCGTACTCCTCGTGTGTCCCAATCCCGTGTGGTGCCTGGCCCTGCACCGGCCAGCCAGGATCCCGCATCGGACTCAGAGGATCTGGACATTGTGGTACTAGAGGATGAACAGAAGGACACTTCACCTGCTGGACCCAATTTTCTTTGGGAACAATTATTTACTTTTCCTCTTGTAAATAGACTGGTTCCCTCAACGCTCCCTGACGTGTTATGTTTATGTTGCCCCACCTCAATCCAAGTTCCCTTCTCCTTCTGTAGTAAGAACATCATTTGTTTTCCTTTCTTCCTCTCAAACAGACTATTGTTTTTTAAATCCCACGCTTTTTTTACATGAATTCCTATTTTGAATCATACTTTCTCTATCTTGTTTACCTTCATTGTGAATGTCTTGTACAAAATATGGACATATATTTTTAGAGTCATCTGCTCTGCACATTATGGCTTGTTGCAATGATGGGGTTACACTTGTACAGGTGTCACACCCACACATACATACATCCTCACATCTCTAGGCCACCAAAATTGGTATACATTTGCCTATTAAGGGTGAACACCCTATATATCGATTCCAAAATATTGAATGGACAGAATATCGAATCAAAAATATAGATAGGACAGAATATTGAAATTGGGGTAGAAAATATCAAATTCCACAATATCGAATTTTATAATATAGATTCCCATATTATCGAAAAAAATAGTGTTATGTATGGTAATATATGTGTTAAAATTATGCATCATTTTTCTAATGTATGTTTCATTTTTTTAAATTAATGATTGTTATGTAATTTATTTTTTGGGTAATTTAATTCCGTAGCGGGTTGTGGGTTTATAGGGGAATAGGGTGGGAAGTAATTTAAGTACATTAAATTAAATATTAATTTTTATTTATATGTATTGATAATTAATTCATTGATAATTAATTATTAATTGGTAATTACATTTTATTAATTGGTAATTAATTTGTATTAATTGATTAATTGATAATTCTGGTAATTGTATTTTTTATTATTAGGAGCGGGTTGTGGGTTTATAGGAGAATAGGGTGGGAAGTAATTTAATTATAGTAAATTAAATATTACATTTTATTTATATGTATTGATAATTAATTGTTAATTATTATTAATTGGTAATTAATTTTTATGAATTGGTAATTTATTTTTATAATTTGGTAATTCATTTGTATTAATTGATTAATTGATAATTATGTTAATTGTATTTTTTAATATTAGTAGTGGGTTGTGGGTTAATAGGGGAATTGGGTGGGAAGTAATTTAATTGTAAGAAAGTTAATATGTATTTTTATTTATATGTATTGATAATTAATTGGTAATTATTTATTTATTGGTAAATAAATGTTATTAATTGGTAATCATTTTTAATTGATAATTAATTGTTATTAATTGGTCATTGTTTTTAATAAAAATTTTATTGGTATTGATAATTAATTTAGTCTTATTTCAATATTAAATTATTTCTTTCCCGACTGTTGCACTCTCTGGAGTGGGAATAGTAATTTTTACCCCTACGCTATCCAACGCTTTCCCTACTGTTGCACTCTCTGGAGTGGGAATAGTAATTTTTACCCCTGCGCTATCCAATGCTTTCCCTACTGTTGCACTGTTTGGAGTGGGAATAGTAATTTTTGCCCCAACGCTATCCAACGCTTTCCCTACTGTTGCACTCTCTGGAGTGGGAAAAGTAACTTTTACCCCTACGCTATCCAACGCTTTCTCTACTGTTGCACTCACTGGAGTGGGAATAGTGTTTTTTAACCTCCCGCTATCCAACGCTTTCCCTACTGTTGCACTCTCTGGAGTGGGAATAGTGATTTTTACCCTCCCGCTATCCAACGCTTTCCCTACTGTTGCACTCTCTGGAGTGGGAATAGTAATTTTTACCCTTATGCTATCCAACGCTTTCCCAACAGTGGCACTCTTTGGAGTGGGAATAGTAATTTTTACCCCTACTCTATCCAATGTTTTCCTTACTGTTGCACTCTCTGGAGTGGGAATAGTAAGTTTTACCCCTACGCTATCCAACGTTTTCACTACTGTTGCACTCATTATTAATTAACATAAAAATTATTCTTTTAATTATTTTAACTATTATATTTTATTTATTTTCATATTTAAATAATATGTTTATTTATATATTTATGTCAATATGTTTTTCTTAATGTTCTAAATATGTTATAATTAAGATTAATAATTATTTTATAATATTATTAAGTAAATTTATATTTAAAAAAAATACATTTAATTTATTATTTTTCCATATTTTTTGCTTTTTTACATTATTGTAATTATGTTTTATTTAATTATCTTCATTATTTATTTACATTTCTAGTATTTTTAATACATTTAAAACATTCGATATTTTAGTTAACAATATTTTAGCATTCTATATTTTGGAATCAATATTTTAGTACTTACCTGTTTGTAGATAGGTATTCTATATTCTGTCCCTCCATATTTTGGCGTCAATATTGTGAAGAGAATTAATTTGTATTTACAAATATTCACACTGGTCAAAAAGTTTCATTAATTAAGCTTGCCACTTCGGATTCAGGCAGTGCATTCTGAGGGACACTTCCCGGTGGGGAGGTTCAACTATGGTCATTATCAATATGCCCAGGTCTAGGGGACGATACCTCAGTGCAAGCCCTTAAATTTGATTTACATTACAGACTATTTGCATTTTCTTTTCGAATGCTACTGAGTTTGTGATCCAATATCTATTGATTCAGCAGCTGTGATGAGACATACATGTCCATATTTCAGTACACCAGATGGTAGCTATGAGCTAACATGTATATGTCATTCTCAATGACCATTGATAGGATTTTCCTGGACAATGTGCAGCATGTTTACCTGGACTTTACCTATGGGCCCCTGCTCACATGCAGCAATTCCCAGCTGTTACCTCCACACAGCACTGACATAAATGAAATGACACATCAACAGACAAACGTGTATGAGAAGGTTACTGATATTTGAAGGAAGGAGAAAAATAATCAAGACACCACCGCATTACATTGATTACACCTTCACTGTAAAAACTAACATGTCTCATAAGTATGATGTTGTCTGTTGACAAGTTGAAAGGAGTGTACATCCACAGGCTGACCAGTTTCACATTTGCACATCAGTTCAAACATTGCATTGCAGAGTTCATATGTGAGATGTGCAATAGTCAGGTACATTTTGTGTGTAATTTGTGCTGCCCTACCCATGAAGTTACAAAGCTCTTTTTGGACTGAGATATCACACATTTGTTATGTCCATCCTTTGAGTGTCCTCTGTTCCCACACTCCATTTCCCACATCATGGTAGAACTAAATTGACAACAGATGATGTCATGTACAGAAGACATCCTAACATATATTATACACTCACTTGTATTGATGAATACAGTAGAAGAGGAGGCAAGCAGAATGCAATATTTGACTTGGATCCCACATTGTGGGTAAGTTGTGAAGCTCTGATGGTTGCCACCTATTCTGGATTTGTGTTATGCCTTTCAACCAAGAGATATTTACATTTCACTTCCTAAAGATTCACCTTAGCAGCCCATACATCCATCACAAAAGTACACAACTGGCATCAGTGCGAGCCTCATCCACACCAATTTCAATATGATTTGTCCATTGGAATTTTGCTAGGGAGTTTTCATTTCATTGAATTACAATCTAATTGTGTCTAGTACACTTCATATGGCACTATATACTATTTTATGTCCATTCTGCACTCACTTGTCATACATTTTGTGTCATCCTTTCACTAGCCACCATGGTGTGATCTGGTATGTGGTTAAATGCCATATATAAGCATAGTGTGATGCTTGACAACAGTGATGTAAAACACATACAACATAAAGCCGAGATTTAAAGGCACATTTCATGAGCATGAGCATTCAGGTACATTATTCTTGGGTTTACTTACCATGGATAGTGTTAGACCTGGCACCATTGGTGTGGGTCTCCCTTCCATATTTTGCTGTTGCCTCTTATGTGTTTGCTGGTTTTAGATACTTTTGGGCACTGTGCCACAGAGCAAGTGCACCCTCTTGCCAGTCCCGAAACCTTCTCTTTTATACATATTAGTCACCCCTAAAGTAGGCCCTAGGGCAGGGTGCATTGTAGGTAAAAGGTAAGACATGCCCTGATGTGTGTGGCATGTCCTGATAGTGAATTACAGCGGTTTTTCACTATTTCAAGACTACCTGTTCCCCATAGGCCGAATGGGCAGTTTGATTACAATGTCTTATAATCCTAACTGACTCAGGGAACCAAGTGGAAATTCGAGTTTAGGATGCCTGAACTCAGAATGATAAAATACATCTTTTAGTGAAGTTGGTATTAACATTCTGTGTTTGAAAATACCACTTTTAGAAAGTAGGTATTTTCTTGCCTAACTGGTCAATCCAGCCTCTGCTTGGTTGTGTATTCCTTGTCTGGTTTGTGAGTGACAGGGGCTGGGGGATTCCAGGATATAGGGTGAGTCAGCACAGGGCTGAATAGACCCATCTGCATGTAGAGTGGTGGGAAGGGAGCGCCCAGGACCTGAATAGGGCTGTGCCTGCCTTCCACAATGCTGGCTCCTCCTCCTTTGGTGCATCTGATGTCCCTGGCCTACAATGTTAAAGGAAGAGAAAGAGTCCTGTAAACAAAGTGCTCCAGGACTGCACAGAACTGGTTTGGATTAGAAACAGACACTCTCTGCCTTCAGAGACAAAAGATTTTGGTGTATAAAAGAGGGGACCCAGACCCCAGAACTTTAGATCACTTCTGAGAATAAAGACGAACCTTTGCTGAGGAGAAGAACCGGGAAACTGAACAAGGAAACTACCCCTATGCTGATTGTTGTTGGGGTTGGCCTGCAGTGGTTGCTTCATTTCCAAAGAAAGGAGAAAAAGGACTGAGTGTGCTTTCATCATCTTGAGGAAGATCTCCAAGGGATTGGACTTGAGCTTCCCTCCTGCCTGAAGTCTCAGGGATACAAGACTTCACTCCTTCTGTTTGCCTGCATCTAGAACTGTGGTTTTAGCTGCTGCAGAAGGAAATTGCAACACTGATGCCGGCGAGTGACACCGTCTTCTGCACCAAAGCCGTGAGCGCTGCTCCGACTTGTGCCGTGGTCCCTCTTGGGCCGCAGCGACTCCGAAGCTGACATCGCCATCGCAGAGCAAATCCTCGACATGGGTGACCGAAAATCCATTGACAGCACGACATCGTAAGGAACCGTGGTTTCGGCACCATCATGACGTCACCTCCCTGACGAAGTAAGCAACCATCGTCTCACCTCCCCTGCGCTGCAGTAAGGAACAAAGTCTACACCTCCCCTGGGGTCGTAAGGAACCGACGCCGTGCATCACCAACAAAGCCGCAACTCCCCGACGCAGTGAGATGTCTTTGTTTTTCATCACTTTTCCAAGATACTTTTCTTTGGGGGTCTGTTTCACTTCGGGCCCGACGCTGCGCACCTCGCGGTCCAGTCCGTACTTTGGGATTTCTCCTGTCACGACGTCGTGATAACTCATGTTGGAGTTATCTGTTGCTAGAGACTGATTTTAAGTGAACAATCTATTTTGAAGCATATCTTGAGTACAGTATTGTGGATTTTTATCATTTGGTCTTGTGTTAAGTCTATATAAAATCCTTATTTTTATAATACAACCTGTGTGATGTCCATCTGCAGTGTTGTCACTGTATTACTGTATGTGTTCACAAATGCTTTACTCACTGCCTCTGAGATAAGCCTGCCTGCTCGTGCCAAGCTACCAAGGGGGTGAGCCGGTGTTATTTTAGGAGTGTAGACCCTTACCCTAACTAGAAGCAAGGGTCCCTATTTGGTCATAGGTACCTACCTCTGCCAACTAGAGACCCCCAAATCTAACAGTCCCACACCTGCCCAGTGTGTGGTCCCTGACCAGATGTCACAGCCAACCTTTTTAAAAGACTTTATTTTCATATTTTCAGTAATGGTACAAACTTAGAAGGTACACAAAGAACCCCACCTGTCGCCTAGACAACCGTGTCAAGTACAAAATCACATTAAGTGGCATTATATATTTTAGACATAATTGAACATGTACATAATGCAGGGGGATCCCCCTAGCATGCCAATATCTGGTATTTATAACACATTCGCATTTGGAAGTCCCATAAGCATGGCCTGGTAGAGTCCAGCATCGTCCAGCCGCAGCTGTACAACGTAATTAGCAGAACAATACGCATAACAAAAGTTGTTATATTTAGATAACAACAATTCTACATTCTGTTCGTGGGCTCTGATCTCTACATATACAACAATACAGCATAAAATTACTCCTGCGGATAATCATTCCATTGCCCAGAACATGTCAGCTACTCATACGACCATAGACTCAAATCAGTACACAGCCGGGTACTTGCAGGGGGGGGGGGGGGGGGGTTATGCTTCGTCCTCAGTGTCAGAACGCGCCTGTGCCTGTAGGTAATACTTTAAAGGGGCCCATATGTCAGTTGGTCTAGAGGCCACAGGCAGTAGCTCAGCATATGTCAATATCTGTTCCCGACAGTATGTAAGGTCATTTATCCATTCGTTGAATTTAGGAGCTCGCCCTCTACCCCATCTACAAGCCACTCTCCTTTTAGCCATAAGTAGCGCCAGTGCCACAAATTTGCGATGAGTTGCCTGAATTGGTTCAACATAGCCCAATAGTGCTGGACCAAGGTCAGCGGACTCGATAATTCTCTCGCCTCGGTGCCCACTCTGATCAGCGATCACACTCGGCAACTCTGGGCATAAGCTTGCCTCATCTGCACTAACGGCCCCACCAGACCGCCGGGGATGCCTGGTCTCACCCTGGAGATACCCATTAAGGGACCATCTCTCAGGGAAGCCAGGAAGGGTTTCGCAGCGGTCGAAGCGCGGAGATACTCCTCCGGGAGTCGATCCTAGCGCTATATAAACTTGCAATTAATTAATTAATTAATTAAGTGCCAGTACTGGGGATGGCTCTAGTTCAGTAATGATCATTTGAGACAGGGCCTCGAAAACATGCAACCAATATGTATGTACTCCCTCACAGTTCCATGCTAGGTGTAAGAAGTAGGCTCCTGGGGCAAGACATCTAGCACAGGCGTCTGAGTCACGTAGTTGGTAGCGTTGCAGCCGCACAGGCGTATAATACAGCCTATGTAGGAATTTATAATGAATGATCCTAAATCTACTGCTGGAGGAAATGCTTTTGGTCTGTTACGTACAAAAGTCCCATTGTCTATCCATCAATGCTACGCCTAATTACTTATCCCATTTGGCTCTAGCCGCTGGACTCGGCAACTCCCTCCGTGTATGTGTTGTTCTGTAAATTGTCGACACTAACTTTTTGGTTGTTGCACCATGGAGTATCCGGTGCAATGGTGCGAACGTAAGGGGTTCAGCGGAGAAGTCAGGTGTAACTGACCTGAGGCCTTAGCAAAGTCGAAGATACAGGAAAGTGTCAAGAGGTGTACGTTGTTAGCCATGAAATAGATGGTCAATTGTGCGAAATGTCCCTTCATGATATAGGTCTCCCCATGTCTTAACCTGCATGCGTTCAGCCAACCTGTGGAATATGGTTTCTTGTAGAAGAGGCATATCTGGGTAATACGTCAGTGGTAAGAGTGGTGAGTACAGCAGAGACGCATTCAAGCTGTGGCCTAGTTGGGCCCAGGCATTGACCGTGCTCATCACAGTTGTCGGGGTTTTGTCCCTGCCAGGGGACGGGTCATATATTGCCCCTTCAATAGGAACCGGATGGGGCAGCCAGTGTTCTGCCGCTATCTGAGGCATGTATCTAGGCGGGTACATCCAATAAAAAGCGTAATGTGCCTGGGCACTATAATAGTACATCTCCAAATCTGGGATCCCAAAGCCTCCCTGTATATGCGGCCTGGTGAGTATATCCCATCTGAGTCTAGGTGTTTTACCGCCCCACACTAAACGAGACAACTCTGATCGTAACTGTTGGAAGAAGTACTTCCCGGGGAAAAAGGAATATTCAGAAACAAATAGAGTAACTGTGGTAGTACTACCACCTTAATTAAGGATGCTCTGGCCGCCATAGAGAATGGCAGGGTAACCCATCGTGTAATGGCCTCTGATATACGGACCATGGTCGTCCCATAGTTCAGCCGCATTAGTGCATCCCTGTCTTTGGATACGTGGATCCCCAAATACTTAAATTCGTCCTCACACCAAGGTATGGGATAATCCATAGGAAACTTAGATATAGCAGCCGTCAGGGGAAACAAGCAAGATTTGCTCCAATTTATCTAGACTCCTGAAAGCCCACCAAACCTTATAAACTCTCTAATTATGGGATTCAAATTATGGCGGGGGGTCACGAATATAAGGTGTAATATCATCTGCGTAGTGTGAGATCAGAATCTGTCTCATATTGCATTGTAACCCCATTTCTTTATGATGTTGCCGTAATTTTGCTGCCAATGGCTCAACCGCTACCGCAAAAAGTAAGGGAGACAACGGGCAGCCCTGACGTGTGCCTCTCGTGATAGGTTTGTCCTGTGACACCCTTCCATGAATAAGTACTTTGGCCGTAGGCGAATCATAAAGCAATTTAATCCAGGATAAGAAAATAGGAGGGAATCCCATGCGCCTTAAACTGCAAATACGTAATCCCACTCCAGCGAGTCGAATGCTTTGGTAGCATCCAAAAAAATAGCCGTCATAGGTAGGTCTTCAGAGACATTATTCAGGACCGTGAAAAAAGTCCTCAGGTTGTGTGAAGTGGCTCTGCCTGGGACGAACCCTGACTGGTCAGGCAATGTCAGATTTGTCATGAGAAGATTGAGGCCGTGGCAATAAGTTTTGCTAGAATCTTGACATCACAATTCAGCAGTGATAGAGGCCTATAAGAATCACAGCTCTGCGGCTGCTTCCCCGGCTTCAGCAGTGATGTAATTAGAGCTACCCTCATGGAGGGAGGTAGATGGCCTACCTCTAATGCGTCCTCATAAACCTCCCACAGCACCGGGGCCATAAAATCAATGTAAGTTTTATAGAATTCGATCAGGATCCCATCCAAACCTGTAGCCTTGCCCGATTGCATATGCATTATGGCTTCCCGTATGTCTTCTATTTCAAATGGGATACTGAGGAATTTTTGCTGCGTATCACTTAACCAGGCCAGTGAGACATCTTCTAGAAAGTCATCTAGCTCCAGTTTGCCTGTACGAGTCGTAGTATATAGTGTAGTGTAGTGTGCGACAAATGCATTTAAAATAGAAGTAGTATCCTTGTACACCACCCCATCTAGCCCCTCAAGTTCTAGAATAACATTTGTATGTCGTGTCAATTTAGTCGTAGCGGCCAGCGCTTTACCAGGCCTATCCCCCTCGCCGTAACGGTGAGCTGTCCAGTATCGCCCTCTAAACTTAGTCTCCCTACAGGCTGCTTCAATGTAGGCCGTGAGTTTCTCGCGTATGACGGTCTGAACTGCCCCATCAGGACAAATGGCCAGGGATTCCTCAAGGGATTTAAGTTGAGCGTCAAGATCCTGCAATGTGGATTTATGCTCTTTAGTAAGCCAGAACCTTTCGCTATGCAAATTCCCTGCAAGGTAACTTTAAAGGCCTAAACAACAATTGATGGAACAAATGCAGAACAATGTCATACATTCACCCCAGTACAGAGATCTGGGCCTAAATCCATCGTTTTTTTGCACTCCACACCACCCCAGTTCAGACATGGCCATATGCAAATCAGCCTTGACCCTGTGCCTCATGGGAACAGTCCAGCCCGAACTGCCAAGTCATGTCTTTCCTGGACCGGAATCAAGCATCCTAGGACCGGTTGGTGTGGAGTGCAAAAAACGATGGATTTAGGCCCAAATCTCTGTACTGGGGTGAATGTATGACATGGCTTGGCAGTTCGGGCTGGACTGTTCCCATGAGGCACGGGGTCAAGGCTGCCATTGTGAGTAAGTAAGTTGTCCAAAGTTTATATAAAAATATAGTCAGTCAGAGGCTCATGTGTTTCCCTCTGTATGTTGCACCACAAGTCCCAGAATCCTTTGTAGTAGAAATGGCAAATCCCTTTTCCACTATTTAAAACATGGGCCCAGTACTGCTGCCGTATATACCTATCAGTGTTAAGTAGCAATTGTCGAAGTGACTCTTCCACTTATCCAGACGCGGCTGGGTCAGTCAAGAACGTAAGGGGCTGTGGAGTGCGGTGTAGAGGAATAGGGAAAATAAATACAAATTATCCTTAAAGCAACTCACCTTGTGCTTGCCAAAATCACAAAGCAGAAGGTAGAGAATCCTTATTTTAAAACATTTTGTTCCCATATTCTGTTGTCTATTTCCCACCCTGCCACATCATTACATCCCCAACGCCCCACTGCTCCTACCTGGACCGGCTGTGGCAGTACTTCACAATAGTTTTAGCATGAAGAATATATGAGGAAATGTCTGACAAGTTCCGCATGTACATTTTCAATTGGTGAATTTTCTCTATTCTCACCTATTGTCACATACAGCCAGAGTACAGACAACCACAGTAGCAGAGGTCCCTGCATCTTCTGGGAGGAAACAACATTATCCAGAGCAAGGCATACCACCTTCACTAACTGGAAAGGCAAACTGGTCAGAAGATGGTCAAAATGCAAACATTGTCAGCAGACAGCAGAGGGACATACAGGGGCCCATTAGGATAGCGGGCGGAAAATCACCTCGACCGCCATGGAGGCGGAAAACAACCGCCCGCCGGGACTGCGGATAACCCCGCGGTCAAATTAGGATCAACTGCCAAAAAAGACCGACCGCGGCGGTAGCGGGCTAACAAAAACCATCCGACGCGTGCGGTAACGTCTAAAAACCGACCGCTGCGGTTGGAAAAGCAGCGGAAAAGCTACAGCCCGCCACAAGCATAGAGGAGACACCGCACAGGAAATTATGATTTCCCCTATGGTCCCGCGGTACGAACCACTGTTTCCAACCGCCGTGGTCACACACTGCAGTGAATGGGAGAGACAGCGGAAGAGCTGCAGCATAGCCACCGCCACGGACTGTACATGAAAAACATGGCGGACGAAGCAAAAACACCACAAAAATGCATAACTGAGCACAAATCAAAGTACCAATGCCCCGCAAATACACAAAACACATACCAATGTTAAAAAAAAAAATACTTCCAGGACAACACCCACAATACACCTCACAGCAAAGGCCCAATTGGACACATCCACACAGTTGAGTATAAATACAGGTCCTTCACTAACTACAATTCTTTGCAACACTCCAGAAGAGAAGGGCATACACCAGATATGAGAGGAGAGGCAATATAACACAGCACACACACATCACCACCACCAGCACCAAAAACTCCCCAGCACACAACACATCTCACACCTCAACACCACACCCCCAACACCCACCCCTGCAGCCACAAACACTGTAAACACCAACCACCATGGCAGCGCAGAAAAGGCCAAAATTCACAGAGAGTGAGTTGACAGTCATGGTCAATGAGATAGTGAGAGTGGAACAACAACTGTTTGGTAGCCTGGTCCAACAGACAGCATTAGCCACAAGGGCACAAATGTGGGAAATGATAGTACAAAGGGTCAATGCAGTAGGGGCCACCCCAAGATCCAAGAAGGAGATCATGAAGCGGTGGCATGATCTCAAGAGGGTTGTCAAAGAGAAGAGGAGCAAGAACTGGGAGCTGGCGAACGTGCCTGGCAGTGGCCCTCCCATCCCAGAGAAAACATTCACACCATGGGAGGAGAAGGTGATTGCCATACTGCATCCTGAGAGTCTCACAGGAGTATCCTGAGGAACGGAGGCTGGTTAGTACAAACAAATGCCAAACAACACACTGATAAGTACTTCCTTTCACAACCCAAACACCATCGCACTGTTCACCCTCACCTAACAGGTACCCAGCCATCTTCACTGTGAGGCCTGTTTGGGGGAGGGAGGCCTGCGTTACCACTACCAGCATGCCCCTTATTCACACTCCAGCAGCATGGAGGCCTCACCCACCATGGAGTATGTGTCAGCTATTGCACTCTCCACACTCACCTTACAGGTAGGTACCAGTCTTGTATTGGAGGACTGTATGGGTCTGGGAGGCCTGTATCACTACTCTCAGCATGCCCTGTCCCACACTCTAGCAGCATGGAGGCCTCACCTACCCTGGAGCATGTGTCAGCCAATGCACTGTCCACCCTCACCTAACAGGTAGGTAGCCATCTTGTATTGGAGGACTGTGTGGGTGTGGGAGGCCTGTATCACTACTCCCAGCATGCCCCCTGTCCCACACTCCAGCAGCATGGAGGCCTCACCCACCCTGGAGCATGTGTCAGCCAATGCACTGTCTATCCTCACCTAACAGGTAGGTAGCCATCTTGTATTGGAGGATTGTGTGGGGGTGGGAGGCCTGTATCACTACTCCCAGCATTCCCCCTGTCCCACACTCCAGCAGCATGGAGGCCTCAGCCACCCTGGAGCATGTGTCAGCCATTGCACTGTCTACCCTCACCTAACAGGTAGGTAGCCATCTTGTATTGGAGGACTGTGTGGGTGTGGGGGGCCTGTATCACTACTCCAAGCATGCCCTGTCCCACACTCCAGCAGTATGGAGGCCTCGCACACCCTGGAGCATGTGTCAGCCATTGCACTGTCCACCCTCACCTTACAGGTAGGTAGCCATCTTGTATTGGAGGACTGTGTGGGTGTGGTAGGTCTATATTACTACTCCCAGCATGCCCCCTTTCCCACACTCCAGCAGCATGGAGGCCACACCCACCCTGGAGCATGTGTCAGCCATTGCACTGTCCACCCTTCCCTAACAGGTAGGTAGCCATCCTCACAGCTCTTGCTGTTTCTGTCTGGGAGACCTGCAACACTACACAGGGCACCTATTGCATGCAATGCATTGACACAGGACATGTATGAGTTCATGATGTTGGCATGCACCATGTAATAACAGCCAGTATTGCCTATAACAAGAATACCAAAGTTGTCTCAATTGTGTTGTGTACAGACAGCAGATGACAAGCAGCTAACAGAATCCCTGCACATCGCCCAACACTGACCATTTTCCATCTAATCCAAAGGTGATGAAGATCTTGCTGCTGCGGACAACATCAACCAGCAGAGCCAGTCTCCACCCCCAGTACATGGACTATCGGGTGTAGACTCCCAGGACAGTTTGGACGATGAGCTCCAGCCCGGCCCATCTGGTGTGCCAAGGCCCAACCGGGCCCAGGACTCCATCCGCCCCACCACCACGTCTGCTGCACCAACAACTGCACAGCAGACCCCTGCAGTCACGGCCTGTGCCTCCATCGCTGCCACCTCGGACACCACCACCACTACCACCACCACCACCCTCCCTCTCCAAGGGGATGACCAGGACACACCACCAAATGTGGAGGGCAGGGAGAGTGTGCAAGGAGACACCGTGGCGAGGCAACAGGTCCGTGGCAGCAGGGCAGGTGAGAGGGCCAGGGTCCCCCCCAGACATCAGGAGGTTGGCACACCATCCCTGGACCTCTTCACCCGAGTCATCGGTGCATATAAACAGGTCCAGGGACAAAGTGGCCGGTCGGACGAACTTTTAAGTGAGCTCATCATGCTGATGAGGTCCATCGACAGACGTATAGGTCAAATGGTGGACCTCATGGCCCAGCAAGTGGCATTGCAGAGGGACAGGCCTGTGTCCCAACCAACACCTCTGCCCCCTCCTGTTGTGCCGCAGGATGACAGTGCACCATCCTCCCCTGCGCCAACAGAGAGGGGCGAGTCCTCTGACGCCTCTGGCCATTCAGCATGTAACACCTCCAAAAAGATCAAGGGGGCATCCACAGAAGAGCCTGGGAGTCTCCGGAGGCAACGCACCTGCCACACGCCAGTCATGGAGCCATGGCAATCCTCTTCCCCACTGCATTGACTGTTTGGACTGTCCTTCCCCACATTTCCTTGGCAATGGCACTTGTCTGTTGGACTGGGTCACCACATCCATGTGGTGTCTACTCTTGCATCTCATCTACCATGACTGTCAACTCACTGATCATTCCCCACCTTCATGCAAATATTCCCGCACAAATCACATGTCCACTTTCCAAATAAAATACCTGACAAACCAGATTTTGTGCAGTATCGTTTTTAGTGCAATATTTACAGTGTTGACAATTCCATGATGTGTCCAAAAGATGTACAGTATGTAGGGCAGGATCATTCTGAGGCACCTAGGGAGACACAACAGAACAATAGTCACTGGTGTCATTGTGGCATCACAGACAGCACACTTCACAAAACATACACAAGAGACTACCGGCATACAAGACAATAGGCTGCAGGTGTATACAAATAGAGTCGAGCATATGTCCCCATATGGAACGTCAATGTCACATTTACCACACACAGGTGACTGAACGTGTGCCTGTGTCTACCATCCGCAGATAGCCCTGCACAACCACAACAACCACAACAGATAATGTACAAGTTGAACATCTGTACACACCTTCAAGTGAAGTAGCGGTTGAGGAGCTGTTGACGAATGTCAACTCCTTCCTCCTCTCCACTGTCCTCATCACTGGACTTAGGTCCTTGGGCAGGTGCTGGCCTTGGTTCCTCTCCATCATCCATGAGCAGGGGAATCCTCTTGTGAATGGATAAATTGTGCAGCATACAGCATGCCACAACGATCTTGCAGACCTTCCCAGGCGAGTATACCAGTGCTCCTCCAGTCCGGTCAAGGCAGAGTAATCTTGACTTGAGTAGCCCAAAAGTCCACTCAAAGACACGTCGGATCCTGCCTTGTGCCTCATTGTACCTGACGTTAGCCGGGGTCCTGGGATTTCGCACTGGACTCAGCAGCCAGGGTCGACTGGGATATGCTGAGTCACCTAGGAAATAAAAACACACATTGCATTGTCGCACAGGCTGGGTGCATCAGGTCACAAACACACCTCACGCCATATCACAGGTCATACTTACCCACAATGCAAGCATGATCGGGATGCAGGTTAGACATCATACGGGGCACCATGCTGTTCCTCATGACGTAGGAATCATGGGCAGAGCCGGGGAATTTTGCACACACCTGCAAAATCGTCATGTCCGCAGGGCACACCACCTGCACATTAATAGAATGATAATGTTTCCGATTCCTAAAAATATGCTCAGTGGCCTGTGGCGCCACCAGACCTACATGGGTGCAATCAATGGCACCTACTACATGTGGTATGTGCCCAAGGGCATAGAAGTCACCCTTAACTCCTGGCAAATCAGCTCCCCTGGGGAAATGTATGTATTGATTTTTAAATAACATCATGGCTGCAAGAACATCCCTCAGCACCATGCTGAACATGGGCTGCGACATCCCTGCAGCGGCAGCCACAGTCTCCTGGAAGGAACCAGTAGCAAAGAAGTGGAGGGCTGCCACCACCTTGTATGTGGGTGAGAAGGCAGTTGGGTAGTGGCGACGAGGCTGCAGGTGGGGCTCCAACTGGTCCCAAAGGGTCTTGAGGCTCGCCCTGTCCAGGCGGAATTTACGTTTTATCGCAACATCCTCCATGTCCCCCAGCACTGTCAGGTGGCGTATGAGATTTGGCCTCCTCCTAGGTGTGATGTACATGGACACATGTCAATGACAACCATCAAAAAGTTGACCCAGCACATACCGTGGATCATGTTACGCAAAACATCATAAATTATATGTGAGATGCGTGACACAAAAGGTTACAGATTTTTAAATTGGGGACACACCAATCCATTTACCTGAAACATGTCCCACAGACATAACAGAATATCAATGTTAAAAGCACAGTTCCTGAACTAGACATTCCAGATGTGCACGACTGATCCAGTAACATCCACAAAAGTGTGTGAGATGACCATGAATGCCTCACACACATCTGCTTTAGCTGTCACACCTCAATGCATCATGTGAAGCTGGCGCACATCAAGAGTACAATGATCACGGAAGATGTTAAACTTGTGTGCATGGGCTGATATCGTAGCACAAGTATGGAACAACACCATACAGTGAGACAAGCCTTGCCAAGGTCAGCACAGACCCACAGCACAGTGCTTGGTTACACATAATTAAAACCAGCTTAACACTGTCAGCCATCATCAAATATCAAATGCATCAGTGACAATGCAGGCACACCCAGCAATGTGTGTCACACATAGCATGCAACCACCTGTGCCTGATACCAAGAGATGCAATTGTGTGTACAATGATGTGCCACTAAACCTGTTGCTGCTGTGTACTGATGCAGAGTTCACGGTTCAAGTTCCCATTGCATGTGACCAAATTTGTGGAAACTACCTCCTGTCCACGGTGGTGTGACGCCAGCAACATCCCCGTCCACAAGTACGGTAGCGATTGGAATGAGTTACTATGGGTGGGCATGCTGCGCCATACATATGGCGGCTGAGAACGCCATATGTGTGGCGATGCATGCCCACCGCCAGCAACCCATGCCAATAGCCACCGCACTTGTGGACGGGGGTGGTGCTGGCGTCACACCGCCGTGGACAGGCGGTATCAACCGCCATATGTGTGGCACTGCATGCCCACTGCCAGCAACCCATGCCAATAGCCACCGCACTTGTGGACGGGGGTGGTGCTGGCGTCACACTGCAGTGAACAGGCGGTATCAACCGCCATATGTGTGGCGCTGCATGCCCACCGCCATCAACCAATGCCAATAGCCACCACACTTGTGGACGGGGTGGTGCTGGCGTCACACCACCGTGGACAGGTGGTATCAACCGCCATATGTGTGGCGCAGCATGACCACCGCCAGCAACCCATGCCAATATACACCGCACTTGTGGATGGGGGTGGTGCTGGTGTCCAGCTACCACCTGTCCACTGCGGTGTGACGCCAGCACCACCCCCGTCCACAAGTGCGGTAGCGATTGGCATGGGTTGCTGGTGGTGGGCATGCTGCGCCACACATATGGCGGTTGATACCGCTTGTCCACGGCGGTGTGACGCCAGCACCACCCCGTCCACAAGTGTGGTGGCTATTGGCATGGGTCGCTGGCGGTGGGCATGCAGCGCCACATATATAGCGGTTGATACCGCCTGTCCGCAGCAGTGCATCACCGCCATGGGGCATTGCCTACAACCAATGGGTGCGACGATTGCGGTGGCCTGATGCAGGTTTGAAAATCGCGGAAGGCGTGCTCCGCCACCGCAGAGTTGGTCATTGGATGGGTTTGAAAGATGCACCATCGCGGTAGCGCACCCCGGGCCCTGCGGTGCATCACCACCATGGGGCATTGCCTGCAGCCAATGGGAGCGACAATTGTGGTGGCATGATGCAGGTTTGAAAATCGCGGAAGGTGTGCTCCGCCACCGCAGAGCCGGTCATTGGATGGGTTTGAATGAGGCAGACCTGGACAACCAATAATTGCAGCTTTGCACCTCACAAACGAGCCCATGGGGCTATATATCTGTGAGAGTGAGCCCAACATTTCCACTGCTCACCTGGGACCCTCTCCTGCTGCTGCATGAAGTGCCTGCTGCCTGGGACCCTCTCCTGCTGCTGCATGAAGTGCCTGCTGCCTGGGACCCTCTCCTGCTGCTGCCTGAAGTGCCTGCTACCTCTCCTGCTGCTGCCTGGGACCCTCTCCTGCTGCTGCCTGTGACACTCTCCTGCTGCTGCCTGACGTTCCTGCTGCCTGGGACCCTCTCCTGCTGCTTCCTGAAGTGCCTGCTGCCTGGGACCCTTTCCTGCTGCTGCTGCCTGAAGTGCCTGCCGCCTGGGACTCATCAACACTCACTTCAACCACAGGTGTCACATGTCCATAGGGATGGCAAGAACAGAGAAGATCCGTGCCAGCCCATTCACAAGTGAGGAGCTGGAGTTGCTGGTGGACGAGGTGCTGGCACAGTACCTGAGGCTGTATGGTGGCCTCAATGTAGTGGTAAGTTATCATTGAGTGTGCTGTTGGGCAAGGGGGGGTCATACATGCATGGGACTGGTGATGTGTGCGACACATAGAGGGCTTTAATTGCACTCATCCAGCATGTGTGTGTGTTTGGCATGTAGCCTGTACGCCCTCATGTTTGCATGCTATGATGACTATTTGGCCCATTCAGAGTGCCCTTGTGCGGTGTCCCCGAGTTTGGGTATTTGTGGTATTCCAATAGGTCGAGACTCTGCATGATGCTACTGTAGTAATAGATGTGGGAACATGACACTGTGCAACTGGTAACTTACCCTACTTTTCTCCCATACCTGCAGCTCAAGGTACACCAGCGTAAGGCCGTGTAGAGGACCATTGCTGCCAAGGTACGGGCCCTGGGGGTATCCAACAGACGACGCACCCACTGCCACAAGAGGTGTGACGACATCAGCCGGCTGGCAAAAAACGTGGCCGAGATGACCTTGGGGCTGCTACCACGCACTGGGCGTCTGGCATAGCGAAACTTAACTCCACTGATGTACCACATATTGGCAGTGAATAATCCGGAGTTGGATGCACGTCTGAAGGAGCATCGGCAGCAAGGCAGGGGTGAGTATTTGGTGAGGGTGACTTTGCCTGTGAGCCAATGCATGTGTACAGAGCCAGTTGCAGCAGTGTGCCATTGAATGTTTGCAGTATGGTGCAGTGATGTGTCATGTGAGTGGCTGCAGGGATGTGTGCTAGTGTCAGGCATTGTGCCTAACAGCTCATGTAAAGGTTGATCATCCATGCTGTGTTTTATCATAGCCAGGTGTGTTGGGATACACATGGTCATTCTGCATTGTGAGGGCGTGGGAAGTGTATTAGGGGTGGGCAGAAGGGTCCACTATCTGAACGTAAGTTCATGTATTCCTACTTTTCATTCACCATGAGTGTTGAGGCTCACACGTCTGACTACAAGGTGCCCCTGAGTGGCACATGTTGCTTAGTATGGCCTACTTGGCATTGTGGACTGTCATGTCCTAATAGGTGTGTGTGTTCTCACATCCGGTTCCCTGGAGGCATGTCAATGTCACTATGTTTTGGTGCATGATAGTTGTGGGCATGTGAAGTTGTGTGTGGTACACTTCATCCACCGGCAAGTTGTTGCACTGTATTGCCTCAACATGGCTCAGTCATGGCAGGTAGTCAGTGTTGCAGGCACTGTTGTAGTGTATGTAGTGTGTTGCCGCAATGTTTATGCAGGGTGTTGTGGTTAGCATGCTGATTTGTGCATCCCCTGTATGCATAATTTAATTAGCTTGGTCATGATGATGTCATTTATACAACCCTGCATCTGTCTCACATGCAGATTCGCCAGTGTGCACGGAGGAACCGGAGCCGGAAACCAGTGGAGGGGAGAGTAGCACTACAGCTGCACCGGAGGCCAGTGACACAGAGCTCACCAGCGCATCTGAAGGGGACAGGAGTATGCAGGAGGAATCCGTGGCAAAGACACAGAGTACTTCTTCATCTGATGCAAGTGGTGATGCATCCAAGTTGTCAGGCACAGGGGATGGGGAGTCTGCTACATCATCTGCCACTCAACGGCCAGTGCCCTGCCTCCCATCCACTTCCTCTGGTGCTGCCCGTATCCGTAAGAGGGGACGTGTTACATTCACACCTGGCACCGCTGAGCCTAAACCTGTCCCCCTACTGCCATTAATGCTGAGTGTGTAGAGCTCCTGCGCCAGCTTTGTGTGGGCCAGACCGCCCTGCTCAATGCCTTCAGCGACCATGATAATAAATTGGGGCACGTGGTTGCCTACATGGAGGGCATACACTCTGACGTGGGTGGGCTCCACCGTACAGTCCAGGGTTTGTCAGCCACAATGACGTCTGCCCTTCAACAGGCACATCCTCACATTTCTGTTCAGGTGCCTTTGTGCATCCCCCAGTCAGTGGCCACATCAGAGGACAGTGACCACGGTTCACATGCATCACAGAGCCAATACAGCACAAGGAGCACAAAGCATGCGCAAGTCAAGCCGTCCCGCCCACAGACACCATCCCCCCAGAAGAGCAGAGCCAGCCCAGAATGCATAGACAATAGCCCGTCAAGGAAGAGCAAGGCCGAAAAAGCTATGAGGCAGACATCAGCCTCACAAACCTCTGAAGCATCTCCAGCAAAGGACTGTCCTCTCCTTAAAACTACACGTAGAGCTAGGCGTGCAGTGTCTGTGTCCACTGAGGAGGTGTTGAATAGCAAGGGTACACCTAGGAAGGGCACAGGCCCACTTACCCCCACAACATCAACTACAATTCCAAGCCCACTGAAGCAGGTGGAGGAGGGCACTGTAGGTGCCACCCCAGGCAAAGAGGCAAAGGAGGGCACTGTAAGTGGGACACCTAGCAGACAAGCAAAGGAGGCCACTGAAAGTGTGACACCTAGCAGACAAGCAATGGAGGGCACTGTAAGTGGGACATCTAGCAGATAAGCAAAGGAGGACACTGTAAGTGGAACACCTGGCAAGCAGGGTAAGGTGATACAGAGGCGTAGTCAGACAAAGCATCCTGCAGGATCCAGCACATCACCAGAGGGAGTGCCAGTGTCTGGACCAGATGCGGGCCATTCTTTGTGTGTACCTGTTGTGTCATCACCTGTTCCCATTAACCCCAAGACAGGGAAGCCATTTTGTATTCCTAAAAAGTGGAAGGGCACCCCTCCAAACTCTCCCACCCACACTGTGTCCTAGGTCTGCATGACTCCACCTCCGCGTGCCACTATACCACTTGGTCCAAACAGCCCTCCAGCTTGCCAGACGACTGATAGCCCTACATCACCTGTTTCCCTGTCTCCCCAGTCAGGTCTTCCTGCTGAGCCCAAAACACAGCCAGCTCAAAGTCAGCCAGATGTGCGAGTTAGTCCCCATCATACAAGTGTCTGTCATAGAGGTGTGGTAGTCTTGACCATCGTTTGCCACCTGGTTGTGTTGCTGGCCATGAAAGGGTACAGTCATACATACTCTCTGTGCAGCTTCCCATGCCCTGACTCTGCACTTGTCCGTGGCCACTGGCCTTGTCGTTCACTGCTGTTCTGGCCTTGCCTGTGCAGCCTCTCATGTACTTGCTGGGCCACCTGCCATGGACACTGACCCTGTTGCTCTGCTGTGTTGGAGTCTCCCCTGTGCCATGGACACTGACCCTGTTGCTCTGCTGTGCTGTACTCTCACCTGTACTGAGACCTCTATTTGACTTCTGGTTCCTACGCGCAAAGAATTAAACTAAGTGCGGGATGGTGACACAGTTCACAGATTCAATCACTTTTATTTTTAAGAACGTTTTTTTGAAAGAATTCATTGGTTAAAGTTCACCAAAAATTCAACACAGTTTAGAAAACAAACAATACAGGGTACAATATTCATAAAAATGACATTTTCATAAAACAGACAATGATGAAAAAACATTTAGTGGAAGAACCTACTGTCATACAAAGTTGATCAACACTTACATTCATAACTCACTCTCTCATACACATCATACATACTCAAGACAATATATACATCGCTTTTTTGCACTCCACACCACCCCAGTTCAGACATGGCCATATGCAAATCAGCCTTGACCCTGTGCCTCATGGGAACGGTCCAGCCCGAACTGCCAAGCCAGGTCCTCCCTGGACCGAAAACAAGCATCCTAAGACTGGTTTTGGGGTTTCACCCCTCTTCAGTCAGGATAGCTTGATTCCAGTAGCACAGTGAGCCCAGGATCCACGTCTGGGCATACCTGGCACACTTAGAGTGAGAAAGCAAAAGATACACAATTGATGAGCGGAATGCAGAACAAATCAATACATTCACCCCCAGTCAAGAGATCTGGGTTAAATTCATCATTCTTTTGCTCACCATGCCACCCTAGTTTAGACCGGGCCATATGCAAGTTAGTCTTGACCCTGTGCCTCATGGGAACAGTCCAGCCCGAACTGCCAAGCCAGGTCCTCCCTGGACTGCAAACAAGCATCCTAGAACCGGTTTTGACTAGGGGGAGAATGTTTGCATTGTCAGCATTTGTCCATCATTTGTTTGCTGTAACACTTTTTGCCCTAAGTGGGATGGATATGCCTAGACATGGGTCCCTTTCTAACTGTGCCACTGGATTCAAGCTAGCCTGGCTCAAGAAGGGGGCATACCCTGAAACCAGTCCCAGGATGCTTGTTTCTGGTCCTGTGAGGACCTGGACCGGCAGTTCGGTCTGGACTGTTCCCATGAAGCACAGGGTCAAGACTGACTTGCATTTGGCTGGGTCCAAACTGGGGTGGCGTAGTGGGCAAAAGAACGAAGGATTTAAACCAGATCTTTTGAATGGGGGGAGAATGTTTGCATTGTCAGCATTCCGTCCATTATTTGTTTGCTGTAACATTTGCAAGAATCGGGACACAGTTTGGATTTATTTTATTAGCCTATCAAAAACTTCCCAAAGCATTTGGTGCCTTGCTGGGTCACATAATTGTGTGTCTGTAACCCAGCCAGGAGACAACTGCTGCTTTAATTTTTTACTTTTATGTTGGAGAGATTGGACCATCCACATCCTAACCTAACCCACAGGGAGACGATCGGGGGATCTGAGGATAACCAAAACAGGAAACCTGATCATGTACCTCACAGACTTCACCTGAATGATTTGAATTTTATCAAGGCCTAGTTAGTGGGCATGATCAAACAAATGAGAAGATCTCACATCATTGAGAACTCAGAATCCGAAGTCTATACCTGCCAATGCACAGAGTGAGATCACAATGAACTATCAGGAATTACTAAATCACAAGTCAGTGAAAAGGCACTGACATAAGGCTAGAGAACGTGTACACAGAGCAACTAGGGTGCCCAAAGCAGTGGGCGTTTTCAACATAAAATCATTCATTGTGCAACAGCTGAGGAACCGTCTTAAAGAATATGAGTCCCGAGGATTTCACAAGGGCTGATATGGAGCCTGAGCATATAAAAACTCGAGAAGATTGTGGGCGATTCCTTGGTTTCCCAGTAAAGGAGAAGGCCTTTAAAGTGTGCATATCACTTACATTTATATAAGAAGGAAGGTTCACGTATACAGTGCACCCTGACCATTCTTAAAACACTGAGGATGCGACATGGGAATTGGATAAGAGAATGAAGGCCTTTAGAGCATTAAGGGCTGCAGCATCACTCAAAGTTCTCACAACGCCGAGGGCAATGAGGAAAAAAAACATCTGCATAAAGATTGTCAAGATGCACTTGAAGAAATAAGTTACTTATGTACTTTGTTTGCTTATCTTTGAGCATTATTATGACTAAGGTTAGTCAATAGAGATTCAATAAAAGGTTAAGCATGATTTTCAGAGAGGGTATCAGAAGTGTTCTCAGGTATCCTTAGGGTGCCAGGTAGGGTGCCAGGTAAACATGAGTGATTCCCCAGGATATGGAGGGGACCGGTAAAGACAGACAGCAGTTGCGGTATAAAGACAAAAAAGGAAAAAAAAACATTATTTTGCAAGAGTCACATATTTCTCAATCAGAAGCAAAAAAATACATTCCCCATAATATTCGCTGCACCGTGACTAGAAGTGGATGGGGTTTCAGTATTTTGCAAGAGCATAGTGGCCAAGTGGGTGAATGAGTCATCACATCTGTAGAAAAGCATCGCTTTTGCTTTATCCTGTCTTTACTTTATGGGCCCAAGAAACAGCCATGGTGTTATTTAAAACTTTAATTCTGGAAGAGTCTCCTCTGCCTAAGTGTTGTCTGTGGATTTCAGAGTTGTTATAGACAAAAATCTGGTTAGGTCTTATCTTAGATTTTTCACGGGAGTGGTCACATCTATGGTTACTTTTATCATTTAATGAGTGACTTAATGTTTACATTAGTGAAACAAAGAAGAACACAACAGGGAAGATTTACGAGAAAGTGCCGCAGTGCGGCAACGCAAACTCTTTGGCAGCCCCACGCTGCAGCACTTTCAAAGCACAGGAATTAACATATTTATAATAATATGTCGCATTCCTGTGGCTTCCCCAGCGCTGGTGGACAAACAGCTGCCATGCGTCTGCGCAGGCACCCTTGCACCATGGTGCAAGGATGCCTGCGTCATTAGGACATTGTTTTTGTGCTGGAAGGGGCACCTTCCTGCACAAAAACAATCACTACAGGCATTTTCTTCTTTCAGTGTGTGATGTAGAATGCAGCACACATTGAAAGAGGAAAAAAACGAGGATAAATGAAAATATTTCTCCTCGTTGCACCTTGCTACGCCACCCCTAGGGTGGGGTAGCATTCTGACGCCTTTCCAGGTTTTCGATTCTTTGTAAATCTGGAAATGTGTCTTGTTCCCTGGGTGCTGCGTGGGAACACCAACAGCAACATCCATTGAACGCCCCTTTCACACAAAGTGTTGCGTGTAAAGGGGTCGTATTTACAAGGACAGGAAAGGTCAGGCAGGGTGGCTTTTCCTGTCCTTGTAAATCTGGGGCTGTGAAATGCGCAGCCATTGCACCAAGAAAAGTGGCGTACCGGTTGCACTAGGGGCTTGTAAATCTGCCTCAACGTTTTTCAAAACTGTAGTAGGGAAACAGATCCACCATTTTTTCCCACTTGCCAGTCACAAAACTTCAAGCATACATCATTTAATCTTTGCTGCATCTCACATATACCAAAACAGGAGAACTCCGCAGCCTTGGTGGGCAGGGGGCTGTGAAGGTACACCTGGAAATGGAGAGATGCTGGGAGGGAATACATACATTTTTAATTAAGCATGAGTTGAATATCTCTACTTTTTTCAGTATTCACAAAGGGATTTATGAGCAGTATCTGTACGCCTTTGAAGGTTCCGCACGTGGGGTGGAAGTTCCACCCCGAGTTTGGATACTCTGCATAAGTGCGGAACCTCTACAGCCGTAAAGATACTACTGGTAAGTCCATTTGTGAATACTCCAAAAAATAGTAATATTAGACTTTTGGCCTAAGTTAGACTTTGTGAGTCTGGCCCAAAGTGTTCTACTTAATATTGTGTTTAAAATATTGTCACTCTTTTATATCGTAATACAGTGGTGTCATCTAGATCATGGGATATTTTATCACTGGTAAAAAAATTATTTTTTTCACTCATTTTGAATATAGTTGTAGTTATTATTGAATTTTTAAACATCATAGTATATAATGTTGTTTGAGTGGTTTATTTATTAAGTAATTAGTAGTATAATAAATGTTACTTCTTTTTTTCTTATGTATGTTCAATCAATCAATAAACTTTATTCGACCTTGTATAAAAAGATCATAAACGTACAATAATTCATGAAAAACAAGTTTAGTGACATAATAAATTCCTATACAATTCAGTTGTTAGCCAAAAATATATGTCTCTTTGAAAACAATCACAGTTTAAGATAATATAAGGCCTCTTCTTCTTCTCGATAATACAGCCTTAAGAAACCTTGCTAGAGCCACACATGTAAACTGGTTAGGAAGTGATTGCAAGTATAAAAATGCCGGTCTGCATCGCTTAAAATTTAAAGATTTCAAAATAGGGACAATAAAAGATCTCCTCAGGTCAGTATAAAATTTACAAAAGAAAAAATGTGAATTGTTGATTGTTTGGACATATACTATCACATGGACATAACACTAAGTACTTTGACCAATTATTAACACTTGGAAATGTCGTCAGGCGATAGTAAATATCTTATCTAAAAAGAGTTAAAACAAATGTGTCTTTTGCATTTAAAACGTTAAAAAGATACGGTTGTATTGAGCAAGTGGTTAAAATCATTTGGTTATGCTGGTCTGAAGGTTTAGTTGATTCCACTGATAGTTTCAGATCTTCAAGGTGATTTAGACACTCTAATTTAAGTGCTTTCCTAGTAATGGTATTCAGGGAATCCGGTTGTTAAAAAAATTCTGGGTGACTAATATCTACAATAAATTTCTTAATGTACTTTATCCAAAGAACATTTAATATGTGATCGGAGTCACAACAGTCCTTGACCAGAGAGCGATTGAATTCCAGCTGGTCCGAGGTAGAGTGCTTGTGCCAAAGAAGGACTGGCTGAATTCTTATCAAGTCGATTAGATATTTAGTACCCAGTTCAGAGCGGCACATGACATTTTAACTGCTAGATAGGAGTGGCAAAATATTTTTTAAAGCATTTTCAATCACCTTAAATGGTTCCAGTTTCATATAACCCCACAACTCTGAGCCATACATTGCGACAGTTCTTTATTTTGCATTGTAAATCTTTAACATTTCTCTCGGCTGTGTACAACCTATTTTCCTTGCAAAATTACACAAAGCCACAATGGATCTGATAAATTGCAATTTTTTGACTTAATGGCGCTTTTCCAATTCCTCTTGCAGTCAAATAAAATACCCAAATAGGTCAATGTAGGAGTTAGAGGAATTATATCTTGCTCTACACAAATATTGCGAATTTTAGTAAAGCTTCTGCCTACCTTCATACCGTAAGTTTTACTGATGTTAAGTTTCAGCCCCAGATGATCCTTAAAGTGCACAAAGTTATCCAGAAGTTGCTGTAGGGCCTGTGGGGTACGTGCCATAAGGACCGCTGCATCCGTGTAAAGTAGGACTGTAATAGGATGTTGTTTAATTTGTGGCAAATCCAAACGTAAGTTGGCTAGGGTGTCGCCTAGGTTATTAACATATAGGTTAAACAAGAATGGTGCAAGCATGCACCCGTGATGAACTCCTTTTTCGATATTGAAAGTACGGGTGCATTTGCCCTTAATACCAAAGAAAACCCTGGCACGGCTTGTGGAATATAGGTGTCTCAATAAGCTAATGATTGCATGGTCAATTCCCAAAGAGGTCATAACGGACCAAAGTTTGTCGTGGATTACGGAATCAAAAGCAGTTGAGAGATCGACAAAAATTAAAAACAAGTTACCTCCTTTAATGCGGGCGTATTTAGTCATGATCAGGTTTAAGTTGAGGGCTTTGTCTATGGTCCTTGAACCTTTTCAGAAGCCATATTGTAAGTCAGAAAATATGTTATTAGCATCCCCCCAACTTTGGAGTCTACTTAAAATTATATGGCCCACCACGACCTTAACCAGAGAATCTAACAAGGAGATGGGCCTATAATTAGCAGGTGAATCATGGTCTCCTTTTTTATATATTGGCACTATGTGGGACTCAGACCATGGGGAGGGAAACCCTATACTCTGAAATGATTTAAAAACAATGGTCAAAAGAGGACCCCAATGCTCCAAATTAGCTTTAAACAGGTCGATGGAAACCCCATCAGGCCCGAGGCTTTACACCCCCCTTACTCGAACTTAAGGCCAGGGTAACTTCTTCCAATGAGCAATTGAGATCTGGCCAATCATGTTCCTCGCTGGGAGACGTATTATTCATCAATGGGACCTCTTTTATCTTATTTCCAGCACACTTTGTAGGGTCTGAGTATAGTTTAGAGAAATGTGATACCCATTCACTGCCACCTCTACTTTACCCTTGTCATCCTTACTAAAAAAGGTGTGTTAACTACACACCAAAATGCGGTAGGGTCATTATTGCCACTGGCCTCATACAGTTTGTCCCAAGCCTCTGTTTTGAAACTTCTTCTATGACTTTCTATTGCAAGCTTGTACAGACGGCTCTTACGTTGGACCTCCAAAGGATAGGTGTACACTTTAACTCCAGTTTTAGGTTTTTATGTGCCTCTGAACAAGCATGATCAAACCATGGTTTCCTGATTACTTTACTACCATTGTGGTGTACCAATAGGCCTGCCTTAATTGCTTTATTAATTTTATCAAATGATTCCATAATGGCGGCAGGCTCTGATGAATCATCGAGACACATATCAAAGGCATTTTTTTGTTCGTAGAATAAATTCTTTAGATAACCATTAGGTTCGACCATGGACAACCTTAATGCATAACCATTAGTACGTGATAATTCTATATTCTCTACAGACATAGTAAAATGGCAAACCCCTTGTTTTATTAGGCTACCAGAGTTTAACATGATACCCTGTGGGAAATGATCACTTATTGCTAAGTTATGAATTTTAAAATCTGTTACTAGACCCGAGTAGCGGTAGGGGAACAAAATAAAACCAATAACACTTTTCCCATACCTCCATTGTACAATAGTTGGACTGGTCCCAAATTTGTTACTGAAACCCAGATTGTGTTTAGAAATGACTTTGTTGAGTTTTTAACCATAATCAGAGTGTAAGAAGTGCGTAAGGTCATCGTTTGTTGGAGAGATAAGGCCACAATTTGCACAATTTGATGTTAAAATCCCCTACCCACACCAACAATTTGTTCCCATTCCCCATGTTTAGTATTACTACAAGGTCAGCATTGAGTTGATCCAAAATATACAATATGTCAGAGTCACAGGCATTATTGTAAAAGTTAATTATAAACAAAGAAATAGAACCTGGGAATTTGACAAAAACAATTTGTTAGATATTGTTTGGGTATTTTGTGATTAACGTAGAGGAGATCAGATCGTTAGACACATAAATGCATATACCCCCTTAGCTCTGCCATGACTCGAAGGAACTGCTGATAAATTAAATGTTTTGTACCCATTAAAATGGATTGATTCCACAACCCAGGTTTCCTGAAGGCAAAAAATGTTTCAACCAGTTATAAATTCTAGCCAATCAGGTAAATTGGATTTATTGCGAAGCCCCGCAACATTCCAACTTAAAACACTAATCATATTTGGGTCCTGAGTTAGACAGTCCAGACTGCTCTTATCTCATCCCTATGCATTGGTTGAACTTCAGATGGTAGAACCTCCAATACAACCCCCTCTGATGGTAGACTATTAGCAGTTGCTAGTGGGGTAAGGGAATCCTTAACTGCAGGTTCACCCACTACTATGTCCGTCTGAAGTAAATCTACCCCAGTAAGTCTTGAAAGACAATCATATCTAGTAGATGTAGGGATGGATTATATTGAGTTAACTAGATTGTGCAAATTTGGACCTAGTAGTGGAAGGCCTGGTTGTCGTAAAGAAAGTCATTGTGTCTCAAAAGACAGCTGATTTAACAATAGTGATGGTGGTCTATAAAATAATCCAAGTGGTAGAACTAGGATCTGATTTGGAGGTAGCAACTTTAGATTTTTATTATCCAGAATCACTCTGACTAGTGCTGCAGTTTCAAAGGAGAGCACCAGTCAATCACCATGGAACTTCTTGGGTCCCCTGCCAACCCACTGTACCCGTCTTGCCATATTAAAATCCTCAAAAAGGACTGCCCCCATCCCGATCCTGGAATGTAACCAGTTGAGAGATTTGTTTCTCAACTAGTCCCATTTTTCTAGTGTGTGACTGCCTATGGTCGAGATATTGGCAAGTATAACCACATATGGGGTAGCAGCAGGAGGAAGATCTAAACAATCATTCACATGTAGAGGATTGTTATTATGGGTAGAGTGAATAGTGGAAGGAACCATCAAGGGGATATTGGGCGTGGGGACTACTGGAGGTTCCTGGTTAATGTAACTGTCAGCGTCATTCCCTTGCGCTATGTAGGGCTGTTGTGGGATATTGGACAATTGTTGAGTAGAAGGCTCAGGATTCTCTATACCAGATTGTTGTTGCAGAGAGAGGTACATGGGAGGTGGAGGTACTGCTCTTATTGTTTACCCTGGTAAAAGCGTTTGGCTCACTTTGGGAATTAACTGCACCTAGTCGCTTAATGCAAGATAACATAGCACATTCAATAGCTTTCAATCTGTCAGTAAGACTGCAAACTACTGTTTTGATGAGGTCAGTCAGAGCTTGTATGGATGATAACAATGAAGGGCAGTCCTGTGGTGCAGTGGGTATTTCTTTTTTGGCAGCTCTCGATGGTTTGGAGATATCTACTGACTTCTGTACTGGCCTCTTCTTAACTAAAGTTGACCCGCCAGATAAGACCACTGCGGGGTTCATGGAGCAGTTCTTTGAGGACTTTTGATGTTTAGAAGGGGGATGACTGTTCAAAAGGTTCATGGTACCTATTAAAGATGAATTATGTGCATGCTCTTTGCTGTCTTTAGATGAAATGCCAGGATCCTTGGGCAGAGATTCAATTGTTTGAGCTGTGTTAGTAGTAATTAAACCAGGAGTTGCCAGATTGGGGACACTCTCAGAGCAACTAGTTAAGATTTTTTCTACCCTTAGAATTTGCTTTTCTATTGGCCCCATTGCCCCAGTTATGTAGTTCATAATAGACTGCCTAGACTTAGATGGCGACTTTGTAGTTGATGAGCTCGGATTGTTTTCTTTTCCCCATTTCAGGCTGTAATTGTGTCTCTAAGTGAGGCCAAATTAAATCGTAAGAACCAAAGGATTGTGAGAATTTATGTATAAACAGAGACTACTAATAAATGAAAAGCTTACAGTACTTACAGTACTATTGGTTGTTACTGCGTAGAGACGGGATAGCAAGCCAATCATATGACCTTCCTGGGGCATGGGACCAAGAGGGGGGGCCCGCCCTGCCTCCTCCTGGCTCTGACGGGCGCAGACGGGCCAGCGACGCGGCTTTAAGTGCCTCTGGGCGTGAAGAGTGTTACGTTGGCGCCTCCTGTCGCGAAGAGATATGGGGTCTTTAGTCCCCCAAGGCTGTTGGTGACTGGTAGAATGTGGCTGTATGTTATTTTGTTTGTACATATTTTAGGAGTGAGTTGTAGGGTTAGTAGCGGAAGTGTTTTTTATTTTTTGTGTTAATATTTGTATGTTCCTGTTTTAATTATTTTTGTTTAAATTGTACTTTTAAAAACTTTTTAGTGTATTTACTAATTAAAATGTTTTCTAATGGGGGAGAGGCCTAGAGACTAAGATTGCATAGGAAATAGGCACAGGTTAGTGCACCACTATGGGGATAAAGGACACTTGACTACCCTCCTGGAGCCCTCGAGATTACCGGACCTGGTCACCTGATACCTGGCCCTACACAGGAATGCTGGAGAAACCAAGCCTGTACCTGACTGCTGAAGGCCTGATATGTTGATGGGCCTGCTGCACTACTGGGGATCAAGCACTGAGGGAGAGCATTGAGGTAAAATAACAGAGTTCTGTAACTGTAACCTGGAATACCCTCTGCATGGCCCACCAGTGTGGATCATTAGACCTGTAGAATCTGAAGAAGGTAGACCCCACCCACAGCAGCGGTATGCGAATTTGGGAGAGGACACCGGGTTGAGGCAGCAGAGCGGTGTGTCAGTGAATTGGGGGTCCTCCATGTTGCATTGCCTACTGATGTAGAAATTGAGCCTGTCTGGTCTGGCTGCGGCAGGGTCCTCTCTCTCCCAGCCAACATAAAAGTAGTCGGGGCATAGGTGGTTATCAGCCCATGCAGCTGAGGAAGTTACCATTTTGAAAAATTGCCATGGAAGACACTCTCCAGAAGTAAATCCTCGCTGAAGACCATATTCTGCAGGGAGAGATAAATAGCAGAGGAGGAAACAAGAGGAGTGGACTCCTAATAGCCCTAGTCAGCTGTATGATTCCCCTTCCAAATCCTTGCAGGAGATGTGGCCCAACTTGTGACTGCGGAGGCTTAAAGTTCTGGGCGCACAGTACTGCCTTGAAGGAAGGAAGGCAAGGCCGCCAAGTCTGATGCGAAAATGGAGCGCTATACAAAAGCCCAGAGGAGTAAAAGTGCAGAACCCAGGTGAATGTCAACAGCAACCAATGCCAAAGACCAATCACCGTCTGCTAAACTGATCGTGCAAACTGTTAAACCTGGCATCTTTTGGCATGGATTTCCCTGTCTTTTTGCTTTTAGCCTCCTGTTTTTTATGTATTGAACTTTGTTTTTGTTAGGGTTAGGACTCTGAGCACTTTACCGCTGCTGACCAGTGCTAAAGTGCAAGTGCTCTGTGTCTAAAAGTAATGGCATCTGGTTTCTCCATGATTGGCATATTCGATTTACTAGCAAGTCCCTAGTACAGTGCCCAGGACCTGTAAATCAAAAGTAGGCCCACGGTAGGCCCAGTGGCAATGTATTGAACAGTAGGACATGTACTTTAAAATGTTACATCTCCTGATAGTGAAACAGTGCTAAATTCATTTTTCACTGCCGCAAAGTCTATCTTTCCCATAGGTTAGCATTGGAGCTGCCTTGTAAAACTTTACAAGTGTATCTTCCAATTGGGAGCAGATAGAACATTGGAGTTTGGTGTCTCTAGACTCAAAATTTTAAAATGCATCTTTTAGTGAAGTTGGTTTTTAAATTGCTGGTCTGAAAATGCCACTTTTAGTGAAGTTGGCATTTTCTTACTTTAACCATTCTGTGCCTCATCATGTCCCTAGAATACACATCTAGGTTGGATAACAACTGGGCTTTGTGAATTTACTCTAGACAGTGACACACAAAGGGAGCTGAGGTGTGCCCTGTATATCCTGATGGCCCATTACCAGGCTGATGGGTCTTCCTGAGCTATAGTTTGGATGGAGTTGACACATCCACCTGAATAGGCCTGTGCCTGTCCCCACACAGAGAGCTCCCTACCCCCATTGGGTGTCTGGAGCCAGAGCCAGGAAGGTCAGGGTCTTGTGCAGTACAAAGATTTATTTTACGTCTCTCTTCTTCAAAGGCTAAAATGGATATAAGTGTCTGACACTATATACTCAGAACACTTCTGAACTGAGGACATTCTGCCAGGAAGAACAGCTATTGTGCTGCCAGGGGGGACTTTCATTTTGCTATTTGATTTGCTGTGTTGGTTTACTGCTTCTGTTCTTGATGTCTTGACTTGTGCATTTTGAATTTTTGTCGTTTTGGTCTTGTTTTACTCTGATAAATATTGGCTATTTTTCAAAACTGGTGAGTAGTACTTTTGTGGTGTTTTCACTGTGTGTGTGTATCTGTGAGGGTGTGTGTGTGTGTATGTGTGTGTGTGTCTGTGACGTAAGAGTAGTCTCATACCTGACGACTTGTGGATTGCAGAGGGGTTGGTAAGTAACATAGGTGTGGCGAGAGCTGGGGGCACAGTGACAGGTGAAAGAAGGTGAAGAGGTCTTGAGTGAGGTGGAAAGTAGAGTCAGGACGGGATGTAGGAGGAGCCTAGGCAGGGTGGGTTGGGCCAGAGAACAGTGACATAGAGAACAGGTGTAGGAGGAGAGCAAGGGTGGGTGGGGTCCCAGGGGCTAAGAAAGGATCTTAGATGGAGGAAGAGCCTAGGGCAAGTCAGGGGAGAGAGTAGGGATGAGAGCCGAGTGGGGCACAATGTGGGAACTCATGATGTGGTTCTCTAGCCAAAATATTAGGTGATTATATAGGGTGTGACATATGGTGGGGAACCCCAAAATCTTTTTTACTGCACCTCCTACACTCTCTGAATTGGGGGGCAATCAAATGTAAGGGAGCAGTATTTAAAGGGGTTGGGTTGCATTATAAAGGGTGATGGGGCACAGGTTGACATGGATTCTGGGCAACATTTGAGGGGCTACCCAAAGTTTTTATTGCTTCCCTCCGCCTTTATGGGTTGTGCACCAAAAGGATAGGGGCAACTGGGAGGCTAAGTGGCAAACAGGTTCAGGACAGCTACTATTACCAACGATGAGGGGGTACTATACATACCTACTGCAGGTATGGTATTGAAAGGTACAAGGAGCATGTGGTGATATTTTTGCAGGCTGGGCTCCCAAAGATTTGACTGCCTCCCTCCCCTCTGTGCAGCATGTAATAGGGATCCTTGGGAAATTTCGATTGAATGCAGATAGTATAGATTCCAGCTAGAAATCAGAGAGCACTAAGATTTGCTAGATAAAGGGGGCAGTGGAGCAGATGAATGAGACAGGGAAAGGATACCAGTGACAATTGGTTGTATGTGTCATAGAGAATAATCATGGCATGCAAATAGGCAGCAGTGCATAAACTGGCAGTGTCTGTTGAGAGTTTAGCACGCTCTTCAATTTATTTTTGATGCGGCGCGCAGCTGACTTCAGGCAGGAAATTTGAACCGTTCGCGTTCCCGAAATTGCAAAAATTGCAATTCTGCACAAGAAATCAACCGCAGGAAGCATAAACCTTCTGAAAATGATGATTTTTATCAGAATAACTCATCAGATTGACATTTGGCTGCACTTTTTGGTGCCAGGAGTCCATTTTTGGGGGGGGGGGGGGGGGGGGTGGGAGGAAGGAAGTGCCCCAGAGTCTCCAACTTCCTGTTCCTGTCCAGCAGGCTCCTCCCAGTGATTTGTCCATGTCCTGGTCACTTTTGATTTGGATCTGGAGCTGGAAGGATTACTTTTTGTGGCTGCTGCTGGATATTTGTATTTGAGGACTTTTTGGACTTTGGAGTTTGGATCACTTTTGGACTTGAGATTTTACAAGTAAGTTGGTGTTGTTTGTTTGGGGCACTGCAGTTGAGGCAACTACAGTTTTAAAACTTTTTTCACAACTTTAAAAAAATATATATTGTGGGTAGCCACAGTATCCAGTAGGCCCAGGGTTAGTCATGGGTGCATGATACAACTGTTTCTGTGATTTATTTTTAAACTTAATTCTCATTTATGTCATGGAATTTTAGCTCACTGTTATATGTTGATATTTTTTAAATTTTGGGGTGCCTGTAAAGCCACACTAGCCAGTAGGCCCAGGTGTAGTGAGTGGTGCATGGACCTAGTCTTTCTGTGGGGTGTCTTGAATTTAAACATCATTGAGGGCATGGATGGCATTGGATTGTGGTGATTTTTGTGTGCTTTTCAACTTTTTGGGGTGTTGTTGGGGCCTGGCCATGTGGGTGGGGGCCATTTTGAGGCCTGGTCCAGGCAGGGCCTGGCCATGTGGTGGGGATCAAGGGGCCATTTTGAAGCCAGGCAGTGTGCTCAGGCCTGCACCAGTTTCCCTTGCTTTTAACCATTATGCCCAGGGGTACTCAGTGGTGCATGGACCTAGTCTTTCTGTGGGGTGTCTTGAATTTAAACACCATTGAGGGCATGGATGGCATTGGATTGTGGTGATTTTTGTGTGCTTTTTGACTTTTTGGGGTGTTGTTGGGGCCTGGCCATGTGGGTAGGGGCCATTTTGAGGCCTGGTCCAGGCAGGGCCTTGCCATGTGGAGGGGGTCAAGGGGCCATTTTGAAGCCAGGCAGTGTGGTCAGGCCTGCACCCAGTTTGCCTTACTTTCAACCATTATGCCCAGGGGTACTCAGTGGTGCATGGACCTAGTCTTTCTGTGGGGTGTCTTGAATTTAAACATCATTGAGGGCATAGATGGTATTGGATTGTGGTGATTTTTGTGTGCTTTTCGACTTTTTGGGGTGTTGTTGGGGCCTGGCCATGTGGGTGGGGGCCATTTTGAGGCCTGGTCCAGGCAGGGCCTGGCCATGTGGTGGGGGTCAAGGGGCCATTTTGAAGCCAGGCAGTGTGCTCAGGCCTGCACTCAGTTTGCCTTGCTTTTAACCATTAATCCCAGGGGTACTCAGTGGTGCATGGACCTAGTCTTTCTGTGGGGTGTCTTGAATTTAAACATCATTGAGGGCATGGATGGTATTGGATTGTGGTAATTTTTGTGTGCTTTTTGAATTTTTGGGGTGTTGTTGGGGCCTGGCCATGTGGGTGGGGGCCATTTTGAGGCCTGGTCCAGGCAGGGCTTGGCCATGTGGTGGGGGTCAAGGGGCCATTTTGAAGCCAGGCAGTGTGCTCAGGCCTGCACCCAGTTTGCCTTGCTTTCAACCATTATGCCCAGGGGTACTCAGTGGTGCATGGACCAAGTCTTTCTGTGGGGTATCTTGAATTGAAACATCATTGAGGGCATGGATGGCATTGGATTGTGGTGATTTTTGTGTGCTTTTTGACTTTTTGGGGTGTTGTTGGGGCCTGGCCATGTGGGTGGGGGCCATTTTGAGGCCTGGTCCAGGCAGGGCCTGGCCATGTGGTGGGGGTCAAGGGGCCATTTTGAAGCCAGGCAGTGTGCTCAGGCCTGCACCCAGTTTGCCTTGCTTTCAACCATTATGCCCAGGGGTACTCAGTGGTGCATGGACCTAGTCTTTCTGTGGGGTGTCTTGAATTTAAACATCATTGAGGGCATGGATGGCATTGGATTGTGGTGATTTGTGTGTTCTTTTCGACTTTTTGGGGTGTTGTTGGGGCCCGACCATGTGGGTGGGGGCCATTTTGAGGCCTGGTCCAGGCAGGGCCTGGCCATGTGGTGGGGGTCAAGGGGCCATTTTGAAGCCAGGCAGTGTGCTCAGGCCTGCACACAGTTTGCCTTGCTTTCAACCATTATGCCCAGGGGTACTCAGTGGTGCATGGACCTAGTCTTTCTGTGGGATGTTTTGAATTTAAACATCATTGAGTGCATGGATGGCATTGGATTGTGGTGATTTTGTGTCCTTTTTGACTTTTTGGGGTGTTGGTGGGGCCTGGCCATGTGGGTGAGGGCCATTTTGAGGCCTGGTACAGGCAGGGCCTGGCCATGTGGTGGGGGTCAAGGGGTCATTTTGAAGCCAGGCTGTGTGCTCAGGCCTGCACCCAGTTTGCCTTGCTTTTAACCATTAATCCCAGGGGTACTCAGTGGTGCATGGACCTAGTCTTTCTGTGGGGTGTCTTGAATTTAAACATCATTGAGGGCATGGATGGCATTGGATTGTGGTGATTTTGTGTCCTTTTTGACTTTTTGGGGTGTTGTTGGGGCCTGGCCATGTGGGTGAGGGCCATTTTGAGGCCTGGTACAGGCAGGGCCTGCCCATGTGGTGGGGGTCAAGGGGCCATTTTGAAGCCAGGCTGTGTGCTCAGGCCTGCACCCAGTTTGCCTTGCTTTTAACCATTAATCCCAGGGGTACTCAGTGGTGCATGGACCTAGTCTTTCTGTGGGGTGTTTTGAATTTAAACATCATTGAGGGCATAGATGGTATTGGATTGTGGTGATTTTTGTGTGCTTTTTGACTTTTTGAGGTGTTGTTGGGGCCTGGCCATGTGGGTGGTGGCCATTTTGAGGCCTGGTCCAGGCAGGGCTTGGCCATGTGGTGGGGGTCAAGGGGCCATTTTGAAGCCAGGCAGTGTGCTCAGGCCTGCACCCAGTTTGCCTTGCTTTCAACCATTATGCCCAGGGGTACTCAGTGGTGCATGGACCAAGTCTTTCTGTGGGGTGTCTTGAATTTAAACATCATTGAGGGCATGGATGGCATTGGATTGTGGTGATTTTGTGTGTTTTTTTACTTTTTGGGGTGTTGTTGGGGCCTGGCCATGTGGGTGGGGGCCATTTTGAGGCCTGGTACAGGCAGGGCCTGGACATGTGGTGGGGGTCAAGGGGCCATTTTGAAGGCAGGCAGTGTGCTCAGGCCTGCACCCAGTTTGCCTTGCTTCCACCCATTATGCCCAGGGGTACTCAGTGTTGCATGGACCTAGTCTTTCTGTGGGGCGTCTTGAATTTAAACATCATTGAGTGCATGGATGGCATTAGATTGTGGTGATTTTTGTGTGCTTTTCGACTTTTTGGGGTGTTTAACTGATGTTCCTCTGGCTTCCATTGCTTTTAGGTGCACAAAAGAACCACCAGTGCCAGGAAGAAGTCCTGCAGCGGTGTGTGCAGCACAACGTCACGTGATGTCACGTGTGGCCATAGACAAGACAACTCTGCAATTCGTGCAACTGCAGCCTGCTAATCTGACATCTGAAGAAGATGGCCCCAAAGAATGGTGGCCGTAGCGCCTCAGCGAAAAAAGTTGCCAGTGCCACTGCCAGTAAGAAGGAGCAGAAGAAGCAAGTGGCACCACCTACCAAGGAGACTGATGTGCCCAACGACACCTTTTTTGGGAGAAAAAAAACTACGCCTGCAGCAGCAGCGGTGTCCGCCGGGGACCAAGCTGGAAGCAGCACCTCCGCTTCATTGGGCTCAGTGCCACCACGCCAAGTTAGGTCCAAGACCATGAGTGCTGCTGCAGCAGCCACTTTGGTTGTTCAATCACCATCGACCAGTGATGTTGGCTCATCACAAGAAAGTACCATCCAATCAACGCCGGGTGTAACTCAACTGACGAGTGTTCAACAACCACAGCCGCAACGACAACCACAGGTGCAACTAGTACAAGCGCAAGTACATAGGCAAGGAGAGGCGCAAGGAGTGGTGCAAGTAGAGGCGCAAGGAGAAGCGCAAGGAGAGGCCCAACAGAGGCGCAAGGAGATGTGCATGGAGAGGTGCAACTAGAGGTTCATGGAGCGGCACAACTGCCTACAACGCTTGTTCCTCCAGAAGTAGGGGCACATCAGGAAATTGATATTCAAGCGTTATCATCCGAGGAAGCCACTCCTCCTGAGGATGATCCATTGTCTTCCAGATCCCTACCAAGAATAATGTCAAGGAGGGCTACTACTACTACTACAAGTTCTTCTTCAAGCCCCCTTCATTCTGATGACCTTGATCCTGATTGGAACCCACAAATGCAGTCTGAGAGTGAGGCATGCCATGAGCTGACAAAGGTAGCTAAGCCTAAAAGGGAGGTTCCCGCAAGGCTTCGACTTATGTGTGATAACGACGAACAAGAGGTGGTCTCTTCTGGTGCTGATGAACAGTCTGACGACGACCCAGTCATCACAGACATCACTCCAGCCCCAGCGTGCATGGAGCAGACAGACATTTTCATCCTATCCCTAATGGCTGCTGATCGGGATGTGGGCGGCGTGGCACTGGTACCACCAACAACGCAGTTAACTACAACACCAACACGACCTACAGCTTCCATCTTTTTTAGTCAGAAGTGCCGGCAGGGACCTCCATCCAGCTCGACCTCCATTACCTCAAGTAGTGGTGCTGTAAGTGAACAACAGAAAATAATTCAGCCACACCCATCCTCCACTTCATCTGGCATTGAAAGTCAAAGTAGCACCTCCACCACCAGCAGACATCACCAGTCCCCAGTTTGGGACTTCTTTACTGTTAGCGCAAAGGCGGAAAACATGGTCGTTTGTTCGATTTGTAAAGTATCCGTTAGTTGGGGTAAGCTTGGTCCCAACTATGGTACCGGAGGCCAGAGAGGTCTTCTCAAAAAACACCACCCTATCCAGTGGTATGCGCACCTAAGTAAGATTTAGAAAGTCCAAAGTAGAACTGATCCAAATGTATCCATTCACATTGCATCTGATGCTGACAAGGGGCTGATTGTGCAGGGGGGAAGTCAAGAATCGAGCGACATTTTTTCTGGTACACCCAGTACCCCTGGCAGCAGCACTGCAGTGGTAGCGCCCACACCCTCTACCCCTGCAACATGTATGAGGCACACTAAGAGTCTGGGACAGACACCAATGCAAAAAAGTCCATCAATGAGCCTAACTGGTTTGAAATCTGCATCATCATCATCATCACGTAAAATGGTCCAGCCCACCACTAGAAGCATGCTTTGGTCGGAGGCGCCATTTGAACACAACCACCCAACGGTACATCTGTATAATGCAAAGCTGGCTAAAATGCTAGTGTTGAACCTTCTCCCTTTTTCTTTCGTGGAAGGGGTGGGGTTTCTAGAATTTGTGGCAACAGTCTGCCCTAAATGGAAGATTCCTAGCCGGTCCTATTTTGCCAGAGTTGCTGTTCCAGCACTACATCAGGATGTGCTGGAGGTGATTGGGGCAGCTTTGCAGAAGAGTGCTGTTCACACTATCCACTTGATAACAGACATGTGGACCAGTTGCCAAGCCCTTGATTACATGTGCATCACTGCACAATGGGTCTCTTTTGCAGGGTTTAGAGACAAGTCAAGTGCAGGTGATTGACCTGGACACACTTTTTCAAGCTACTCGGAAACATGCAACATTAGCCATGTTTGCCATGGAGAAAACTCATACTGCACCTAACCTTTTGGAGGAGTTTGATAGGAAGGTCTCTGAATGGCTGCATCCAAGAAATCGCATAGTTGGTTATGTTTCCACGGATAATGGCAGTAATATAGTTAAGGCCATGCAGCAAGGTGACTATTTCAGAGTGCTGTGTTTGGCGCACAGTATTAACATTGTGGTGCAAGATTTCTTGAAAAATGAAAACACAGTCAGCAAGTTACTGACCACCTGCCGAAGAATCTGCACACATTTCAGCCATTCTTTTAAGGCCCGGAAGCAGCTGAGGGGCATTCAACATGAACGTAGACTGCCAGTCAAAGGACTTATCCAGGAGGTGGCAACACGTTGGAACTCAACCTTTTGCATGCTTGAGCGTCTGTCTGAGCAGTGCATGGTAATCAATGAGTATGTCTTTTGAGGGTTCTATTATGAAAGACATGAGGCTAGAGTTGGAGGAATGGAAGCTAGTTAAAAGCCTGACAGACATGCTTCGTTCTTTTGAGGTCTTCACGCGTGAAGTCAGCAGGGAGGACTGTTCTTTGGGCAAAGCTATCCCATTGTTGGTCATGCTAGAGCACCAACTGAAGGCGGTGTCTTCAACGTTCAGAGATGATGCTGAAAAACAAGACGCATATCAGTTGGCAGAGAGGTTATTAAGCCACCTAGTTGACAATGAAAGGCTTAAAAACTTACATACAGAACAACATTACATTTGTGCCACTATTCTGGATCCACGGTACAAAAATGTAGTGGCCAGCCAATCATTCATTCCTTTTGATGAAGCAGATGTTTCAAAGTACAAGCATTGGCTAGCAGTGTAAGCCACTTGGTTCGAAAAAGTTCGTCAGAAAATTCGAGGAGCCGGCAGAAGTCCAACTGAATCATCAGGCCATCCGGCGTCAAGTTCCACTTCTGAATCTGTGGGCGAAGGGAGTCACTTTCCCTAACAGCCGTTAACGACACCAGCAGCAACCGTATCATCATCCTCACCTGCACCAGGCCAATCCATAATATTGTCGGAAGCGGATTGGCTAACTCATCAAGGGTTTGCTCGTTCCAGTGCTGCAAAGGCCACACATGGTACGCAAAGTGAAGCAACCCTGGAGAACCTTGAGTAGATGGTGCAGGCCTATCTGGATGACCCAACAGAGGTCTTTGTTAATAAGAACCCATTGCTGTATTGGTACAGGAAAATGCCTCTATGGCCACTGATCACCAACCTGGCTCTAAATTATTTGTCTTGCCCACTCGCAAGCGTGTCTTCTGAACGTGTTTTCAGTGCTGCTGGTGCCATTGTAACTTCAAAAAGGACCCGCTTCTCACCGAAAAATGTGGAGAGGTTAACACTGATCAAGATGAATCAGCACTTCATACCACCAGATACAAAGTATGTGAATGCACGCAGGAAGAAGAGGACACCGACTTAGGTGACGGAAGTTCTTCTCTGTTAGCTGACCTACTCCCGTCTCAATTCATGGAGTTTGAGGACGAGCTCTACTTCCCTGACACCGAGGCCTGAAAATGACTTCCTTTTTTTCGTCCTAATTCACTTTTATTCCTGTGTGTCTTTCTTTGTTTTGCAACTTTTATCACAACAAAACTCTAATCACCTAATCACAACAAGTCCATCAGCAGCACAGTCTTCATCTTACATTCCTTATTGATTTGAAGGTGCCGCAGTCTGCATTCCTGAGGTTCACAAGTTCACAACTCAATCATGCTCCTCTATACTCCTCCTCCAGACTCCCCCTATCCATTTCCCTCAAGGCAGATGGATGGATTACGACGAGTCCCCTCAAGTGGGACTGAAATTACTGGCTGACTACATGCTTGCTGATTGCTGACAGAGTTACTTCTGATATTGACAGGAGAGGCTACCCTGTGGGCCCTCACTTTCCAAAGAAGATGCGGACAAAAAGTAGAACAGTTAATGAATAATTGAGAAGATGGCATGCAGTGGACAGCAATGGCTGTCTGGCTCTGATGAAACCAATTGCTGTTTATTTTTTGTGCATGAAATGATGAATCATATGTCTTGACTTAGTTATTATTTAATCTTTTACACAGCAATTGTAACTCATGTCAACTACTCTGTTTTTTTTTACCTTGTGTAATTCAAATTGTACTTCAAAATTAGGGGCCACTATGTTGCATTTCACAATATGCAAAATGTCATTGCAGCAGACTCACTTTCCAATATACCATGTTAATTGATTAAATAATATATATTTTTTCTTTACACTTACTCACTGGGATGGATGGATCATCAGCGTCAGTTTACGGAAGAACTATGGCCATTTAATGAGGGGCAAACAGGTAAACCAGTCTACAACAACTACTACAGCAGAACCACATGTCTGTCTATTCGTGGTATGTAGTGGCCGAGGGCGAGGCAGTGTGCTGTTGTTGTTATGCCAGGCAGAGTCCACTCCAGACAGCAGTTCATGTAAAATTGGGGCTATGTGGCTTGCTGCATACAATTAGATATGCTTTGTCTGTCTGACAAAGAGCCTAGGTATGCTACATCAGGTTGCTTCACTCAGTGGTGCCTGCCTTGACTGTCTACATGGCACTGCCTCAAGCTTGGGCCAAACATCCGTTATGTTTGCGAAATTTGCTGTTTTTCGGTATTTCGCAAGTCTCGCTAAATTACCAAAAAATCGCAAATTCTTGAGCGGAACGGATTTTTTGGCCCATGCTTGCGGCAGGGCCATGCAGACGGTCAAGGCAGGCACCACTGAGTGAAGCATCCTCCTGATGTAGCATACTTAGGCTCTTTGACACAGACAGACAAAGCATATCTAGGGTTTAGGGTTCAGTGCGATTTCCTAGGGTTTTCGGGTTTAAGTTGGTAGGGTTCCCGCTGAGTCTAGGGCTCAGGGCCCGATGCAGGCTCGTTTATAAAGATGTTGGCAAGGTTTATGGGGGGTTTGGTGTTCTTTGGTCCAGAATTGGCAGAATTTTGGCCTTTTTGGGTGTTTTGCGGGCGCGTGTGTTTGGGTGAAAACTAAGTGAAAACTAGTCATAGACCTTCTTCTTCTTCTTCTTCTTCTTCAAAGAGCGCAGTGGTTCGATTTTGTTCTGCCTTGCTGAGATTCTTCGGAATCGCTGGAACAAGTGTCCAGGTAAGTTTCAAGAGGATCGAAGTAGTGGAAGTGCTGAAAACAGCAATGTTTTGTGAACAGGGCGATTTGCCATGTTTTGAATATACCAGTTTTGCATGTTTTTGGGGGGGGTGTTTGGGGGTGTTCTAGATTTGTGGGGGTGGGTCTGGGGGTCTGGGAGCACTGCTGGGATAGTCTAATTTTGATTGCGAGTGGTTTGAAGAAAATCCATGGTGGAAAAGGGGGGTTTGGGCAAAGTTGCAGACAGCGTTTTGGCACAATTTAAACTGAGGCCTAGCAGTATTGCGTGTTTTTGGGGGGCTGTTTGGGCGTGTTCTAGATTTGTGGGGGGTCTGGGGGGTCTGGGAGCACTGCTGGGATAGCATAATTTTGATTGCAAGTGATTTGAAGAAAATCCATGGTGGGAAAGGGGAGTTAGGGCCTAGCTGCAGAGTGCACATGGAGTGATCTGGGAACTAGGCCTACATTTTTCTAAGTGCCTGTTTTTGCATTTTTGCTTTTTGCCTGTTTGGGGGTGTTCTGCTTTTTTGCGGGTGGCTGCAGGGGTCTTGGGGCATTGCTGGGAAGGTCTAATATTGGGCGCAAGTGGTTTGGACAAAATCCATGGTGAAAACATTTTTCACTTTTCAGACTTTTCGCTCACTTTTGTGTTTTCGGGGGGCTGCTTGGGGGGGTTCCTGGTTTTTGGGGGGGTTGGGGGTCTTGGAGCAATGCTGGGCTTGCCTAATGTCGGTTGCAAGTGGTTTGGAGAAAATCCATGGTGGAAAAGGGGAGTTATGGCCTAGTTGCAGAGCGCGTATGGAGTGATCTGGGAACTAGGCCTAAAATATTCTAAGTATGAGTTTTTGCATTTTTGCTTTTTGCCTGTTTGGGGGTGTTCTGCTTTTTTGCGGGTGGCTGCAGGGGTCTGGGAGCATAGCTGGGAAGATCTAATATCGGAATCAAGTGGTTTGGACAAAATCCATGGTGAAAAAGTTTTTCACTTTTCAGACTTTTCGCTCACTTTCGTGTTTTCGGGGGGCTGTTTGGGGGGGTTCCTGGTTTTTGGGGGGGTTGGGGGTCTTGGAGCAATGCTGGGCTTGCCTACTGTCGGTTGCAAGTGGTTTGGAGAAAATCCATGGTGGAAAAGGGGAGTTATGGCCTAGTTGCAGAGCGCGTATGGAGTGATCTGAGAACTAGGCCTAAAATATTCTAAGTATGAGTTTTTGCATTTTTGCTTTTTGCCTGTTTGGGGGTGTTCTGCTTTTTTGCGGGTGGCTGCAGGGGTCTTGGGGCATTGCTGGGAAGGTCTAATATTGGGCGCAAGTGGTTTGGACAAAATCCATGGTGAAAAAGTTTTTCACTTTTGTGTTTTCGGGGGGCTGCTTGGGGGGGTTCCTGGTGTTTGGGGGGTTGGGGGGCCTTGGAGCAATGCTGGGCATGCCTAATTTCGGTTGCAAGTGGTTTTAATAAAATCCATGGTTGGAAAGGGGAATTAGGGCCTAGCTGAAGAGCGCGCATGGAGTGATCTGGGAACTAGGCCTAAAATATTCTAAGTATGAGTTTTTGCATTCTTGCTCTTTGCCTGTTTGGGGGAGTTCTGCTTTTTTGCGGGTGGGTTGGCGGGTCTGGAGGCATAGCTGGGAAGGTCTAATATCGGAATCAAGTGGTTTGGACAAAATCCATGGTGAAAAAGTTTTTCACTTTTCAGACTTTTCTCTCACTTTCGTGTTTTCGGGGGGCTGTTTGGGGGGGTTCCTGGTTTTTGGGGGGTTGGGGGTCTTGGAGCAATGCTGGGCTTGCCTAATTTTGGTTGCAAGTGGTTTGGAGAAAATCCATGGTGGAAAAGGGGAGTTATGGCCTTGTTGCAGAGCGCGTATGGAGTGATCTGGGAACTAGGCCTAAAATATTCTAAGTATGAGTTTTTGCATTTTTGCTTTTTGCCTGTTTGGGGGTGTTCTGCTTTTTTGCGGGTGGCTGCAGGGGTCTGGGGGCATAGCTGGGAATGTCTAATGGTTTGGACAAAATCCATGGTGAAAAAGTTTTTCACTTTTCAGACTTTTCGCTCACTTTCGTGTTTTCGGGGGTTGTTTGGGGGGTTCCTGGTGTTTGGGGGGGTTGGGGTCTTGGAGCAATGCTGGGCCTGCCTAATTTTGGTTGCAAGTGGTTTGGAGAAAATCCATGGTGGAAAAGGGGAGTTATGGCCTAGCTGCAGAGCGCGTATGGAGTGATCTGGGAACTAGGCCTAAAATACTCTAAGTATGAGTTTTTGCATTTTTGCTTTTTGCCTGTTTGGGGGTGTTCTGCTTTTTTGCGGGTGGCTGCAGGGGTCTGGGAGCATAGCTGGGAAGATCTAATATCGGAATCAAGTGGTTTGGACAAAATCCATGGTGAAAACGTTTTTCACTTTTCAGACTTTTCGCTCACTTTCGTGTTTTCGTGGGGCTGTTTGGGGGGGTTCCTGGTTTTTGGGGGGTTGGGGGTCTTGGAGCAATGCTGGGCTTTCCTAATTTCGGTTGCAAGTGGTTTGGAGAAAATCCATGGTGGAAAAGGGGAGTTATGGCCTAGTTGCAGAGCGCGTATGGAGTGATCTGGGAACTAGGACTAAAATATTCTAAGTATGAGTTTTTGCATTTTTGCTTTTTGCCTGTTTGGGGGTGTTCTGCTTTTTTGCGGGTGGCTGCAGGGGTCTAGGGGCATAGCTGGGAAGGTCTAATATCGGAATCAAGTGGTTTGGACAAAATCCATGGTGAAAAAGTTTTTCACTTTTCAGACTTTTCGCTCACTTTCGTGTTTTCGGGGGGCTGTTTGGGGGATTCCTGGTGTTTGGGGGGTTGGGGTCTTGGAGCAATGCTGGGCCTGCCTAATTTTGGTTGCAAGTGGTTTGGAGAAAATCCATGGTGGAAAAGGGGAGTTATGGTCTAGCTGCAGAGCGCGTATGGAGTGATCTGGGAACTAGGCCTAAAATATTCTAAGTATGAGTTTTTGCATTTTTGCTTTTTGCCTGTTTGGGGGTGTTCTGCTTTTTTGCGGGTGGCTGCAGGGGTCTGGGAGCATAGCTGGGAAGATCTAATATCGGAATCAAGTGGTTTGGACAAAATCCATGGTGAAAAAGTTTTTCACTTTTCAGACTTTTCGCTCACTTTCGTGTTTTCGGGGGGCTGTTTGGGGGGGTTCCTGGTGATTGGGAGGAGGGGGTTGGGGGGTCTTGGAGCAATGCTGGGCATGCCTAATTTCGGCTGCAAGTGGTTTGGAGAAAATCCATGGTGGAAAAGGGGAGTTATGGCTTAGCTGCAGAGCGCGCATGGAGTGAATCTGGGAATTAGGCCTAAAATATTCTAAGTATGAGTTTTTACATTTTTACTTTTTGCCTGTTTGGGGGTGTTCTGCTTTTTTGCGGGTGGCTTCAGGGGTCTGGGGGCATAGCTGGGAAGGTCTAATATTGGAATCAAGTGGTTTGGACAAAATCCATGGTGAAAAAGGTTTTCACTTTTGAGACTTTTCGCTCACTTTCGTGTTTTCGGGGGCTGTTTGGGGGGGTTCCTGGTGTTTGGGGGAGTTGGGGGGTCTTGGAGCAATGCTGGGCATGCCTAATTTCGGTTGCAAGTGGTTTGGAGAAAATCCATGGTGGAAAAGGGGAGTTAGGGCCTAGCTGCAGAGCGCGCATGGAGTGATCTGGGAACTAGGCCTAAAATATTCTAAGTATGATTTTTTGCATTTTTGCTTTTTGCCTGTTTGGGGGTGTTCTGATTTTTTGGTGTTGGGTTGGCGGATCTTGGGGCATTGCTGGGAAGGTCTAATATCGGGCGCAAGTGGTTTGGACAAAATCCATGGTGAAAAAGTTTTTCAGTTTTTGCTCACTTCCTTGTTTTTGGGGGGTTCTAGGTTTTTGGGGGAGGGTTTTGGGGTCTGGAAGCACTGCTGGCACAGTCTAATTTTGATTGCATTTGTTTTTAAGGAAATCCATGGTGGAAAAGGGGAGTTATGGCCTAGCTACAGAGCGCGTTTGGACTGAATCGAAGGAAGGCCGAAAATATTCTAAGTGTGAGATTTTGCATTTTTGCTTTTTGCCTGTTTCAGGGGGTTCTACTTTTTTGCGGGTGGGTTGGCGGGTCTGGGGGCATAGCTGGAAAGGTCTAATATCGGGCACAAGTGGTTTGGACAAAATCCATGGTGAAAAAGGGGGTTAGGGCCTAGGGTTAGAGTTAGGGTTAGGGTAAGGGTTCTAAAATCGCTGTTTACACTTTGCACATAGCTTGAGGGGAAAGATCCGCAAATTTCGCCCACACTTATTTATCCTTGAAAAGGAGACTCAGAGTACGCACTTTCAAAATGATGCTTGTATGTTTTGTAATACTGTCGACTCTGAAACTGAAAGTATTATTTGTGCACTACACAGCGTACCGTATATTTTTTTCTCCGTGCTGTTTAATATCACTTCCTTTTTTTCCATCAACAATTACAGGCCCGCTTTTACCCTGTGCAATGGCAAAAAGGATGACCTCAGGCTTAGCGACCCGCAATTCAGTATCCGCGAAGCAGGCAGTGGACAAGGTGTCTTCTGGTCCCAAACATTGATCGGCGTAGCGTCAGATGGAATGGAGGAGTACCGCGAAAAAGAGGAATGGCTGGATGCATGCAACTTCCCAACTTCAACAGGACAACTACAACAACATACAGATGTAGTATCCATCTTCATTTCTACTTATCTTTTAAGTAATATTATTGCTGTGAACTTCTATGAGTGTGACTCTGTGCATTTTTTTGCTCTCTGCTTCAATTCATCCCTCCAGCCATTGTATTTTCTTTGCTATTTTTTAAACTAATTTAATGTACTAAGTGGTTCTTCTCTCTGATAGGCTAGTGAAAATGCGTAATTACTGCAGCCCTGTACTGTCACATTGTTTCTTCATAGTTAGTACATTGTATGATTGTAGAAAGTACTACTTACTTTTCAGAAACCTATCCATTTAGCAAACAACTTCATGCATGCAGTAGTGCATGCACTTCCTTTATGTCCCTTAACAGATTTATTCGTATCCAAAGATTTGTTTATCTTCATAGTTGTTGGTCCATGCTGTGTTATTTTTTTTCCTCTCTCCCAAAAACTTTCCCACAAACCCCCTTCCCATCCAAGTTTCAAACCCTAACCCTCTTCCCCCGGGCTGTGTGGTTTTCATTGAGGTGTGAGTAAATTACAACAATAATTCTACACACTTGCTGGGGAGGATAAGGTGCAAGCAACCTCCTCAACTCAATTTTAAGGCAGCTAGATGAATCCTAGGATATAGTAATTCTGGTTAAAAAAACAACAATGAGTATTTTAAAATAAATTCTGAATTTCATGCCCACCATCGATTGGATCCATTGTCATCATCATCCTCCTACATGTCAAGAAGACTTGTTGTGTTACGCTGCTGTGTCACTGTTCTTGTTGTAGCCATAATCACCCATGCAATTTTTTTTCCCCCATATTTATCTTCAGCATTGCTTAGGCTACTGTTCCTTCTAATTCTCCTCTCAGGCCACTCAATGTCTCATTTTTTTACTTTGTTTTTCATATGCTGCTACTGCTAGTGTAGTACCACTCCTACTAACACCACAACAACGGAATTTTGGTCCGGGATGGTATAATCGCCATTTGCCATGCAGCCAGCGCTGTGCCTAGCTCTATTCTCAAACAGGAATCACAGGTTACATAAGCATTTTGGGGAGGTAGAAAGATGGGCTAGGATACGGAGGAAAGACTGATAGTAGTACAAGTAAAGTACTAGTAGGCCAATTGAATTCCCTAACTCTGTTAGTGGCACTTTTGAACATTTTTGGACGTTTTAGATAATTCATGCTGGTAAGTTTGAGGAAAACCAAACGTGCTGTAACACCCACCCACCACCCCACAAAATAAGATCAAAGCGTACACTATGTTGAAGTATGTAAAATAAATAATGATGTATTTCCCCTAACAAAAATAAACTAGTCCCACCCCTCCCTAACACAAACAATTGTCCATTTCAAGTAGTCCAAAAATAAATAATCCCAAACTCCCGATTCCCACCCCCCCAACAGTCTTTAAAAAGGGGCAAGGGACACAGTCACTTCTGGCGGTGTTTGGGCAGGCGGTCCTTGCGGAGGTCCCGGAGCTTTTTTTCTAGGTCGTCCACCTTGCGCTCCAGGAAGTCCAATCATAAGGTTAGACGGTGCACGCGTGCCTTTCAGGCTCTAATGGGGCCAGCTGCTGATTGTCATGCAGCTGAGCGGCGGTGGGGGGCTGTCCAAGCACGGGGCTGGGATGGAGGCTGCTGGCTGGTGGACACGGGGCAGTGCTGGAGGGCTTTGTTGATGTTCCCTCCTCGTTTTCCCGAGCCCACAGCCGGCAATATTCAACCCGAATGGTCTCCATCTTCCGGGCCCTGGCCCGGACAGCCATCTCCCCTCTAGTGAGCTTTTTGGGAGCATCTATATGAAGAAAGAAAGAAAAATAATGTAACCAATACTCTTTAACAATAACACAAAATAATTCAACAGAAAGTTGTCTCACAGTAACACTAGCAATTTGCAAGCACAGTATAACATTTTGGCATGTATTTTTCCGCCGTCTTTGTAGGCCTGTAACAGTGGGAGTTTCAGGAATTCTAGTACCAGGCAGCACTTTGGACTCAATACATAGTCAGAGAGTACACCAGTATTCGTCTTCTTTTCTCTACTTTTGTGGAAGAAATTACTTGTACATGAACTTGTGGTAGCCGGCATAATGCCAGCTCAGTCAGCTTGCACCCAAGAAAAAGAGACACAAGCCATGATGACGCAGACTTGCATGCATTACTTTAAGCAGTATATGCAGGTGGGGAGAGGGAAGCTCTTACTTTTGTATAGGGGTGGCACTGGCCATACTCGGTTACATCAAGGGCTACTGCTCAATGTAATTTATATTATTTATATTTCGCACTGCCCCCCCCCCCGGGATTCAGTACTACAAAAGGAAAATAAAGATTATTCATTTCTGATCATGTCTCCAGCCGATCACATGATCTCTTTGCTTATGTGATGCATGACTTTAGGTGCTTTATTCTGATAGATTGAGGGAACAACAGCGATAGTCCACCCATGATTTACACAGCAGAAAGAAAATTATGAACATAGGGAGTGAGTGTGGTAACCATAATTGCCGGAGGAAGGGACTTGACTTGATATAATTGTCAATTATACAATACATACACAATATATGCTGTGCTTGCAAAGTAAACTACTGTACTGTTACTTTAGGCAAGGGAGAGTTTCAGAACAATCACAACTTGTAGTATTTGGATTTCCTCTGCTTTGCTACTCTGGCACGGACATGCTGTTCAAACAAAGTAACACTCTTCATGCACTGAATGTCTGTTCTACATACACCTCTGCTATGTATGAGGAAGAAGATACCATCCAGGCTTCCAAAGTAAACGTCTATCATTCTTCTTAATGTCTCAACTGTAACAACTTTACTTTTTCTCAACAACCAAATAACACCCTTTTCATTTGGTAAACCAACGTCTTGGCTTGCATTTGAGTTTCACCCAAATGATATATTGCAATGCACACCACACATGAATTTTCTGATTGACCCACACAGGCAGTCATTTTTTCTTTCTCCTCCAACCATCCTTGCTTCAAGCAGCCATGCATCTGATTCCTTCCTATCAGCCACCTCTGCCTGCATTCAAAAACACGTATCATTCTTTAGTCATAAATGTTACGACTCACTCGTCCTTCCATTGACCCTAACTTCTATCCCTTTTCGCTCATCACATCCCTCAAGTTCATCTGATATGACTTGGCTTCACGATAAAAGTGTCCCAGCTAATTTGAAGTCAAATAGAGGGGGACATTGCTTACTCGAGAACTACCGCCGCTAATGCTATTGCTAAGTCAAGGGTGACTGTCTTCTCCGTGATTGGCTAAAAAAAAATGTTGTTCTAAATCAGTAACTGTTCTTAACAGTACCGTGTACTTGTAGTAGTGTACTTTCTACTGTACAGAACATCATACCCCCCTTTGCGAGCCCACTCTAAAATGTCAATAAGTAAGGAGTATAATAACAACTTACCACCGTCCGCCGCTGCTGAGCCATCCCCCTCAGCTCCTCCTGGTGGCGCCGCCGCTTGAGTGGCGCTGCTGGCCCCGGCACTGGTGGTGGCAAGTGCTGCATCAGATGTTTTGATGCCTAGAAAAAACATGTCATATTTTTAGATGCCATACACCACCCCCTACTTCGTCTCGTAATGGAAGAGAAAATGGTAAACAATTTTTAATTATTGGGACTGAAAAGAAGTCACGGTTTTGGGGAGGGTGTTAACTTACATGCTTAGCCATAACATGCAACTCTTTTTGGCACAACTGATGAAAGCTTGCTCTTTAACGTGCAACATTTTTATAATTACAGACAGAACCCACTACTCCACATCACCACCAGGAGGACTTGAAGTTCCAACAAGGTGAGGGCTTCTGAGTCCCGCACAGTTACTTTTGACTGAGGTATGTGGAAAGTCAATCTGCACCTATCATCAACAATGTCCTATTTCTCTTGTCCATACTTCTGTATGTGCAGAATAGTCCCTGAAACACTAGCGGTATGGTATGTGCTACTATCAAATCAAAAAGACAACTACTTGCTTATTCTTAGTGGACATTGACATTTTGTTGTTGGAAATTGTCAAAGCACTAACATTAAGGAGACTGGAATAGACAGCAAGGGCAACCCAGAGGACTGCACTGAGTGCCTCTAGAGCTATTGCTGGATCAGAGTTTTGTTTAACACTGTTTGCCGACTAGGCAAGCTTAGCTACCTACACAGACCGACTCGTAAATAATAGTAGCAAAGTGAGTGATGGTAGAGAGGCAGGATAAGAATGTAGAAACAGTCTACAAGAAGATCAAAGATTATTTTGTAAAAAATAGAGTTAGGGAAGTATAATTATATTAAAAACAGAACTACTTACTTGGGCCAGCAGAACAGCCTGCAGTGGACCGTTCCTCCTGCCCACTCTGTTTCACCGGTGTCTGGGGTGGTGCTGTCCTCTTGCCCCTGGAAGGTGGTGAAGATCATGAAATATTAGTATCTAAAACAAGGGAACCCGTAAAGGTGGCGACGGACCCCGGGTAATACTGAATTTTAAGGCTAACAAAGGTCCTAGGCTTAAAGTTACTTTGAGAAAATAATAAGCACAGGCTTAGAATAAGGACTGTGTGTATTTTGCCTCCATTGTCCAGCCGGACAAAGAAGTATTTTTTTTAAGGATTTGGTAGAAATATACATTGTTTGAAGTGGAGCAAGCCACACAATAATAACTGGGCACAAGCCTGTACCAAGTCAAGGAAAGACAGTACATGGGAGAAAAAACAATAAGAGGGAGAAAATAACAGGCAAACAGGTTGGAGAAAGAGGTGGCTTACAATACAGTAAAATCTTAAGTAAGCTCTAACCCACAGTAACTGCAACACAAATTACAAATTGAAAAGGGTGCAGTACTGTACAAACAGTCGTAAGCTCTAACCCACAGTAACTGCAACACAAATTACAAATTGAAAAGGGAGCAGTACTGTACAAACAGTCGACGAACGTTTCGATCCCTGTCTCCAAAATTTAAGTTGGGATCATCTTCAGGACTACAGTAAAAAGATTTGCCTGATTGTATTTACACAAGCCGTGGCACTTGGTTGCAGTGCGGTCACGGCGTTGGAAGGAGTGCAGCAAGTGTCACTTCTAGGGAGCCTGGCGATTTGGCGTAGGCATCGTTACGATTCGTTTCCGAACTCGGGAAATTATGTCCGGAGAATGGGAGAAATCTGCTTTTCAGTAAGTACTGGAGGCTTGTTTGGCAACGCGCTCGATGGCGTGAGCCTGTTCAGAGCGATCCGCAATGTGAACGCTGTAGGATGAAAGGTGGGTCCCGTCTGGTCAGCGTGATAGCTGTTGTGAAAGCAGGTTTCTCCCATTCTCCGGACATAATTTCCCGAGTTCGGAAACAAATCGTAACGATGCAATCTCTTTTTAGCTTACCTGCACTTTCTCGTGTATGAGATTACTTCACACTGAGGTCTCTCGTTTTAAAGCTGTAAATATTTTAATTATCATTTTTTACTTTACCTGCACTCTAGGCTCTTGGCTGTGAGATTACTTCACACCGAGGCTTACATACACGATCGATTGTCACGGCGCAGCTGAGTTAGGTGCTGACGCCGTGACTCTGACATTACAGCCGCCATCTTACGGGTAGGAGAGGGTTGCGGTCCAGCTGCTGGACGCCTCCCATCCTCCCAGGATACTTAAGGAAGTACACAGATATCGTGCGCATAATTGCATTTCTCTCCCCTGAGGCGGAAGCCGGGGGTCTCTACTGCTATCCCTGTGTCAGCCTATGAATTTACGTTTGCCGGTAAAATACTTGTTTTAAAGCTGTAAATATTTCAACAATCTCTTTTTAGCTTATCTGCACTTTCTCGTGTGTGAGATTACTTCATACCGAGGTCTCTTGTTTTAAAGCTGTAAATATTTTAATTATCATTTTTTTACTTTACCTGCACTCTAGGCTCTTGGCTGTGAGATTACTTCACACCGAGGCTTACATACACGATCGATTGTCACGGCGCAGCCGAGTTAGGTGCTGACGCCGTGACTCTGACATTACAGCCGCCATCTTATGTGTAGGAGAGGGTTGCGGTCCAGCTGCTGGACGCCTCACGCGCTCCTCCACCCGCATAAAGGAACCATGTTTTCCCGTCCGCGCAGCAGGTGGGCGCATCAGGGGCGCCGGCGGCATTCCGAAGGCGCGCCAAAGGCAAGCCCGTCTGCGCCCGTCCACGCCGGAACCGGGCCCAGGGCCGGAACCCCTGGTTCAATTAATCCTGGTCCCATTACTCAATATACCCACACCATGTTGCATAAATTGTGTCCCCCAAATACTAGCAACTGCTGTAGGATTGACCCGACCCTGGCACCACTTCCTTCTCTGCACCACTGTCCCCAGTGTAATGCTATAGGTCCTTTGGTGACAAACACATCCATATATAGGAATAATAAAATGTCGCAGACTATTGCCATTGCACTTATTAACGTTCGCTCCCTTGGCAAGCATAGACAAGACATAGCAGACTTCATAAAGGACAGGAACATTGATGCTCTGTTCCTGACCGAGACATGGATGGATAATACATCTGACCCAGACTTAGTGGTTGCTGTCCCCGGTGGTTTTAAGGTCCATAGACAAGACCGGCAACGAAAAAAAGGGGGCGGGTTAGCTATTATTACCCGTGACTCCTACGCTGTCAGGATCTCTCAGATTCTTTCATCCACCTGTGAGGCAATGCAATTCGCTATAAAACTCTCTCCTTCCGATAATCTCAAAGGATTACTTATATACAGACCACCTGGAGCACGGTCAGAATTCCTATCAGACTTTAACACCATCCTAGAACGCCTAGCTATCGAAAAATCCCTAACGGTATTGGGAGATTTTAACTTTCATCTGGAGAAGTCAGAAGACAGAGACACTCTTTCTTTTTTATCGGGTATGAATACCTTTGGGCTTCCTCAATTGGTTAAATCCCCCACGCATGACGGTGGTCATACCCTGGATGGCATCTTTTCAAACGTGGCTGGTCTTCACATCACGGACTGCCTGCCAATAACCTGGTCAGACCATCATGCCATCTGTGGCATAATTACTATCAACGAAGTATCTTCTGTAAATAAACCTATGCCCAACCGAGAACCATTCAAGGTTTGGAAAGACATAGATAGTTCTATCCTGAAATCGTGTCTCTCCAATACGCTACCCTTACTATCAAATGATCCCAATTTAGCTACTAAGCAATTTCTGGACTGGCTGGGTGCCGACACTAATTCGCTTGTACCCCTTAAACACACCACAAGAAATAGATTGAATCCCTCTGCCCCTTGGTTTACAGAAGAGCTTAGGGACCAGAAACAACGGTGTCGGAATAGGGAGAGGCATTGGCGGAAGTCATATAGCGAAGAAAGTAAAATTCAGTATAAGGAGATGCTAGTAAAATACAAAGCAATGATCATTGAGGCTAAGAGGAGATACTTCAGCGAACGTATTGAACTAGCTAAAAATTCCACCAAACAGCTGTACGAAACCGCCAAGTATTTAGCTGGTTCCGCTCCTGATCTAAACCCTCCTCACTCCCAGTCCTTCTGTGACGCTCTGGGAACCTTTTTTTATACCAAAGTTAATGACATCTACTCTGTTTTTTCGGTCAACACCAAGACCAATAACCCGGTAACACCTACCCACCTCACGCCGCCTGCCACTGTATTCACACAGTTTAATGATATTACGGAAACCCAAATAGAGGCTATAATTTCTTCGATTTAAACTGGATCAGCTTTAGATCCTTGCCCTTTTAAAATTCTCCCCCCGGTAATGGACGTCTTAATACCAGCCATCACGCAAATTTGCAATGACATGTTCAGATCAGGCATCTACCCGGATATCCTGAAAAAGACTCTCCTTAAATCCCTCTTAAAAAAGCCACACCTCGATAAGAAGGATATGAAAAACTACCGACCAATAGCCAGCCTTCCATTTCTGGCTAAAGTAGCTGAAAAAGCGATGAATCAACAGCTATCTCAATTTATCGAGGAACATCAACTGCTGGATAATTCCCAATTTGGCTTCCGTAAGTACCATGGTAATGAAACTGCCCTGATTAAGGCGGCTGACGACATCAGAGCCATTCGAGACCAGGGAGGAACAGCAGTGTTGGTGCTTCTTGATCTTTCAGCTGCTTTCGACACGGTCGACCATGTCACCTTGGTCGACCGTGTCGAAAAAATGGGCATCCAACAAACAGCAAAAAAACTATTGACCTCTTTTTTGGCTGATAGAACCCAGGCTGTTACTCTGGGACCTTTCCAGTCGTCTAACATGTCTCTGCCGTGTGGGGTTCCACAAGGCTCATCCCTGAGTCTGACACTTTTCAACATCTACGTGTCGGAACTAGCCAATACCATTCGAGCATATGGGATGAGCCTAACCTCATACGCCAATGACACCCAGTTAGTCCTGTCTATCAAAAACAATGGACACAAGATTGCCAAGAGCTTTCAAGAAGGTATGTTTGCTATCGGAGATTGGATGGCCTCTCACTGTTTAAAGCTTAACTCCGAAAAGACGGAGGTACTCATCTTTGGACAGCTCACACCTAGCTGGTCATTAGATTGGTGGCCTGCGTCCTTTGGAACACTGCCTATACCCACCTCCAAGGTTAGAAACCTGGGAATAATCTTCGACGATCAGCTTAACTTCGTCGCACATGCCAATCAAGTAGCCTCCTTGGCGTTCCACAAACTACGCCTAATAAAGAAAATCCTCCCTTTCCTCCCGGAAAGTGCCGGGAAAACTTTGGTCAGTTCCTTGGTCCTTTCCACCTTGGATTATTGCAATGGACTCTTCTCCAGTGCCCAGAGCAGGGTACTGGATAAAATGCAATTAATACAAAATGCGGCAGCCAGACTATTGGCTAAAATTCCCAAACATAAGTCTGCCTCAGATACTATCAGAAGACTTCAGTGGCTTCCCATTAGAAGCAGGGTCAAGTTTAAAACCCTCTGTATAGTATACAAAGCTCTGCATAATCAGGGTCCTCAGTTCCTCAGAGATCACCTGATCCCTTACGGGCCTTCCAGGGTACTGCGTTCTGCCACTCGCAACAACTTAGTGGTGCCCTGCACTAAGACAGTCTCCTGGGGAGACCGGCGGTTCCTGGTAGCAGCCCCGAAACTGTGGAACACCTTGCCTCAGTCAATTCGAACTTGCATTCCCTCTGGGCTTTTCGCAAACAGTTAAAAACCTGGCTGTTTAATCAGTAATACCATAGCTCATGCACTACCAGTGGAGAATATGATGCATACGTTCACAGCGCCGAGACGCTTCGGGCCATTGTTCACACTTTATCAAATTTCATAAATAAATACGCCAAATCGCCAGGCTCCCTACAAGTGACACTTGCTGCATTCCTTCCAACGCCGTGACCGCACTGCAACCAAGTGCCACGGCTTGTGTAAATACAATCAGGCAAAGCTTTTTACTGTAGTCCTGAAGATGATCCCAACTTAAATTTTGTAGACAGGGATCGAAACGTTTGTCGACTGTTTGTACAGTACTGCTCCCTTTTCAATTTGTAATTTGTGTTGCAGTTACTGTGGGTTAGAGCTTACGACTGTTTGTACTGTACTGCTCCCTTTTTAATTTGTAATTTGTGTTGCAGTTACTGTGGGTTAGAGCTTACTTAATATTTTACTGTATTGTAAGCCACCACTTTCTCCAACCTGTTTGCCAGTTATTTTCTCACTCTAATTGTTTTTCTCCCATGTACTGTCTTTCCTTGACTTGGTACAGGCTTGTGCCCAGTTATTATTGTGTGGCTTGCTCCACTTCAAAAAATGTATATTTCTACCAAATCCTTAAAATAAATACTTCTTTGTCCGGCTGGACACTGGAGGCAAAATACACACAGTCCTTTTTCTAAGCCTGTGCTTATTATTTTCTCAAAGTAAGTTTAAGCCTAGGACCTTTGTTAGCCTTAAAAATGATGATCATGAAATAAACACAAACATGGATGATTGTTTTTTGGAAATATTTGATTTCTTTGACCATAATCCTAAATTATCTCGGGGAAACAAATTAGCAACAATTGCACTACATGTATTGACCTATCTGATCTGGTCAACTAGGAGGATACTAGTACAGTATTGCTGGATTCGCAGACCGTCTACTTGGAAAGTTATGTAAATCACTAACTAAACCAACAACAAAAAGGTTCTACTACAACTGCCAGCACTCAGCAGCACACGACGTGACAAACACAGTCCATCATCATGATTGCAGAGCACTAAAAAATATCCTACTACTACTACTAATAACAAGTCATAATATACTCAACCTGAACCTATCAATGCATCACTATCTCTTCTTCTTAGTGGCAGCAGGTGTACAAAGGAAGGACTATACTTGAGTCTCTAGTCTCTCTAGCATTAAGCAGTTCTGTAAAGTACTACACTCATACATATTCAGGCCAAATGAGCACAAAGTTGCAAACAAGTAAGCATAGTAGCAACGCCACTGAGCAGGCAAGCGCTTGCAATCACAGAAGCTATTTAAACGTTAATTTACCTGCAATGTAATCGAATTGGCAGCATTCTTGCTCTTCGGGAAAAACATATATTAGCAATATATCACAGAGCAGAAGAAAACAAAGTAGTTATTAAATAGCTACTCACCAAGGCCAGGGATCTCCACACCGAGCAAGTGGAGTAGGTCCTGCTCGCGGTCAAGGAGGTCCGACCACCGGTGCGTCGCTTGCTGGTAGGTGCGCCAGACCCCTGACGCCCTCCGCATGGCCCAGCACACCTTTTCCAACAGCTGGCGACGCTCCCGGAGGCCATACCCTGACGCGAGCCTGCCCCCTGCTGCCACGGTCTTGGGGAGGTGGCGCTGCACATAAAAGATCTCTGCGGCCACCTCCACGCGCTGAATATCTCCCTGGCCATCACTTCCTCCCCTCGTAACCGCCGGCAAGGGAGCTGGGTACGGAGTGCGGGACCCTTCCCCTTCTCCTTCCCGGCTCCCTTTGCCATGGTCCTGTACAGCAGAAAGAAAAAAAGGAAAGAATAGGGAAAAAGTTAAGAAGAAAAAAAAGTTTAAAAAAGTAGCTTTAAAATAACGAAAAGTTGAAAAAAAACACAAAATATAGATCTAGAAAAAAGAGGAATAAATATAGAGTAGAAAAGATTAAAAAAAAGTCCAAAGAAACAAAGGATTGCACAGATGAAAGGAGGATTAGAAAGCATGCACAGAACCATAGCAATGAATGAAAAACAAGATGGCCACGCCCATTGAGGACCGGGGTGGGTAAGTATGCGCGATCTTTCCCTTGCGAGCACGGGAAAACGCCTGCAAACACGTAATTGCGCGCCGCATACGACGCGAGCATGCAACTAGCACCCGGAAACGGAAACACGTCACGCAAACAAGATGGCCATGCCCATACACGACCCCATGGGTAACTTCGACCTGCAAGCGACCCGGGAACACGCAAAAAGCCCCGCAACCACGCAAAAAATCAAAAATCCGCAAATTCGCATGAATTTGCGGATTTTGCGAATTGCGAATTCTATTTCACACGAATTCTCCCAAACTTACTCTGTTGTCTACTGCTGAAACTGCATTATACTGTGGATGTGCCATGGGGAAATTTGTTGGTTGCCTACCACAACTGCGCTATACTGCGGTGTGCCACGCCGACCTCTGTTGTCCACCTCCTGCAACTGCACTACACTGTGCTGTGCCATGGCAGACCTCTGTTGTATAACTGCTGCAACTGCATTATACTGCAGTGTGCCATGGAGACCTACGTTTGATACATGCTGCTGCTGATCACAAGTGTGTGTTGTTGCTGCTAGTGCCTGTGCACCTTGCTATTTGCAATTATAATTTTAAAACTTACACAAAGGTTGTTTAATCTTTTAATATTGTTAAAGAACTTCCCCGTTGCACATTGGAACCCTGGCGGTGTCCAACTGTTAGAGTGGGCGGTCGCGTTTATGGGTAAGCGCTCTAGTCTTTGGCTACTTCCAGATATAAAACATCACGGCGTGCAAATACAAGCCTGTCTCAGCCCGTCCAAGCACCGGGCGCTCACAGCGCCAGCCACGCTGCTGGTTTGGGGGGAAATTCCACCGGGAAGCCAGGTTACAGCTATACAGGTGAACAATTGTGGGCCATAGGTGAGCAGGCAGGCGGAGATGGGGAATTTAAGTTGGAAGGGACTGCTGGACGGGAGTCAAACTTTGTTAAAAGGGACACCATGTGGTGTTGCCTGCTTAACATTAGGTCATTGCCAAAGCACTATATGGAGATTCAAATATTGCTGTAATCACATAATTTGGATGTCCTGTTTATGACAGAGACCTGGACGTATCCCAGGTCAGATATGGAGCTGGGCGTGACCTGTCCACCTCAATTGCACTATACTGGGGTGTTCAACGATGACTTCTGTTGGCCACCAGCAGCAACTGCAGTGTGAAACAACTGCACTATACTGCGGTGTACCACTGGGACATCTGCTAGTCACCTGCTGCAACTGTACTATACTGGGATATTCCACGGGGCCTCTGTTTACCACCTGCTGCAACTGCACTTTCCTGCAGTGCTCCACATGGATCTCTCTTAGCCAGGAGGTGCAACTGCACCATACTGCTGTATGCCAAGGGGACCTCTTTTGGCTGCCTGCACCAATTGCACTGTAGTGCGGTGTGCCACATGGACATCTCCTGGCCACTTCTACAACTGCACTATACTGAGGTGTGCTATAAGGACTTCTGTTGGTGTCAACAGCAACTGCACTATACTGCATTGTGCCACAGAACCTCTATTGGCCACCTGTTGGAATTGTACTATACTGCTGTGTGCAATGGGACCTCTGTTGGCCACCTGCTACCACCTCACTGTACTGCGGTGTGCCACACAGATCTCTGTTGACCGCCTGCCGCAACTGCACTATACTGCTGTGTGACACTAGTACATCTCTTGGTCACCTGCTGCAATTACAGTATACTACTGTGTGCCAATGGGACCTCTGTTGGCCGCCTGAAGCAACTCCACTATACTACGGTGTGCTACGGGAACCTCTGTCAGCTACCATTCCCAACTGCACTGTACTGTGGTGTGCCACGTGGACTTCTGTTGGCCAGGTTGCACAACTGTACTATACTGGGATGTGCCACGGGGACCTCCTTTGACCACCTAGTGCAACTGCACTATACTGAGATGTGCCACGGGGACCTCCATTGGATTCCAGCCATAAATTCATTATACTGCGGTATGCCATGTGGACTTCGCTTGGCCACCTGACGCAACTGCACTATCATATCATGTGCCACGCAGACCTCTGTTGTCCACATACTGCAACTGCACTATACTGCAGTGTGCCACACAGACCCCTGCGCGTCACCTGCTACAAATGTAAAATTCTTCGGTGTGCTATGGGCACCTCCGTTGGCCACATGCCGTAAATGCACTATACTGCGGTGTGCCACTGGAACCTCTATTATCTGCCTCCTGCAACCGCACTATATTGCAGTGCGCAACTGGGACCTCTGTTGACCGCCTGCTGCAACTGCACTACACTGTTATGTGCCACTAGGACCTCTGTCGCATCTGTACTATACTGAGATGTGTCACTGGGAACTCAGTTGGCAACCTGGTGCATTTGACTACACTAGGTTGTGCCACAGGGACCTCTGTTTTCCGTCTGGTGCAACTGCACTACACTGAGATGTGCCTTGGAAACCTCTGTGCCAGCTGGTGCAACTGCACTATAGTTGGATCTTCCCCAGGGACCTCTGTTGACTGCTTGCTACAACTACACTCTACTGCGGTGCGCCACGTGTACCTCTGTTGTCCGCCTGTCACAATTGCACTATACTGCGGTGTATGTATGCAAGAGATAGCTATAACCTGCACACCCTTGTACACAAAACTCTACGACCGTAAGCAATTTAAACTAATGTTGCCAATGCGTTCTACCTTGTAATTCTGACCAGCTCCTGTCAGGTAATGTAAACTAAGTTTGATGTAAAGAGATCCTGTCACATATGGCAAGGTGCACTTTTCTTAAGCCCTAACGGTGCTCTAAATAAATGAAACCTTCTCAATTTTTCCTAAAACATTGTTAATTATACACACTTTCTCTCTGTTTTTGACATCATTCCTGACAATTCAATAGCCATTGAATCAATACATGAAACAACTGTACCAAATGAAAAGATTGAAAATATTCCATTAAGGATCAACATTTGTTTGATATGACATTTATTTTTACAATTCAATTAAATATCAAATTCCATCATTTTTGAGTGGTGTTGCTCTTTCCAATGCACTTTTTTCTTGAGACCCCCTTCGTCAGGGGAAACTATAAATGCAAATGATACAACATTTCAAAATCAAGATGAAATACCCTTTCAAAATATTTTTTTGAGCTTTTTAGCATAAACACCTGCCTCCCAAAACAGTATAGCATTACAGTCTGTGTATTCAAGCTCGTTACCCACAAGATAATGCAGTCCTCAAATGCTTGCGTATATATCAAATGATCCATGACCTACTTGTGCCAAAAAAAACTGTGAATGGTGACCCGATTAGTGAATGCCTTACACCTGAGAATGACATGCCATGTAAAATAAATGGACACCAAAAAATCCTCTATATCCAGTGGAAAGAAACACCTCCTAAAAAGTGAGGCCATGCTTACCTAGCTGGTCCATGATAAAGTTAGATAATTGCGAGATAAGCTGAAATGAAAATGTGCATGTAGTCATTTTCATTACCAATTGTGAACAATATGCTGCTGTGTTACACCTCAATACCAAAGCGAAAACTCCACTTACTTTAGAAGTATTCTAACCCACAAAATCTGCAATAGTGTATCATCAAGTTCGTCAAACGCTCTACAAATGAAACAAATCCTGTATACATTACGATAAGAATGCAATCTTATACCTCCCTCTGTCCTCACCCGTACAACCTTTCTGAGTTAGTGCCCTCCCACTTTTTCAAGTGAAGCCGCCAACCGGCCATATTAATCTTCAAACAACACCAACAGTAAACAACTAAAGCATGCGATATACGTAGAACGCGTACAAGGGGCATTTGAATAGAAAAAGAAGATGGACTTCCCGATCAGGTGAGGGAAGCTATCGGCTGTGTCAACGACAGCACACAAACTTGCAAAGTGGGAAAAAAACTGTACCTTCAAACTAGCAATAAAAAAGTTGGAAAACAATTAAGTGTATTATTCCCTGTGTCCCTACGACATATTCACGCTGAACTTAATTGTGCCTAAAATGAATAATGCAGGCACAGAGTGCTACTGTACTCCTAACAGTACCCAACCAGTCATAATAAATCAGCGGACAATATTCCATTGTAGCGAAAGGAACTGACTCTTGTTAATTGACAGTATCCTAAAGTGACAGTATTACTCACAGAACACTGAAAGTGAAAGTGCCACCTGTCTTCTGTGTAATGGCTTGAATATCCATCTGTAGTTCTAAAAGTTACCGAATAAACATAAGAGTACATTTGTTATGCGGTACGGTACGCTAGTTCATAAACCACAATTGATGGACGGAATGTTGCACAATGGCATAACATTCACCCCTAGTCACAGATCTGGGTTTAATCCATTGTTATTTTGCTCACCACACCACCCCAGTTTAGACATGGCCATATGCAAATCAGTCTTGACCCTGTACCTCATGGGAACAGTCCAGCCCGAACTGCCAAGCCATGTCTTTCCTGGACCGGAATCAAGCATCCTAGGACCAGTTTCTGGCTATCAGCCGTCATCAGCCAAGATAGCATGATTCCAGTGGCATGGAGAGCGCAGGACTCACGTCTGAGCATACCCGTCTCACTCGGGGTGACAAATGCATAAACAACAATTGATGGACGGAATGTTGCACAATGGCAAAACATTCACCCCCAGTCACAGATCTGTGTTTAATCCATCATTATTTTCTCACCACACCACCCCAGTTCAGACATGGCCATGTGCATATCAGTCTTGACCCTGTGCCTCATAGGAACAGTCCAGCTATCAGCCGTAATCAGCCAGGATAGCTTTATTCTAGTGGCATGGAGAGTACGGGACTCACGTCTGAGCATACCCGTGCCACTCGGGAGACCATTACAAAACAAAAATTGATGGATGGAATGTTGCACATTGGCAAAACATTCACCCCCAGTAACAGGTCTGGGTTTAATCCATCATTATTTTGCACACCACACCACCCCAGTTCAGACATGGCCATATGCAAATAAGTCTTGACCCTGTGCCTCATGGGAACAGTCCAGCCCGAACTGCCAAGCCATGTCTTCCCTGGACCGGAATAAAGCATCCTAGGACAGGTTTCTTGCTATCAGCCGTAATCAGCCAGGATAGCTTGATTCCAGTGACATCAAGAGCATGGGACTCACGTCTGAGCATACCTGTCCTACTCGGGGTGACAAATGCATAAACAACAATTGATGGACGGAATGTTGCACAATGGCAAAACATTCACCCCCAGTCACAGATCTGGGTTTAATCCATTATTATTTTGCTCACCACACCACCCCAGTTCAGACATGGCCATATGCAAATCAGTCTTGACCCTGTGCCTCATGGAAACAGTCCAGCCCGAACTGCTAAGCCATGTCTTCCCTGGACCGGAATCAAGCATCCTAGGACCGGTTTCTGGCTATCAGCCGTCATCAGCCAGGATAGCATGATTCCAGTGGCATGGAGAGCACGGGACTCATGTCTGAGCATACCCGTCCCCCTCGGAGTGACAAATGCATAAACAACAATTGATGGACGGAATGTTGCACAATGGCAAAACATTCACCCCCAGTCACAGATCTGGGTTTAATCCATCATTATTTTTCTCACCACACCACCCCAGTTCGGACATGGCAATATGCAAATCAGTCTTGACACTGTGCCTCATGGGAACAGTCCAGCCCGAACTGCTTAGCCATGTCAAGTGTTGTTTTTGCATTTGTCACCCCGAGTGGGATGGGTATGCTCAGACGTGAATCCTGTGCTCTCCATGCCACTGGAATCAAGCTATCCTGGCTGATGATGGCTGATAGCCAGAAACCGGTACTAGGATGCTTGATTCCGGTCCAGGGAAGACATGGCTTGGCAGTTCAGGCTGGACTGGTACCATGAGGCACAGGGTCAAGACTGATTAGCATATGGCCTCTGAACTGGGGTGGTGTGGTGAGCAAAATAACGATGGATTAAATCCAGATCTGTGACTGGGGTGAATGTTTTGCCATTGTGCAACATTCCGTCTGTAGGAAGGTGGATATCTGACTATATGGTTACCCCAACTTTTTGCCTAGTGTTTAGCTGTTTTTTGACTTAGTTGGCCTGGGATCCTGCTAATCAGGGCCCCAGGCTATGTGCTCTCACTGTAAAATGGACTCCATGTACTTAAGGCACATCTCCAATAAGATATTGGGTCACCTTATGAGCCCCTGTATAGTGTACCATAGGTACCCAGGGCATAGGTGTATCCAAGGCCTACCAGGGGCTGCAGCATGTATTATGCCACCCCTGGCTGGCCATCCAAACTGACACAACTGGCTGATCACTCAGCTGGGGCAAGGTCATCTAATCACCCCTTGCTTAGATATAGTATTCCTATATCTAACCTTATATAGACACATATGCACCTATAAGTCACTCCTATGGCAGGCCATGACAATCCTGAAGGCAGAGTGCTTGGTTTTATATGAGATGGTGCTCTAGCAGGAGCTGAGCCTGTCTGCAGCTTTAGGAACCATGTCCTTATAGCTGTTCTATGATATAGCCATACCATATACTCTTAAGTGCATTATGATCCTTGCGGTTAATGCTAACTTTGGATTGGCTGTATCAAAACATGTCGTGTAAGGTGTCATACGCTTTGGAATACTACCCCCTCGCCAGTTCTGGCGACGGGGTAGCATTCCACCCTTCTAAAGGAAGAAGACATGTAGTTATAGCTTTACCCGGTTAAAGGTAAACAGAGCCTCAGCATCACAAAATGGATGTTGCTGCCACAGACACAAGTCTGACCTCCTGCAGCTGGGAGCCCTTCCAGCGAGGGAGGCCTGGACAATAGATTTCCTGCCTTGGGAGGTGCTAGCACCTCCCCAGACAGGCTACAGTGTATTGGGGCAGGGTGGGTTGAATGAAATGAGACACTGCCTGGGGCACACAAGGTGCTCCATGCATAGCCCGGTTCAAACCAGTTGCTGAGGCACTCCAGCCCCAGCTCTGGCGTGAAACTGGACAAAGGGAATGGGATGTAACCACCCGCTTCCCTGGTCCCACCCATAGGAGGGACCTAGTAGGTAATCCAGCCCCTTTAATCAGTATAAAGCGAGGAGCTGAGTCTAGAGACTTTAGATTATCCTGAACTGAAACTCTGAAACGAAACTCTGGACCTTCGACATTCTACTGCAACTAGAAGACTGAAGAATCTCCCTTGTGGTCAAGGAGTGACCACCCTGTGCAAACAGGCACCACCTAGCGAATTGCCAGTTTGCTTTGTCAACGCTCCCAAAGGTTCCTGACAACTCTGCTTCACAGGACTGGACTTCCAGACTTCTTAAACCCCGACACACACCTCCAGCAAAGCTGAGACCTGTGGTAGACACAAGAGATGTGGGACTGGACACCTGGCCATTTTTGCTCTTTGCTAAATTGTGCAGCTTCTGAGGCGTCCTTGAAGTTGTGCCTTGGGACTTTAGAAGCCCCAACACAGAGTCGTGAGTGCACTGAAGCTCAGCCCTCCACACTCCATGAGTGCTGCGTGGGGCCTGCTTTTGCATTTCCTCTTGACGCATCTTCGCGGTTGCTAGCCCGCTGACTAGTGGCCATCTTGAAGACTCCATTTTGAAACAACACTGCTTGCCTGGTTGCTCTGGGCTTGCTCTTGTTTTCCTGTAAAGGGGAAGCTCCACAGACCTTGCTGGTCTGTACAAGAAGCCGATCTTCACTTCCTGCGTGGGTTGCCTTTGCCAAGGCTTGTTGAATCAAATCCGGAAGCCGACACCGCCAACAGCGAGAGACTTTGTGGGCAGTCCGTATCCAGCTCCTGGTTGTCGTCGACACCTCCTGGTCCACATGGCTGCAGAGACAAGCTTCACTTCTTCACCTGTTTGCAGCTCAACATCGCCTGGTTCCTTCCTGGTCACTGGCTAGTGACCCAGACTCTGTCCCCTATGCTTTCAGGTTCTTCGCTTCTCCAATCCACCCTTGGATCCATCGGACATCTTCCTCCTGGTCGCCTACAGCATCTTCTTGCAGCTCTCCATAGGAATCGACGACGAAACCCGACACGACCTCACACCGATGCACCCGGCTTCCCTGGGTGAGGTAACTCGAGTACTCCGGTGCTCCCGTGGGTAATAACTATACAAGTGTCCTGTTTTAACTGGGTTTCCTTGCAAATCCACCTGGACAGTCGGGAATCAACTAGTTTCTAACTTTTATGTTCCCATTGAAAGCCTATGATAACTTGCGTGTGTGTTTAGACACTGCACACGCATCCTGTGAGACTCTTCCTTCCTAACCTGTGGTTGTTCAGTGTAGTCCCAGCGATTCCCTAGGCCCTAGGCCTATTCACCTGTTCTGAAGTGGTTCTTATACCACTTATTTAGTATATGGTTCGTGAGGCCCCTAGGGCAGAATTGTATTTGTGCAACTTATAGTATGCTTATTGAGTCACATGTGCTGTATCTCGAACTCTGACCTCATAAAGAGTGCAGAGGGGTTGTGTTAGTAATAAATACATATATATTTTATATATACCTTGTGTGGTGTCCTTACATTTAGTATTCAAGGGGTTATTATTGGTAAAACAATTGGCTTGTGGTTTAATCAAAAGGAGACTAGCTCATGTATTACGAAATTAACAAAAGTAAGGGACTCTGGTATGTTTCGTCAGGGGGTAGGAACACCTGGTAAGTGTGCTCATGAAGCCCTCACCCACCAACCTAGTTGGTGGCATGCTTCATCATCGGGCCCACCCAGTGACACCTAGCGTGTCCCGAGTGTGCTTCGACGCCTGATTACAGCGGAGCAGGTATGTCGCTGAGTGTGCAGTGAAGAGTGTTATGAAAGTGATTTTAAAACGGCTTGGTGGGGGTCTCAGTACCCCAGGGTAAATTAAACTTTAATACCTGGGCCACCGTCAGCGGTTAAAAATAAGGCTGTTGGATGTTAGAGGCGAGTTACGACCTCCTACATCCAGTGGTGGGTCAACATGTTTCAGCCAGTGCCTTATGAATATGCTGGCTTTCTTCAGGACCTATAATAAAAATGTGTATGTGATTAAACTAGTGGGTGTGTAATTCAGACTATGTGTATACACGCCCTAAAGTGTTTTTAGGGCTCGGGCCTCCGCGTCACCACGAAGTGGTGGGCGGAGCTTCCGAGCTCTTTAGTATTTAGAAAAAAAATTCAGAAAGGGGTCTGGCTGGCACATTCCTCACATTCTTTAGTGCGCGCCGGCGTTTTTTATGGCATCTGCCTAGTGATTCGTCTTCGCTGTGCTTTCTATGTAGTAGCCTTGACGTGATAGGGTATATTTACTTTTCGTCCGTCATTTATTGCAGTTGTATGGCATATTCTGTGCGCGAACGAGCACAGCTGAGTGATTAATCTTAATTACGAGCTGTGAGAGTGCCCGTGTAATGCAATGCAGATGTTTTGAGCGGTGAGCGCGTTCAATGTAAAATGACGAGAGGCAGCAGGCGAGGCTCACAGAAGATGACTCATACATGCTCGTCCACACTGTAGTTCTTGTGTTTCCTGAATGCTCTCATTTCAAAAGGGCGCCATTTCCTTCTTTTCCTCGCACGCTGCGCTGCACTATTTTTGTCTGTGGTTTAAAAAACGGTGTTTAAAGGCGTTTTATTATATAACATTTGGATTATGGTTCTGTAAGCTTTGTTTTCCGAATTTTAATAAGTGCTGACATGCAGACTACTGGTTGAATAAATGATGAGGGTTAAAAGTGACCTTCGTGACACGTGCTGTCGAGCCTGACTCGCAGAGTGAACATGCAGTCATCATTATTGTAAAGTTTGTGGAAAAAACGTGAATACGCAATAATCATGGAAAAACAGAGCCTTCCCGCGGTTACAATGGGAATTCACAAATGTGTTGTGTGTCTCACGTAATGCCAATGGCTATTTCATTAGGAAAAATTAGACTCATTGATACATGCACCACCACCAGCAGTACTACCAGTACTACAGCCACCAGTACTACCACTACCACCAGTACTAACAGTAGCACGACCACCAGTACCACCACCACCAGTACTACCACTACCAGTACTACCATTACCATTACCACTACCACCACCACCAGTACCACCACCCCCAGTACTACCACCACCCCCAGTACTACCAGTACTACCACTACCACCACCACCAGTACTAACAGTAGCACGACCACCAGTACCACGACCACCAGTACTACCACTACCAGTACTACCAATACCAGTACCACTACAACCACCAGTACTACCACCACCAGTACCACCACCACCAGTACCACCACCACCAGTACTACCACTACCAGTAGTACGGGCAGCAGTACCACCACCACTAGCACTACCACTACCGGTACCACCACCAGTACTACCACTACCAGTACCACCACCAGCACCAGTACCACCACCACCAGTACTTCCACTACCAGTACCACCAACACCCCCAGTACTACCAGTACTACAGCCACCAGTACTACAACTACCACCACCACCAGTACTAACAGTACCACGACCACCAGTACTACCACTACTACCAATACCAGTACCACTACCACCACCAGTACTACCACCACTAGTACCACCACCACCAGTACTACCACTACCAGTACTACGGGCAGCAGTACCACCACCACTAGCACTACCACTACCGGTACCAACACCAGTACTACCACTACCACCACCACCAGTACCACCACCACCAGTACTACCACCAACAGTACTACCACTACCAGTACCACCACCTCCAGTACTACCACTACTGCCACTACCAGTACCACCACCACCACCAGTACTACCAGTAACACCACCACCAGTACTACCAGTACCACCACCACCACCAGTACTTCCAGTACTACCACCATCAGTACTACCATTATTACCACTACTACAGCCACCAGTACTACCACTACTACAGCCACCAGTACTACCACTACCACCACCACCAGTACTACCACTACCACGACCACCAGTACTACCACTACCAGTACTACCAATACCAGTACCACTACCACCATCAGTACTACCATCACCAGTACCACCACCACCAGTACTACCACTACCAGTACTACGGGCAGCAGTACCACCACCACTAGCACTACCACTACCGGTACCACCACCAGTACTACCACTACCACCACCACCAGTACCACCACCACCAGTACTACCACCAACAGTACTACCACTACCAGTACCACCACCTCCAGTACTACCACTACTACCACTACCAGTACCACCACCACCACCAGTACTACCAGTAACACCACCACCAGTACTACCAGTACCACCACCACCACCACCAGTACTTCCAGTACTACCACCATCAGTACTACCATTACAACCACTACTACAGCCACCAGTACTACCACTACCACCACCACCAGTACTACCACTACCACGACCACCAGTACTACCACTACCAGTACTACCAATACCAGTACCACTACCACCACCAGTACTACCATCACCAGTACCACCACCACCAGTACTACCACTACCAGTACTACGGGCAGCAGTACCACCACCACTAGTACTACCACTACCGGTACCACCACCAGTACTACCACTACCAGTACCACCACCACCAGTACCACCACTACCAGTACTACCACCAGCAGTACTACCACCAACAGTACTACCACTACCAGTACCACCAACACCCCCAGTACTACCAGTACTACAGCCACCAGTACTACAACTACCACCACCACCAGTACTAACAGTACCACGACCACCAGTACTACCACTACTACCAATACCAGTACCACTACCACCACCAGTACTACCACCACTAGTACCACCACAACCAGTACTACCACTACCAGTACTACGGGCAGCAGTACCACCACCACTAGCACTACCACTACCGGTACCACCACCAGTACTACCACTACCACCACCACCAGTACCACCACCACCAGTACCACCACTACCAGTACTACCACCAGCAGTACTACCACCAACAATACTACCACTACCAGTACCACCACCTCCAGTACTACCACTACTACCACTACCAGTACCACTACCACCACCAGTACTACCATCACCAGTACCACCACCACCAGTACTACCACTACCAGTACTACGGGCAGCAGTACCACCACCACTAGCACTACCACTACCGGTACCACCACCAGTACTACCACTACCAGTACCACCACCACCAGTACCACCACTACCAGTACTACCACCAGCAGTACTACCACCACTAGCACTACCACTACCGGTACCACCACCAGTACTACCACTACCACCAACACCAGTACCACCACCACCAGTACCACCACTACCAGTACTACCACCAACAGTACTACCACTACCAGTACCACCACCTCCAGTACTACCACTACTACCACTACCAGTACCACCACCACCACCAGTACTACCAGTAACACCACCACCAGTACTATCAGTACCACCACCACCAGTACTTCCAGTACTACCACCATCAGTACTACCATTACTACCACTACTACAGCCACCAGTACTACCACTACTACAGCCACCAGTACTACCACTACCACCACCACCAGTACTACCACTACCACGACCACCAGTACTACCAGTACTACCAATACCAGTACCACTACCACCACCAGTACTACCATCACCAGTACCACCACCGCCAGTACTACCACTACCAGTACTACGGGCAGCAGTACCACCACCACTAGCACTACCACTACCGGTACCACCACCAGTACTACCACTACCAGTACCACCACCACCAGTACCACAACTACCAGTACTACCACCAGCAGTACTACCACCAACAGTACTACCACTACCAGTACCACCACCTCCAGTACTACCACTACTACAGCCACCAGTACTACCACCACCACCAGTACTACCAGTACCACCACCACCAGTACTACCACTACCACGACCACCAGTACTACCAATACCAGTACCACTACCACCACCAGTACTACCATCACCAGTACTACCATCACCAGTACCACCACCAGTACTACCACTACCAGTACTACGGGCAGCAGTACCACCACCACTAGCACTACCACTACCGGTACCACCACCAGTACTACCACTACGAGTACCACCACCACCAGTACCACCACTACCAGTACTACCACCAGCAGTACTACCACCAACAGTACTACCACTACAAGTACCACCACCTCCAGTACTACCACTACTACAGCCACCAGTACTACCACCACCACCAGTACTACCAGTACCACCACTACCAGTACTACCACTACCAGTACTACCACTACCAGTACTACCACTACTAGCAGTACCACAACCACCACCACTACTACCAGTACTACCACCATCAGTACTACCAGTACTAACACCACCAGAGTAGTGAGTAGAGTAGTGAGTAGAGTAGTGAGTAGAGTAGTGAGTAGAGTAGTGAGTAGAGTAGTGAGTGAGTAGTGAGTAGAGTAGTGAGTAGTGAGTAGTGAGTGCAGATTAGTGAGTAGTGAGTAGTGAGTAGAGTAGTGAGTGCAGAGTAGTGAGTAGTGAGTGCAGAGTAGTGAGTAGTGAGTAGAGTAGTGAGTAGAGTAGTGAGTAGTGAGTAGAGTAGTGAGTAGAGTAGTGAGTAGAGTAGTGAGTAGTGAGTGCAGAGTAGTGAGTAGAGTAGTGAGTAGAGTAGTGAGTAGTGAGCCGAGTAGTGAGTAGTGAGTAGAGTAGTGAGTGCAGACTAGTGAGTAGAGTAGTGAGTAGAGTAGTGAGTAGTGAGTAGAGTAGTGAGTAGAGTAGTGAGTAGTGAGTAGAGTAGTGAGTAGAGTACTGAGTAGTGAGTAGAGTAGTGAGTAGTGAGTAGTGAGTAGAGTAGTAAGTGCAGAGTAGTGAGTAGAGTAGTGAGTAGTGAGTAGAGTAGTGAGTAGTGAGTAGAGTAGTGAGTAGAGTAGTGAGTAGAGTAGTGAGTAGTGAGTAGAGTAGTGAGTAGAGTAGTGAGTAGTGAGTAGAGTAGTGAGTAGTGAGTGGAGTAGTGAGTGCAGAGTAGTGAGTGCAGAGTAGTGAGTAGAGTAGTGAGTAGAGTAGTGAGTAGAGTAGTGAGTAGAGTAGTGAGTAGAGAGTAGTGAGTAGAGTAGTGAGTAGTGAGTAGAGTAGTGAGTAGTGAGTAGAGTAGTGAGTAGAGTAGTGAGTGCAGAGTAGTGAGTGCAGAGTAGTGAGTAGAGTAGTGAGTAGAGTAGTGAGTAGAGTAGTGAGTAGAGTAGTGAGTAGTGAGTGCAGAGTAGAGTAGTGAGTAGTGAGTGCAGAGTAGAGTAGTGAGTAGTGAGTAGTGAGTAGAGTAGTGAGTAGTGAGTAGAGTAGTGAGTAGAGTAGTGAGTAGAGTAGTGAGTAGTGAGTAGAGTAGTGAGTAGTGAGTAGAGTAGTGAGTAGAGTAGTGAGTAGAGTAGTGAGTAGAGTAGTGAGTAGTGAGTAGAGTAGTGAGTAGTGAGTAGAGTAGTGAGTAGAGTAGTGAGTAGAGTAGTGAGTAGAGTAGTGAGTAGTGAGTAGAGTAGTGAGTAGAGTAGTGAGGGCAGAGTAGTGAGGGCAGAGTAGTGAGGGCAGAGTAGTGAGGGCAGAGTAGTGAGGGCAGAGTAGTGAGGGCAGAGTAGTGAGTAGAGAGTAGAGTAGTGAGTGCAGAGTAGTGAGTGCAGAGTTGTGAGTGCAGAGTAGTGAGTAGAGTAGTGAGTAGAGTAGTGAGTAGAGTAGTGAGTAGAGTAGTGAGTAGAGTAGTGAGTAGGACATCACAGGCAGCAGCTGTGCAAGCTTCTTACACTCACAAGGAGACCACAGGCAGCTGAGGTGCAATCTTCTCCCACTCACAAGAACGACATCACAGGCAGCAGCAGTGCAAGCTTCTTACACTCACAAGGAGACCACAGGCAGCAGAGGTGCAAGCTTCTCACACTCACAAGAAGGACATCACAGGCAGTAACGGTGCAATATTCTCACACTCACAAGGATATCACTGGCAGTACACACCACATGAACACACTCCATAACACATAGCAACAATACATTGGCATTTACAATGCCATTAGCTCAAACTCAAATAAATCTGAGCCCGATTGCATTTCTAATGCTTGTTCTATGTGTGAGAGGGGGATTCCCTTCTCAAAACACCTGTACATTTAACATATATGGACAAGGACAAAACATACAAGGAAAAAAGAGAGTCACTAAAATGTATGGCATTATATACATCTGATTGCCGACACTATAGCGAAAGGGGTGCTGGCTATGGACGGCTATAGTGTAATGGTATTGGTGGTACCATTAGGGTGAAGTTCGCACTTTTAGTTCGGGAGTGGAGTGGCTAAAACACGGTTTTCACATACATAGTGCATATGTGTGAAGAGGCGCAAGAGTTGGTTCTTACACTAGTTTTAGCAGTTTTTTGCTCCAAGGTTGAGAAGTGGCGAGGGGTTGACCCTGTGTGAAAGAAAGGTTTTGGCCACTCACATTAGGAGACCTGTAGGGAAGAAAAGGTAGCGCTTACCAGTTGTAGTGGTGGTTGTTTCTCATACTCACAGCTTTTCTGGGCAGAGCCTGCTCTGGACCTGTAGTGCCTCCTTCGCATACCAGTAACTAATGGCCGGTTCTACTGAGTGTTATATATTCTGTGTTTGATTGGGTAATCATGTGCACCTGCATAGTGGAGGCAAGAGTAGAAAGACTCGAACTGCCGAGTCATGGTGCTTAATCGGGCGCCAGGGCGTTGCTGTTATGCTACGTGAAGTAGGTGCGAATGCGCGGAGCCTGTTGTGAGGAGTGCGCATGCGCGGGGCGCCAGGGCATTGCTGTTACGCTACGTGAAGTGGGCGCGCATGCGCGGAGCCCGTGGTTAAGAGTGCGCATGTGTGGGCGGTAGTGTTACCTCCGCGCACGCGCGCCGGGGTGAAAATGTGCGAAGTGCACATAGTAACTAGTGCACATAGTAACTAATGCGCTTGCGCAGGTGAGTTATACTAGCAAATGCGCGGTGATGGAATGTGGATTCAGTGTGCCATTATATGCGATATGGGTCATAACGCCAAAGTGGCACTAATAAAGTTATCATCATGGGGGGCACCATGTGTCCCAATTCTCAGAACTGTGGGGCTCTATCTCCGGAGGAGATATGTTACAAGGGAATTCGAAGGTTGTAATTAATGGTCAGACTACCCGCCCTGGGTTAGTGATCGTCATGGTATGGTGTAATTCCTGAAGACATGGTCATGTCAGGGAGTTCCATGGGATGGCATCGTTGAGGCCCTGGGTTGCTGTAGAGAGGCGATATATCCATCGCTGTTCTTTGTTCAGAAGTTTTTGTCATTGCCAATTGTGCTCTCTGGGATTTGCTCAATGACAGTCCAGGTTAGATCGTTGGGTGTGTGGCAGTGGGTGATAAAGTGGTTGGTGAGCCTGCTAATGTTTTTCCTGCATCTTATGGTACTTCTATGCTCTGTTATTCTTGTCTTGACTTTGCGTGTTGTCATACCAACATAGCGGAGACCACACATGCATGTGAGTAGGTATATCACATTGCGGGAATTGCAGCTGGTGTGGTTTTGTTGAGTCCAGGTCTTGTTGGGCTCCAAGTCCAGGGTTTTGGTGTGTGTGGTGAGGTGACACACGCTGCAGTAATTGCAGGGGTAATGTCCGGTGATCTTGGGGAGACCCCAAGCATTCAGGATGGTGTTCATAGGTTGCTTTGGTTGTGGTCTGGGTCGGGTGCTGACCAGTCGATCCCTCAGATTGTTGCATCGTTTGTAAGCGAATCTAGGGGTGTCCCATTTCCTCTGTCCAGAGTTGATTATTTTCCAGTGTTTTTTGATGACCTTGACTACTTAATTGGACGCTGTGTTATAGGTGGTGACACAGGTGACGGGTTGTTCTTGGTTCTCCTTTGTGATGTTTTCAAGTAAAGCTTCACGATTTTGGTTCCTTGCCCTTTTCTGTGTTTTTCTGATGACGGCTTTTGGGTAGCCTCGGTTTTCCAGTTTGGTAGCCAATTCCTCAGATTGTTGTTTGTAATCTGTGATGTTGGTACAGTTTCTACATATGCGTAGAAACTGAACGAAGGGCAGATTCTCTCTTTGCGGGCGGGGATGGAAGCTCGTGAAATGGAGCAGTGAATTCCTCGCAGTTGGCTTGTAGTAGGTTGTAGTGACCAGGGTCCCGTCCTTGACTGTGATGTCCAGGTCTAGGAAGGGTAGTCGGTTGTTACTAGCTGTGCTCGTAAATTTTAGGTATGGGTCCCTGGTGTTGAGCCAGGTCATGAATCTGTCTAGGTCAATCTGGGATCCCTGCCAGACTACCAGAATGTCATCTATATATCTGCGCCAATTCAGAATATGATGACGAAAAGGGTTGGTGTCTGTTGCTATGTGGGTGCGTTCAAAGTGGTGTACATACAATCCTGCCACGCTTGGGGCGAAAACGCTGCCCATGGATGTTCCATTTGTTTGTAAATAAAAGGTACCATCATACTCAAAATAATTTTCTTTGAGAGCTAGGGTTGCACAAGCCAATACAAAATCCCTCGGGTGTGGTAAGGCCAGGGGGATTCCATTAGGATATCATGAAGGACTGCCTGTGTGGCATCTTGGGGGAGGCTGGTGTACAGGCTCTCCACGTCCAATCCTACCAGTAGTTGTGTGTTGGTATCGAAAGCCATATTGTTTATGACCTGTAGGAGATGTTTGGTATCTTTAATATATGTGGGTGTTCTTTGCACTAGAGGGTTCAAGAAGAAGTCACAGTACCGTGACAGTGGTTCCAGCAAGGAGTTTATGCCTGACACGATAGGTCTGCAAGGAGGAGGAGTAATGCCCTTATGTACTTTGGGTACTGTGTAAAAGTACGGGATCCTGGTGTGCTGGGGACATAAGTAGTCTGCTTCCTGTTTAGAGATGTACTCTGCATCTGATGCCCTCTTGACTAGAGCGTGGATTGTTGTCCGTAATTCTTCTGTTGGGTCATGTTCCAATCTGCGATAATTCCTGTTGTCACTCAGTAGTCTATGACACTCTGTGTCGTAGTCTTTTTTTTGTCATGTAAAACGATGCCTCCCCCTTTATCTGCTGGTTTTATGACAATTGTGGGGTTGTTTTGTAGGCGTTGTATAGTTTGTCTGTCTTCCCAGGACAAGTTGTTGAAATGGTTGGTGGGGTTGAGGTTCTCTATGTCATTGTACACAGCTTGTTCAAACGTTGTGATTTCAGGAGGAATGGGCAGCGTTTTCGCCCCCAGCATGGCAGGATTGTATGTACACCACTTTGAACGCACCCACATAGCAACAGACACCAACCCTTTTGGTCATCATATTCTGAATTGGCGCAGTTATATAGATGACTTTCTGGTAGTCTGGCAGGGATCCCAGATTGACCTAGACAGATTCATGACCTGGCTCAACACCAGGGACCCATACCTAAAATTTACGAGCACAGCTAGTAACAACCGACTACCCTTCCTAGACCTGGACATCACAGTCAAGGACGGGACCCTGGTCACTACAACCTACTACAAGCCAACTGCGAGGAATTGACTGCTCCATTTCACGAGCTTCCATCCCCGCCCACTCAGAGAGAATCTGCCCTTCGGTCAGTTTCTACTCATACGTAGCAACTGTACCAACATCACAGATTACAAACAACAATCTGAGGAATTGGCTACCAAACTGGAAAACCGAGGCTACCCAAAGCCATCATCAGAAAAACACAGAAAAGGGCAAGGAACCAAAATCGTGAAGCTTTACTTGAAAACATCACAAAGGAGAACCAAGAACAACCCGTCACCTGTGTCACCACCTATAACACAGCATCCAATGAAGTAGTGAAGGTCAACAAAAAACACTGGAAAATAATCAACTCTGGACAGAGGAAATGGGACACCCCTAGATTTGCTTACAAACGATGCAACAATCTGAAAGATCGACTGGTCAGCACCCGACCCAGACCACAACCAAAGCAACATATGAACACCGTCCTGAACGCTTGGGGTCTCCCCAAGATCACCGGACATTACCCCTGCAATGACTGCAGCGTGTGTCACCTCACCACACAAACAAAAACCCTGGACTTGGAGCCCAACAAGACCTGGACTCAACAAAACCACACCAACTGCAATTCCCGCAATGTGATATACCTACTCACATGCATGTGTGGTCTCCGCTATGTTGGTATGACAACACGCAAAGTCAAGACAAGAATAACAGAGCATCGAAGTACCATAAGATGCAGGAAAAACATTAGCAGGCTCACATACCACTTTATCACCCACTGCCACACACCCAACGATATAACCAGGACTGTCATTGAGCAAAGCTCAGAGAGCACAATTGACAATGACAAAAAACTTCTGAACAAAGAACAGCGATGGATATATCGCCTCTCTACAGCAACCCAGGGCCTCAACGATGCCATCCCATGGAACTCCCTGACATGACCATGTCTTCAGGAATTACACCATACCATGACGATCACTAACCCAGGGCGGGTAGTCTGCCCATTAATTACAACCTTCGAATTCCCTTGTAACATATCTCCTCCGGAGATAGAGCCCCACAGTTCTGAGAATTGGGACACATGGTGCCCCCCATGATGATAACTTTATTAGTGCCACTTTGGCGTTATGACCCATATCGCATATAATGGCACACTGAATCCACATTCCATCACTGCGCATTTGCTAGTATAACTCACCTGCGCATGCGCATTAGTTACTATGTGCACTTCGCACATTTTCACCCCGGCGCGCGTGCGCGGAGGCAACACTACCGCCCACACATGCGCACTCTTAACCACGGGCTCCGCGCCTGCGCGCCCCCTCATGCAGCGTAACAGCAACACCCTGGCGCCCCGCGCATGCGCACTCCTCACCACGGGCTCCGCGCATGCGCACCTACTTCACGTAGCATAACAGCAACGCCCTGACGCCCGATTAAGCACCATGACTCGGCAGTTCGAGTCTTTCTACTCTTGCCTCCACTATGCAGGTGCACATGATTACCCAATCAAACACAGTATATAACACTCAGCAGAACCGGCCATTAGTTACCGGTATGCGAAGGAGGCACTACAGGTCCAGAGCAGGCTCTGCCCAGAAAAGCTGTGAGTATGAGAAACAACCACCACTACAACTGGTAAGCGCTACCTTTTCTTCCCTACAGGTCTCCTAATGCGAGTGGCCAAAACCTTTCTTTCCCACAGGGTCAACCCCTCGCCACTTCTCAACCTTGGAGCAAAAAACTGCTAAAACTAGCGTAAGAACCAACTCTTGCGCCTCTTCACACATATGCACTATGTATGTGAAAACCGTGTTTTAGCCACTCCACTCCCGAACTAAAAGTGCGTACTTCACCCTAATGGTACCACCAATACCATTACACTATAGCCGTCCATAGCCAGCACCCCTTTCGCTATAGTGTCGGCAATCAGATGTATATAATGCCATACATTTTAGTGACTCTCTTTTTTCCTTGTATGTTTTGTCTTTGTCCATATATGTTAAATGTACAGGTGTTTTGAGAAGGGAAGCCCCCTCTCACACATAGAAAAACACTTTAGGGCGTGTATACATATAGTCTGAATTACACACCCACTGGTTTAATCACATACACATTTCTATTATAGGTCCTGAAGAAAGCCAGCATATTCATAAGGCACTGGCTGAAACATGTTGACCCACCACTGGATGTAGGAGGTCGTAACTCGCCTCTAACATCCAACAGCCTTATTTTTAACCGCTGACGGTGGCCCAGGTATTAAAGTTTAATTTACCCTCGGGTACTGGGACCCCCGCCAAGCCGTTTTAAAATCACTTTCATAACACTCTTCACTGCACACTCAACGACATACCTGCTCCGCTGTAATCAGGCGTCGAAGCACACCCGGGACACGCTAGGTGTCACTGGGTGGGCCCTATGATGAAGCATGCCACCAACTAGGTTGGTGGGTGAGGGCTTCATGAGCACACTTACCAGGTGTTCCTACCCCCTGACGAAACATACCAGAGTCCCTTACTTTTGTTAATTTCGTAATACATGAGCTAGTCTCCTTTTGATTAAACCACATATAAACCCCGGGGATAAGGACTAGCTTTCTTGTCCTCTCTCTCTCTCTTGATACGCAATAATAATAAAAAACCAATTGGCTTCACATGCTCTCTGAAGTATTAGCCTAAGACTGCTTTGTCCATGCTACCACTAGGATAGCTGGTCTATAAGGTTGACTTTACAACCATCACCATAAGGGTTGTTTGGACTGATACAGGGTGCGCACTAGAATAGTGGACATCACATATCAGGCCAACTTCTCACACCGTCCATCAAGTGTTGTTTTTGCATTTGTCACCCCGAGTGGGACGGGTATGCTCAGACCTGAGTCCAGTGCTCTCCATGCCACTGGAATGAAGCTATACTGGCTGATGACGGCTGATAGCCAGAAACCGGACCTAGGATTCTTGATTCCGGTCCAGGGAAGACATGGCTTGGCAGTTCAGGCTGGACTGTTCCCATGAGGCACAGGGTCAAGACTGATTTGCATATGGCCATGTCTGAACTGGGGTGGTGTGGTGAGAAAAACAACGATGGATTAAACCTAGATCTGTGACTGGGGGTGAATGTTTTGCCATTGTGCAACATTCCGTCCATCAGTATTGTTTTTGCATGCGGTACGCTAGAGTCTGAAACAATAAAACAGATTTAACAGAACACACACCATTTTTGTCTAAACAATCAAAAACATGGTGTAAAGTAGACATGAAAATACATTTACGTTCCACTTTGTGCTAAAGTCTGTAACACCTTGACTTTACAGAAAACAGGCAATTTCTAACTTATCATTCAGACCACAAGGTGTCAGCTAAGCATGGGCGGAAAATCCGTTCCGCTCGCGGGTTTTGCGGATTTTCGGTAAATTCGCAATCCGCGAACTCTCGCGAATTTACCAAAAATCCGCAAATTCGCACGCAGCGGATTTTTTTTCTTGGTGGTACAATATTGCGGCATGCGGCGTTCACTTACCGTCATTCAGCGTTTGCCGAGTTGTTTTTCTTGATATTTTGCGAGTGCTGCGCCATTTTGGATCTTGCTGCGGGATCCCGCGGGAGTTTGGCGACGCATCGCGAGAGTTCGCAATTGCGAACATGTAGGTGCGGCGGGCAGCAACAATCTCGCACTCGCAAAATTACAAAATTTGCAATTCTGCACAAGAAATCCACTAGCAAGCAGCATAGACCTTCTGAAAATGATGATTTTTATCAGAATAACTCCTCAGGTTGACATTTGCCTGCACTTTTTTGGATTTGAGGCCTTTTGACTTTCTTTGGATCACTTTTGGATTAGAAATCAACTTTCACAAGTAAGTTTGTTTGGGGCATTACAGTTGCTGTTCTGCAGAAACACGAGTTTTGCAAAACTGAAAACACTCAGCAGGTGCAAAAGTTCACTCATCATTAGTAACCATTCCCTGTAGTACTTCCTGAGGGGCCACTCCAGAGTTCAGTTGCCTATGTTTGTTTGGGACATTACAGTTGCTGTTCTGCAGAAAAACGAGTTTTGCAAAACTGAAAGCACTCAGCAGGTGCAAAAGTTCAAACTCATCATTAGTAACCATTCCCTGTAGTGCTTCCTGACTGGGGCCCCTCCAGAGTTCAGTTTCTAGTTGCAACAATTGTATGACCCTGCTCTGACCCTCACAGCAGGCCCAAAGAATAGCTACAAGTAGGCCACAAAGGTCCTGGAAAAAAAATTGCACTGCAACAGAAAGCAAATTACAGATAAGGAAGCAGGTGCCGGACTGGAATTTTAAAACAGTCACACATTATTAAATCAACCCCAAATTAATTCATGTCAGTTGAAGCAGGGTAGGTGTGCTTGCTTTTCCCCCCCATAATCTACAGTGATGAACCAGAGGGTGGCATTGATGTACCAGAGGGTGGCATGGGTGAAACAGGGTGGCAGTGGTGAAACAGAGGGTGCTGTGAACCTGTGATGATGAACCAGACGTAGAAGCAACATAGTCGCGACCGTTGCGAGCCGACAAGTAAGTTCGCAATTGCGAACTGGTACAAAACCCTCGCGAACTGGCAGAAACCCTTGTGAACACAAAAAAAATCCGCAAATTCGCGAGAATTTGCGGATTTTGCGGATTGCGAGTTCGCAAATACGCAAATTTGCGAACGCCAGATTTCGCAAAATTCACCCATGCTTAGTGTCAGCTTATTAAGGTGGCGTATCCAATAGGTTTCTCTTTGTGCCAATTGTTTATTGGTGTTTATATGTGGTGCCACCGTAATTGTCTCTAATATGGTGAACCTTATTTGTGGTATAGTGTGGTTTTTTCAACCCAGTGTGCAGCTAAACATGATTTAGTGTTTGATGTTCTAATCATGCTTTTATGCTTGGTGAGCCTGACTTATCTTTCGTGTTGTTCTAGCAACATATACTAGCCCGCATGGGCAGTTCATGGCATAAATCACCATTTCAGAATTGCAATCGGAAGTCTGTCTCAATTTTATAGCTTTACCAGTATGTGGGTGCGCAATTGAGTTCCCTGCAGTCACATTGCCACAATGACCGCAGCCATAACACTTGTGCATCTCCAAAGTCTGTGTAACCACATGGTTTGAATGTCTTTTTTCAGAAATTCCCTTAGGTATTTAGATCTTGAATGTGCAAACATAGGTTTGGAGCTAAATACTTCTTTCAAATCCGTCTCCTGTTCAATGATTTCCCACCTGTTAAGTATACTCTGTTTGATTGCTGGTGCCGCAGTCGTGAATTTGATGACAAAAACTTCTCTCTGTGCCTTAGGTTTCATCACTTTTCTAAGCAATTGGTCACGTTGCATGTGTTTTACTTTCTGCTTTGCCATAGTTAGAATTTCCCTCGGGTACCCCTGTTGCAGATATTGATGAGACATTTCCTCTATGTGATTGCTGCATGTGTCTCCATCTGAACTGATCCTCTTGGTTCCGATGAATTGTGATAACGGTAAATGTTTTTTTAGGGACGGAGGATTGAATCTTTTGAAATGGAGTGCATTATTCCGATCTGTTGGTTTTTGTAAACTTTTGTGTGCAAGTGACCTTGATGTAATTCGATCAAGATGTCAAGATAATTAATAGATAATTGACTGATAGTGTGGGTGAACTTAATGCTGGGATTATGCTGGTTTAGAGTGCCATTACATTCTTCCAGTTGTTACTTCGGGTTATGCCACAACAGTAGAATATCATCAATGTATCTGAGATATAGAAGAAGATGGTCTGTCCATGATTCATTCTGCAGAATATACATATTTTCATACTTGGCCATAAAGATGTTCACATAGGTGGGTGCCCCAGTAAAACCCATTGATGTCCCAGTCTGTTGCAAAAAGAACCGATCCTTCCAGGAAAAGGCACTATGGTACAGACTGAACTGCAGAAGTTCTAGTAGGAAAATGTTTCGAGAATCTTCATAGTCACTCTTGAGCAGCATCCATTCGATTGCCTTATAGGGAATAATACCTTTTTATTTCTAGTTTGAAGTTACCATTTATTTTCTACTTTGGAAGTCTGTGTACTATCGTTGACACATGCTCTTTCACAGCCGATAGCTTCCCTCACTTGATCGGGAAGTCAATCTTCTTTTTCTATTCAAACACCCCGTGAATGAGTTCTACGTACATCGCATGCTTTAGCAGCGGCATCTCAGGAAAAGTTATATTACACAAAAAAAGGTTTTTAGTCTCAGAAAAGCACTGGGCGCTCAGCCAAAATTGGACGCAAAAGTGGTATGGTGAACTGTAGTGTGGTGGTGCAACTGGGTGAGTGGAAAAACCCTTTTAACCACTCCGAAGTCTGTCAGTGAGGACTGACAGACCAACTAATCATAGTAGAAATACCCTATGCACACACTTGACAATCTATCCAGTCATGTACAAATCAATACACCAATGTAGAAAACAAAGCAAGCAGAATAAACAGGGATCTCCTGCACAGTGTTCATCAAATTCAGTTCTTTAATTTTCTCTCAGAAACAGCCAGCCAACACGTGTTTCATCGCTTCCGCGAATCCTCAGGGCTGAGTATTTGGCCGTGTAAAGAAATGAAGTCACTCCGCCGGTGATAATTCCGACCCGGCAGGGTCCGTGACCTGATCAGTCAATCCCATAGGTTGTTAGCTGCAGATAAACAAATAGGGACCCAAGACGATGTCGTCAGGGCTGTACGGTCGGGAGCAAAATATGCAGTGGACGATATCGAGCGGATAACTCTTATGTCACTCATTAAATCCCAAGACGACGTCATCAAGGCTGTAATCCCGGGAGCAAAAAGAATCCAGTAGACGATATGGAGCGGATAACTCTAATGTCAATCATTTATCAGTGGCGGAAAAAGCCGAGCCATTGTGTGTTCTCCCGGGTCACAGTGTTCCAAGTGTGGACCGACACTTTACTGGATTCTATTTGCTCCGAGGATTACAGCCCTGACGACATCGTCTTGGGATTTAATGAGTGACATAAGAGTTATCCGCTCGATATCGTCCACTGCGTATTTTGCTCCAGACCTTACATCCAAGGAAGAGTTGTTGACTGTTGGTGTTCTTTGAAGATTAATACGCCGGTTGGCAGCTTCACTCAAGTAAGTGGGAGGGCACTAACTTAGAAAGGTTGTATGAGTGAGGACAGAGGGAGGTATAAGATTGTATTCTTATCGTAATGTATACAGGATTTGTTTCATTCATAGAGAGTTTGACGAACTTGATGATACACTATTGCAGACTTCGTTGGTTAGAATACCTCTACAGTAAGTGGAGTTTCTGCTTGGATATTGAGGTGTAACATGCAGCATATTGTTCACAATTGGTAATGAAAATGACTACATGCACATTTTCATTCCAGCTTATCTCACAATGATCTAACTTTATCACGGACCATGTAAGTGAGCATGGCATAATTTTTTAGGAGGTGTTTCTTTCCACTGGATATAGAGGGTTTTTGGTGTCCATTTATTACACATGGCATGTCATTCTCAGGTGTAAGGCATTCAGTAATTGGGTCACCGTTCACTGTTTTTTTTGTCACAACACGGATCATTTGATATGTACGCAAGCATTTGAGGACTGCACAATCTTGTGGGTAACAAGCTTGAATACACAGACTATAATGCTATACTGTTTTGGGACGCGGGTCTTTGTCCTAAGAAGCTGAAAAAGTTATTTTGAAAGACTATTCCATCTTCATTTTGAAATGTTGTATAATTTGCATTAATAGTGTTCCCCTGACGAAGGGTCTCCCAAAATGCATTGAGAACAGCAACACCGCACAAGAATTAGGGAATTTGTAATTTAATTGAAGTGTACAATAAATGTCATATCAAACAAATGTTGATCATTAACTGAATATTGGCAATCTTTTCGGTTGGTACAGTTGTTTCATGTGTTGTTGTCAGGAATTATGTCAAAATCAGAGGGAAAGTTTGTATAATTAACACTTTTTGAAGAAAAATTGAGGTTTAATTTAAATTAGAGCACCATTAGGGCTTACAAAAAGTGCACCTTGTCCATATGTGACAGGGTCTGAACACATCAAACTTACTATACTGCGGTGTGCCACGTGTACCTCTGTTGATCAGCTGGTGCAACTGTACTACACTGTTGTGTACCACAGGGACCTTTGGTGGCCAACTTCCACAACAGCAATATACTGTGGAGATCCAAGTAGACCTCTCTGTGCCACAAATGCACTATACTGGGGTGTGAAAAGGGGACCTCTGTTGGCAGTCCGAAGCAAATGCACTGTACTGCTGTGTGCCATGCGCACTTTGGTTGGCCACCTGCCGCTACTGCACTGTACTGTGGTGTGCCACAGGGACCTTTGTTGCCAAGCCCAGCGCAACTGTACTAAACTGGGATGTGCCCCAATGACGTCTGTTGGCCACCGGTCGCAACTGCATGATACTACAGTGTGCCACATGTATCTAAGTTAGCTGCCTGCATCAACTGCACTATACTGTGGTGTGAAGCGTGGACCTCTGTTGGCAAGGTTGTGTAACAGCACAATACTGAAATATGCTGCAGGGAATTCTCTTGGATTCTTGCTGCAAATTCATTATACTGCCATGTGCCACGGGGACCTCTCTTGGCTGCCTCCCGCGACTGCACTATACAGTTGTGTGCCACAGGGACCTCTGCTGGCCATCTACTGCAACTGCACTATACTGCTGTGTGACACGGGGAACTCTGTTGTCGGCCTGCCGCAAATGCACCATACTGTGGTGTGCCACGGTGACTTCTGTTGGCCACATGCCCCAACTGTACTATACTGCAGTGGGCCATGGGGACCTCTGTTGGCTGCCTGCCTCCACTGTACTAATCTGCAGTGTACCACAGGGACCTCTCCTGCAACTGCACTGTACTGAAATGTGCCACGGGGACTCTTATTGGCGACCTGATGCAACTGCACTACACTAAGATGAGCTACGTGGACCTCTGTGCCAAACGGTGCACCTGCACTATACTGGGATGTGCCACAGGGACCTCTGTTGACCGCCTGCCTCAATTGCCTATACTGGGATGTGTGACGGTACTTTCGTTAGCCAAATATGTGTTTGTTTGAAAAACTTATTATCATTATGTAAGGAATTACCAGATTTAGGTTCTTTAAACCTTACAACACTTACTGGCTCATCTTTAGAATTGCTTGAAGCCGCTTTTTCATCTAGTTCTTTTACAGAAACTTTAGAAAGCTCAATACTTTTTGCTATTTTATTTGTTTCTTCAAGAGTAGGATTGCCTAACGATAGTAGCTTTTGTTGAATTCTCTTGTCAGTACACTTACAAATAAACTGATCCCTTATAAGCTGTTCTCTAAAATTTTCAAATTGACGTTCAGCACTTAACACACGTAAAGCTGATATGAAGTCTTCTACCTTTTCCCCAGTTCTTTGGTCTCTTTTAAAAAAACGTATGCCTAATTACTACTAAGCTAGGCTGAAAATCAAAGCGCAACTCAAGCTTCTTAACAGTTTCAGCAAATTTGTCTATTTCATCATCATCAGCTGTACGAACTAAAGCGGGTAAATGTTTAAAAATTTCTCTTCCTTCAAATCCTAAAGCATTCAACAATAAACATTTTTTTCTTTCAGCCCTATAACTTGAACCTCCAATAGCACCAATGTAGGTAATAAAAGTGTTGTACCATCTTTTCCATTGTATTGGTGGATCCCCCGGTGTTTCTAAAAAGGGTGGAGGTGGTGCCACTGACTGCATAATGCAAAAATAGGTTACACAATATAATATAATGTATAAACAAACTAAACTTAGTTTGAGACCAATAAGCTAGATTATACCAGCATTTCCTTATAAAAACATGAAACTCAGCTTTGTTTAGATAGATAAGAAAACATACATGAGTCTCAGGAAACTGAAATGACACCTAGCTTTCAGCTAATTCTTCTATATGTCTATTAGTGAAATTTGCCTCTTAAACGCTGCCAGATGCTTAAACTCTTAACTGTAAATACATTGCTGTTCATCAAGGTAACTTTGAAAGAAAGAAAAAAAACGTTTTCCTTTGTCACTTACAGTAAAACAACCTGTAAAAGAAACGAACTACAATATTATGCACATTGTCATTAGCTGTTTAGCATATCCTGCTTTACCGTCTCTTCCCAAATGCTTTTACGTGCCAGCAGCTCCATAGCGTTGAATAGATATCACAGAGTGTTCCAAACATGCAGCGCGTGACAGCGTTGATTATAAATACACAGCGAAGATAATGCTGACTTGAACGAAAACTTGTACACTGAAACGCTGACTACTACCACGTATCTCTCGAAGTCAGTGATCAAAAAAACTCGAAGTCAGAGATCCGAAGGCACAGACACGTTACGCACCAAAATCGTGACGTCGAACTGCCTGACCAATCAAATATTCCACAAACTTCCTCCAATAGAAGAGCTTGAACGCTGACTCGGAAACTCTCTGACGTATGAGGTCTCCTCTCGCCGTTCGCTTACTGACGAATGAGGTCTCCTCTCATCCAAATTAGATGACGCACACAACTGCCGCTAATTAAATAAACAAAACAGTACCTCAGACGCATTCACACGTGTGAAAGTAGAAGATTTACACGGCACCTAGATCCGACGTTACTTCTAAACACCACCGATGATCAGCAAAGAGCGTGTCACAGGCGCCGAATTCCTTCTTCCTTCAAATTGTAAGTGGGTCCTGCAGACACCTGCTTCAATCGCCGCCAATATTATTGTAGTAATTAGGCAACTACAATAAACGGTTTTAAAGATAAGTTTATTATCTTTAGCAGGTGCTGCGCAGCAGCAGCGTCGTCTTAGTACAAGCTGGCAGCAACTGACAATCATTTCAAAACCACAACGACAAGTGGAATGCTAGTAACTGTGACATGTATAACATTCCAAGATGGATGAATAAACAAGCACAAGGAAATGAAAGGAATACTACACCTCTCCAACAGCAATCGATGGGAGACAGTATTGAAAGCTGCGGAGAGGTCCAAGAGGATGAGTATTGCAGAGCCGCCCTCGCCCAGGGATAGTCTTATTGAGTCTGTGACTGCCAATAGGGCGGTCTCGGTACTAAAGTCTGGCCGAAAGCCAGATTGTGAGGGATCCAGAGTTGGCGACAAGTTTGTTGTAATAATGTGATAACATATGATTAACAGCCGTGATGGAGCTCTTGACAAGGAGACTGTGGACTTTTATAGTATTATCAGGAGGTATTGTTTATATCACAATTGAAGGAAGCATATGCAGTAGACATGTGTATACTCATTGTAGAAAGAGTGGCTGTACAAGATGTGTAACATGATTATATGATATATAAAAGAGGTAAATCAATAAAAGTATGTCTAAAAAAAAAAAGGTTGAGAGCTCTCTGGAACCAATTATGGCTGTGTAAAGGAGCTCTTTTACCATTCAGGGTATGTATTCTTTGTATGGCAAATTAATGCTGTGATCCACTGGATATCCAAGAAGGTTTTACTTAGCTGAAGCTCCAAAGATAGCTTTCACCACAACTTCATTTGGTTCACTATGAATCCTTGCGTATAGATTGTCTTATAGATTGTCTTAAAAGACTGGGTGTCTGCATTGCAGATTAGGTTACAGTGGAAGCTCCGACCAAACATATTTTTTAATCGGGGCAGATGTGGGCCATCTGTGTCATCACCAACATCAAGTACTGTAATGACCTGAGCAGCCTTGCTATATGTGGATGACGCTGTACTTTTAGCAGGAACTGTAAACACCCTCCAGATTTTATTAGATGCTGGCATGTCCTGATGGTGAAATGTTGCCAATATTGTTTTTCTATATTGAAAGGCTATCTGTCCCATAGGATAGAATGGGCAGTTTACTTATAACATCTTATAATTATAACTTCCCATGGGAACAAGATTGGAAAATGGAGTTTAGTATGCATGAACACAGACTGTAAACATGCATCTTTTAGTAAGGATGATTTTTACATTCTGTGTTTGAAAAACCACTTTTTAGAAAGTAGGTATTTTCTTACTTAACCATCCAGTGTGCCTCTGCTAGGTTTGTGTATTGACTGTCTGGCTTTGGTGTGACAGGGACTGGAGATGTGCATTCTGTTCAGACATCACTTGGGGGCAGTGAGGTGTGCCCTGCTTTTCCAGGGTGAGTCAGAACTGGGGTGAATAGACCTGGGCTGCATTCAGAGTAGGGGGGAGGAGATTTCTTTCACACCTAAATGGGCCTCTGCCTTGGACAATGCTGTCACCACCTCCTGCCAGGAAGCTGGGCCAAAGAGGACAGAATGGGTTTTGCTGAGCACATACACTCTCTGTCTCCAGAGAACAAACTATTTTGTACTGTAAAAAGTGGGGCCCAGACCCCTGAACTTTAGATCACTTTTGGAACTCAAGTGGAACCTATGCCAAGGAGAAGAGTGGGGAGAAGCTGCAGGAGAAGTACTGCCCCTTTGCCGTGTGCTCTCTGGGGTTGGCCTGCAGTAGCTGGTCCTACCAAGGAGAGGAACTGTCTGTGTATCCTGCTTGACAAAGTATCTCCAAGGGCTTGAGGTAGAGCTTGCCCTCAAAATAGCCCCCATTGTGCTGAGATAGACAGAGTGGGGTGTGCTCAGTGCACGTGGGATGGCCTGAGATGGCCTGCCCCTCTCAAGTGCTTAACTGCTCCTAACATGCCACTAGCTACAATTCCTATGCTCCCAATGATGGGGTGCCTGCCGGCAGGCTTGTCAGCTGAGGTTCAACACGCTTGGCGATCTCTACCCTACTGAGCACTTCATCCAATCACAAAGCATAGGGGACAACCAGTCGCACGCGGTACTTGCCATCCTTCCATACACTAGCTTTGTGACGCATGTCATGCCTTACACCCCACGTTCCTGAAACCTGCCCCTACACTTCATGCACTAGACAACATAAATCCCAGCAAATCATGGGAGGTTCATTTTTCTATAATCTACGCATCACCATCATATACCCCAGATCAGTATGTGCAGGGCTATTCAGGCAATCTACAAGTAACACTGATAGAAGTAGAGGAAGCTATTGCACAAAATCTTGGCAATAAAGCCCCTGGACCCGATGGGTTGCCCATAGATATTATAAAGTGGAAACCGGATCTTTGGGCCCCAGTTTTATTGGATGTTTTTAATAGCCTCCCAGAAGCCCCCATGCCTGATTCATGGGCAACAAGTGTAATTGTCCCAATATATAAAAAGGGTGATAGGTTGGAACCGGCCAACTACAGACCGATCTCCCTGTTGGACAATACCTTAAAGATTCTGGGCCGTATTATTTATAATAGGACTTTGGCTTGGTCAGAGGAAAGTGGTATGTTATCTCCCTGTCAATTGGGTTTTAGAAGTAGGGTTGGTACAGTAGAACAGTGCCTGAATTTAAATCTTGTTATTAATAAATACAATACCGCCCGTTCCACCCCCATTTATTTAGCATTTATGGACCTATCATCCACATTTGATTTGGTAAATAGGTCCAAACGTTGGTCTATTTTAATAAATTATGGTTTGGACGAATCTTTAGTCCATTTTTTAGCATTTCTGCACACTGACCTCAAGGCACATGTACAGATAGGACAGGGTGGGGAGTTATCAGGTGCTATTAAGATAGGAAGGGGAGTCAGACAGGGGTGCGTTTTACCACCCCTGCTCTTCATTATTTATATTATTGGATTGAGCAACCATTTGAAGAATGCAATCTCAGATGTTCCTATAATTAATGGCAAACCGCTGCCTGTACTCCTCTACACAGATGATGCGGTCCTAATGGGCTGCACCCCTAATGCCTTGCGTTCCCTGGTACAAAGTTTGCGGATTATATGGAAGGGTTGGACCTTTGCGTAAATTACAAAAAATCATTCATTATGTCATGCGGCCCTGGGAAACGCCAACTTAATTCTATACACGTAGGGAGTGACAGACTTACCTCCACCCACAATTTTCCTCACTTGGGGATGATCTTTGCTGCGAATGGCTCATGGACTGGGCATGTGGCCCACTCCACAAGCAAATCCTCTAAGGTCATTAACTCCATCTTAAACCTCCCACGACCAAGGAAAATAGATGCCACTGACACTATTTTAAGGATTTTTAAACTGCAATGTGTTCCCATTGCTACCTATGGGGCAGAAATATGGGGTTTGGCAGAGACTAGGTGCATCCAGCAGGAGGAAAATCGCTTTTGTAGAAAGCTGCTGGGAGCATCGATCTCTACCTCCCAATACATTTCCCATAAGGAGCTACGTTTGCCTTTTATCTGTGATTTTATTAGGGCTCGGCCTGCGTTATTTTGCCACACAGTTTGGAGGAATGATTCTGCTACCCTGACCCAAGAAATTATAAAAGACTGCCTTAGATGCGAAAGGGGGCTGGAGATTCCCTGGCTTTCGGGGGTTTATAAAAGTTTGTGCACTATTGATAAAGGCGATATTTTTCTGGACCCGGGTACATCTAGATCTGTACATAAGAATGACCTGAAGAAAGCACTCTACGCACTTTATAATACGGATAGGGTCAGGGAAGAATCCAAGAAAATTACGGTCCTCAACTATATGGGCAGGGAAACATTCAGTCTCATTTTGCCGTTATACCTCACGTTGCCAATGACAAACTGGGAATGAAGTTTATTGTTTCGATTGAGGTCTGGGACTGTAAGATTCGTGTTGAATTTTCCCCTAGGCTATTTGTCAACTGGTGATAATATAAAATGCCCCTGTGACGGAGTGATGCACAAACTGATTTGCATTTCTTTTATATCTGTAAATACTATCTAAAATATACAAAATGGCTTTTAATCCCTCTTTTTAAAAAATACAGACCAATTACCATGGGGTAATCTTATCAATTACTGCTCTCCCTGAACAATGAGGAAATAATCTGTCGCACCAGCACTTTTTTGAGGACTTCGGCCCGTGCACGAAAAATGATGGACAATCCTTGACTATTCTCTATTTAATAATTGGAAATGTTGTTTTGCCTGATTTAAATTTTTATGTTTGTATTATGTAATATTTTCAATTTTTTTGTATGTGCTTTTATGAATTCATGGAATTCGAATAAAGATTCCTGAACTGAACTGAACTGAATCGCCAGTCGTTTCCCCTGAAGGCTCATCACCTGTCTATACACCATAATGAAAGACAAATCACCTGTGTTTGTCCCCAAGGTCCCTGCTGCCTGACAGGCAGACATAATGCTGTGCTCAATCTAGGACTCTCTCGCCAAACTACAGCTCAGACTAATTTAATTCTAGATTCATGCTCAAACTATATTGCACACCTGCCCAACTGAACAGAATGGGATATATACCTGAAGCAAGCTGTTTGAGATTCGCCGCTCCATTGCGCTCCTTTCTCCACCTTATGTGGGACTGCCTCACCATGGTGAGTTTTTAAACCACTGTTTATGAAGATGAGAACACCACAGGTAGCCCTTCTGGGTTACATGAAGAAGATCCTTCCTGAAGCTCGACAACTTACTTCAATGTTGCTCCTTCTGGAGAGTGGCCATTCACTGGGGGTGATGACATGCTCCTACAATTTCAGACTGGCTGTAGGATGCTGCATATTGTCAGGAGCAGCGTGCAACTTACTAGGAACCCATGCCAGACCGCTCTCGGCCTAAAGATATATGGGCCCTTCTAGTTGATTATCTAGGCCTGTGAGGAGAGGCCAGGACCCAGGGGGCCAGAGTGGGCCCTCTGGCGTAGGAAGGGGGGGTGCGGTGGGTGCGGGCCGCCCCAGGTGTAATCACTGAGGGGGGTGACAAAATGGCAAAAATATGTGTTTTAAACACATATTTTTGCCATTTTGTCAAGCTGAAGGTGACAAGAAATCACTGAGGTGGGGGTGACAATTTGGCAAAAATATGTGTTTTAAACACATATCTTTGCCATTTTGTCAAGCCGGGGGTGACCAGAAATGTTCTGCACCGGGTACCACCTGACTTTGTTACGCCACTGAGTGGGACAGGCAGTCCTGAATGATACTCCCTGATTATGGGAGGCTTCCGCTGTCATTACGCCCCACGGCCTTGCTTGCCCCTCCTAACCGGAACTATCGGTGTGACATCAGACCGCTAACTGCTACTGCGAACATTGTGTACGGGGGTTACAACTCATGCATATCTTCCTGCTGTTGTCACACGCTATTCTTATGTATATAAGGCGTGACCCTTTCTTCCCCTCAATTCACTTTTGTTTACTCCTTCTCTTGATTGTTGTTAAAAGCTAATAAATAAAAATAAAAATAAAACACTCTTATAAAAAAAGACGATCTGCAAGGCCTGAGACACCTTTGGTCTTCCTTCAATCTTCTCCTTTCCACTCACAAACACCTCTGGTGCACCACAATCTCTGTGAATCTGCCCTTTGAGATGCTCAGGGTACCTTTAGAGACGTTAAATCGCAGCAAGATTTTAAACAACCCTAGTTGGTCATTATGTAACTTGGCCGGTCCGAATCCCAACTGCAGACATTTCCAACTGGTCATTAGGTTTCACCGGATTTCCCTCCCTGGCCCTGACTCTGCCTTCAGACAACCCTAGAAGGCCCTCATAAACACTCAGCCAGCCCACAGACACCCTCACTCTCCCTTCAAACACTCTAGGGCCACTCTCAGAAATCTTCAACTGCTTCTTAAGGAACAGAAGCAGCTAACACTCTGGCCTTTAGACACCTCTATTTGTGGCATATTCTCTGGTAGTATTGGTTCACTATTGTGTCATTTCTACACGTTATCTCTAGGCAGAAAATTCAACTCATTAATATCAGTTAATACCTAAATGTAGCTGTCAAGAACTGATCGGTGACCAGGTAACCTTTACAAAGGGCCTGCCATTGCTTTGAAACATTGTGGCAGGATTTTTCATAACTTGTGATCCGTTTGAGTGAGAAACACAATTTTTGTTCATCTTTGGGATGTAAAAAGCAGACTATGGATTATGTTGCAAGCGTGGCACATTTATAACTATACAAAGAACGCTGCAGCTGTGAAATCACCTAATTAGAGTGGTCCTGTGACTAGATGATGCTTCTTTTGCCCACATTCACACATTTTCTAATTAGTCACAGACAACAATGTAAGATCAATTCTTCAATCTGTCACTTCCAGTCACATACCCCTGACTCTAGAAACGCACAACAAAAATAACGATAGTTTCCAAAGATATTATTGTTTTTGTGGACTGTAGGAACAGTGTAATGTGTTAGGAGTTGCTTCATAAGCCATGCATATGATTTATGTGGTATTGTATTTTTATGATGTCCTTGTGGTGTATTTTTGTGATACATTTTGTGATATTACTTTTGCTTCCAAAAGAAATCTGTTTTTGATCTTGAAAATGGTACATAGGCACATAAAAGGCAAGAAAATACACTCACCTTTAATTTAGAATGCTTTGCAAAAACGATATGCTGGTGTGTGGGAACACAATTAGGGCATTTATTATTTAGTGCATCAGTTGGCACTAAAACAAATATGCTAACAACAGAGTTTACTTTCTGGTTGATGTAGTTATTTCGAGGTCCATATAGAGGTATTTCAGGATCTTCTTTCGCTTCATTATCAGTAACTGGTTTTGTTATCTTAATCCTAAATATAGGAGTAAACTCATAATTGCCTCTATTGTCTAAGAGATTGTAAAAACTGTATAACTATTCATTTTCTCATCCTGCTTGCCAATATTATAATACAATACAGATAATGTTTTTGGAATGGGCATGATGGGTAAATGAGGGTAAGTGAAAGGTAGAAGTAAATTAAGGCATTTTATAAATTTTGAACAATGATAGGATGGTATGTCAATTGCATACACAGTTTATCCATAAGTTTCAGTTGAACACCCTGTAAACTAACACTGGTTTGTCAAATGTCTTGAACAGTGCTTTAGAATGCTAGCTACATACTCATGTCCCATTAGCCTTGATTACTTCAGGGCCACTGTGTGCAGTGAGCACAGGACCCATACTTGGGCATTCCCATCTGACTTGGGGCATTTCACTAAGAAATACAAGGACGCATTAGCCACCCCAATATGTCTCACCCATGAGAGCTGTTAGCTTTGGCAATGTTTTTTAGCTATGATGTGGTTTTATGGCTATAACTAGTCGCAATAAAGTTCGAATTGAATTGAATTGCTATGATATGCAGCAGCGCAGTGCTTTGCATGTGGCTAAAACGAATTTTAAAAAGTGCTATGACACAGCCAGGCCTAATGCATGTTTTTTTTCTTTTTTTTTTTTAAGTGCATTTATGCTACATGCATTGTAGTCCTTTTATATTATTATTTTTGGACATACTGCATAGCAGCTACGCTGCTATACAGCATGGCTGCAAATAGTTTACAAACTCGGCAATGCCTATGCTGTACAACAGGGAAAAAAGGCAATAGCAAAGCCAATAGTATCAAAGCTGAGGCCTTTTTGCTTTGCCAATGCTTGCTACTACTTGACCCAACACCCCTGTGATTTTGAGCAAACCAGTGCATCTTCCTTTGTGTGAAAAAACAAAAAATATGTTGCTTAGCAAAAAAACTTATCACATTAAGAACGGAATTGCATCCATGTCCTACTGAAAATACATTTGGAAGCAGATAACATATGTCATCTCAATACACATCCATTTCAAAGAAGACATTGGCTTCTTTGAAGTGTGTGTGACATAATAAAACACAGCTACTAATGGCAAGAGGCTCAACAAAAATGACCGGGAAGATGAAAGTTGACCCACAATCACAACGAGATCAGCGGAAGAACAGTAATCAATCTGAAGCAATCAGTACTTAGGCTTGCTCCAGTCGAAAGAATAGAAAGTTAAGCCAGCACAGGCTGCCCAATTAAAAGGCAGTAAATAAGAGTGACAATGAAGCCAACGCATGTTAAGCATTGATCAGGCCGCTGGTCCCTGATTGTTTACAATATCTCTTGCAAGCGAGAGCGCATGTAAGGCATGCGTTGTCACAGGTTAGACCAAAAAAGTGAAGGATGGCCCAAGGAAACTCAGCAGTGTTTTGTATGAGATTTGTACTCAAGAAACACACTACAGTTCAAATGACTTTGTAATGTTAACCAAGCATGGGTAAACCACAAGATATTATGCGATGTTCCTGTTGCTCATTATTTTAACTTGATTTCATGAAAAGCCACGACATAAACCTAGCTTTTCGGGGATTCCAAAGGGTATTTGCATTGTTCACCCCCATAAGACCCCTATGCATATATTATCAGGGGGTTGGGTATCTGTGAGGCAAAGTCTTTATTTTTGGAACTCATCAACTCTGGGTTAAAGCAAGTTTTTGAGCATAAAAGTTGATTGACGCTGACTTTTACGCAATTTCGGGCCACATGAGTGCCCTGTTGTGCAATAGTAAATCTGGACCTTATTATTTTACAAATCCGGAATTGGTTCATAAAAAGATGTACAACAAGAGCTACATCATTAATGCTTGAAAGGTATTCTTAGACGAATACAGGATCACTGACAAGCTACTTATGTTTTTTAATTCAATAAATGATGTAGTATTATTGCAATATAACTATTTTTGTTTGGAATTTATACAAGAAAACATGCTGTACTTGAACATTTCCAAACTGCTCTTTTACTGCTCTTCCAAAATATTTTTAGATTATCTGTAATGTAGTTGTACGAAGATGCTCCATGGAAGGCATGTGTTACATTTTTGTGGTTTACAGTAAAACCCTTCAAGCCCTCCACATGTGTTTTTCTTTCCACATTCTTTGCTGAAAAAAAGAAAAAAGCTTATGCAGAGGCATAACAGGAACATGAAAAGTGTGTGTGCGTGTGTGTGCGCCAGTCTGTTTGTGTGTAACCACAATCTGATTACTAAAATACTTATGTATACATGTATCAAAGTTAGATTTTGCGATTCCTTAATAGCGAATTTTAAGGAATCGCTAATAAGGAATCGCAAAATGCAGTGCACCAAAAAAATTGCTAAAACAATTAGCGAATCGGTAATGCTCGCAATAGGTATTAGCAATTACATATTACCGACTCGCTAATTGCGAAATCGCAATTTGCAAGTGGCAAATTGCGATGTTGTTTCTGGTGCAGCATGATGACATCACAGTCAGGAAGTAATGCATCCCATGCTGATTCCAGTGCACTGAGAGAGCCGGAGGAGGAGGAAGACTGCAGGAGCACAGCTGAAGTAACCATTTTTGCTTTGCTAAAACTGATCTGGGACAAAAGCATGGCTTCAGGAGCAACTGGGAAGAAGGCTGCTAATCGAAAAAGGAAACTGAAATTCAGTGAAAAGGAGATAGAAATCCTCATTGACGAGGTTATGAGGAGCCATGACAAGGTGTTTGGCAAGCTATTAGTCCAGGTCCCTGAGTCAGAGAAGTGAAAAATCTGGCTCAGGATACAATTCAAAGTGAACGGAGTGGGGGTCACCCAACGCACAATACGAGACCTGTGGAAACGGTGGTATGACCTGAGCAGCTGTGCAAAGGAGAGAGTTGCTGCAAGGCTTTCAGAGGCAAAGCAGACTGAAGGGGGGCCTCCAAAACTGCCAGGGAATACACCCCTGGAGGACCTAGTGGAGTCCACACTCCAGCCTGAAGCTGTAGTCGGATTGATGGAGTTGGACACCTATGCAACGGCCAGTACTTTACAAGGTAAGATGCATGAAAATGTCCATTTAATGCAGAATATAAAAATAGAAACATCACGTCAGATCAGGTCTAGTGTTCAGAATCATACTCCAGTCCACATTTTACTTGCTACACCCAAATGCATTATGGGAGGAACAGGCAGGGGAGGAAATTTGGGATGAAAACAACATTTTTGCATAAATACAAGAAAGTGAAACATATGGACACTGTGTGTCAGATTGTAATTTAATGGAACACAAAAATGCACTATGTGAGACACAAATAAAATTGCAATGTTTAACATCACAGATGCAGCTGTACAGGAACCAGAGGGAAGTGACGGCAGAGACACCCAGGAGACTCCGGCTGAGGCTGATGTGGAGACATACGTGGCCCCAAAACCCTGCACCCACTATAAGCAGGTCCACAGTCCCACCACTGCCTGTCATGGAAGTTGAGGAAGAGAGCGAACATGATCCCCAAACATCCTAGCCTGGACGTACACCCACGATAAGACCCCAGTCACAGGTCTGACGCAGCAATAACCTAATCCGGAGGCGCAGGTCAAGGGCACAGATGACAACACCAGAGGATGAAAGTCCAAATGTCTGGGTTGGGCTGGAGAGCCAAATGCTGAGGGTGCAGCGCCTGCAAGCAAAGAACATGAGATTAATGCAGGCACAACTTTGCACCAAGCCAAACAAGATGGCAGACATGAGGGACTGCTTGAAAGAGCTGACTTCAGCGGTGGTGGAATGACATGGACAGTACAAAGAAGCCATACAGGAGCTATACAGGGTGAAGCAGGAGGACCAGGTTTCCGAAAGAAAAAGGCATTGCCAATTCTTTGGGGTGCCTAGATGGCTACACCAGATCCATAAACTGGCTGAGCACCAACACGGCTCTGCTGCCCATCTTTCTATGGCCATACAGGTCAAAATAAGCCATTGCTGTGGGGATGTGGCCAAGGGACTCATCCAGGTCACAAATGCAGTAGAGAAAATTCAGACTGCTTCTTCTGGGGGCAGCAATATATTGGGAGTAGTGGAGCATGAGGAGGCGTCCAGTCTCAGTAGTCTCTTGGTGCCAGTGACTACAAGCAGGAGGTGCACTACTAGGAGTACCACTGTTTCAGAAGGCTCCACGAGGGACGTGAATGAGGCCACAGAAAGGCGTTTGGGAGTGTGTGATCGCAAAAAATAGGGTGGCGTTGGCAGACTACCTCCTACATGGTGATGTAACTATTATCATGGCAATAGTTGTGACTGACTTTCAAGTCCAATGATGATGTCTTGTTAATTTTTTTGTTTACACTCATTGTGCTATTTAGCACCTGGTATGTGTCCATTAACACTACCACATTTCTACTTTAAAAGCATCCACTACAGTTCAACCATGCAGTGTCATGTCTCATCATTACTTACCCCAAAAATAATGCTGTATAATTTCTGCACGTCTCCTTCTCCCTTCTGCTAAGCTTACCCCAGCTGCTGCTCGTAGTGGTTGCTCTGGCTGGTTGTCCTCCTCAGGCATGCTGTCAGACAGTTCCAGGGGTATGTCTCTCCTAGAGGCGATGTTGTGCAACATGGCACAAGTGTCCACAATTCTGCAGCAGGTCTCTTGTCGGTACTGCAACGCCCCACCAGTCTTGGGGAGGCAGCGAAACCTAGTTTTCTCTAGGCCAAAGGTGCACTCTATGACGTTTCGAATTGCGATGTGCGCTGCATTGTAACACTGCTCACTTGGTGTACTTGGGTTGAGGTATGGTGTCAGGATGTATTTGCGCACGGCGTATGCGCTGTCACCTATAGGGTAGTAAGCAAATGGTTAGTGACAGATATGCGTTACCATTTGGCCAAAGTGTTAGAGACATTGTAACATATGTTTACCAAGCAGATATACTTCTCCAAATTCACCCCCAAGGAGACGAGTGTGTATGCCACTGTGTCTGAATATGTAGGAGTCATGTGTGCTGCCAGGTTATTGTGCCACTATGTCAGTGATGATGTTTTTTGAATTGCAGACCACTCTGATATTCAGTGAATGGTAGGATTTCCAGTTCCTAAAGATGTACTCATTCACTGATGGTGACCAAATGGCTACATGCGTTCCATCAATGCAACCTATTACATGGGGAAACCGGGCTACCTGACAGAAGTCTAGTTTTGTCTGATGCACATCTTGAGGGGTTGAGGGAAAGCTAATGTGGTGGTGTATCCTGGTCAACATGGCGTTAAGGAACGAATTAAAAAAAAGTGACAGGGCTCTTTGTGACACCCCTCCAGCTACAGCTACTGCACCCTGGAAGCTACCTGACTCAAGTAGGTGCAGGGAACCTAGGACCTGCACATGAGTGGGGATGGCATGTGTCCTGCGAGTCTGATGCTGCGGTAGGGTATCCAATTCAGCAATCAGATCATGGATCATGGCAGCATTTAACCTATACTTGTCATAAATCTCTTTGTCTGCCCCAACAATGTAATGCGCACTCTAAAAATGCACTCCTGTATCCTTCTCTGTGTTGCTGCTCGTAGCCTCATCCTCCTCGCCATGACGTAAGGCGCTGCCATTGTGAAACATTCTGAGGCCTCCTGGGCCTGTTTAAATACTTTGCTGATTTTCCCCACCAGTTTTGATTGTTTTTACCTGTTTACCACCTGCCTGTACAATTCGGTAATTAGTGATCGCTAATTTGCGATTTTAATGAAGATCGCAGTTTGCGATTTATCTTGCATAGCTTTGCGACTCTCTAATAGCGCTCGCAATTAAGGAATCACAATTTTGGTCTTCGCAAAATTGCGATTCCTTATTTTTGCGAATTTCTTATTTCACAGATTTGTATTGATGCATTGTAAGGGGCTAATTTGCAAGCGCAAAAGCCCTGTTTTTGCACTTCGCTATTTTTGCACTCGCAAATTAGCTTGATGCATGTGTACCTTAGTGCTTGATTGTTAAAATAGTAAGTGACAGGGCCCTGGCCAAGAGGCCTCTGCAACTCGCACCACCCATTGACCCTGTCATCACTGCCAGCGATGGTACCAAAACAACTCTCGCCTGCAAGTGCAACAGTTCTGATAATTCAAGGTCCCCATAACAAAAGGAATGGCTGGAGAGGCACGTATTAGTAATTTTTTAATACGTATTGCATTAATAAGCAACCGGTGTTCTGCTCATCTTTAAATTAGATGAGCAGCGCCACCATGTGGCAGACTGTCAAAGGTGTGCTGTTGACAATTAAGTGCCGGTGCCGAACAAGAAATGAATATGACTGTTGTACAGCTAAAACTGTCACCCACGCACTGGTCACGAGTCGACTGGACTACGGAAACACCCTCTACGCCGGAATCACAACCAAATTACAGAAAAAACTCCAACGCATCCAAAACGCATCAGCGAGACTCATTTTGGACATCCCCACCAAGATCACATTACCAGCCACCTGAAAGACCTTCACTGGCTCCCCGTCAACAAGAGAATAACGTTCCGTCTTCTCACCCACGCACACAAGGCCCTCTACAAACTCGGACCCGAATGCCTCAACACCCGACTGTCCTTCTACACTCTCTCCCGCCAACTAAGATCCGCCAATCAAGCCCTCGCCGCAGTTCCGCGTATCCAAATATCCACCATGGGAGGCAGATCCTTCTCCTACTTGGCGGCCAAGACCTGGAACTCACTCCACACTCGCCTCCGCCTTACACAGAACCACATCTCCTTCAGAAAAGAACTTAAAACCTGGCTATTCGATAAATAATGAACCCCCTCCACAAGCGCCTTGAGACCCTCTGGGTGAGTAGTGCGCTATATAAATTCCTGACACTTGAACTTGCAACAAAATATGTGAATCTAAACTATATTTAGTTCTACTATATTTCATTCTACTTAAAACTACTTCCAGTCGAGTCAATAAAGCAATTAAGCAAATATTTAAGTCTGAAGTTAATTATTGCTCAAAAAAGAATTTTCATTACACTGTAAATTACCAACTGAAAAAATAATTACTATCATATTTATAGAACGTGATGGTAATCTTAGCCGTTGTATTTTAAAAACATCAATGGTTGTAGCAGAGATGAAGAACTCAGTTTGCAAATCATGAGCACCTAATGTCGCTCAGTTAATTCTCGAAATGTACGCAAATCCTTTTTAAAACATCTTAACAATAAAAATGTAAGCGAGAGCACGATCATAGATTCTAATTGGCTACCCTACGACAAGTATTTAAAGCGTTTTGCATCTTACTCTGACATTAGCGATTTTTGTCTACGGTTTTCCCGTTCAAGGAATTAACGTATAATTGAGGTCAATTGCAATGTAAAGTTACTTGAACAAATGAAAAAGTCCACAATGTATTACTAAAGTGATTGCCGTTTAGGACATACTGCTTACTTAAAACCAAACACAACTATAGTAAAAATACTTTTATTTTTTAATTGCCTAAACATTCCCTAGTTACATGTTACGAGCAGCCCAGTTCATTGAGATATCAGTGCTAACTCCTGTTACTGCATATAGCGCATTTATGAGTTCTGTGACAAATATCAGCAGGCCGAACTTGCCAAAATTTTTTTGAAAAAAAATGACTGGTATTTACTGGAACATGCAGATGTTGGTGCAGTAAGCATTTTATTCCCCCAAAACTCCTAAGTGTGCAGTATTAAGCCTACCTGCGCCCTTTGTTCAGGCCAGTGAGTGATGCCAAACGCCCCATCTTAAGTAGCAATTACAACATATGGAAAATGGAATGAACAGCAGCTCAACAGAAAAAAGTTACACTGGGACATATTTACCTACAGTGGTGGTTGTGAGTTTCAAAGCCAGATGACATTTGGACCTCGGTATATACCATAAACAAGTACACTTTTCAACTGTGACCAAGAGTATATGCTCTATTAAGTGGACAACAAGTGATTGAGATGAGGTACTCTCCAGCGAGTATTGAAACGTTGGAGCCTCACATTTGTACCTACTTGTCACTTTAATTATGCTTTATTTTTAAGTCTGGTACAAAAGGGGGTGGTGATGGACGGAGCATCTGAATCAATCAAACACTAACACCCAGTCAAAAGATCTGGGTTTAATCCATCATCGTTCTTTAGCCCACTCTGCCACCCCGGTTCAGACATGGCTATATGCAAATCAGTCTGACCCTGTGCCTCATGGGAACAGTCCAGCCCGAACTGCCAAGCCATGTCTTCCCTGGACCGGAAACAAGCTTCCGAGGACCGGTTTCTGGCATTCCAGCCGTCTTCAGCCCGGCTTGCTTGAATCCAGTGGCAAAGTGAGCAAGGGACTCACGTCTGAGCATACCCTGCCACACTTATGGCGGCCAAAAGCGGTACAAAAGGGGGTGGTGATGGACGGAGCATCTGAATCAATCAAACACTCACACCCAGTCAAAAGATCTGGGTTAATCCATCACCTTTCTTTAGCCCACTCTGCCACCCCAGTTCAGACATGGCTATATGCAAATCAGTCTGACCCTGTGCCTCATGGGAACAGTCCAGCCCGAACTGCCAAGCAATGTCTTCCCTGGACCGGAAACAAGCTTCCGAGGACCGGTTTCTGGCATTCCAGCCGTCTTAAGCCCGGCTTGCTTGAATCCAGTGGCAAAGTGAGCCAGGGACACACGTCTGAGCATACCCTGCCACACTTATGGCGGCCAAAAGCGGTACAAAAGGGGGTGGTGATGGACGGAGCATCTGAATCAATCAAACACTCACACCCAGTCAAAAGATCTGGGTTTAATCCATCACCGTTCTTTAGCCCACTCTGCCACCCCAGTTCAGACATGGCTATATGCAAATCAGTCTGACCCTGTGCCTCATGGGAACAGTCCAGCCCGAACTGCCAAGCCATGTCTTCCCTGGACCGGAAAAAAGCTTCCGAGAACCGCTTTCTGGCTTTCCAGCCGTCTTCAGCCCGGCTTGCTTGAATCCAGTGGCAAAGTGAACAAGGGACTCCTGTCTGAGCATACCCTGCCACACTTATGGCGGCCAAAAGCGGTACAAAAGGGGGTGGTGATGGACAGAGCCTCTGAATCAATCAAACACTCACACCCAGTCAAAAGATCTGGGTTTAATCCATCACCGTTTTTTAGCCGACTCTGCCACCCCAGTTCAGACATGGCTATATGCAAATCAGTCTGACCCTGTGCCTCATGGGAACAGTCCAGCCCGAACTGCCAAGCCATGTCTTCCCTGGACCGGAAACAAGCTTCCGAGGACCGGTTTCTGGCATTCCAGCCGTCTTCAGCCCGGCTTGCTTGAATCCAGTGGCAAAATGAGCAAGGGACGCACGTCTGAGCATACCCTGCCACACTTATGGCGGCCAAAAGCGGTACAAAAGCGGGAGGTGATGGACAGAGCATCTGAATCAATCAAACACTCACACCCAGTCAAAAGATCTGGGTTTAATCCATCACCGTTCTTTAGCCCACTCTACCACCCAATTTCAGACATGGCTATATGCAAATCAGTCTGACCCTGTGCCTCATGGGAACAGTCCAGCCCAAACTGCCAAGCCATGTCTTCCCTCGACCGGAAACAAGCTTCCGAGGACCGGTTTCTGGCATTCCAGCCGTCTTCAGCCCGGCTTGCTTGAATCCAGTGGCAAAGTGAGCAAGGGACTCACGTCTGAGCATACCCTGCCACACTTATGGCGGCCAAAAGCGGTACAAAAGTGGGTGGTGATGGACGGAGCATCTGAATCAATCAAACACTCACACACAGTCAAAAGATCTGGGTTTAATCCAGCACCGTTCTTTAGCCCACTCTGCCACTCCAGTTTAGACATGGCTATATGCAAATCAGTCTGACCCTGTGCCTCATGGGAACAGTCCAGCCCGAACTGCCAAGCCATGTCTTCCCTGGACCGGAAACAAGCTTCCGAAGACCGGTTTCTGGCATTCCAGCAGTCTTCAGCCCGGCTTGCTTGAATCCAGTGGCAAAGTGAGCAAGGGACTCACGTCTGAGCATACCCTGCCACACTTATGGCGGCCAAAAGCGGTACAAAAGGGGGTGGTGATGGACGGAGCATCTGGATCAATCATACACTCACACCCAGTCGAAAGATCTGGGTTTAATCCATCACAGTTCTTTAGCCCACTCTGCCACCCCAGTTCAGACATGGCTATATGCAAATCAGTCTGACCCTGTGCCTCATGGGAAGAGTCCAGCCCGAACTGCCAAGCCATGTCTTCCCTGGACCGGAAACAAGCTTCCGAGGACCGGTTTCTGGCATTCCAGCCGTCAACCCGCCCGGCTTACTTGAATCCAGTGGCAAAGTGAGCAAGGGACTCACGTCTGAGCATACCCTGCCACACTTATGGCGGCCAAAAGCGGTACAAAAGTGGGTGGTGATGGACGGAGCATCTGAATCAATCAAACACTCACACACAGTCAAAAGATCTGGGTTTAATCCATCACCGTTCTTTAGCCCACTCTGCCACCCCAGTTTAGACATGGCTATATGCAAATCAGTCTGACCCTGTGCCTCATGGGAACAGTCCAGCCCGAACTGCCAAGCCATGTCTTCCCTGGACCGGAAACAAGCTTCCGAGGACCGGTTTCTGGCATTCCAGCCGTCTTCAGCCCGGCTTGCTTGAATCCAGTGGCAAAGTGAGCAAGGGACTCACGTCTGAGCATACCCTGCCACACTTATGGCGGCCAAAAGCGGTACAAAAGGGGGTGGTGATGGACGGAGCATCTGGATCAATCATACACTCACACCCAGTCGAAAGATCTGGGTTTAATCCATCACAGTTCTTTAGCCCACTCTGCCACCCCAGTTCAGACATGGCTATATGCAAATCAGTCTGACCCTGTGCCTCATGGGAAGAGTCCAGCCCGAACTGCCAAGCCATGTCTTCCTTGGACTGGAAACAAGCTTCCGAGGACAGGTTTCTGGCATTCCAGCCGTCTTCAGCCCGGCTTACTTGAATCCAGTGGCAAAGTGAGCAAGGGACTCACGTCTGAGCATACCCTGCCACACTTATGGCGGCCAAAAGCGGTACAAAAGGGGGTGGTGATGGACGGAGCATCTGAATCAATCAAACACTCACACCCAGTCAAAAAAGATCTGGGTTTAATCCATCACTGTTCTTTAGCCCACTCTGCCACCCCAGCTCAGACATGGCTATATGCAAATTAGTCTGACCCTGTGCCTCATGGGAACAGTCCAGCCCGAACTGCCAAGCCATGTCTTCCCTGGACCGGAAACAAGCTTCCGAGGACCGGTTTCTGGCATTCCAGCCGTCTTTAGCCCGGCTTACTTGAATCCAGTGGCAAAGTGAGCAAGGGACTCACGTCTGAGCATACCCTGCCACACTTATGGCGGCCAAAAGCGGTACAAAAGGGGGTGGTGATGGACGGAGCATCTGAATCAATCAAACACTCACACACAGTCAAAAGATCTGGGTTTAATCCATCACCGTTCTTTAGCCCACTCTGCCACCCCAGATTAGACATGGCTATATGCAAATCAGTCTGACCCTGTGCCTCATGGGAACAGTCCAGCCCGAACTGCCAAGCCATGTCTTCCCTGGACCGGAAACAAGCTTCCGAGGACCGGTTTCTGGCATTCCAGCCGTCTTCAGCCCGGCTTGCTTGAATCCAGTGGCAAAGTGAGCAAGGGACTCACGTCTGAGCATACCCTGCCACACTTATGGCGGCCAAAAGCGGTACAAAAGGGGGTGGTGATGGACGGAGCATCTGGATCAATCATACACTCACACCCAGTCGAAAGATCTGGGTTTAATCCATCACAGTTCTTTAGCCCACTCTGCCACCCCAGTTCAGACATGGCTATATGCAAATCAGTCTGACCCTGTGCCTCATGGGAAGAGTCCAGCCCGAACTGCCAAGCCATGTCTTCCTTGGACTGGAAACAAGCTTCCGAGGACCGGTTTCTGGCATTCCAGCCGTCTTCAGCCCGGCTTACTTGAATCCAGTGGCAAAGTGAGCAAGGGACTCACGTCTGAGCATACCCTGCCACACTTATGGCGGCCAAAAGCGGTACAAAAGTGGGTGGAGAGGGACGGAGCATCTGAATCAATCAAACACTCACACCCAGTCAAAAAAGATCTGGGTTTAATCCATCACTGTTCTTTAGCCCACTCTGCCACCCCAGCTCAGACATGGCTATATGCAAATTAGTCTGACCCCGTGCCTCATGGGAACAGTCCAGCCCAAACTGCCAAGCCATGTCTTCCCTGGACCGGAAACAAGCTTCCGAGGACCGGTTTCTGGCATTCCAGCCGTCTTCAGCCCGGCTTACTTGAATCCAGTGGCAAAGTGAGCAAGGGACTCACGTCTGAGCATACCCTGCCACACTTATGGCGGCCAAAAGCGGTACAAAAGTGGGTGGTGATGGACGGAGCATCTGAATCAATCAAACACTCACACACAGTCAAAAGATCTGGGTTTAATCCATCACCGTTCTTTAGCCCACTCTGCCACCCCAGTTTAGACATGGCTATATGCAAATCAGTCTGACCCTGTGCCTCATGGGAACAGTCCAGCCCGAACTGCCAAGCCATGTCTTCCCTGGACCGGAAACAAGCTTCCGAGGACCGGTTTCTGGCATTCCAGCCGTCTTCAGCCCGGCTTGCTTGAATCCAGTGGCAAAGTGAGCAAGGGACTCACGTCTGAGCATACCCTGCCACACTTATGGCGGCCAAAAGCGGTACAAAAGGGGGTGGTGATGGACGGAGCATCTGGATCAATCAAACACTCACACCCAGTCAAAAGATCTGGGTTTAATCCATCACAGTTCTTTAGCCCACTCTGCCACCCCAGTTCAGACATGGCTATATGCAAATCAGTCTGACCCTGTGCCTCATGGGAAGAGTCCAGCCCGAACTGCCAAGCCATGTCTTCCTTGGACTGGAAACAAGCTTCCGAGGACAGGTTTCTGGCATTCCAGCCGTCTTCAGCCCGGCTTACTTGAATCCAGTGGCAAAGTGAGCAAGGGACTCACGTCTGAGCATACCCTGCCACACTTATGGCGGCCAAAAGCGGTACAAAAGGGGGTGGTGATGGACGGAGCATCTGAATCAATCAAACACTCACACCCAGTCAAAAGATCTGTACAGCTCATAAAATCCTAATAAAAATAATTAATAAAAAAATTAAAATACTAAAGAGAAATAACTAAATAACTGCAACAAAATATGTGAATCTAAATTTAGTTCTACTATATTTAATTCTACTTAAACTACTTCCAGTCGAGTCAATAAAGCAATTAAGCAAATATTCAAGTCTGAAGTTAATTATTGCTCAAAAAAGAATTTTCATTACACTGTAAATTACCAACTGAAAAAAATATTTACTATCAGATTTATCGAATGTGATGGTAATCTTAGCCGTTGTATTTTAAAAACATCAATGGTTGTAGCAGAGATGAAGAACTCAGTTTGCAAATCATGAGCACCTAATGTCGCTCAGTTAATTCTCGAAATGTACGCAAATCCTTTTTAAAACATCTTAACAATAAAAATGTAAGCGAGAGCACGATTATAGATTCTAATTGGCTACCCTACAACAAGTATTTAAAGCGTTTTACATCTTACTCTGACATTAGCGGGTTTTGTCTACGGTTTGCATGATTTAGCCTACCTGCGCCCTTTGTTCAGGCCAGTGAGTGATGCCAAACGGCCCATCTTAAGTAGCATTTACAACATATGGAAAATGGGATGAATAGCAGCTCAACAGAAAAAAAGTTACACTGGGACATATTTACCTACAGTGGTGGTTGTGAGACTCAAAGCCAGATGACATTTGGACCTCGGTATATACTCTAAACAAGTACACTTTTCAACTGTGACCAAGAGTATATGCTCTAGTGAAGTAGTGTGGCTCACTGGTTAGAGGCGGCAGACCCGAGAGCAGAGGACGGCCCGGGATCAGGGTTCGATTCCCGGCGCGGCAGGTTTCTGGACCAGGGTCAGCGGACTCGATAATTCTCTCGCCTCGGTGCCCACTCTGATCAGCGATCACACTCGGCAACTCTGGGCATTAGCTTGCCTCATCTTCACTAATGGCCCCACCAGACCGCCGGGGATGCCTGGTCTCACCCTGGAGATACCCATTAAGGGACCATCTCTCAGGGGAGCCTGGAAGGGTTTCGCAGCGGTCGAAGCGCCTTGGGACCCTACGGGTATGTAGTGCGCTATATAAATGCCAATACATTACACATTACATTACATTACATTACACTCTATTAAGTGGACAACAAGTGATTGAGATGAGGTACTCTCTAGCGAGTATTGAAACTTTGGAGCCTCACATTTGTACCTACTTGTCACTTTAATTATGCTTTATTTTTAAGTCTAGCATGGAGACAGCTTCAGATGTCTAGCCAACCTCATATAATCAAAATAATTAAAAAATAAAATAAACATATTTGCATACATAAGTGTCATTTGTGTCAGTTCTCTACCTCCATTGGTCTGTTCAACTACCATTACCTCCAGGTCCCTTATTGGAGATAACTATCTCCCCACAGAAAAAAAGACAAGAGGAATGCTGGGACCCTAATACTGCCCCTACCACCTGGAGTACATAAGCAGTATTTTTTTCTGTCTGTCGACAGAATGGACTTGACTGTGCTGGTGCTGCTCCTGCTGGGCTGGAGTGGAAGTGCTTCTCTTCTCCCCCGGCCCGACTGCCTGGCTGTGCGGTCGCGGGGTTCCCTGGACTGTCTCCTAGCCTGCCAGGCTGGCTGGCAGTCAGTTTCTGTTGGAGCCGGTGTCCTGCTTGCTGTACATGGCCTCCCGGCCCATCGCGGCTGGGGCTGGATTTCCCGGTTTCTTCCGGGTCACGGGCTTGTCTTCCCGAGCTTGGCCGGTTGAGACGTGTGTGTTTGATGGGCTCCTGTCGGTCTCCTGCCGGTCTCCTGGATGTGCTGACGATTGGAGTGGGGGCCTTGTTCCTGGCGTTGGCCCCCCGCTCCGGGTGAGTGCCGCTTGTCGGTTTTTCTTCCCTTCACAGAAACAGCACATGTGGTTTTCACTCTTGCATGACTCGTTTGGTGTTTTGTCTGATGGGGTATGCAGTTTATCCTGCCTGTTTCTTTCCTCTGCTTCTGGGAACATCCGGAGCTATGAAGCGCATTACTCTGAGCTTTGGACTCGTGGAGTGTGAGGATTACATGCAAGACGGGGGACGGGACTTTTCGTCCTCATGTACTTCTCATTCTTCCCCTCTGCGGGCTGCTGGAGTGTTTGGCTGCTGGGCTTTTTGGCTCCTGGGAACTGCTGCTGGAATGTGCTGTTGCCTGTGCTGTGTTTCCCTGGGGGAGTAAATTTATTGTTTTTAGGTTAATACAAACCGTTACAAAAAATGCATTGAAAACAAGTCTCCACATGAGAAATTAAAAGAAAACTTTAAAAGCAGGAATTTTGGTTAAAAAGAATGACAAAGGTAAAAAGCAGTAAAAATGCGGGTGGGGCATATTGTTCATGGCAGCTTGATCTAGCCCGAGGTTTCCTCTTAACCAAGGGCCTGGATTGTTTTATTCTGTTCTGCTAGTTTCAGGAATTTCACCAGCTTCCCGTTTAGTGGTGGAAGACCAGGATCGAAACAGGCAAGATCGGCTTGCCTGCGTGTGCGGACTCCTAGTTTGTTAAAGGCTGTTTTCAACAGGGCTGCTCTTTCCTCATTCATCCTCGAACAAGTGCATAGTAGATGTTCTAAGTCTTCTAACCCTGTACCGCAAAGCCAGCATTTTGTCCCGTAGTTCAGTCTCAGCCACGGTGGTAGGTGAGGGATGGCAGGTAGGATCCCTAGCCTATGTTTTAAAAAGGCTTCTTTAGTTTTCCGGCCATACCCCAGACCAAAATATGCTTGGAGCCCCGGTGTTTTATATGTGAACAAGGTCATCCAGGCATGGCGCCTATGAGAAAACGTGGCTTTGTCCTCGACATGCGAGTGTCTCTTTAAGCTCTTGTTCACTATGTGCTTGAATTGCGCGTGCGATAGAGGAGTCTCCCATAGCTCTTTCAGTCCTGTGATGGTCAGGGACTCCTCTAAGTATTTTTTCGCCGGCATTCTAGATGAACTAATCACGTCTTGCCAGAGCTGTCGGTTCAAGGTGTTTTCTGGAGAGTTCTTTAATTTATGCCAGCACTTAACGTATGTAAATGTACAGGAATTTATATAGCGCAAATCACCAACCGGTCTCTAAGCGCTTGCTTAGGGAACCCGTCCTGGTATTCCCCTGTGAGATAACCCCGGCAGGGTATCCGCAAGGTGAAAGCCAGGCATCCCGCCGCGAGGGGCCGTTGTGGAGATTAAACAAGCTATTGCCCAGAGTCGCAGCGTGTGTACCCGTGAATCGAGTAGGCACCGGAGCGAGAATTGTCGAGTCCATGGACATTTTTTTAGGACTCAAGACCCCGCCGAGCCGGGAATTGAACCCTGGTCCCGGGCTGACCTCTGCTTCCAGGTCTGCCTCCTCTAACCAGTGAGCCACACTTCTCCACGTATGACCCTCTTTGTGCAAGCGTTTTGCATGTCAGGCCAAATTCTAGCCGAATCTGGGCTAGCGAAATATAGGATGGTAAATTGAGTTTTGCGTCAGTTCCTCTTAGGGCCTCGCTGCCGTACCTAATTAATGACTCTTTTTATTTTAGCTACTCGAAGTAGTGGCAGTAGAGTCTCACCACTCAAGTTGGATTTTAGCTGTTTCAGTGTTGTGGTTATTAGCATGCCTTTCCTCTTGATGGCCTCTAGTTGGTTCAGGTAGCGGCCGCCTTTGTCAACTAGGATCCCAAGATATTTGTATTCAGAGCAGTTTGAAATTACTTTTGTGCCAAGCGACCAAGTGTGCAACTTTTGTTCCCAGTTATGGACAGAACTTTTGTCTGGCTGATATTCACTTCTAGTAAGTTTTCGGCGGCATAACCATAAAGGGTGTTAATAATATTTTGAAGACCAACTTTCGTGTGGCTGACCAGGACCACATTGTCAGCCTAGGATATGCTGGGCAGCGCTTTGCCCCCTAACCAAGGGGCGTGGGAATTGCAAGCCTCTAGGGCAGGTGGCAGGTCAGCTGTGAATAGATTGAAAAGGGTTGGAGCTAACACGCACCCCTGCTTTAGGCCCTTTGTGGTAGGAATACGCCTAGAGAGGTGCGAGCCGTTCCCAAGCTTTACCTGGACCCATGTGTTCATGTGCAATTCAATCAGGAGGCTTAGTAGAGGCGAGGGAATCCGCCAGGAGGCCAGTTTTCGCCAGAGGATACCTCGATTGACATTGTCAAAAGCCGCCTTGAAGTCCACAAAGCAGAGGTGGAGAGCCTGTTTGGTCACCCTAGCCTTGTCGATGAGTAACCAAATGGCCATCAGGTTAGTTGTTGTTCCCATGTCTTTGCAAAATCCCGTTTGGCTGGATGGTATTAAGCTTTGGTTTGTAGCCCATTCTCGCAGCTGGGTCAATAGGAGGCCAGCAAAGTATTTAGCCTCAATGTCAAGGAGTGCAATCAGGCGGTAGTTTTTTGGGAGTATTCTATCCCCCGCCTTGTAAATCGGTGAAATGATTGAGCCCTCCATGTGGCAGGAAGGCGCCCAGAGTTATTGACGGACGAATAGAGGAGGATCAACATGTCAGCCCAGTATTCCGGTTCGAGTTTAAAGAGGGCCGGTGGAATACCGCTAGGCCCAGCTGCACCATCTTTCCTACCTTTGGAAATTAATTTCCTAATTTGGGCCGCAGAAGGTACAAGTTTGACATCTTCACGTGGTGAGCATATTTGAGGTTGTCGGCCATCCCAAAGATTATAAAGCTCACTTGATTTGCCGTCCTGATGATTGAAGTGTTCGTCAAGAAATGATTCCCAAGACGATTTTGTTATATAAGATGTTATGCCATTGTTTTTTGGATTTAACAATTTGTTTATAATCGACCAGAACTGGGCGCTGTTGTTGCCCTTGGAAGCATGGTGGAGTTTGGCCCAGAAGTCTTCTTCATTAGTTCTTTTGATTGCCCATTTCTGCTTTTTGAGATCCGCACGATGCTTATGGAGCTGTGCTGGAAGAGTTCCATCCCCCGGGCTTTTTTTCAACAGTCTTAAAGATTTATTAATTGCTTTTTTGTGGGATTTCATGGCCAGTTTCTGGGTGTCAGAGTTCTTCCTTGTGACACCAGGTGCAAGAGCTGGAAAATGTCATACAGTTGTTGAATAATTGTTTGCAAACTCAGTCGTGAATTGTTCCCAAGCTGCTACTATGTTGCCCGAAGGATAGTTTAAGAAGTTCAGTTGGATTTTTGCAGCTTGAAATACCTCCACAGTGTTTGCTACTGAAGTTTTGATTCGTTTAAGGTTGATGGTGTGACTATCCTGCGGACCTGTTGCGTTTGGAAGAATAGCATCAGGAAGAGCACCTAGACTGACTTCTTGAGGGCGATGGTCGCTGTCGCCCTTATCTCCTAAATTGAAGCCCAAAACATGATGAAAAAGCGTGAGGGAGACTAACATGAAATCGATTGAAGAAATTGTCTTGCCTGAGGTGAATGTGGCCACAGATGGTGAATCATCCGGGAATCTTCCGTTTAAGACCCTTAGGCCCATGTGTTCAAGATCTTCCAGTAGCGCCTTTGCAGACTTGGATGCCTTGGATTGGCTGCTAAATGATTGGGATGGTATGTTCCAGTAGTATGACTGGGCCTGAATGTCATGTTAACGGAAGACCCTAAGATGCATTGATTAAAGTCTCCAGACAAAATTAGATTTGGTGATGTTCTAGTTGTCATAACGTAATGTAAGTGGTCCATTAAGAGTTTCCCCTCCTGCCTCTTGTTTTTAGGGTTGATGTAGGTGTTGGTCAGCTGGAACTCTTTATTCTTGCCCCCGAAGTTAAGTGATAACTCCACTGTGTTTATGGCTGAGGAATTTGTGGTGAGTGCCCGCGCATAGCCAATAGTTGATATTTTAAGGTAGGTTGCTAGGCCTCCTGACAGCCGACCAAACTTGCTTTTCCTTATAGCTGGGGAATGATGGCAGGTATAGCCCTCTAGATGAATCGGCTCTTCCAGCCATGTTTCCTGGAGGAGGATGATGTCAAACGATTTAACGTATTGTAGGAAGTCAGTGTCCGCTGCTTTGTTGTAGAGCCCGTTAATATTCCATGAGCATAGTTCCATGTGCGGTACGTCCGTGCGCATATCTTGCTCTGTTGGATATCCTTGTCATTGAGGATTGGCTTGTGAGTTACATATCCTGAAGAGCCGATGTTCAATCGTACGGTAAATATTAGTGAACCTTGAACTGTTTTCCATGGGTATCGCCTGGGCTGCTGTAGTAGAGCGACCCAGTGCGCCCCTCAGCACGGACCTTGTCGTTGAGGTTGTATTGGGCGGTCGCTGATTGGGCCTCTCGAGCAAAGGCAACGGGTATCCTGTGTTGTGGTGGGCAGCTATATTGATCCTCCATGCTTTAAGGAGACCTTGCTCTTCGAAAATTTTGTTAGCAATTTCAGGGGAAATCCATGTAGCTTTTGTAGCCTCATTCCCATCCAACCTGTCAGTTCTTATGAATTCTATGGAGAGAAGATCCACTGAAGATAAGTCCTTTAGTGCTGGTATGGTGCTAAGTAGCCGTAGTAAGTTCCCTCTGTTCAGGATGTCAAATGGTCCCTTTGATTGATACTCAGGAGTAAAGAGGATGCTGGTAGGGATCTCATTTGGATCGGACGGCAGAGGGACTAGCTGATTGTTTTGGAATTTAGACCTTGAATTGTTGTAGTCAAAGTGAGGCAGGATTTCAATAGGATTCTCTCCAGGGGTGAAAGTTATTGAAACAGGCACAGAAGGGGCTGCTGTGATGCATGCAGTGGTGGGTAAAAGCTTAGTTTGAGGGCTCGGGAGCCGTGGTTCCGCTGGTTCTTGGGGACAGGACCTTACGCAGGTGGACGTAGTTGATTCGTCCCGTGCAGGATCCGAGTTCTGAGTTGATTGTACTGCTGCAGGTTCAGATGTTCGAAGTAGAATAAGGGGGCTTTCATCAGTCACTTTGCAGAGGCCATGCTTATCCGACTTTTGTTGAATTTCAGTCTTCCCGCCAAGTGAGACTCTGCCGTCCTCCAACGTAGAAGCTGTTGTGCTTGCCTTTGCGGGCACTCCGTTGGGGGAAAGTCTGGGGCCCATAGGAGATGGGTCCCTTCTGACATTGCTTACTGTATTAGGACTTCTGACCTGCTGCTCAGATATTTTTCCTGACTGAAATAGTGGATAAACTTCTGGCATACTTGTTATAGTTTGTTTTTTCCGGCCTTTCCTTTTCAGCTGTCGCCGCCCTTTCGCATTGAGTGGTAGCTTGCTGTCCTTTGGAGAAGTGGAACAAGTTGTCGTGTGGACCGGTTCCGGTGCCAGGCACCCCGATGGCGACATCGGTGAGACTTTGTCGGAGGTGCTTGATGTAGTTGACCCTGTTGGTGCTACGTGGAAGGCTGTTTCGCCCAGGTTGGTACACTGGGGCCTTGCGTTTGTCCCTTTTGGCAGCCCTTCTATTAAGCAGGATACGATTTGTGGAAGTGCTGCGAGTTTGTCAATAATGGGACTGCTTCTGCATGCCAACTTTGCCTCCTGCTGGGCTCTAGTGATTAGCTCGTTTAATTGGCCGAGTTTGTTATCTATCCGCCCTACAAAAACAGCCAGGGTATCGAGTAGAGTCAGCTGTAGGTCCATTTTGTCAGATTGGAAATGGAGAGTATCAACGGTTCATTGCATTGTGTTGAGCAGGAGGTCCCACGTGTTTGACACTTCTGTTGCTTGTGGTCCTGTTGGTGGCCCCTTATCGGTGGCCCCTTTTTTGGGAGTTGAAGACTGTGAAGAGTTCAGCAAGGCCGTTGAATTTGAGAAGGCACCCTCCCAGATTGGGCTCAGTCTGGAGGCCTGGATTTTATTAGTTGGTTCCGCTATTGGCGAGGATGGATTCGTGCGTGTAGGTGGAATGTATGCGGCAACTAGATCAGCCCATTCTTGTGAGCCCAAGTAGGTTGTATTGGCGAGGCCGTCGCTCCCAAGGTTTGGTATGTTTGCCTCATCCTCCTTGCTGTGATCTGACTGATCTTTTACTGCTCCTTCTGAGGGCTGAGAGTGGGGTCTTATACTAACCAGTTTGACCAGATGACTTTTGTCTGCAGTCGGCAGGTTGTTTGGGTTGCCTGTGTCATCACTGCTCGGGGCTTCTTGCCAGTGATAGAGCTCAGCGCTGCTGCTAGGGGGAAAGTAGTGCAAGCAATGATTTTGTAACTGACTGATTGCACATGGGGATGAGGCTACTGGTGCCGGTTGAAAGTTTCGATCCGTGACAGAGGAGGGTAGATGAAAGACAGACATGGCCCCCCCGTGGTGATAATCTGCAAGTGGCCTTGTTGCAGAGCTTGCATTCAACCAAGGCTCCTGTTGCGCCCGCTGTCACTGGACTCAATGCTGGATGGCTGGCCAATGTGGAAACGTGAGTTGGGGTACAGCTGGCTTGCTGAAAAGATTGAACTGGTTGCAGGTCCCCCGGGGATAGGGGAAGAAGTGAATCCTGGAGGCCCTGGATTTTTCCACTGGACGAAAAGATAGTGGAGAAACGATCTTTCAGGAAGTTAAATTTAGATGTGATTTTTGGTTGTCGAAGATTGGGAGGAGGGATCGCAATTGGTGAGACTCGATCGCTAGACGCTCCAAGTTCTCCTTGAGATGCTGCCCAACTCCCACTGACATCTTTGACGATTTCTGTTTCGTTGATGCTCGATGTGGTCTCCAGTTTTGCCTTTGACTTAGTTTTTGATTTGAGCTTTGGCTTGCTTTCGAGTTGGACCCTTTTCTTGCCTGACCTCATATTGAGTCTGCTGAACCTCTGCGAGGGTGTCAGAGGTAGTTGCGCACCCCTCCCCGGTAAAAAGGGGTCAGAATAATTTAGTGCTGGCTGTCCTTTGGGTCGTTTGTCTTTGTCCTTACTTTCTTCCACCACTTGCTGCACACCCTAACCACAGGGTCTTTGCTTGCTGGGGCTAAAGGGCTGAGGCTGAGGCTGAGGGACTGGCTTGCTGGCCTGGCTTGTACGGCTGGCTGGCTGGCCGGGTAGGGCCCCGGGTCGCTTTGTCCGAGTTGGTGGGTTAAACGATCCACAGAGAATGATTGGAGTTGTTATGGTTTAGAACTAGCAGGCATTAATTTGGTGCAAGATGAAAGTAGAACGTCAATAAGGGGGATTAAGAGTGACCCCTAGCCTCCCCTTCTACTGGTGGTTGATGATTTGCTGATTGTTGGTTGTGGTGTTTGGAAAGTTCAGAGCCCCTGCTGCCTTGTCAGTGTGTCGTAGCCGGGGTCTCAAAGGAGGTTTCCACAGTTCGTGAGTCGCGGCTCACCCCCCCTGTTCCCCGGATCCTGTTATCAGTCACAGGCTCTTCTCGCTGTGGCGGTGCGCCACACCCCTGGAGTTCAGTTCGGGCAACTTCCCCCAGAGTCACCCTAGAGTCGTCATAGAGGGGTGCCCGGAGGTGCTCTAGGCGCTTTAGAACATCGAACAGTCTCCAGTGCTTAGCAAATATCAGCGCAGGAGGCTGATACTGGGGGTAGTTGATGCTGGGGGTCTTCAGCCTGCACCGCACGGCGTCCTACTCAGTCCTACTCAGACCTGCTTAATGCAGCACAGGACCGCTATCGCTGCGACTCCTGCGGTCCCAAAGCAGCCCAGGCGGGGTTGAGACTCTGACTTGCTGCCTATGCCCCCACCTTGGCTCAGCCAGACCTCCTCCCCAGCCAACACCGTGCTCCGTGCCTTGCCGCTGACTCACCGGCTCACAAGTCCTCCTGGCTATCGGCTCCTGGCTCCCCCGGATTACTCAGTTCCGCGGCGCCACAGCGGTGGAGCTGGTGGGGGGGCCAAGTCGGCACGGCAATGACTCTCCCCTCCTGCTACTGCAGCGGTGTTGTTTTCACAGCGCTCGACTCAGCGCTCTCACCCGCTTGCAGCTACCGCTCCTCACAAACGGCGTGGCTGGTCGGCTGAACTGCTGCAGACATGCAACCATGCAGCGGAACTTCAAACAGCTTCAACGGCTCAGAAACGGCTTCTCGGCTAAAGCAGACAGTGAGCTGGTAGCCGGCGGCCAGTAGCCCATTTTTCCGCAGCAGCCCGATTTTCAGCAACAGCCCGTTCAGTCCGTTCGGAGATGGCGTCAGGGCCGGCTCTAGGCATGTGCAAGCTGTGCACCTGCACAGGGCCACCAAACCCCAGGGGCCACCACGCCAATATATATCCTTAATATATTAATCCTCTGAGGATGGATACATATTTGCGTGGTGGCCCCTGGCAGGGATTTGGCGGCCTCCGGCTCTGTTCCACTTCTAAACTCCCTGACCCCCTCCCCTCTTTACTGGCCTGCGCGCTCCGCCCCGCCCGGACCCCCTCTTCCGGGCCCCCTACCTACGCTCCCTGCCCAGGGCCACCATGAGCCTAGAGCCGGCCCTGATGGCGTTCTGGCGATTTCGCAGCTCACAGCTCTCTGGCGCACTCTACTGACTTATGGGGGTGTTTTCTGCTCTGGAGCTGCTGCTGTGTTCTTGGGCTCCGGGCTGCTGCGCGCGCCGGAATCCGTGCCGCTGGCTCTCAGCTCCTGCCCATGGCTCCCGCCCTCTTCTGCTTTGGGTTGGGTGTTCTGAGGCGGGCGTTCAGCAGCCCATGTTGGCTCAGTTGGGGGAGTGTTCAGCTGCTGTTCTGATGTTCCCTAGTCCCATCCTGGGTCTCAGCGCAGTTTTGCCTTCTGCTTTGCATGTCAAGGCGGCTGTTTTTGGTTGCTTCAGTTTGCCAGCTGTTCGGGCTGCGGCCTGTCCGGATCTGGGGTGGCTCCACGTTCCTTTGCTCCGTGGGGCTACCTTCCGTCTTCTTTTCATGTTCCGATTGCCATGTCTGTGCGCTGGCAGTGGGGGCCATGTTGTCTGCTGGCACCCTCTTGGGTGCTTCCTTCCCCCGGCCTGTAGTGGCCGTTGCTGCCTCTTTTCATTTGCGGCTTGGCATATGCCTCGGTGCGGTGGCTCACGGTTGGTCCGTCGCTCTTTGTTTTCAGCAGCGTGTGGGTGCCCTGGTTGTGGCGCTCTGTGGCGGGACTGGGTGCCCCGTTTTCTCTGCTGTTGGGGTCTTGCTTGCCTGTCCTGTCCTCCCTTGTTTTCAGGGGGAAGGGGTTGGTGTCGACGTCTCGTGGCACGGATTTGTCACGCTGGGCTCTCGGGCCTTGTGGGTGCTTCCTTTTGAGGTACTCTGGGGGCTGCGCGCTGTGTAGAGGTCCTGATGTGGTGGGCTCTGCTGCTCCCTTTCACGGCTTTGGCTCATGGGAGTGCTGGTTTTGTCTCGGGCCTCTTGCCTGCTTGCTTGCGTTCTACCCGCGGCTGCTTGCTTCCTTGAATGCGGCCTGTCGGGTTCCGCTTCTTGTCCTCCCTGCTCCGGGATCCTCCTTGGCTCCCTGCCTACGGGCTAGTGGTGGGACTGTGTTCCTGTTCCTTTGGCCGCTGCATGTTGGGGGTTCTGTTGGCTCCCCTGTGTTCCTGCTGGCCTGCCGGGGTCTGCCCCGCCTTTCTTTGCTGCCCCGCTTTCTTTGCTGCCTCTGTCTGCAAGCCCATACTCTGGGGCCTTGCCTCCGCTGCGGGCAGCCTGTTTGGTTGTGGCTTCTGCTCCACTTGGGTGTGCTGGGTGTTCTCCTCCACTTCCTGCCTTCTGCATGGTTGTACAGAGTTGGTGCACGGGGTCCAGGTTCCTCGCTCTTGTCCTCCCGTCCCTGGGCTGCGCCTGGTTTCCCTTGGGGTTTCCTGGTGTCGTGCCTGGTGCTCTCTGCAGCGTGCCTGCAGGTCTGGTTTGCGTTTTTGTTTTTTCCAGCTTCCGCCCTGTTTTGTGGATTGGGGTGTCTGTGTTCTGGGGTTGCTCGTGCTGCCTCCTGTGTGCAGTTATGTTCTAATTTGCTCCGGCCTGAGGTTTTCGGGTGTTTGTCCCGGTGCCTTCTGTGTGCTTGGTTGCTCCGGGGGTCTGGCTGGTTGGTACTGTCTCCGGCTGTTTGCCTCCTCCTTGCTGGGTGCTTCTGTCTTTGGTTGCTCCTGCCCTGACTTTCACTATGCTTGCGTTGGGCTTGCTTTGGTGTTCCTAGCCGTCCCTCCTGGTTTTGCAGCCGTTCTTACTCTCGTCTGGTCTCTGAGGTTCCGTTTGGTCAGGCCTGGTTTGTTCCTGGTTGGACCCGCCTGGGGGTGCCGGGTGTGGGCTTCTCCGGCTGGTGTGGTTGGGCGCCTTCTCTTCCTTCCTTTGCCCCCCCCCCACTGGGTGTTGTTCCGGTGGCGGTTCACCTTTGGTTCCTGAGTTTCATGCTGCTGCTGTTTGGGCCTGGCTGTCTTTCGCTGCTGCCGTGTTCTTGGTGTGGCTCCTGTTTCCCCTCGGCTGTTCTGCGGTTCTCCCGGTTCGGGTTCCATCTAGGCTCTGCATGCGTTTGCTCCCTGAGGGGCCCTTGTCTCGTGGGGTTCCTGTCGTGGATGCCTGGCTGGGTGTCTGCTGGGTCTTTCCCGCTCCTGCGGGTTTTGGGTACCTGTTGTTCGCCCTTTTCGGCTCTGCGTCCTTGCCTGTGCTCTCTGTGTGTCCTGGCTGGGCACTTTGCAGTTTGTAGCCGTGTCCTGGTGGGTCCTTCTAGGCCTGCTCCTGGCGGTGCTTCTCTTCCCGGGCTTGGTTCGCCTGTGGTTGGGTTTCCGTTTTTCTGCCTGCTTCTGGGGTTTCTATTAGTTCCTGTGGGCTTCGGGTTTAACTCTTGCCCTGGTGCTCCTTCTTCGTTGGCTTCTTCCTGGGTTGTGGTTCCCCTTTTTGGGCCAGTGCGGGGTCCTGGTGTTCGGTGCTTCTGGGTTGGCGTTTCCTGGTTTGCCTCCTGTTGCTTCGGTTCTGCCGGCCTCCTGCTGGTTCGGGGTGGCCTCGGACTGTGCCTTCTTGGCTGGCGGGATGTGCTGTCGCTTTTCAGCCGGCTTTGGGATGTGTTTTGCTGGGCGTTCTGGGTTCTTTCCTGGTTCTGGTGTCCTGGCTCCCTTCTGTTTTCCCTCGCGTCCCCGGGCTCTGTGTGTGTCTTTTTGGGTGCCCCACCCACCCCTTCTCTGCGTGGGGTGCGGTTCTGTGGTGTTCCTCTTGCCTCTGTGGGGTCCTCCCTCCTGGCTGCGGGTTGTCTGAGGTTTTCCTGCTGCTTGGCCCTCTGCCTTCTCTGCTTCCTCGGGTTTCCGCTTTGGCGGTTTCCTCTGTTTCTTTTTCCGGCCTTTTATGTGGTCCGGAGGTGGTGTGCTGGGGGTCTCTGTCCCTCCCTGCCTTTTTTTCTTTCGGGTGTGGGTTGGGCCTACGGGTCCTCCTGCGTCGGCTGGTTGCTTGGCTCTGGCCCTGTGAGGTTCCGTGACGATTTGAACCCGCGTTTTCAATATCGTCGGAAATACATAATATTGGTATCAGCGAACCGCAAATGATCCATTTAGCATATCCTGGTGTTTTCGCTATGCTACGAGCAAGAGTACTCCTGTTACAAACACATTTCTGATCTACCCATGGCATCCATCTTAGATCATGGCAGCCATTTTGTGTTTCTTGCCCTCACATACGCAATAACCTCTGATCACTTCATTTCAATTAAGGACACGTAGGCTTAGCCGACGATTCACCTCTTTAAGTGACACGTGCACCTTGGAACAGAACACGCTGTAGCTGCATGACTCGACAAAGGCTGCCTCCTCTGCCCGAGGCCAGCCCTACCGAACTGGTTCTCGTGTCCATTGTCCCGATCATGACTAGGCGGCCGAAGCCGGTAGCCTTGCCCATTTACAACCCACAAACATCCCTTATCCCACTTTTCTATCTTCCACACCTGGCTCCGTTCCTTTCTTTCTGAATCTTTATTAGGGGGAGGCAACGAAATTTACGATGAGGCGGTCCGGCTCTTGAATGCAATATTGACAAGGGATTGTGATGAACTAGTGGGAACCCCTCTTCGTAATGTTTGGCATCAGATATTATCGACAGTTCCTGTGTAACGCCAAATATTTATTGTTTAGGACACAAAGGTTTGGGAATGTACTAACATGTGAAGTATTTGCCTGGAGCACAATTTTTAGTATATAAGGAGCAACCCTCTATGTACAAATCGAACAGGCTCCTAGACACTGCCCATGCGTGGTTTCTGTGACTTCTGTGTCCCTGCAGTAATAAACCTTTGGTCTTTGACGCCACCATCGAGAAGCCCGTGTTTCTGTTTATTTGTGCACCAAGGCAGGTGGAACTCCGGGGTCTTTGGGTGTTGTTCCCTGACACCTCTGGACGGAACCAAAAAGTCCAGAACTCCAATTGGAGCCCAACGTGGGGCGACGTCATTCGGTACCGGTCCAAAAGCCTGAAGAGTTCGAGAAGCTTTGTGTGAAGATTCCTGAGGGAGGCGCCCCACTTCATCGATCCCGGCATATCGCAAAAGTGGCCCGAAGTTCTCTTCCACGAGGGTTCCCGTTCAGGACGGCTGCAGTGGGCCGTTGCCTTGACCGTCGCCCTGTCTTGGACCCGAGGTGCAGTCCTTAGTACGGCGAAACGTGACGGGTTTCTCCTTGGTGACGTCTTCAGTGCCTCAGTTAAGTATTTAGTGGTTGCTAGTTGGTTACTTCGTGAGGGTTGTTAAAATCCTTTTTGGTTCTTGGTTTGGTTTGGTTTCGTAAGATTATCACTGGTTGTTCTGGTTACGATAATTTACGATAATCTATTTGGTTCAGTTTGGGTATCGATACATTAGTTCGCTTTTGGTAGGCCTAAATTCTTGGTTCAGGTGCACATATCTGTTTCGTGTTTTGTTTGTTCTGTGTTCCGGATTGCAAAATGGTAAGTCGGAGAAATTGTATGTTGTCGTGTTTTGGTTGCAACAGCGATTCACGATTGGAGGACTCATGTCTGGTTCCTCCGATTGGGACTCCCTTATACGACTTGTACTGTAAACATGGTGTGGGTCCTATATCTTACAATGAGGTGTGGGTCCGCTATACGAAAAAGGATGGTGTCCTTAGTTGGCCACTACATGGTAGTTTTGAACCCGAAATCCTTGATAATTTAGAAGCGAAATTGTTTAGGAAGAAAGCCCGGCCGGCAATGTTTGATTCTTTCCGTTACTGGCGAAAAGAATCTAAACAGAGAGAGATTAAAAGATTGAAGAAGGAACAGAAAGAGCAAGAAGAGTTGACTTTAGAACAAGCGGCTAAACAGCTGCAAGTTAACGAGTCTGAGAAGGCCATAGAGGTGGCCATTAGGGAGCATAATTTAGCGATCGACAAGTGCTATCCTGCCTTGCCATCGAAAACAGCTAAGATACTGGAGGACCCCGAAAACGATCCTTTGTTGTCTTATTTGTTAAGGTCACCTCCACCGTATGCACAAGGTGCTACGGCTCCACCTTTACCGAAAATTCAATTGCCGGTTGCTGGACAACCCGGTATTCCTGCTCCTGCTCCTCAGAATCAAGCTCCTGTACCTCCTGTGGTCAATGTGAATGTCCCTACGGCACCTCCTCTTCTTGGGTTGCCGACTTCTCTACCTATACCTGTATCTGTCTCGCTTACACCTACTGTTCCACAAACTATTTTCCTCGATACTCCTACTGTCCCGCTATCTGTTCCTACTTCTACTGTGTTCTCTGCGTCTGCTAGTGTGTTGACTCCACTTTCTGTTCGTCGAAGAATCACTGATTCTGTTTCTAGCATTCTGTCTCCTTTCTATAAAACTTTAATCAAGACTCCTACTTCTGACTCTGTTCAAAGACGTAGTCAACTTCCGAGTACTGAGGAACGGGGAATTTTAGATTCCACGGCTCTCAGATGGATTTCGAAGAGTAGGAGATATAGTACGAGAGATGTGCTAGATACATTTATGCAATGGAAGGAACCAACGCAACGGTATGTCTTTGATGAGATGTGCTCGCTTTTACGTGAGGAACTAGAAGAAGATGATGTTGAATCAAATTTAGAAGACTTAATTAAGGTTCAGAAAGAGTTTGCTGCAGGAATGATAGTAGGTCAAAATATAGAAGAAGCGATGGAACTGATTTTAAGTTATAGGAGTGATCCATCACTTCGTTCACCAAGAGATTTAGAGAAAAATAAGATGAAGCAGACTCGCCAATATCCAATGAGGGAGGTTCCTCCAATTTGGCGCGAAGCTGTGCAAGCTGACGCACCGAATGGTATTGTAGCAGCTCCGGCCCAATTCCAAAGAGTGTGGATACACATTCCATGGAAACGAGCCGAAGTGCTAGCAGTGAAGCAGGCCTTGCCAGACCCGCGTAAAAATCCTGCCGGATACTATAAAGAATTAACACAGACAGTTGAGGCCTGTGTAATGAATCTGGCGGACATTGATATGTTATTTGGTAATGTAGTTCCACAACCAATTTGGGCTAAAATTCGTAAAGAGAATCATCCAGTTGCCCTAGGTGGTGATTGGGCAGCTATCATTGCAGCGGATGGTCAGCAAATAGGTGGTTCAAAACCCGAACCTCTAATTGCTAATCTTCCAGGTAGGATAATCGACTTAATGAAGACTCTGATGCCCGCATTGCGCGTTAATTGGGACAAGTTGTCCGCATGCAGGCAAAAGAAAGATGAAAGTGTCTCCGACTTTTTCACGAGGTTCGAAGAGACTTTTTTAGATCATAGTGGTCAGGATATGAGCACAGAAGGAGGACAGAGACTGTTTGTCGATAAGTTCGTACATAATTTGTTACCTGAGCTATGCAACAAATTAAAAGATTCCGAGAGTGCGTGGGCTGTCTCTACGACTGCGCAAATACTTGCAACTGCACAGTATTATGAAAATAGGGATAAAGAGGAGAAAGAGAAATCAGATAAGAAAACGAAAGACTTAAAAACTAAAGTTCTCTTGCAACAGGCGTATCCGCCTCGCACGAATCAGACTAATACGCAACAGGGCTCGTATCAAAGAACAGATTATAGTTTACCGAGACCTCAATATCAGTGGAATCAGTGTGCGTACTGTAAGAAAGAGGGTCACTACAAGAATGAGTGTCCAGTCTTAGCGCAAAATAACGCAGCAGCAGCTCAGAGAGGTCGTGGTGGTTTTGTGCAAAATTCTAGAGGTCGAGGGCGAGGTGCTATGCCTCCACAAACGAATGATCGCCCTTCCAATCACTTTGATCAACGAAATGGACAGTCTGCTCAGCAAAATAGATCTCAACAGTATCTTGTTGAAGACTATTGTGAAGTGGATGAGGGATTTCAGCAAAATGGGTATTAGGACAGCCATGGACAGAGAGAGGGAGTAGTATCAGTTCCAGTGGATCAGAGTGGGCCTTATGTCGCAGTAGCAACGTCAGGTGTAATCGAACCGTTTCTGTTGGATACTGGTGCAGCAAAAAGTTCTATCATTCATGCGAAACTCCCTGGCGCACCTTTGTCCGGCTCAACAAATGTTTCTGTAGGTTTTTCAGGCGCCCCTGTTTACAACCCCATATCTGGTCCTTTGTCTATTTCTGTTGGACCGTGTCAATTGAAAGCACCCCTAATTTTGACGACAGGTTGTAATGAAAATCTGCTTGGTTTAGACTTGTTAAAACGACTATATGCGACATTGTACTGTTCTCCGGAAGGAGTACAGCTTACATTGGGCAAAAGAATCACCTCTCCGATGTACTTGTCAATGGATGCACTCCCGCCAGAGCTGCGTTCACTCCCTGATACTCTTTGGGCGACTGGCCCTAACGATGTAGGCCTTTTAGAAATACCACCATATGTAGTCACTTTGAAAACAAATGTAAAATTTCCACGAATTCCTCAATACAAAATATCTAGTGAAGGTGAACGAGCACTTTTATTGATTGTACAAGATTTGATTAAAAAAGGTGTGGTTGAAGAAACTAGAGGAAATGTCTGTAACAGTCCTGTACTACCGATTTTGAAACGAACTGATCCTACAAAGCCTCCAGTGTATAGGTTTGTCATCGACCTCAGAGAAGTTAATAAGATTGTGGTCCCGCAGTTTCCTGTAGTTCCAGACATTACGGCCTTGTTAACATTGATTCCTGCTACAGCCACATGGTTTTCAGTCATCGACTTAAAGAATGCCTTTTTCAGCATTCCGATAGCCGAAGAAAGCAGGGATATTTTCGGCTTCTGTCTAGGAGGTCGAAGTTTCAGATTTAAACGCGCTCCACAAGGCTATTGTGAGAGCCCATCTATTTACAGTCAAGCACTAAAAAGTCAGTTAGATTCCTTTGTCCTTCCTCCAGGCTCTGCTTTAGTGCAGTATGTAGATGATCTTCTAGTGGCTGCCGATGACAAGGAAACTTGCAAGCCAGCTACGATTTCGTTATTGCATCATTTGTCTAATTTGAATCACAAGGTATCACCTTCGAAAATGCAATACTGCTGCCAAGAAGTGACCTACCTAGGTCATCTCTTGTCAAAGGAGGGAAGGAAGTTGACCCCAGAGAGAATAAAAGCAATTACGCAGATGAGTGTTCCTCGCACGCAGAGAGAAGTGCGTGCCTTTTTAGGTATTACCTCTTACTGTAGGCAGTGGATCCCAAATTTTTCTCTTTTAGCAAAACCGTTGGTAGCTTTGACTGGGAAAAATGTTCCGAGTTCGGTGCCATGGTCTGATGAATGTCAGGAAAGTATTTCTGAATTACGAAATGCATTGTGTTCAGCTCCTGTATTAGGTACACCTGATTACAGCAAGCCATTCACGCTCTACGTTCACGAGAGAGAAGGTTGCGCGTTGAGTGTTCTGACACAGACATTTGGTGATAAACAACGCCCTTGTGCGTATTTTTCATCAACATTAGATCCGGTAGCTAGAACGTTACCTAGTTGTTTGAGAGCTACAGCGGCAGCTGCGGCTTCCATTCGACAATCTGCTGGTTTGGTGATGAACAACATGCTAGTGGTTATGGTTCCTCATGCTGTGGATACACTCATGAATCGAACCAAGACACAACACCTTACCAGTGCGAGATTATCTGGTTACGAGCTGACATTATTAGCAAGTCATATTCAGATCAAAAGATGTAATGTATTGAATCCAGCAACGTTGTTGCCGGCTAATCAAGAGTCGAGTGATTCCGAGCCCCATGATTGTTGTTTTAGAACGGAGGAAGAGACAAAAGGACGAATTGATTTAAAAGACACTCCATTGTCAGATCCAGATGGCACGTTGTATGTTGATGGGTCATGCTTTAAATTGGAGAATGGTGATGTGACTGCTGCCTATGCGGTAACGACTCTAAGAACGATTGTGGAGACTGCAAGAGTGAGTCAGAATTCTGCCCAAGCTGCAGAATTAATAGCTCTAACAAGAGCGTGTGTTTTAGCTAAGGGAAAGAGAGTGAATGTGTTTACAGATAGTCAGTACACATTCGGCGTGGCCCATAGTTTTGGCCGTTTGTGGAAAGAAAGAGGTTTCATTACGTCCCATGGGACTAAGATTCAACATGGTCAGCTAGTTAACGATCTGTTGGAATCTCTAACCTTGCCGACTGAAGTTGCGATTGTAAAGTGCAGTGCTCATAAAGCAATCACGGATGATGTTGGTCGTGGGAATGCTTTTGCTGATGAAACTGCTAAACAGACAGCTAGAGACATGATGAGTAGAATGTATGTTGCTACGTCTGCAAGATGGATTGCTGAGTCTGGAATGTGTGAGGATACAATGGAAAGTGTGAAAGAGATTCAGAAAGAGGCAACTGAGGAGGAAAAACGTGTATGGAGAGAAAGTACGGGCAAGTTCGATTCGAGTGGGTGTTGGATTGATTTGTCAGAACAACAGCGTTGGATGTTGCCTGATGCGTATGTGCTTGCAGTGGTGACGATGGCGCATGGAGTAGCGCATATAAGTTCTAAAGGAATCTGTAAGATGTTGGCTCCAGTCTGGAAGAATGATGGGATCAGTAAATGTGCAGAGAGAGTGGTGAAAAATTGTATGGTATGCCTGATGCATAATCCTGGCAAGGGAACTCCAACTCCTGCTGGTCACTTCGCTCCTCCTTCCTGCCCCTTTGAAGTGATTCAGTTAGACTTCATTCACATGGATCGGTGTAATAATTTGAAATACGTCCTGGTGGTAGTTTGTGCTTTTTCCAGATGGATCGAAGCATATCCACTAAAGGACAATACTGCCCTATCAACTGCCAAAATTCTTCTCAAAGAATATTTCCCTAGGTTCGGAATGCCACGGATTGTATGGTCAGATAACGGAAGTGAGTTCATAGGGAAAGTTATGCAGAGTGTGTGTGCCGGTTTGGGCATCAAACAGAAGTTCCATAGTGCAAACCATCCTCAGTCTGCTGGTTTAGTTGAGGGTTACAATGGCACCCTCAAACTAAAATTAGCCAAAATACAAGCATCCACGGGTTTATCCTGGCCAGACGCACTACCCTTGGCTTTGTTATCAACGAGAGCAACCGTACATTCTAGAGTAGGGCTTAGTCCCTATGAGATTGTCTTTGGCCGCCCGGCAAATGTGTGGGGTGTGCCTAGGCCAAAGGAGTTTTGTTCTCTAGAATATCCTATGTTGATCGACTACCTTTACGACTTGACTGCTAAATTGAGTCTTATTCACCAACAGGTTTTCGATGCATTGCCAAAGCCTCCGGAGAGTCCAGGGCATCAGCTGAAACCCGGCGATCAAGTTGTGATCAGAAACTTCGCGAGGACGAAGAACCTTCAGCAAAGATTCGTCGGCCCATTCCAAGTTCTGCTTGTGACAAGAACCGCAGTTCGTGTAGCTGGTCGCAAGCACTGGGTACATGCGTCTCATGTCAAACGTGTACCTTTGCCACTTCCTTACGACGACTGGGTGAAGAAGGGAATTGGTGCCTCCGAATCTGAAAAAACGCCAAAGTTCATCCCTTTCAGCGATGCCGAATTGATTACCGACACTCCGAACTCTGACTCTCCTCCTGAAAAGACTCCTTTGAACTCTGAACATTTGTCCCCTGCATCAGAAAAAACTCTGTCATCTGCGAACTTGAACACTGCAACAACTACTAGTGATACGCTATTTGCCGATCAAACAGTACCTGCAAAGCAAAGATACAATTTACGACCTCGTAATATGGACAAATAAAGCAGGCAACTGCCTATTGTGATATTTTGAAATTTTGAACTTTTGCCTTCAGCCAGGAAGTTTGCTATTGTTTTATTGTTTTTAAAATTGCCTTGCCGTCTGGGTAGCCGTAGGGTCGTGGCTGTGTGCCTAGTTGAATCTGCGGGGGTCTGACACAAGGTCGATCTTTCTGTTGGTTCTGGGAACTCCCAGGGCTGATAGAGGCATTTTCATCTACGTACACATCATCAGTGGTCGCGAGCGGATTGTAGAAGATGGAGCTTCCTGCGCTGCAACGAGAAAATGTGATTTATGTTCGCAGAAACAGACTTTACAGAATTCTTCACAGCAAATGCTTTTTGATACAATGTGCTATTACATTTTTGATTGTTTTGATAACGTTGGTGGGTGGAATCGTCTTTGGTATGAGTTTGATTTTTATGCCAGTAACCACAGTACCTCCCCTTGATCCTGCTACTTCTACTGTTTCTTCTATACACTCTTTTCACTCGTTTCCTGAACATGAGCAAGCTCGACGCTCAGAATTCATTAATAACACTTTTGTACAGCTCTTGCATCAACACCAACTGGTAGTTAACACTACAGACTGCTGGGTGTGTGGCTTGATACCCCACACTATGGATAAAGGCATTCCCTATCTGGTTTTGCCTTTCAGCTATAATGGATCATTTCAGGCCCTTCAAACCATCTTTGCTTATGCCCTTGAAACCTATCCTCCGCGTCCACCACGTTCCACTAAATATAACTCTGCCAACAAAGCCTTAGTCCAGGGAATTATTGACATGATCAAGAACGTCAATAATACTCCATCTTACCCTAGAGACGAATTGCGAGTATATTTGAGTTGGAATTCTTCAGAGTATCGCCTTAGTTTGGGAGAAAGCAAGCGTAAAAGCTCAACTCCAACCTGGGTCGTACCTCACCGAGGTCAAGTCTGTTTGCAAGGTAATGGGAGAAATCCGAGAGCTCAGCTAGGGAGGAGTGAGTGCGTTGAGACTTACGTGTTTCCGTCTAACTCTTCCCCTGCCTTTCTTACTGCTAGGGGTACCTACTTCATCTGCCGAGACAGGGCATATACATGGTTGCCTGCTGACTTTTCAGGATCATGTTATATTGCTCGATTGTTACCTCCAACATACACTGCTTCATCTGACTACCACAAGACCAGAGTAGCAAGAGGTGTCTTCAGCAAGGAAGATACCGCTGGTCAGGAAGCTGGAGACTTCTTCAAAGGTTTCCTTCCGTTCTGGGGGCCTATGGCCAATAGTAGAAACATACGTCAGCTAACACGGGTAGTTGAATCTACTATTACCGAAACTGCTGGTGCCCTTAGCAATTTGACAGCTGAGCTTCAGGCGGATAGACTCATGACGTTGCATAACCGTATGGTTCTAGACGTAATACTTGCAGATCGAGGTGGGGTATGCAGAATGATCCAATCGAGCTGCTGTGTCTTTATTCCTAATAATGCTCCAACAGTCTATGAGGCGATCTCGAAGCTACACAAGATTTCCGACTCTATTCATGTAGACAAGGGAAACTGGTCCTTCATGGAGTGGTTTTGGACTCTGATCTCAGCGTGGGGATGGAAGGTTCTAATGGTCATTGGTGTCATCTTAATATTCCTCTTCTCATGCTGCCTGATTATCCAGTGTGGTCCAGCTCTGTGTAGTCTTTGTGCTGCAACCTGTTTCAGGAAACCACCTGCGTTTGGAGAAAAGGCGCGAGAAAGGATGATGATACAACAGCATGTCTCTGACCTGATGAGCATAGAATTAGACTCTGACATAGACTGAGTAATTGCCTATGTAAGGGCAAAAGGAGGGTCTGAGGTTCCGTGACGATTTGAACCCGTGTTTTCAATATCGTCGGAAATACATAATATTGGTATCAGCGAACCGCAAATGATCCATTTAGCATATCCTGGTGTTTTCGCTATGCTATGAGCAAGAGTACTCCTGTTACAAACACATTTCTGATCTACCCATGGCATCCATCTTAGATCATGGCAGCCATTTTGTGTTTCTTGCCCTCACATACGCAATAACCTCTGATCACTTCATTTCAATTAAGGACACGTAGGCTTAGCCGACGATTCACCTCTTTAAGTGACACGTGCACCTTCGAACAGAACACGCTGTAGCTGCATGACTCGACAAAGGCTGCCTCCTCTGCCCGAGGCCAGCCCTACCGAACTGGTTCTCGTGTCCATTGTCCCGATCATGACTAGGCAGCCGAAGCCGGTAGCCTTGCCCATTTACAACCCACAAACATCCCTTATCCCACTTTTCTATCTTCCACACCTGGCTCCGTTCCTTTCTTTCTGAATCTTTATTAGGGGGAGGCAACAAAATTTACGATGAGGCGGTCCGGCTCTTGAATGCAATATTGACAAGGGATTGTGATGAACTAGTGGGAACCCCTCTTCGTAATGTTTGGCATCAGATATTATCGACAGTTCCTGTGTAACGCCAAATATTTATTGTTTAGGACACAAAGGTTTGGGAATGTACTAACATGTGAAGTATTTGCCTGGAGCACAATTTTTAGTATATAAGGAGCAACCCTCTATGTACAAATCGAACAGGCTCCTAGACACTGCCCATGCGTGGTTTCTGTGACTTCTGTGTCCCTGCAGTAATAAACCTTTGGTCTTTGACGCCACCATCGAGAAGCCCGTGTTTCTGTTTATTTGTGCACCAAGGCAGGTGGAACTCCGGGGTCTTTGGGTGTTGTTCCCTGACACCTCTGGACGGAACCAAAAAGTCCAGAACTCCACCTGGCTTCCTGGCTCTGTGGTCTGCGGGTTCCTGCCCGGTTGTTTCCTGGTCTGGGGGCTGCCGGGGGGTTCCCGGTTGCCCTGGACTTCCGTCCTGCCTTGCTTTTCCCTCCCTTTTTGGGGTTGGGGGTTTCTGGGGGTTGTGGCCGGTGGCCCTGTCTCCTCCCTTGCTGGTTTCCGGTCCTTGTTGGCCTCCCCGTTGTTGGTCGGCTTTCTGCTGGTTCTTTCTGGGGGCTTCTCTGGCCTGTGGTTTTGGGTTGCCGCCCTCTGCCCTTTCTGTTCTGGGTTTTGTGGTCTTCCTAGTTTGGTTGCGGCCTCCTTCTTTGTGGGGCTTTTCGCCTCCTGGGAATTCGGGTCTCTGTCTCCTTCCCTGTCCTTTTGGTTCCGTTGGGGTCTCGCTCCTGTTCGGCCCCCGTGCTCTTCCTTCGGCTCCTCCCTCGGGGCTGGGTGCTTGGTGGTTGTCGTTTGGTGGCGCTGGGGGTGCTGTTTTTTTTCTTTCCTGGTTCCCGGGCCCCCTCGGTGGGGTTTGGTCTGTGTCTGGGTGGCTGCCGGGTCCGGTCTGCCTTCATGGTGGTTCTGAGCTTGGCTGCCTTGTCCAGTGGTTTCCTTTGCTGTGTCCTTTGGATCTTGGTCCTGGTTGCCCTGTCTCCGGTTTTTCTGGTTGGGGCCTCCTTGTTGGGGCCCTGGCCTTCTGTTTTTTTCTTGGTTGTCTCTGGTCCTGGTTTGGTCCCTGCTGTCCTGTTTTGGGTTGCTGGCCGGTTGCTTCCTGCGGTCCCCTTTTCCCTCCTTCTCGGTGCTCCCTTTAGTTGCTGCTTTTGTTGTGGGTTCCTGTGTGCGCTTGTGGTTTCGGAAGGCCGGTTTTCTGCTTTGGTATTCTCCAATTTGTATTGAATGGGGCGAGGACATAAGGGACCTGGAGGTAATGCTCTATTACTTACCGGTAATCTTCATTACTCCGGGTCCCGTTGTCCTCGTCCCATTCATACGCCCCTCCCTCCCGCCAGGGCGGCCGGCCTTCCTGTTTGGGCTTGGTTGTACAGGCGGAATGCTGGGTAAGTACTGCTTATGTACTCCAGGTGGGAGGGGCAATATTAGGGTCCCAGCAAACCTCTTGTCTTTTTTTCTGTCGGGAGATAGTTATCTCCAATTTGTAATGAATGGGACGAGGACAACAGGACCCGGAGTAATGAAGATTACCGGTACGTAATAGAGCATTCATCTCTGCTTCCACCCACCGCAGAATACTGCAGTAGGTTGCACAACTTCAACCATTGATTGCAAGTGAGCACATTTTTCCTAATCATGTGTGCACATCTAAAAAGATGTGGACTCAGTACCAGGGCTGGCGGAACAATACTTTACTTTGGCATGTTTTGGTTTTTATCTTCCATTCTGTATCGGACACCTTTGTTAAAGTCCTATTGTCTAAAGTAAAATAATATATAGAATGGACTTTGGGTAAGCGCCTTTGCCATGTCTGAATGTCTTTATTGTCTAGCTCAGTTCGAAGCTCCTGAATTTTTTACGTTTCTTCCTATTCTTATTTTTGCCCAGCCAATGGAATATAGCTTCTCTACAATTGTTTTAATTGAATGAGTTGTAGCCTTCCACTTCTGACAACAGGCAACTATTTTTTCAAGTGTCACTGAGCACTCTATGGAGAGCAAGGCCACCCTTTCTCTGTCGAATTCTCTCTCTCTCTATCTCTCACTCTCTTTGTCTCTCTATCTCCCCGCCCATTCACCACCACTCACAAGTTACCTTCTGCTCATCAGTTGTTCCCCTGAACGTCCCCTAACCAATTCACTGATTTCTTTGCCCAGATTACACTATTTGTTTAAATATTTGATTGTTCCTGCTTCATTCGCTTTGTGCAGCATTGAGCATATTTTGTTTTCTCTCAATATTTATTGTTCTTAAATGAACATCAGCCATCTTAAAAGTGTAAACTAAACTGTAACTAAAACTAAATCCAAAAATAGGCACTGATGCATCACGATATATGTGCACACATGTGAATACATATGCACATAAAGGCGGCCATCTTGAAGAGCTTTTTTAATTGTAAAACACATTCCAGAATGGCTGCTCAAGTGTGCACATGCATGTGATTCATCAGAGGCCACCTTGGAAATGATGTCCCGAATAAAAAGAAAATCTAAATGATCCTTGATATGTCTTGAAGCATGTGAGCATGTGCACATATGCACATGCATGGATGGCCATTTTGGAATGCACATTCTTATGGTTTAAAAAAAAAATTAGAAAAGCATTCCAAGATGGTAACCCATATGCGTGCATATGTGCACTTGATTCATTACCCACCAACAGTCATTCTTTTTCCTTTTACTCATGCCAATGCAAACAAGAATTGGCTTTCACCTTTTAAAAGCGAGATCTGTTGACTTTGTCAATGTTTGTTAAGTTTTTCCCCAATCCTTATGTATTTAAACTATGTCTTCAGGTTACAAGCATTCAATATCCACCGATTGGTCTAAGTAAATTCTTGTAATATATTTGGATCCATTTATGCAATTTTGTATGGTGGTCCAAACGGTGGTTAATGATACACTCTTTTGTAAATTCACAAATATCTTACTCTTTCAAGTCTGATTGGATAACTGAAACGTACTATATATGGCAGCAGTATGACTGTTGATTCCACAGCTTTCTACCGTGATTTTGTCACAGAGATCTAATGATGGACTCTATTTTGCCAGCAAAGGAGCTGTGAAATTTACAGCATTTCCTTCGGAGCCGACTGTGGAAATGGAACAAAATGCGGGGTTTAATTATTATGTATTTTGTTAATGCGATCTAAAATCTCTGTTTATCAGATTAAGTATAATACTCGAAGAATTTCCAGACTTTAGATCGCCATCCATTTTCAACGCCTCTTTACGTAGAATGTCTACCATCTATTTTGTTTAGTAACTCCAAGTGTTTGGACATTTGGGGGCAGATTTATGAGTTCTGGCGCATCTCTGCAAATCAGCAGGGATGCGCCAGAACTGATGCGTGACGCAATTCTCTCCTTGCGGCACCACAGATGCGCCGCATTTACAAAGCGGCGCACCATGGTGCAAGGAAGGGCAGACGCAACTCCTACAATGTACAGAGGCCACCCATACATAACGTGGTGCGTCACTCCTTACGCCTGCTTCAAGCAGGCGTAAGGATTTGACGCAGCAGCCTCGTAAAACTGACTCAGTGAAATCTTGTAGATTTCACTGCGTCAGTTTTACGGGGCTTTCCAACGAGGGAACGCCCACCCTGCGACAGAACGCCCACATGAAACCTGACGCAGGTTTCATGTGGCGCAGGGCTTTACAACGTGACGCATCTGCCTAGATGCGTCACATTGTAAATAGGTCGCAGGGATGCGCCACGTTTCCGCGCTGTTGTGTCACGCAATGGCGGCGTAAACGTGGCGCAAGTCCATCATAAATCTGCCCCTTCATTTGCATCGCCCATTTCCCTTTTCAGTTCCTTTCTGTTACACCATTCTGCATGACAGTGGGCTATCTTCAAAAACATGTTAATGTGATTAAAATGTGAGGAAATGCATGTTAAGTGATTCGGTAATATAGTTAGTTTTGAATGTAGGTGTACATAAAGACAATTGTATGAAATTATTTTAAAATATGTAATAGTCTTGGTCAAACAGAATTTTTGCTCATGCGTAAAATACTTTGCTGCATTGCTGGGTCATAAAGAAAGATGTGATTTTGGTGAATTAAAACGGAGCTAAAATTCAGAAAAGAAATTCACTAAGCCAATAAAACAGGCCCCATAATTTCTTTTTCTTTTTTTATATATATTTATTTTTATTGAAACAAGGCATCAAAAACAATACAAAGGCATAACAGTGGTTAATTCCATATTTGTTTTTGGCAATGCTTGTTAGGTTTTCTGGTATCACACACAAATTGTTTATGAACACTATTGCCAGGGAACTTAATGTCACGCTTGAAATTAATACTTGACTAACGTAGGAACCACACCCTAGCTTTCACTATAAATACCACACCCAGCGCTGAGACCCTTGCAGAAGTGAACTCCGGAATTCTTCATGCCTTCTTCAATCAAATGAGACAAGAAAGCTAAGTGCCATGTTAAATGAGCACTGTATTTGAAAGCGCATTTGAAACAATTTCCGTGTTGTTTGAAAAGCAAGTTCTGCATTAGACACGCTTGTGTTTTACCGAGTCAGGAAGTTAAGTGACATGTTAAATGTGGTCAGTAATTGCAAGTGCATTTGAAGTAATCTCCGTGTAGCTGTAAAGGTGAGTTCTGCATTATTAAGTGTTTTTGATTTTATCGTGTCAGGAACAGAAAAATATGCGTGTGACGCATTTTAAAGGAAAACTAATTAAGAGGCACTCAAGAGTTCCAAGGCTACGAGAGAACATAAATCAAGGCCTAAAAAGACAATTTGTTCAGGACTTAAAAGTGAACCTCCTCAGCATTGTGTAATTTGTAATTATGTTAAGCTTTTATTGAAGAAGAGAATAAGAAAACTGAATGACTTTTTATGTGAAGTGCCAATGAACACAGTTTACACATTTCCTTCGTCACGATTCTGTGGAATCCTTGATGAACCTTGACCCCCATGTTTGACAAGCGGCTTGTTATTGAGAGCCTTATTTCTGGGACTTAATTAACAAAAAAGTCTTTCAAAGTCATTGCATGTACTTATTGTGTTTCATATTCCCCTTTAACAGTTAATAGTCATTTAAAATATAGAAGTGTAATTTGTCATCACTGTGAATTCCAAGAAACAGAGAGATTTACGGTGCATCAACAGTCATTATTAAGGTAATTCTAGATATAGCTCGATTCTTTTTAAGAGCTAATTATGTTTATTGATGTCTAAGTATATTTCACCTATCATTTACAGAAAGAAGATACACAAACAACACCTGCTCACAAGAACTCAGATCCTGGCTGGTCCAGGTGGCAGATGATTGTGGTGTCTTCTCTTTTCTCTCGACTTCCCAATCCCCTTCCCTTTTGGGACAATTGCCAAGCCTGCTGTTCTACCAGTAGCTTTGAGAATTGTTCTAAAAGGATTGGAGATCTAGCATCGCCCCTGCAAATCTTCCTGGATATTCAGGTGAGTGGCTGGATTCTCATCTGACATAAAGCCAAGCCACAAAATTACTATTTGCCTGGGCGGTGGATGTTCCTACCATAGAGAACCCTTCCGTTCAAGAACTAGCTAAGGCCTTTGAGGCATTACAGTATGAGGTGACAGTACTGAAAAAAACAAACCATCACTTACAGAGCGAGTTACAGCGTTATAAGCCAAGAGAATCACCCTGGGATGATGGTTCTGTCCGACCTAAGCAGGTTATTCATGCACCACGTTTTCAGTTTACGCCTAACACCTCTGACACATCTACGTCCAGTAGTCAGCCAGTAAATGTTTCCGTCACAACCCCTACTCCTGTTCCCTTAGCCCCGCCTGAACGCTTTTTTGGGGATCAAGCAAAATTTCAAATATTTATGAATCAGTGCCAATTGCACTTCTTATGTCGCCCATCAGCATTTCCTGACAATACTACCAAAAATGCGTTTATTCTCTCCTATTTGGGTGGCACTGCCGCAACTTGGTCCATTCCATATGTAGATCGAGATGATCCAATTCTACACAATTTTCAACGATTTAAGGATACTTTACAAAAACTATTTGCTAGGCATCGCTTTGTGCAAGCTAGGGATAACGAATTGCTATGTTTAAAACAGGGAAAACAAGATCTTTTGTCCTATATAACCACTTTTAATCGGATTCTCACTGAAACAGAATGGCCGGAAGAGAAGTGAACCTCATTGTTTACCGAGGCCTCCGAGACAAATTAAAAGATGTGATGGCTCAAATTGTTAAACCTCCTACGGATTGCACAGAATTGATTGATTTGGTAGTTTGTCTTGATCATCATTTAGGAGAACGTCAAGGTGAAAAGACTCGGGGAGACCTAACACTAGTAGTTGTTTTAAAAAACGAAAATAAAGATTCCTCCTTGTCCGATTCCCAAGAGCCAATGCAAATTGGGGGTGTTAGGGGACCCTTGTCAAAAGAAGAGAAGGAACGGAGGCGTCGACTCAACTTGTGTTTATATTGTGGGCGAAGTGGGCATTTCGCTAGGGAGTGTTTAGTAAAAAACAATACTCGTAAGGCAATAGGCCTCACTGAAAATCCACAAAATCTTCCAAGCGCTTGTCAACCGGGAAACTTCTTGGCCCGATAAGGTCAGAGACCTCCTTATCTACCACCTCAGGCAACACGGTCTCATACCTTGCGGACGTTGTAACAGCCGCTCTGCGTCATTTGACTCTAATTGTAACCTTGCTTTTTTCCAACCAAATTCGGAAAGTGATACCAATACAATTGGATTCAGGGGCTAATGGAAACTTCCTAGATATTAGATTGGCCAACAACTTGAGTATTCCTATTGTAAAAAAAGATGTCCCTGAACCTGTGAGAGCTGTAGATGGCTCAGAACTGTCCTCGGGCTTAATTCTCCATCAGATAGCACCCTTGACTATGATCTGTGCAGATGGACATTCAGAACAGATTCAGTTTGACTTGATTGACACACCTGTATTTGTAGCTATTCTAGACATTCCTTGGCTACAGAAACATAACCCAAAAATTGATTGGGTAAAACGCACAATCACATTAGATTTGACGCACTGCTGGCAGCATTGCTATGTCAATAGACTTCAACCAGCAATGCCCTTACATTGGGCTTTCACAACAGAGCCAACTAGACCCTTGATTACACAACCAGCCTCAATACCCGTTCAATACAATGATTTCCAAGACGTCTTTTCTGAATCACAGGCTACTCAATTGCCTCCCCATCGGTCTTACGACTGTCGTATAGATCTAATCCCAGGGGCCACTTTACCTTGCAGTCGGGTTTATTCCCTTTCAGAACCAGAAACCTTGTATTTGAGAGAATATCTTGATGACTTGATATTAAAAGGTTTTATACAACACTTCACCTCTCTAGTGAGTTCTCCGCTTTTCTTCGTTCCTAAGAAGAACAAAGAATTGCGCGCTTGCGTCGACTACCGCGCAATTAACAAGGTGACAGTTAAAAACAGGTATCCTCTTCCATTAATACCGGTCCTGTTAGATCAGGTTCAAAAATCGACCATTTTTACAAAGCTGGACTTAAGAGGTGCTTACCACCTAATGAGGGTAAAAGCCGGAGATGAGTGGAAAACCGCCTTCCGGACAAAATTTAGTTTATTCGAATACACAGTCATGGCTTTTGGACTGTGTAACGCTCCTGCAGCGTTTCAATTCTTTATTAACGAGGTTCTACAAGACTTTTTGGATGTTTTTGTCATATGTTATATTGATAACATCCTCATTTATTCTTCTTCAACTGAGGAACATATTGGTCACGTCAGGGCTGTCCTGCAAAGGATGCGAGAACATCACTTGTTCGAAAAACTTGAAAAATGTGTCTTTCATGCTACTAACATTGAGTTCTTGGGCTATGTCGTTTCTCCTAAAGGTATTGCCATGGACACTTCCAAAGTGCAAGCTATATTGAGTTGGAATGCTCCAGGTTCTGTAAAAGACGTCCAACGATTCCTGGGGTTTGCTAACTTCTATCAACGTTTCATTCCTCAGTTCTCTTCCACAGTGTCTCCCATTACCCACCAGTTAAAAATAGGAGTGAAATTTGACTGGTCCTCAGAAGCATGACAAGCCTTTCAAACTCTAAAAAGAAGTTTTACTGAAGCACCAATCCTAAGACACCCAGATCCCTCACAACCATTTTTTGTTGAAGCAGATGCTTCTCAGGTGGCCGTCGGGGGTTCTTTCTCAAAGGGATCCTGATTCTGGACACCTCCATCCAGTAGCCTTTTTCTCCCAAAAACATTTGGCTGCAGAACAGAACTATACAGTTGCCGAGCGGAAACTGTTGGCAATAAAACTGGCCTTTCAGGAATAGCGGCACTACTTGTTAGGGGCTCGTCATACGATCACTATTTATTCTGATCACCGTAATCTTCAGTTTTATCAAAATGTTAAGGCATTAACACCAAGACAATTAAGATGGCTGTTGTTATTTAATGAATTTGACTTCAATATGACTTACAGACCAGGAAAAGAACAACAAAAAGCTGACACTCTGTCACGGTTAAATTACCCAAACGCAGATAAACAGACAGGTTCTGCTGAGTCAACCATTCCAGAACACAAGGTAGTTGCTTTGTGTGATTCCAAAGACTTTCGAATCACCTTACAACAAGCACTACTCACTACACCGGTTCCTTCTGTTACCTACAAAAAGGGGAATTTGGTATACTTTAAAGACCAATTATTTGTTCCCACGGAATCCTTGCAACAAACTGTACTACACTGGAACCATGATTTTACTCTAGCTGGACATCCGGGTTATAAAAAGACCTTAGAATTATGTGAACTGAGTTTTTGGTGGCCCACACTGTCAAAAGACGTAGAAAGATACGTGCAATCCTGTCCCACCTGCATCCAAGCTAAATCATCACATGTTGCACCTGCTGGTCTATTACAACCCATGCCCATACCACCCATGCCTTGGCACACAATTAGCATGGATTTTGCCACTGATTTACCAACATCGAATGATTATTCAATCATTTGGGTAGTAATCAACTATTTAACTAAAATGGCTGATTTCCATCCCTTAAAGAAAATGCCCTCAGCCAAAGAACTAACCATATTATTTATACAACACATCGTTAGGGCACACAGCCTACCAACCATCATAATTTCCGATAGGGGCCCTCAATTTTTTTCAAGGTTTTGGCAAACCTTTTGCTCGTCTCTAAAAATTGATTGTTGTCTATCTTCTGCTTATCATCCACAAACTGATGGACAGACTGAACGATTAAACCAAACCATGGTACAAACCCTAAGTTGTCTAATGTCTACCTGGATAACCGAATGGGATAAAGCTTTGCCAGTAGTAGAATTTGTATATAATAACTCAAAACACTCTGCTACAGGGGTATCTCCCTTTTTCTGTCTTTTGGGCTACCATCCCGCATGCTTCCATTAGGCTCATCAGTACACTCCAGAGTCCCAGCCGTACAAGAACATCATGATAACTTACTACATGTACAAACTCAGGGACGACAACACCTGCAGTCTTATCAAGAACAGACGAAGACACAGGTAGAGAAACATAGGCGACCTACTCCCTCTGATGCAGTAGGAGAGAGAGTATGGCTTTCCACCAAGAATCTTAGATTGAGTGGTTCTAAAAAACTTCATCCAAGGTACCTATGTCCGTTCCCAGTAAAACGTCAATTTAATCCCGTTACTGTTAAGTTAGATCTTTTTTTTTTTAATTATTTTTTATTGGCATTTCAAAAACATTTACATACAATTGGTAGAAATGCTGACATTATATCAGAAGTATAATAATGTTACAATTTGGCATATGCGCATCGTTCTCAACAATATCAACAGCGGTCGTCTGGCACATATCGCAATCCCTCGCTTGTCGAAACCCCACAGTATAGGCACCATAATCATCATCAGTGTACTTCCCTCCATCATTGCCACCCTCCCACCACCCTACAGTTCATTGACATTACATTAGACTACAATTTTTATCGATATTCTAACACTCACATTCACCACCGCTGTCAGTCCGTCTATTATATCTATTCCGTCATATCACCATCACATTGCGTTGTGTGTTCCCGCGCATCGCCCATCCCCAGGTCTGAACTCGTGTCCCCAGAATCACTGTCTTCCGCCACAGACCTCTTCTCTAGATATAGTGCCCAGTAGTTCTTTGGACGGTTACGAGGGGGTAATAACTCACTGTACAATCCTGTTTGTGTACAAAAATATAGCATGTCTCTGGACCATCTGGCCAGTGTTGGGGTAGGCCCTTTCATCCAGGAGTTCGCTACGCAGCGCCTAGCCACTAGGAAAGCTACATCCATCAGTCTGCGAAACTCTGGGGCAACATCTTTAGAGTAACCTATGAGTGCAAGCAACAGTGAGGGGGACAACAATAAATCAGTGACCCTATTCATCTCCGTGTAGACCGCGCGCCAGAAATCCGCAATCTTCGGGCACAGCCAGGCAAGGTGTAAAAAATTTGCAGTGTGCTCCGAGCACCTTTCGCAGTTGGGGGCATCTCGCAGTCCATATCGGAACAGACGCTTGGGTGTATAATACACCCTATTAAGAAATTTAAAATGCAACAGCCGATGTCGGCCGTTAAGGGAGACTCTTTTGACGTTAGCGCAGCAATATTTCCATTTGTCCTCTGGAAGATCAGTCCCTATATCTGTCTGCCACGCTAATCTGGGTTTTGCATAATGCGTTGTTTTCTCCCCTAGCGTGACACAATAGAGTTGCCATATTAGATGAGCTGCAGTCTTAGCCGTGGCTACATATTCATATGACAGTATCGTTGGCGGTTCCTCCATGGCCTCCCCTAGCAAGGCCCTGAGAGCTAGTCTCACCCGGTGGAATTGGAATCTAGCCGGTGGCGGGGCGCTCGGTCCATCTCCAACAACCACTTCTTCCCACTTGCGAGCCGCATCATTAAGAAACAGATCGCCCATGGTGGTTATGTTTAACTTCGCAAGTGATGACAGGACACCCTTGTCTTTGCAAGGTCCCAGCCATGAGCACCACTCCAGTCTGGCCCCCGTGCATACAGCAGCGAGCAAGCCTGTGCATCCTTAAGATAGTGCCAGGCTTGTGTCACAGCATTCAATGAGTCTAATAAACCCGTACGTCTATTACGGGGCTGAGCCATGAGTGCCGGAAACGGACTATTCCCTCGATAAGTATATGAGGGGCGTTGGCAGGACCGTACATCCATCCATACGCGTGAGCGCCCTGAGCGGCGCGATAATACAATTCCAGGTCCAGGCATGCAGGCCCCCGTCCTCGTAAGGACATATAAGGATATTCCACGCCACTCTTGGTTGCTTACCGGCCCAAACCAGTTGCAGCACCAATGTGTGTAACTGTCTGAAAAACGCACTAGACAATACCATGGGGATGTTGCTAAATAGAAACAGAAAACGGGGGAGTACGATCATTTTTAGCAGTGATATGCGGCCCATCACTGAGAGAGGAAGGGTAATCCATTTTTCTACATCATCTTCAAGTTTGGAAATGGCCACGCCATAGTTTTCTCGTAGGACCACCTCCGCATCCATGTGGAGCCGTATGCCCAGGTATCTCACTGAGTCATTGGTCCATTGTATAGGGTAGTCTGAGTCCACCCTGCTCATGGCTGGGGTGAGTGGAAACATCACAGTTTTTTTTCCAGTTCACTCCAATTCCAGAGAGCGAACCAAACAAGACCACCTCTCTCAGTACCCGCGAGAGGTTAGTCTCCGGGTCGCGCACGTAGAGCAACGTGTCGTCAGCGTACGTGGACACTATCAGATTGTACCCTGGGAAGCGAATACCGCGGTGTCCGTGATACTCGCGTAGGGCACACGCACGGGGCTCCGCGACCAAGGCGTAAAATAGGGGAGAAAGGGGGCACCCCTGTCTAGTTCCACGTCCGACACTAAAGGTTTCCGTCGTGTTTGCACCGATGCGGACTCGTGCAATCGGAGAGGTATAGAGCGTGGTAGTAACACCGCACGCATAAAATGCCATTCGACTGAATCGAACGCCTTTTCCATATCCAGGAAGAATGCTACCGCCAATACTTCCTGTCATGTGTGCTGGTATGCTGCAAACAACTGAGCGTTTATTATAGGTCAAAGTGCGGTTGGGTACGAATCCCGCCTGCTCTGGGGCCACTAGTGTCGGTATCAGAGGGCTGATACGATTAGCGATGATTTTTGCGAAGATCTTTGCGTCAACATTGATAAGCAATAACGGTCGGTAGGAGGCACAGTCCTCCGGAGGCTTGCCAGGCTTATGGAGCGTTATGATGACAACCTCTCGCATTGTCGGAGGCATCTGCCCGTCTTCCACAATCTGCTCCACAAGTCTCAGTAATTTAGGAATAAGCAGGTCGGGAAACGTCTTGTAAAAAGAGGCCGGGAATCCATCGCTACCCAGTGTGCTGCCTGCCCTCATAATTGACAACGCCCTGACAATTTCTTCCCGCTCAAATGGACGCGCTAAAAACTCACGGTGAGTGTTAGTGAGCCAAGGTAATTGGATATGCGTTAAATATTTCATAATGCGTTCCTCCGATATCGGCCCTCTAGAGGCATATAGGTTAGTATAATACTCCCGAAAGCGGGCCGCTATCTGAAATTCGTCCAGTTCGTCCCCCGTGGTTGGAGACCTAAGAGCAGGCAGTATCAACTTTTGCCTACATTGTTTGGCCATCTTGGCCAGGACCGCACCTGGACGTTCACCCTCTCCATACGACCTGGCAATGGCATACTTCCCAAGATGCTTCACCTCAGCGTTTGCCTCGTCATGATACTCTCTAATCGTCTGCACTAGTTCCTGCGTCAGATCTTCGTTTGGAGCACGCAGATGACGTGCCTCAATGTCTTTCAGCCTGTTTTCTAAGAGCGTCAGATGGCCCCGAATGGCCTTTAGGACGCCAGCGGGCTTGGAGATAATGACTCCACGTATGTACGCTTTAAAGGACTCCCATACCGTAAGGAAGGGGTCTACCGTGCCCTCATTCCTGTTAAAGAATTCGTCAATGGCAATAGCCAGTTCGTCACGGAAAGTGTCATCCAACAGCGAGTATGGAGGTAATCGCCATCTAAAGGGAGGAGGCCGGCACGCTGGAGCGCAGAGGGTAATCAGCACTGGGGAGTGATCTGAGTAGGTATGCGGCAGTGTCACACACGCCTTTACCCTGGGAAGAAGATGCTCAGAGAGTAGCCAATAATCAATACGAGTGTGGATGTCATATTGTGACGAATAGTGTGTGTATCCCCCTTGTGATGGGTGTTTAGCCCTCCAGACGTCCTGCAATCCCAGTCGAGTCATTTCTGTGTCTAGGGCACGGGAGGAGGCAGAAGGTCGCGTACTAGGCCCATCTGAGCGGTCCAGAGCCGGGTGTCTCATCAAGTTTAGGTCACCTCCCCACAGGATCTGGCCTTCTCCCAAAGTTCTAATTTTATGGGCAAGCAACATATAAAATGAGGGTCAATCAAAGTTGGGGCCATACGTGTTAACAACGTGGACTGTCATACCCTTACCAGTGCACTTCGTGATCACATAGCGTCCTTCGGAAGCAGTGTCCACAGGTGTAAATGTCAGAGAGGACCTCAGGTTTATCCAAGTAAGCACTCCCCGTGCACTTGATGTGAAACCAGCGGCGTGAATGTGATTGTGTAGCCCCCTATAGCGTAGTGTCGACTGTCGGTGCGCAAATGGGTCTCTTGCAATAATGCAATGTTGATCGTGTGTCTCGAAAGGTATTGAAGTTCCTGTCGAACCTTTCTGTGGTCGTTTAGACCCCTTACATTCCAGGTCAATAAAGTAATGGAGTCAGTGTCTTGTGGTTGTTGTGTCATGGTAGGGGACGGGGGGCATGGAGGGTTAACCTCATCTCTGCTCCTGTGCCGAGCCATCTCTGGGGTAATGTAGTAGTATGTGAATAAGCTCCTCGCCCTCTGTAGAAAAACAACGTGCGTACCTGTCAGCGTCCCTGCCAATAAAACTTTCCGTCACATCAAACACAAAATTGCAAACAACCATTTGCATAAACAACTGTGAAAATGAACCCTGTTGCTGTGCCCAACCCCCCACCCACGCATGCCTAACCTCAACCTGGCCGCGGCCCACATCCCCACCCTCCCTGTCCCTCCCCCATTCCTCCAAAGAACTACCAACTGTCCTTGACCGGTCCCCCTCCCCACCTCCCATCCCAACTATCCACTGAATACCCCACAGACACACCCCCTCCCTCCCCCCAGCATCCCAATCATCCAATACAAAATCATCATCAAATAACATAAGTCACTTCTACTTAAGGAAATGTGGTACACACACAGGGGCGCAGGTAGCGCGCTCATAGTGAGTCTACAGCAGTGTTAGTCCAATGAATTAGCCACCGCGCCCTGATCCTCCGCTGCCATATAGGAAAAAATAAGCCTTTACCAGTGCCCACTGCGAAACGTAAAAAAGAAAGAAAAAATAGTGGATTTTGGCCATATGCAACATTAATAACTGGCTCTAGGTGGCCTCATCTCTACCCCTTCCCTTCCCCGTCACACATCAATTCTGGTATACCTGCTATTGGCCAACACAAATATAATGCAATAATATATACAAGGCCTACGTAATGTATCTATAATATCACTGGACCAGGGCGTCACATGCAACCAGAGTACAAAAACAAGTTCAGTGTGAGATGTAGTGTGAGATTGTCACTCTTGAAATGGCACTGCCCTCCTCTTCTCCACTACGTGATCAATGTCTCCCCCTCCTAGCAATTATTCACAGTGTAACACAATCCCTGTACAATCCTTACTTCTAGCTAAGCTGGCATTGCCAACAGAGTAGTACAGTCTCTTCCATCTGCGCTGATTGCAACGTTCGAATACCTTACATTTCCATGTAGTTCCGTCTTAGTCCTGTTATTCCATGGACCCCCCCCCCCCAGCAGCTTCATTCAGTCCTCCTTCGTCGTCTGCATCCCGCGTGTCCCTGCGCCATCCCACCATAGCCTTCTGGAGAGCCTTCGAGTCTGTGAAAATAGTGGACCTACCCTGTCTGTTGACCAGCAGTTTGGCAGGGTACAGCATCGCGTAGTCGACCCCCAGGTCCCGTAGTTGTCGCTTCATGGGGATGAACTGGTGTCTCGCTTCCTGTACTTTGGCAGTAAAGTCTGGGAACAGGGATAACATGCTTCCCTCGTAGGTGAGCGGTTGTTTTTCACGTGCTAATCGCAGTGCGGTGTCGCAGTCCATGTAGTTAAGTAATTTAGCCACTGTTGGACCCGGCCCATTGGGCAGGTTCACCCCTAGACTTTTTGCTTTTTCCTAGCCTGTCTATGGAACCTGGTGTTGGTGATTTTAGGCCTCTGCGCACTTTTTCACTGTGGTACAGTGTAAAGTGCTGGAGCTCTCTGTGTATGTATGGTGAGTGACCTGCCCTCCCATAGGAATGAATGGGGAATATGTATGCCCATGGTAGTTCCTGATGTGTGGGGAGTGCAGGGGCGAGTTTGGTATGTATGAACTCGTGAGAATGAATGCTGCAAAATGATATATGCGGCATGACTGTGTCTAGTCTAGAAGTACTACTTTTGGAAGTTGGCATATTTGTGTAAGTTGGTGCTGGCGTGTGATTGGCTGGTGAGCCTGGCCCAGAGTGCCTGGGCCTGCTTGTGGATTGACTGTCTGGTTTGAGGATGACAGGGGCTGGAGAGCCCAGTAGGTTGTCTGAAGTCAGCCCATAGATGAAAGGCAGCACCTGCTGCCAGGGAAGTGGGAGGAGATGGCACCTGATAGTGAAGGGCTGTGCCTGCCTAACTACAAAGCTGGCTCCACCTCCCGCTGGGCGACTGTCACCTCTGTCCCTGATACTGAAGGGACTTCCCTGTAACCAGTTCTGGCTGGTTCTCACACTGCCTGCTTCAAATGACTTCAAAGACTTTTCTGTGTATAAGAAGGGGCTGTGTCCCCTTCCAAAATGTTCTTGTTTCTAACTTGAATCTGCCAGGGGCATGCTGCTGCTGGGGCTCAGGGGAATCCCTGGGCCCTGCCCAGCTCCTGGACATTTGATGGACTGCTGGGGGACTCTTCCTGGCTGTCCCCCTGCCTGGCTGCATCTTTGAGGACTTTTGCTGGACTTTGTTCTGCCCTGGAGACCTTAACCTGTGATGCTGGGACCCTTCTTGTTATAGGGGTCCTTTCCAGGGGCCTGTGGGTCCTGCCAGTGCCCCCAGCGCGATGGAAGCGCTTTATTTTTGTCCCATAGCGCTTGAGAGCGCTTTATTTTGGACCCGTAGCAAGCGTGTCGCTATCACGCATTTTGCGTGAGGTTTTGCAGGTGCCACCCTGCTTCATGCCCGATATCGCTATTTACTTCGTTGCGGGTGCCACCCCGTTTATTGGATTGTTTGGCGAGTGCCCACCTCGCTTCTGAATGTCGGATACTCCTCGAGGGTGCTTACCCCTCGTTATGCCCCTTTGTTCACCGCCACGGCCCGAGCTGTGGTGCATGGCCGCCGAGGGAAGCTGAGCGAAGGTGCCGCGCTGTGATTGGCGCGCCTGGGAGGCGCGCCCTGTTAGGCTGCGCACTGATTGGTCCGCTGTTGGAGGCGGGTCCCGGAGAGCCTCGCTGGGATTGGTGGGCCCCGGGAAGAAGTTGCCGCGTCACGAGGGGCTCGTTTGGAGAGCCGCGCCCTGATTGGAGATCGTCCTCCCGGTCTCCCGTGTGCCGAGGGAGACCGGGGATCCTGCCGGCCCGGGTGAAGTGCGGGAAAGAGAGGCTGAGGCCGCTGATAGCAGCGCGGAGCTCCAGTAAGGAAGGAGGGAGCCCCGCAGGTGCCGCACTGTCCGCCGGCGCAGGAGTCAGCTGAACCGGTGAGCGAGTGGCAGAGGAGAAGGGAGGGGCGCCGGGACACATTGTCGGTGTCCGCCCCCCCAATAGCGCGAGCTCGCGCTGCTTGTTTGTTTGAAGCCATGAGGGCTTCCAGGGCGGCCCCAACTGGCAGTGGGTCGCCCCAACATGTATGAGCCCAGAAAGGCTCAGAGGGGCCCTAATTTGTTTGAGAGCCTGTTTGGCTCCAGAGAGGGCCACATTAGATAGGGGGGGGCGTTGGGGCATATTGCCGGTGCCCGCCCCCTCCTGCCTCAGAGTGTGAGGGTTAGAGTCCGGTGAGGCTCATGGGGGCACCATTGTTTTTAGAGCCTGAGAGCTCCAATGTTTGGCTATTTACAGTAGCAGAGCCTGTGTGGCTCCAGCGAGTGGGTGCAGTTTGCGCCTGGGGGCTAGTGACCGCCCATGTCGCAGTTTGTCCCCAGCTGCCTAGCACTTTATGGGCAGCTGCCACGTTTAGGCTTTTTGTACTCTGAGACTGGCGCTGCATGGCAGCGCACCCTGACTTTGGACTCAGGGCATCTTTGCCCCACAAGGCCAGTTGGCCTAGGGACTGCCACAGGTAGTGGCTTATGTAGTGTTGGCGCAATGTGATTTCTATGCTTTTTAATAGTTATTGCTAATGTGAGTTTTTGCGCTATTGATTTATTATGCACCTCTGAATGTGTAGGTTTATGCATTATGTGTCTTTCTTTCCATGCGCTGCACCTCTGAATGTTTAGTCATCATGTGTCTTCTTGGGCTGCACCCCTGAATGTATTTTATTGCATCATGTGCTTTATTCTTAACACCTCTGAATGCTTTAGGCATCATGTGTTTCTCTTTATTACTCCTCTGAATGTAGGTTATTGCATCATGGGTAATGTGTTCTTTTCCTAGACCCCTAAACGCTGAGTGATACTTAGGTGGTTGTCTTTTCTACTCCTCTGAATGTAGGTTTATTGCATCATGAGTAATGTATTCTTTCTTAGACCCCTAAATGCTGTGTTATACTTAGGTGGTTCTTCTTTTTTTAGTACAGGTGGTCCTAGTAAGGTCCTGGTTCCTGTTACCAGTGGTTACTGGTTGTTATCTGTGATTATTATTTTATGTTACATTTATTCTTTATTCTAGAAGTGATTTTATATTCTACATTTTATCTAGAAGTACTATATCTGATTCTGACAGGCACCCATGTGGCCCTGTCTGGTGTACATAATCCCTGTGAAAATTGCCCGTGCCAGTTGGCACAATGTATATGTGTGATTTTATCTGATATGTTTTTACAATACAAAAGTTATTTTTATAATAACCTTGTGTGGAGTCTCTTTTGTGGTGTGCCTAGGATGTTGTTGCTGTTGTGCGCTGACGCAAATGCTTTACACATTGCCTCCGAGTTTAGCCTTACTGCTTGTGCCAAGCTACCAAGGGGGTGAGCAGGGGTTATCTTGGCGTGTGACTTCCTTGCCCTGACTAGAATGGTGGTTTCTGCCTGGCTTTGGCGTCAGCCTTAGCCTACCAGAAATAGCCAGTTCTAACATTGTTGGTCAGCGGTGCGGATTTGGACTTGTGTTTGCGCAGTGCCATAGCGACAACTGGCTACATTACAAAACTCTGCAATTTTTTTTCAGATAGTCACATGTTTGGGATTATTGTTTTTGATTTTTTTCCTCAAGAGTGTCATTTTCAAATGTGTTTCTGCGCTTTATGTTTAGTGGCAGATGAGAGAAATTGACAGGGCGGGACGCCAGTAGAGGGGGAGGTTCCCATAGATTAAGAATCCCTTGCTGGGTCCAGTGTCCAATCCCAAATCCTGTCCCTGTGTGGGTAGATGGAAGAGAGGGAGTGTTAGGAGAAATGGCTAGCTCAGGAGGGTGGTTGTACCCTGAGTGTAGTATGTGTGTCTGGATTCCCCAGTGTGGTAGGATCCAGTGGTGGCAGCTTAAATGTGTCCAGTGCGTGTGAAGTCCCATTCCCAGTTCCCAGAGTATGGTGCCTGGTGCTCAGTAAGAGGGGTACAGGTTGTGAGTCAGAGGCAGTGAGGAACTGTCTCACCAGTCTGGAGGGGGAGTGTGTGGATGAGTAGTGTCTTCAACTGGAGGAGTTGGTGTGAGGTTTTTTTAAGGAGCTTGCACGTGAGGTGTACCTCTGGTGGTGTGCAGGAGGTCCTGCAGAGGCACTGGACAAGAAGGTGGATGTCTGGTGGTGTGCTAGATGTCTTGCAGAGGCATTAGGGAGTGATTCTAAAAGGAGTGGCTTGTGTATCTGATGATCCTGTGAAGGGGAAGAGGTTCATGTGTAACCCAGCTAGGTCCCAGTAGTATGGTAGGGGTGTAGGGGCTCACGCCCCGTCTCAGTGGAGGCGGAGTGAGTGTGGGACGGTGTGTCCCACGTTGGCCTGAAACCCTATCTCAGGGCCTGGAGGGTTCCCTAAGGGAGCGCCAGGTCAGGGGCCTAAGCTGTACATAGGTCATTTGAGGAGGATCTTCCTGTGTCTAGAGGACGGGGAGTGTCTGTAACCAGAACTCCGGCGGTCCTAGTGTTGGGCAGTACCGCTCCTAAGTGGAGGGTGCAGAAGTCCTGGCTCGCTGAGCATTTGACCGTCTAGAGTGCTTGACCATTTGTGGGGCCTCTGGAGGTCGTTCCCCGAGGAGGGGGGAAAGCCAGGTTGGGGTTGGGGCCTGACCTGGAAAAGTACTGGAGGAGAGTGTGTCGCTGATACGCCGCTGGCGTGTGCTCTGTCTAAACTGAGACATACTGGGCCTGTAGTCATGGAACTGGAAGGGGGTGCAGAGGGACGGTGTCCTTACTTCTGACCCCGGTGCAACCTGAGGGTTTAGATCTTAGGTTGGGAGATTAGGAAACTTCTAGGTCAAGAGGAATCTCTACCAAAGTGGATCAGCTGAAGAGACTGAGGGGGCTGCCCTTGCTGTGTGTTCTGGGGCTCACCTGCAGTTTGTTGTTTTCACTAAGGTAGAGGAAAGGGGGCTTTGCTGTGTGCTGTGTCCCCCCACCTGCTTGAAGAGGGACTGTGCTGTGTGCTTTGTACCTCAGAAGTGGAATAGTTTCCAGGTGGTAGACCAGTGATGGAGTGAGGTCCTGATCTGGTAGGAGAATTGTGTTCTGGTGAAGTACTTTTCTGTGAGGGTACGGAAACCCAGAAGTAGAGGTAGGGTGGGGCATTCTTGCCCGTGACCTCTGGTCAGCCTGAGGGTATGGTCCCTAGGTTGTTGGATCAGTGGTAGTTGTAGCTACACTGAGAGAGAGAGTGGAGAATGGCTATTGTGTGCCAGGGGTTACTACCCCCCACTCTGTGGATTGGTTAGGACCTGTGATATTTGGATGGTCTTGGCTGTGGATGACTAGTGAGTACCATTGGGGTATCCTAGTTGCGTCAGAGAGTTATTGTTTGGAGGTACCCAGGTGGGTTCAGAGTGGCATAAAACCGGAAGGTGTCCCTGCTGTGCGGGTCCGTGTCTGTGTTTTGTTGCCCAAAGCAAGGAAGCCCATCAGTGGAGTGATTGGTCTACCCTGCGTTTTGGCTGGAAGGGGGTTGTGTTGGACCCGGCCCGTTGGGCAGGTTCACCCCTAGACTTTTTGCTTTTTCCTAGCCTGTTTATGGAACCTGGTGTTGGTGATTTTAGGCCTCTGCGCACTTTTTCACTGTGGTACAGTGTAAAGTGCTGGAGCTCTCTGTGTATGTATGGTGAGTGACCTGCCCTCCCATAGGAATGAATGGGGAATATGTATGCCCATGGTAGTTCCTGATGTGTGGGGAGTGCAGGGGCGAGTTTGGTATGTATGAACTCGTGAGAATGAATGCTGCAAAATGATATATGCGGCATGACTGTGTCTAGTCTAGAAGTACTACTTTTGGAAGTTGGCATATTTGTGTAAGTTGGTGCTGGTGTGTGATTGGCTGGTGAGCCTGGCCCAGAGTGCCTGGGCCTGCTTGTGGATTGACTGTCTGGTTTGAGGATGACAGGGACTGGAGAGCCCAGGAGGTTGTCTGAAGTCAGCCCATAGATGAAAGGCAGCATCTGCTGCCAGGGAAGTGGGAGGATATGGCACCTGATAGTGAAGGGCTGTGCCTGCCTAACTACAAAGCTGGCTCTACCTCCCGCTGGGCGACTGTCACCTCTGTCCCTGATACTGAAGGGACTTCCCTGTAACCAGTTCTGGCTGGTTCTCACACTGCCTGCTTCAAAGGACTTCAAAGACTTTTCTGTGTATAAGAAGGGGCTGTGTCCCCTTCCAAAATGGTCTTGTTTCTAACTTGAATCTGCCAGGGGCATGCTGCTGCTGGGGCTCAGGGGAATCCCTGGGCCCTGCCCAGCTCCTGGACATTTGATGGACTGCTGGGGGACTCTTCCTGGCTGTCCCCCTGCCTGGCTGCAAATTTGAGGACTTTTGCTGGACTTTGTTCTGCCCTGGAGACCTTAACCTGTGATGCTGGGACCCTTCTTGTCATAGGGGTCCTTTCCAGGGGCCTGTGGGTCCTGCCAGTGCCCGCAGCGCGATGGAAGCGCTTTATTTTTGTCCCATAGCGCTTGAGAGCGCTTTATTTTGGACCCGTAGCGAGCGTGTCGCTATCACGCATTTTGCGTGAGGTTTTGCAGGTGCCACCCTGCTTCATGCCCGATATCGCTATTTGCTTCGTTGCGGGTGCCACCCCGTTTATTGGATTGTTTGGCGAGTGCCCACCTCGCTTCTGAATGTCGGATACTCCTCGAGGGTGCTTACCCCTCGTTATGCCCCTTTGTTCACCGCCACGGCCCGAGCTGTGGTGCATGGCCACCGAGGGAAGCTGAGCGAAGGTGCCGCGCTGTGATTGGCGCGCCTGGGAGGCTCGCCCTGTTAGGCTGCGCACTGATTGGTCCGCTGTTGGAGGCGGGTCCCGGAGAGCCGCGCTGGGATTGGTGGGCCCCGGGAAGAAGTCGCCGCGTCACGAGGGGCTCGTTTGGAGAGCCGCGCCCTGATTGGAGATCGTCCTCCCGGTCTCCCGTGTGCTGAGGGAGACCGGGGATCCTGCCGGCCCGGGTGAAGTGCGGGAAAGAGAGGCTGAGGCCGCTGGTAGCAGCGCGGAGCTCCCGTAAGGAAGGAGGGAGCCCCGCAGGTGCCGCACTGTCCGCCGGCGCAGGAGTCAGCTGAACCGGTGAGCGAGTGGCAGAGGAGAAGGGAGAGGCGCCGGGACACATTGTCGGTGTCCGCCCCCCCCCAATAGCGCGAGCTCGCGCTGCTTGTTTGTTTGAAGCCATGAGGGCTTCCAGGGCGGCCCCAGCTGGCAGTGGGTCGCCCCAACATGTATGAGCCCAGAAAGGCTCAGAGGGGCCCTAATTTGTTTGAGAGCCTGTTTGGCTCCAGAGAGGGCCACATTAGATAGAGGGGGCGTTGGGGCATATTGCCGGTGCCCGCCCCCTCCTGCCTCAGAGTGTGAGGGTTAGAGTCCGGTGAGGCTCATGGGGGCACCATTGTTTTTAGAGCCTGAGAGCTCCAATGTTTGGCTACTTATAGTAGCAGAGCCTGTGTGGCTCCAGCGAGTGGGTGCAGTTTGCGCCTGGGGGCTAGTGACCGCCCATGTCGCAGTTTGTCCCCAGCTGCCTAGCACTTTATGGGCAGCTGCCACGTTTAGGCTTTTTGTACTCTGAGACTGGCGCTGCATGGCAGCGCACCCTGACTTTGGACTCAGGGCATCTTTGCCCCACAAGGCCAGTTGGCCTAGGGACTGCCACAGGTAGTGGCTTATGTAGTGTTGGCGCAATGTGATTTCTATGCTTTTTAATAGTTATTGCTAATGTGAGTTTTTGCGCTATTGATTTATTATGCACCTCTGAATGTGTAGGTTTATGCATTATGTGTCTTTCTTTCCATGCGCTGCACCTCTGAATGTTTAGTCATAATGTGTCTTCTTGCGCTGCACCCCTGAATGTATTTTATTGCATCATGTGCTTTATTCTTAACACCTCTGAATGCTTTAGGCATCATGTGTTTCTCTTTATTACTCCTCTGAATGTAGGTTATTGCATCATGGGTAATGTGTTCTTTTCCTAGACCCCTAAACGCTGAGTGATACTTAGGTGGTTGTCTTTTCTACTCCTCTGAATGTAGGTTTATTGCATCATGAGTAATGTATTCTTTCTTAGACCCCTAAATGCTGTGTGATACTTAGGTGGTTCTTCTTTTTTTAGTACAGGTGGTCCTAGTAAGGTCCTGGTTCCTGTTACCAGTGGTTACTGGTTGTTATCTGTGATTATTATTTTATGTTACATTTATTCTTTATTCTAGAAGTGATTTTATATTCTACATTTTATCTAGAAGTACTATATCTGATTCTGACAGGCGCCCATGTGGCCCTGTCTGGTGTACATAATCCCTGTGAATATTGCCCGTGCCAGTTGGCACAATGTATATGTGTGATTTTATCTGATATGTTTTTACAATACAAAAGTTATTTTTATAATAACCTTGTGTGGAGTCTCTTTTGTGGTTTGCCTAGGATGTTGTTGCTGTTGTGCGCTGATGCAAATGCTTTACACATTGCCTCCGAGTTTAGCCTTACTGCTTGTGCCAAGCTACCAAGGGGGTGAGCAGGGGTTATCTTGGCATGTGACTTCCTTGCCCTGACTAGAATGGTGGTTTCTGCCTGGCTTTGGTGTCAGCCTTAGCCTACCAGAAATAGCCAGTTCTAACAGCCACTATAGGCCGAGGTGGGGCTCCAGGCTTCGGTCTTGGGCCAAGCGTGCGGTGTGCACGCTCTACGACGAACATGCCTGAAAAAACAGTATCACCAAGCAATTTTCGGAGCAGCGCCTCTACAAACAGTTCCATGTTTCCCGTTTGGGTGGTCTCCGGTAGGCCTGTGATGTGGATGTTGCATCTGCATGACCTCGCCTCCAAATCTTCAGCTTTATCTTGTAGAAGCTGGATCACCTTTCTTAGTTGCTTGTGGTCCGAGTCTAGTGTCGTCTGCGCCTCCTCTACCTCCCCTATGCGGCGTTCTGACATGTCAAGGCGCTCTGCGTGCTTGTCCAGCCGTTCCGCCATCCGATCCATCCGGTATGTGAGGGTGTCCATTTTTGTGCCCAGAGAGGCAATTCCACCCTGCAGGTTCTTTTCCATGGCCATGAGGATACAGCGAAGATCAGGCTCGGTGACATCATCTGCGCCTGGCTTCTCAGTTCCCTCGACCGTGTCGCTGGACGGTGGGTCCGGGGTTTTGGATTTTTTGTTGTTGTTGGTATCAAACGACAGCTTAGGTTGCGTGCGATCCGGGCGTCCCATATTGGCTTCCGATTTCCCGGTCGGTGAGCCCCTCAGCACTCCTGCCGTTCTTACGGTTGCAACAGTCTAGTGTGGGTAGTGTGCACGTGGTCTACTGTGTTAGTAATAAGGGGTTCCAGCTGATGTGGGCCTCTCCTATGGTGCGCCTATGCGGTATGACCTCACTTGGGGATATGTTCAGGGGCAAAGTTGTGGCCTGACATCCAATCCGCCTGTGCTCTCCACGGTCAGCTTTCACTGCCGCCGGTGTGTCCTGCGAGTCCACTTGCCCCTTAGCCGCAGTGCTGTCCACCTACTAGACTCCCGGCGTAGGAGTAGGTCCGGTCCACAATGGTAGCGAGGCAGTAGGGGTAGTACAGTATGCAAGTCCAGGTGTTGTTTCGCTGTTGTCGCAGCAGCCACAGTCAGAGCGCGCCAAAAGTCTCTAATGCCCGCTCGCTGCAGTGGGCCGTGATATTATGTCCCTTATAAGGCTCTACTCGCACACCAGCATGTAAGGGGAATGCCAGGCTCTTAAGAATTAGGGGCTCACAATCTCAAGCCTCCCCGAGGGACCCCACCAGGCCGCGCCAGCCCACGTGGTGCGGGGCCTAAGGGCAGGACAGTAGGCCACAGTGGAGTGTCTTTACCCCAGCAGCATTCTTGTTTGTGGTGTGCTTCCAGTGCGAGGCTCACGAGGCTTCCTCTGCCCCAAAGACGTTCTCTGCGCTCCTGCACTAATTATTAGTGTAGTTAGTGCCCCCCAGGCTCAGGCACCAAGCGTCCTTCAGGCCGCAATGCTCTCCGTCAGTAATGGGAGGTCCCGGAGTGCGAGGTTCACTATGCCTCCTCTGCCCCAAAGACGATCTCTGTGCTCCTGCGCTATTTATTAGTATTGTCAGTGCCCCCCAGGCTTAGGCACCAAGCGTCCTGCAGGCCACAATGCTCTCCGTCTGCAGTAGGAGGTCCCGGAGGCACTACAAGCTCCTCCCATCAAACACAGGCGTCCCGTAGGCCCAACCAAAGCCGGGGCCTCAATTAGGTTGTATCCCCGCATCAGGTCACTAGATGGTAGGAGTGCGGCTGTCTCACGTCTACAGCCCGTTGCTCCCTACCTGAGGTCCCGATCTCTCTCCAAGCAGGTCGGGGGCAGCACACTCGGGTCTCCGATAGACGTAGGCCACGTCAGCCGTAGCGCTTCACTGTACAGGCCCTCACTGCAGCGCTGAATCCAGGGAGTCGCGTAGACGCCGGCCCCGATTGGGAGCGCAGTCCAGTGCTCAGCGGCAGCCTCACACATTGGCCGCAGACGTAGGGCTCAGGTCTGGTTCTCCCAGCGTACCGATGTCGCTGGGTAGTGCTTTTGGCACCAATACGGCACCGGCAAGGCAGGATAGATTGCAGGATAGTTGTTCACGCGGAGGAGCCGATGTGTTAAGCGGCCATCTTCTTCGCTGGCTAGCTCCGCCCCCTACTGTTGAGTTAGACCTTCCCGCAGATTTCCAGATACATCCTGTGTTTCATATATCCCTGCATCAACTGCAAAAATGCTTCTGTACATATGGCTCCGTCGTCACTTTTTTTAAGTCGAAAATCCCCGGCGGTATAAGGCAGGAGGCTGTAGACAACAAAGTTCCAGTTGGCCACACACCTCTTTCATGCAAACCATTAAACACGATTTGCTGTTGCGAAGAAGAATGTAGCAGTAGCAGTCGCAAACTCGGGCTTGGCCAGCTATGCATCCTGTGCAGATACACAAGCAGGTTAGTTACTGTTGTCCCTAGGTTTTCATAGCAGTTTTTAGCTAAAGTTTTATCCCAAGTTTTGGCACCTTCAGCAGCACCATAAAGGGTCCAGGACTGGAGGGGCAACAATTTGGGGTTAGGACTCATTTAGAAAAGTGTGGGTTCAAGATGATTGGAATCTTTTCTGTTCCTGAGGCCCTGATCAGGATGCCAGCCAACTAGACCTCAGGGCATTTCATTTCATTTGTATACTTTATTTCGGTCATAGACCATAAAAGCAATAAGTCACAATACAGTACAAGTAAAATACTTCCAGTCAGGTCTAATAACAATACATTAAAAGAATAAAATAACAAGCATAGCCATGATAACACTAGTCAAAATGTATTTAATAGCAAAACAGTTCTGGATTTAAAATATCCTCACCCAATGGGCTGGGCTGAACTATGTTTAAGTTAAAAGATGTTTAGAAAAATTGCACGGGTAAAATGTAGGGGACTAGCGCTGATGCTCACCTGATAGTAAGACACAATATTTTTCAAAATACGAGTTTAGAGTGGTGCTCACAAGGAAGGAGTGTTTACCCTGTGCTCCTCATGATGAGACCCCCTAGAGAGAGCCATGTGCAATAATTGACGCGTCCTGGGCACACGCTACATATACACATGGTTAATTACCATACAGTAGTTGTTATCAATAACACACTAGAATAGACTTGGCTACTTGAACTGCCAACAAGATCTACAAATAAAAGATCTGTGCTTACGCAAAAGAATCGGGTGATCTCATTATTTACATGAAACTGAATAATGTTCTTTACTCTTCTAATGTGTAATTGATAACAACTACTGTATGGTAATTAACCATTTGTACATGTTGTCTGTGCCCAGGACTCGTCAATTAAGTTAAAAGATGATAAAACGTTACCCCAAATGGGCCAGGTGCTCTCTAAAAGCCTTGCAATTGAACAAACTATAACTAGGGGTGTTTTCGGCTCTGCTGATTCTCACTGCTACCCTGTAGCGTTGAACACCAAGGAAGCGACAGAGAGGAACTATCCAGCACCTTATTTGCTTATTGTATTTTGAACAGAATAATAATATGTGGTCTCTCATTTCCTCAGCTTCTCCACATGCAGGGCAGAAATTGGTCCCCCCAGTATTGACTTTCCATTTGCTGGTAGCTGTTGCTAAAGGTAAGGTGCCCGACCTAAACCTGATGTACAATGCTTTTATAAATGAAGGGGGTCTATTTCAGCCATATAATTCTCAAGGGAAGAGAATGGCTTGAGTTCTAGAAAGGAGTCGGTCTGTCTCCCCAAGCCAGGCCAATGGAGTAGTTTGGAACCCACCAGATCCCAGTACATTGCCTTCAGGTTCATTATTTTAAGTGGGGGAAATGGAACGTGGCTCCAACCAGTACTTTTGCAAACCTAATGAATAGCAGGTCTGTTTCACAAAGGCCACCCATGGAAGCTTTCTTCCACCCTGGTAGACCTTCTCTGTAGTTAGCTGGACCTAGACCACAAGGCCAGTCGCTGTCAATTTACTCTCACTTTGAACCTCAATCTAAAGTGTCTTTGACTAGACCTTGTGACATTGCTACTTATGGACCTTTGGCCAAACTGAATAACCCTGGGGCTCGAACAAGTAAACCCCATTCTCCCCCGGCAGGAAGTAAGACTCAGAGCCATGGCCTTGTTCAATACCTCGACCATGAGAAGTGTTCCAATGCGAGGGAAACAATGTGGTTGGTATCTAAATCAGTGTACTTACTTTTCTTACCTTCTGAAATCCCCTACACTGCGAGTTCATCAAGGTGAGGGAAGAGGAATAGCTGTCCTATCTGTTCCCCAGAATTAGGCAGGATTAATCAAAGGTGGATAGGACACTTGTAACCACTACTACCAAGAGAAATATTTGGAAAACCCTCATAAACGTTGTGTATAACGTAAGCGGTATATGTTATTGGCCGCCCCACACAAACGTTATGGCAGCAGTCATTGGGTTTAACAATTTGTAAATTGCCAGCCTCACCCGAGGCGTTCTCTGGTTTTGTGGCAGTCTCCAGAGAATTTAGAGTTACCCCACTGAGAGTGCGCAAAAAGGTTTTGTTAAAAAAGCTTCCAGACGACTTAGATACTCTTTATTAGTATCGCTGGACTGCTAGGTTAAAAATGGTTGGGTATGCTCGCAGGAAGTTAGGTATCCATAGCATATGATTAATAAGATTGCAAGAACGTCGACATGTTTCTGCTCTGTTGGCCAGGGTGGTCTAAGAGCATTCGTCAGGACAAATACAACATTTAACACAGATAGAAAAACATATCACTATTTGTGATGTTGGTGGGTAGATTTATAAACTTATTAGTCTTACCCTTCTGTTTGCGGTATATGAGGTCACCTAAAAATTATTAAAGAGAAAGGTGGGGTCACTCCTAGCATTTATCCAATATTCAGGAAATGGTTAACAAACAGAACTTGATACTGTTTTAGCAAAAAGCTCAAATGAGACATAAGGAAACAGATTAATGGGGACATTTATGGCGAGTAATGGGTGGCGACTGGCGAGGAACTAGCGTTTGCATAGTGGGTCTGTAACTTAGTGATGACAATAATACAGTACCCAAATTAATTCATAAACTGTGACATACCTCTAGTTAGGTGAGCTTTCATATAAACCTAACGGAGGAACTAGCGTTTGCATAGTGAGTCTGTGACTTAGTGATGACAATAATACAGTACCCAAATTACCTTAGAAATGAAGAATCAAGGTTTCATCTTGCTATAAGTCCCATTTCCATTTTCTTGAAATGCCCTGTAAAAACGCCATTGAAAGCGTGCTCCTGGCGTCCAGGAGGCAGAGTCAGCACAAGACGCGGCACACTTCCAAAGCGGGTGAGTTTCTTCCCGCATTTGCTAGCGGTGAATCGCCAAGATACGGCACTGTACTAACCTAAACCTGCTATCGTTATAGCCTGGGACAATGTCCTTTCCTCCTGATGAAACCTTGATTCTTCATTTCTAAGGTAAGACCTCACCTGAGGTAACTCGGATCGTTTCTCTGCCATCAACATGGATTAAGATCCATTCCCCCCTCTTTACCTTCCTTTGTTTTTACCTCCGTTAGGTTCATATGAAAGCTCACCTAACTAGAGGTATGTCACAGTTTACGAATTGATTTGGGTACTGTATTATTGTCATCACTAAGTCACAGACTCACTATGCAAACGCTAGTTCCTCCGTTAGGTTTATATGAAAGCTCACCTAACTAGAGGTATGTCACAGTTTATGAATTAATTTGGGTACTGTATTATTGTCATCACTAAGTTACAGACCCACTATGCAAACGCTAGTTCCTCGCCAGTCGCCACCCATTACTCGCCATAAATGTCCCCATTAATCTGTTTCCTTATGTCTCATTTGAGCTTTTTGCTAAAACAGTATCAAGTTCTGTTTGTTAACCATTTCCTGAATATTGGATAAATGCTAGGAGTGACCCCACCTTTCTCTTTAATAATTTTTAGGTGACCTCATATACCGCAAACAGAAGGGTAAGACTAATAAGTTTATAAATCTACCCACCAACATCACAAATAGTGATATGTTTTTCTATCTGTGTTAAATGTTGTATTTGTCCTGACGAATGCTCTTAGACCACCCTGGCCAACAGAGCAGAAACATGTCGACGTTCTTGCAATCTTATTAATCATATGCTATGGATACCTAACTTCCTGCGAGCATACCCAACCATTTTTAACCTAGCAGTCCAGCGATACTAATAAAGAGTATCTAAGTTGTCTGGAAGCTTTTTTAACAAAACCTTTTTGCGCACTCTCAGTGGGGTAACTCTAAATTCTCTGGAGACTGCCACAAAACCAGAGAACGCCTCGGGTGAGGCTGGCAATTTACAAATTGTTAAACCCAATGACTGCTGCCATAACGTTTGTGTGGGGCGGCCAACAACATATACCGCTTACGTTATACACAACGTTTATGAGGGTTTTCCAAATATTTCTCTTGGTAGTAGTGGTTACAAGTGTCCTATCCACCTTTGATTAATCCCCTACACTGCCCCAACACTCGACACTATGGCTGAACAATTTATTCCCCACACCCCCACCCCCTTTGTTGTACACTAAACAAAATGCCTATTCTTCTATCGGGATGATACTTATGACTGGAATCCCAAAACTTTTCTCGCAAGTTAGAGAAGACAAGGCTTCTCTGATTAACAAAGAAATCCATTGGATCAGTAATGTGAGGAATTGGTCCAGTGTTATCCGCGCAGACATAACAAGGGCCTCTCAAATCCCCTTTTCTGAAAATGTGGATTGCATCAAGCTACCCATCACTTTACTGTGAATGGGCTGATCTCTATGCAATCCAATACAGCCACAACTTCTCCTAACCATTTTAAAAGCAGGGTTTTCCCTCTACAAGAAGCTGAGCATGCCCAATCATCTTCACATCTTTCTTGCGTGGATTGACTGGTTAGCTCGGAGATTCCAACGATGTCAACAAATATTGGTAGTAAGCTACATTTTATGGGGCTCTCCCCCTTTTGCCCTTGCTACCCCTTAGATATGTTACAGGAGGCTCGGTGTTACTGTCCTCCTTGGCATTAAAGAACTTGTCAAATCCCCTAATGGTGTATCAAGCATGGTACAATCTTGTGATATACCCACTAACGGCCAAGATGCTCAAAACTCAAGTAATTTCAGTTTGTTAGACTCTTCCACTTTGACCTTTGAGACCATGAACCATAACAACCACCTCGTTCTAAGGCTTCAGAAGCTGGGAGTCTCAAGTTTAGCTTTAAGCTTGCTTAAATCCTACCTTAATAATAGGCGACAGTTTGTTCAGATTGATGACTCTTGTTCGAAACAATATTCACTTACTTGTGGGGTTCCGCAGGGCTCATCTTTGAGCCCTACGTTGTTTAATTTGTATGTCACCACCCTAGCAGATGTCATCAGGCAGTTTGGCTTTTCGCTAGTTTCCTACACTGATGATACCCAGATTGTAGTTTCCATCTCAGGCAATCCGGATGATACAGCGGCTCGCTTCAGTCGGTGTATGGGGGAACATCACTTACAACGCATTTTTTACAACGCACTACCATTACATCGCAACCATTACAACGCATACCATTACAACGCATTGCACTGGGGGGCGCTCTAGGATAGGGAATATATTTAATTTACTATCCAATACCTTCCCCGCTATCCACGGGGACTGGAGTTGGAATAGTAAATTAAATATTTCACTATCCAGCGCCTAAAAGCATTATGCGTTGTAATGGACTGCGTGGTAAAAACCGCGTTGTAAAGGCATGCGATGTAAAAGCATGTGTTGTAGTGACACCAATCCCGGTGTATGACCTGCGTGGATCACTGGATGAGCACAAACTGCCTAAAGCTGAATGGAAGTAAGACGGAGGTGCTTCTCTTGGGCTCAGAGTCCACCATTTGGTCTGAGAAATGGTGGCCCCAGACTATGGGAATACTTCCCACCCCAGTGCAAAAGGATAAAAATCTATGAGTCATCTTTGCTGACAGCCTCACGTTCCAATATCAAACCAATAAGGTTGCATCTCAGGTACATCTAACTCTAAAACTAATTCAGATGGTGAAACCTTATATTCCATCAGGTGCAGTAAAAACATTAGTAACAACTTTAGCATTGGCCAGACTGGACTATGGAAATGCCCTGTATCTGGGCTTTCAGAAACAACACCCGCTCAAACTTCAACAAGTTCAAAACTCCGCTGCCAGGATGTTGTTGAATATTCATAAGTTCCAGTCTGTGTCCCATGGCCTAAAACAACTACACTGGCTACCGGTGAAGAAGAGAGTTGAATTTAAAGCCTTATGCTTAGTGTTCAAGGCCCTTCAGGGGACAGGACCCGAATACCTGAAATGGCTTCTGTTATGGTATCTTCCAAGTAGAACACTTCGCTCAGCTACAAGCAAACTCCTTCAGATGCCCAAATTCAAGAGAGTGCGTTGGGGAGGACGTAGTTTTTTTCTCCACACTGTTAAACTGTGGAGCACACTACCGTTATCCATGAAGATCTGCACAACACTTCTTTCCTTTAGAAAGGCATTGAAAACCTGGTTTCTCCACCTAACCTATTCTTTTCTGGCATCCTCCTCCGCTGAAGCGCCTAGACGCCCCCGGGCATTCGAGCGCTGTATACATTTTAAATTCAATTCGATTTCATGGAATATTGCAGGCCTGGGGAAAAAGCTAGTGCAGGGGAAATGGGGGGTTTTCACAGATAAAGGCTGACATTGTTTTGCTCCAGGAAACATGGGAAATTACTCCCTCTCACAGGTAGGCTTTTATGACATTACATGTGCCTGCATGCAAGTTAAAACCTGGTGGACCTCACTACATGGGTAAGGGTTTCTTTGGGGTGTCAGGTGACAGCTATTTATTGCCTCCCCAGATATCCTTGACCTTGAGATTACTGTACCTAACAAAAAAGATAAACTTCACCTGTTCGAAGTTTATTGTAGGAGTATTCCCAGGTTAGCTGAGTCCCTTTTAATTCAAAAAGTCAATGATATTATTAACTCTAACCCTAAAGGATAATTACCTCTAATTATAGGTGGGAACAGTAATGTGTATTTTGGTCCTTAGAGTCACTATAGTTTTCCTGGGTTCAAGCAGTGGAACAGGGCTCAAGCAGCAGGACAGACCTCTGAGGGTTTAAGGCAGGCTCCAGGCAGCAAAGTATCCCTTCCAGGTACAGCAAAGCTGTCTAGTGGAGTACACAGCAGGCCAAAGTAGCAGGCAATGCTCTCAGAGTCCTTCCACAGGTCCAGAAAGTGAACTGAAGTGTAGATCTGAGAGACCCCATTTTGTGCCTGGTGCCTTCTTTGAAGTAGGAGAAGTTTCTAGAGGATTCCCTTTGAAGTGCTAGAAGTATCCTGACTCCCCTGCCTTGGCTCCAAGCTGGCTGCATGAACAATGCAAGGGTGACAAGTCTTTGTATGAAGGCAGAGCACAGTTTATTCAGTTGCAAGTGGGGCTGTGCCCAGCTCTGCCCCCATCCTGCCAGTTGATGACCCATTCAGACACAGATAATGCCGCTATTGTGTGACTCTCTGGGAAGAATAAGCAAAGTCCGACTGCCAACTATGCCCAGTCATGTGACCTAAGACCTGCTGCAGGCACCACATAGTAAGGGCACGAAAATGCCAAGTTTCTAAAAGTGACATTTTCAAAATTGTAATCGTTAGAAATTGAGTTTCTGGTTGACTGGAGTGTGAGCCCTGATCAAGCAGTAACAGCAATCCTTGTCAGTGTAAGGTACAAGCAAACCCCATATTTACCTGTGCTCGCCCTCTGGTAGCTTGGCATCGAGCAGACAGGCTTAATTTGAAGGCAATGTGTAAAGTATTTGTGCAAATCCTGGTTGCTGAGCAATGTGTGGATCTGAGGAGAACAAGCATCATGCAGTCAAAGTGCTGCATCAGTTCCGAGATGCGGCAAGGCTGCAGTGCAAGGTACCGTCATGTCGTGGTCGATGATCCCGCCGATGGGGCTTGAGATTCAAAGCCCGGGTGTCAGAAATGCAGCACGCAGCTGGAGATGTGTCAGTTTCAAAGAGCTGCAAGACTGCGACACAGAGGCCGGCATCGTTGTTGAGCTGCTGCCGACGAGGGTTGCAAGGACCTGGGTCAGAGATGTGCTGTGCCTCCGGCCATGCATGGGTACTGAGGACTGTGAGGGCAATGCAAACCTTCTGTCCTGAGTCCAATCAATGCAGCACAACGATGCACCGGTTCTGCTCGAGGATGCGCAGCTTAGCTGAGTGTATGCGTCGGTTTGACTCAAGGTTGTGCTGCTCAGCAGAGAAGATGCATTGGTTCTACTGGTAAGCACCTTAGGTCCACTCCGAAGGGTACAGGGCTAGGGAGGCACCACTTGGCAGGGCGGAGTCCAGGTGCAGAGGCTGTTATGTCCCTGAGGATGAAGATCAGGAGGCCAGCCAACTAGCCCTTGGAGTCACTCTGGGTTCAAGAGATGCAGGTCCAGTTCTTTTCACCCAGGCAGAAGGGCAGCAGGTAGTAGGTCAGCACCGATAGCCGGAGTCCTGCAGGGCAGCAGTCCAGCTGAATGGCAGCCCTTTCAGCAGCACAGCAGTGCATCTTCCTGAAAGAGTATCCACATGTCCAGAATTGTACTGAACTGGTGGTGTCTGAGGCCCAGTACTTATACTGGGCTCCAGATACCACCACTTCAGTGCACTATGCTACTAGTGGGCCTGCAGCACTGGTTGTGCCACCCACATAAGTAGCCCTTTAAGCATGTCCCAGGCCTGCCATTGCACAGTCTGTGTGTGCAGTATCAAACTGTCATTTTGCCATGCCCAAACTTCCTTTTTAATACATATAGGTCACCCCTAGGTTAGGCCCTGGACAGCCTAGACAGCACAGTGCAATGTATTTTAACGGTAGGACATGTAGCTTTATGTTTTACATGTCCTCGTAGTAAAAAACGCTTGTTTTTCATTACTGCAAGGTCTATCTCTCCCATAGGATAACATTGAAGTTATATTATCACAAGTGTAATTTCCAAATTAAAAGAGATAACTGTAGGAAGCTGGCCATTTATGTAGTGTACAAAATGTAGGGGCACAGCATGTAAATAGCTCAGCTGGCCCTTATTGGTTTACAGGGCTTACTTTAATAATCCAAGTGCTCTTCTAGTGGTAGTGTGGTCAAGAAGCTTAGGCTTATCAGAGGGGAGTGTTGAGCATTTGTTGTGCACACAGGGTCAATCAATGAGACACACACTCAAAGAGAAATTGGAGAGCAATTCAGAAAAATAATAAAGATGTTTATATAATTTTAGACACCAAGATCTTCAGGATCAGGTAAGTACTTTAGATGGTATAGATTTTTACAGGTAAAACAGTAGAAAATCACTGCTGTGGGAGGAAAAGACACATATTGCATAGGTATACTTGCAAACAGTTGCAGAAGGTATCCTGTAGTGTTTAAGGTGCTAAGGACCCAGGGTCCAAGAAACCCCCAGCAGTTCAGGTCGCACTGTCCTGGGATGTCTAGGTGCAGAGGTGCTGCAGGTCGTATTGGTAGCCTCGAGCGATAAGCAGTAAAGTTTAAAGGGACCTGTCAAAAACAACAGAATCTGCTTGCGGGGCTTGGGGACAGTCCAGCATAACCCAACATGCTGCTCAGCTCTTGGGGGCTCCTAGGCCAAGCGAATGCAAGCAGAAGTTGTGTACTTGGGCTGTGGGGCTCGAGTGCAGAGGTGCTGGCTGGTCTCTTAGCAATGGAGACTCTTGTGGGTCTTGAGTTACCTGCAGAGGAGGGAAGATAATGACAGCAGGGCCACTCTTGGTATGGATTCCCTCGACATGCAGGTACATTTTGCAGCAGTGGTGCTCAGATTGAACACCAACAAGCCTTGGTGGGTGCAAGTGCCCCTGTAGTAAGGGTGTTGGTGCAAGAAGACTCCAGAAGGGTCTAGCATCTCGAAACTCAGCAGGGAAACAGGGCCAACCTACTAGAGCCTCAGAGACCTCCTCCTGACACTCTGCTCCTTCAGTGGGTCCGATGGTCAACAACACAAGGTACTGGGTAGATGGTTTTGGTGCCTGCAGATGCAGGGGTATGGCTCCTCTACCTCAAGGGAGATGCTGCTTGGTTGTTGAAGGTGCTGGATGGTCCTCCACAGCTTGGGGAGGATGCACAGCTTCTGTACGAGTCCAGTCCATGCAGTTGTTAAGGTTCCAGCCGCAAGTTATAGTTTGGCACCAAGTAGTGGTAAAGTCCTCAGTTCTTGCGGTGACTGGTCTTCTTCACTTTCTTCTAGGACTCTCCCCTTTGAGACAATGCAAACTTTTAATTAGGTATCTTACCTAGATAGTTGTTTTTATTGTTGAAATCCTCAGACAAGTCACATTTATTTATTTATTTTATTCATTTATTTTTAGTGTTTTCTATAGCGCGAACATGACCCAGTGTAGGGTATCAGAGCGCTTTACAGTAGGGCTTCATCAGTCATTAATGTTTCACACTTCAGATTAGCATATAGACATATATACATACAATAATACAGTTGTAGTGGCGCTGTTAAAGTTCCGGATCATCTTATAGCATGACCCAGTGTGGTGTAGCGGGGCTCTTTAAAATAGTGTTTCATCTGTCATAAAGTTTTACGCTTCAATTTCGCATATGGACATAAATACATTCAGTAATAAAAATTGGGCAGTTTATAGATAGCAGGCCTCCAATATAGTCTTTATGAAAGAAATTTGCTCATATAGTACGATTTTGCTTCCTTTTTGAAGGTTGCAGTCGACGTAATTCTTCTGATGTTTGGTGGGAGTGCATTTCAAATTCTCGGTGCTGCTCCTGAGAATGCTCGGTCATAAGTCTTTTTCTTGCGAAAGCGAGCTGGTTTCAAAAGAAAGTCTGATTTGCTCCTAGAAGGACGGTTACCTCCGGAAGGCGTAAGTTTCTGGGCCAGGTAACCTAGAGTTTTGTGGTGTATTGCATTATGAGTGATGCATGCCAATTTGTATTGAATTCTCGCATCGAAAGGCAGCCAGTTTAGCATTTTCAGGTGAGGGGGATGTGGTCGGATTTTTTGGATCCCGCTATCAGTCTAGTGGCTGCATTAAGACAAGCTTTCAATGGGGCAGTTGAGAACTTAGGGAGCCCAGCCAGGGTAGTGCACCCATATTCGATCCTTGATATGACCAGCGCTTGAACTGCTGTTTTAAGATCTGTTTTGTTCAGGAAAGGTTTAAGTTTTCGCAAATAGCTCAAGTGGAACCTGGTGTTTTTTGCCATTGTATTAATATGTGCTAACATATTCAGGCTTTTATGAAGGGTAATTCCCAGTGATTTGGTGGAATCTACGATCTTTGGAGTACAGTTTAGAGCAGTGATAAGGTTGGTCCATTCTGTTGAATTTAATTTTCTTTTATGTGGTGTAATCAGTAGGAATTCGGTTTTCTGTGGGTTTAGTTTCAGGTGATTCTTGGTTAGCCATTGGAGGGTTCTTGATAGAGCATGGTTCATGGTCTTAATCTCTTCTGTTGATGCGACCTTGATGTATAACTGAGTGTCATCCGCATACATGTGGAAAGCTATGTTTGCTTTTTGTAAAATTTCTGTGAGTGGTTCAACGTATAGATTGAATAGTGCTGGTGAGAGCGTTGATCTCTGTGGAACTCCTATTGTATTATTTGTTGGGCCAGAAAGGGTTGGTCGACCATGAATTTTTGTGATCTGTTCTTAAGAAAGGAGCTGAACCAGTTAAGGACTGTACCCTCTAGGCCCATTCTGTTTTTCATCCGATCTATGATTTTTTCATGGTTCACCGTGTCAAACGCGGATGACAGGTCCACCAAGATTAGTAGGCAGGTTTCATTTAGGTCAAGAGCCAGCAGTGCGTCATCTACGATGTGCAAAATTGCAGTTTCTGTGCTATGGTTTGGACGGAAGCCCGATTGGCAGACATTTAGCAGGTTGAACTCAGAAATGTGTAGTCTCAGTTGTTGCTGGACACATTTTTCCAGGACTTTGGCTAACATTGGAATGTTAGTTACAGGTACAGTTACATATATTGGCATTCTTAGATGTAAGTTGCTTACAGAAGACCTAATGTAGATTTACTAGCTAAGCTTAGGTCTCAGTTATAGACGTCTTTTGCTGCCTTCGACCTTCATTTAGCTGTCTCTTGGCTAGACTTACCTTACATATTCATTGAGTGGCCCCTTCCTCATGACTAGATGGCTGTGTTGGGTGTCTCACTCCTGTGCTCCTGACTCTATGGCTTTCCTCCTTATTTTTGTGTTTGACCATCCAGAGTACTTTGTTCTCATAGTGTTTAGACTGGTTGACTTGCTTGTCTACTGCTGACATCAGACATCGCATTCCAGCGCATGTGAGGGATTTTTTTGTCTCTTGCTTTCTCTCACCCTATTCAAACTGGCCCTCATTTATTGCCCCCTTCCTTCTCATAACCCCCACCCAGCATATACTTGTTACCCCATTCTTTCTTCTAAACTTCAAACCTCAATATATTTTGTTGGCCTACTGCACTTTTAGCGGACAGCTAACTTATTTTTTTTTAACAAAAACCAAGATGATTCCTTGCATATGCATGCATTTGTTTGTAAATTATCATCACATACATTCTTAGCACTGAGTGTTAGTTAGATGTTACATTTTATTATTTTACATAATTGCAGTTTGTTTATCTTTAATGTCAGTATGCATTTTTTGTATGTATATAGATTCTGTTTTCTCTTTCTTGACTTGTGTTTAGTTTCTTGTAGTAAGTTTAAGAGACATGTTCATAATTTTTGTTAAAGGTGGAGGATGTGTTGTTATTACATAAGAATTATGTACGGTGGGGGTTACTGTCCTGTAAGTGTTTATATCATGTAATATAAAAAGTGTGGTCAGGATTCTATGGAAGATGTTGGGAGATTGGCAAATGTGAATTGTGTAAGGTGAAGGAGAGGAAAGAACGTTTTGACAAAAGGCATTCTGTTGGCAAGGTTTTCATTGGTGCTGGTAACTCCTTTAAAATTCTATTAAATGCCTCCACTATCCTATTGGTTTGTTTGTGGGTGGTTAAGAGAAGTCTTGATATGCACAAAATCATTAGACTTAAAAAAACTATCCATTTCATGAGAGCAACATTGAACTCCATTGTCCATTAAAGTGATTGTATGCCCCCATTCTCTCAGAAATACATTTTCTAGAAATGTACAATTGCTCTTGAACTGTACCTGAAACATAAGCAAACTGCCTACAAAACAGTCCAAGGGGGCCTGGTCATATATAGCAGTATACTCGCAGTATCACTCGTTTTATTTTTCTTCCTGTGGCCTACTAAAAACCTCACTTGGAATTACAGAAATACTGCATAATAATTAGCATCTGACAGTGCTTTAGCGATTCATCCAATAACCAAGGAATCCTAGACAAAATGAGAATGAAAATTGGGTGGGGTCCAAGCAAGGGGTAGACAATCTAACTGCTCTTAAATGTACCCTCTTAGATTGTACAAGAATATTTGATTGATACAAGACAGTTTTGACCTTATTATGGAAAGCCTGTTTTTGTTTATGTCCTGGGATTTATACAGGTCTGTTCTGCGAGCCTCTTTTAGCATATGAAATGAGCATTCTACATGGTTTTAAGATGATGGTTCGAATCAATTGTACTGTAACATTTTATCTTTTTATATTGTTTTGCTTTTTGTTTTTTGTATTGTTGAGGATTTTAATTAATCAAACAATAAATTATACCTTGACTTTGAAAAAGGTATGGTGTGGTGTTCTCCCCTCTCAATGGGCCGACAAGATCCTTAGCTATGTCCTGTCATGGTCCATCAGGCAAACTCTTACAAGTCATGGGTACAGTTCTCACCTTGCAAATTTGGTCACTTTCTCTACATTCAGAACACTCAAAAATGTTCCTCTTAAGTTGCAGATCCAAACCCAGCCACCAAACATTTTCACAGATTCTTGCCTTGGTTTATACCATCCCCAAATGCTCTCCATGAGCAATGTTGTCCTTTACAACATTTCAAAAGAACCGTGATCTACTCCAGTCCCGCTTTCCATTCCTCCTGCAAAATACTTCCACAAGTAGTGGGACACACACTTTCATCATTCTACCCTTCAACAACAAGACCCACTTCCTCCTAATTCCCAAACACTACCAACTTCATGTGAAAGTCAGCAATGCAGTTCTTTACACCTGGAACATAATTAGTCAAAAACGAGAATTCCTCCATTTCCGAATTCTTGCTGAGATCAAATACAAGCCCTTTTTCATATACATTTCCTTTAAGGGTTTGTGGTCAGTCCAGACATAAAAGTGAGCACCCCTCAAGAAATGTCTAAACTTCTTGAAAGCCAACAAACAGCAAGAATCTCCCTCTCAATAAAAAAATAATTTGCCTCTGCCCCTCTTAACACTTGGGAGATACAAGCGATTTGTTTCTTCTGCAATCAATGTCTTGCATCAGGACTGCGCCCAAACCCTTATTACGGGCATCCAGAAAGAGTACTGTTTTTTTCCCTGGAACAAAAACACTCACATAAGGAGCATTTTTCAACTTTATTTTGATTTCCTTAAACTTCTTTTTGCACTCTTCAGACCATTCAAACAACACATTCTTCTTACATAAAGTTTTCATTGCGTTACTACTATAGGACACATTTTGGAAAAAGCGAGCATAAAATTTGACCATACCCAAAAACGACAATATCTCATCCTTATTCATAGGAGCACAAGATTACATATCGAGTCAACCAACTTGTTCTCGGGCCTGACCACAGACCCCCCCATCCTTAGTTATACAATGCCCCCCAAAAAGTATTTTTTTCCTTACCAAATACACATTTTCAACATTTGATATTAAACTTGCTTCCTTGAATGTCTCAAGAACTACACACACTCTTTTATTATCTTCCCAATTCGAAGTAAATCTCTGAACACTGTCTTGGAAGCAATACACTCCTTTTAAATCTCCCAGATTAAATTTAAAAGAACCCATAGGTGTAATGAAACTTGTGAGATTTTGAAAGTCAGGATTCTATCTTATCTGATGGAGCTCTGACTTTAAGTCTGATATAGTAAGGATTTTGGCATCTGACATAGTAGACAACATCTCTGTGTTGTTAGGGAGTGGCAATTTATGTGCCACAATTTCCTTGTTAAGCTCTTTTAAATTTACGCAAAGTCTTAAAGCCTCACTTGTCTTTCTAGTTACTAATATTTGCGCAAACCACTCCGTTACTTCTAAGGGGCAATCACACCCACTCTTCACAGTTTCTCCAACTCATCACAGACAGAGCCTTGGAGTCTAAATGTTATCCTGCTAACTTTAGCAGCAACCGGAAAAGCCCCCTGTTTTAGGTAAATGTAGTATGAATATCCCTTCACAAATCCTAGGCTTGTACTGAAAACACCCAAAGAAATCTTTTCAAAGTGTAAACACACTTTGCACATCTAATGCACACATACATGTGGCTCAGTATTAGGGTCCAAATATATACCCAGTTCTTTTTGGTGGGGCCACCACAAAATGTTGTCCCCTTTAATTAAAACGTAAATCTTCCCTGGAATAATATGATTCGTAAATGCAAGTGTCCTCACAAAATAACCTTTCATCATGATTTCCAGCCCCCCCATGTTCCCCAGGTAGAATATCGATTTTACACAGTTTGATACTGTTTTTAAACAAGCAGTCAAAAACGTACTAAAAAATAATGCAAAGATCAAGAATAAGACATCATTGAAATAGGTGATTTATTGAACAAAACGTCCTCAGTCTGATTGCCTGGATCTGTGTTGCTAATCACTAGTAGTAAAAGTTTATTTTGGAAAGTTGATTCCATAAAACATACAAATAATAAAACAATCATTAATATGGTGTTTTTTACATTTATTTATTATGACCAGGTTAAAAGCTCTTCAAACCTTTTCCATTACTCATAAAATCACTTTAGAAGAAATAAAAACAGTTTTTATACCGCAAAGGGAAGTAAAAACTCTTACATGTGCAAAATAGCAGTCAGTGGCATGGAACTAAGGGGCATATGTAGGAAGCCCATTTCCTGTTTGCAAACGGGCCGATTCTCAGAATCGGTGCCCGTTTGCGAACGGGAACAAGCCTTTTCGGATGTATCATCCCAAAAGGCCCTCGCAAAATAGGGAATCGCAAACTTTGTGATTCCCTACTTTACAAATGGATTTAAGGAATCGCAAATTGTGATTCCTTAAAAGGGATGTAGAAAGCACCCAAGTTGTGCGATTTCTCCTTAAGAAATCACAAATTACCACCAACTTCAAGTTGGTGGTAATTTGCGATTTCTTTGAAAAGTGCACTTTTTGGCATTTTTCAAAGTGCCATGTGGCGCGCATATGTGCGCCACATGAGCACACATGCTCATTTCAGGGGTGCAACAGGGTGTCCTTATGACACACTTGCACCCTTAAAATTACGAATGTCTTCCCATTCAATCCTATGGGCCACTAGCCCGTAGGCATGAATGGGAAGGTATTCCTTAACTGTGATTCGCAATTTGCTAATCGCAATTAAGGAATACCAAGGAATTGTAAAATCTTTGTGATTTTTTTATTACATCCCTTTTACGATTCTCAAATAATGATTTTCTAAAAATCGCTATTTGAGAATCGCAATAACGGCATTTGATACATTTGCCCCTTATTTCTCCTAGTCTAAAATTTAAGACTGTTGGTTTTCCTAATAAGCCCTATCGTCAATAAGAACTTGCTTACAGCAAAAACAGTATATATAGATGTGTCACCCTTCAAAATTCTCAGTGTGGGGCGTGGCTTGCAGCTGCGGAAGATGGTGGCTTCTTAATCGAGCTGTGCTAGCAGTTTGGGATTAAACCCCTACATATGTCAAAATCCGTGCACCGTCGGTGCAACCAAGGACACTCAAGAAACCGGAGTGTGGCGGTGACCTGTGGCAGTGACAGCCGGTTTCTTGAGTGTCCGTGGGCGCTGTAACAGCGAGCAGAGGTCTGGGGAGAAAGAAATCGAAAATGCCGCCTCCAGTGAACCCGTGAGCGGAGCTTGCTAGTCCTCCCCTGATTGTCTGCAGCGTGCAGCGGGGTCGGAACTCACCATTCCTGAGAAGCTAAGTGCATCGGGAATACTGTGGGAAAAGGCACCTGAGGCGCACAGCCCAGACACTCAGCGGCCTTCATCGCAGCCGCCATTTGCTACGGTGTTGCGAGGGCGACCGGAGTGATCCGGTGCCTCCTTCGAGACAAAGGTCAGGCACTTGGGGTGACACTGGAAGGTGGCAGATCCGACCGGGGGCCCACGTTGAACGGAGCCAGAAGCCAGACCTTACCGGTGAGCGGCCCCTCCCCCATCGGACGTTCAGTGGCGGCAGTTGCTGGCGTGCTGTACCGGCAACACTGGGAGGGCGCCTGGGCCTCCCCTACTGAGCCTACAACCCTAAATACCTGGGCAAGCGCCCCATCAGCAAGGGGGGTGAAGAACTCGGACTGCATTGCCTCAATTGTTCTGTACACGCTGGTGGGCGCAGTCACAGTGATGTATCAGCCCACCCGACCCCATTCCTAGGCGGCGGGCTGCTGCATGCTGGGGGGCCCTTCTAGTGGATGCCATGTGGCAGAACAAACCTTGGCCTTGGATCGCTGTTTGTCACCCTTGGTCCGAGACACGGTGGGGTGGCCACGGCCCACAGTGAGTGACGGGCCCATCTGGTCCTGGCTGCAATCTGGTGGCCCAGAGACAGTGCCTGTGTGGTGGTCTCCACCATCTTTACAGGTCCTGACAAAGCTCTTCTAATTGCAGGCGCATTGCTGCGACATCGTCCACGATCCGCAATGGGCCGCAACAGGACAGGGGGTCTGAGCCAACCAACCAAATAGACAAAAACACTGTTACTATGGGTAGAGAAGACGGAGCAATGGGTGGTGGTGGTCAGCATGACGGCCCTGAAGACAGCGGCCAGGACCCCTCTCTGAATTACATCATGAGCCCATTAGGGATTTCCACGTTATCCTGGAGCTGAAATTGGACTCAGTGACTGAAAAAGTAAACCTCCTACGAGCGGACTTTAGGAAAATGTCCGAGAAGGTTTCCGCAGTGGAGACTGGGATTGGGGGCCTTCAGTCTAAGACCAAGAGGCTGGAGAAACAAGTTGCCGCCCTCAAAAAGTACCAGGTATCTATGCTCGGCTGGAGGACCAGGAAGGTCGTGCTAGACGTAACAACATACACATAGTGAGGGTGCCAGAGGGAATGGAGGGGCCCTCCATGGACTGGTTCGTGGAAGACCTGGTGCTGAACCACTTGAAGCCTAAATGCCTATTGAACCTTTTCTCTGTCGAACGGGGACACAGGGCCTTCGGGGGCATGATCATCGCCCACATCCTGAATTTCAGGGATAGGGATGCTATCTTACAGGCGGCACGTACCCATGGAGATATTCAGCTGGAAAATGCCACCATCTGCTTCTTTCCAGATTTCAAGCTTCGCGCTCCTTTGATGGGGTAAAGAAGGCCCTTAGAGACCAGGATGTGAAATACATGATGCTCTTCCCGGCCAGACTCACAATCCTAGACGTCTAATAGGCCTACTTCTTTGATGCGCCGGCGGAGGCCAGCGACTGGCTGGAAGGGTGGCGAACTGTTGGTCGGAAGAGAAGACACCAACGCTCTTTATCGAACTGGGATGAGGAAGTCACTGAACTTGATGAGGGGCGGACCGTTGGTGGCAGAGAGCAGCGGACAGCTGAGTGACTTTGAGACAGTTCCGACATTGCTGGGCTAGACAGTAAGCCTTGTGTGCCCCCCTCCTATGGGTCCTTGATTACGGGGTGGCGAGCGGCATGGGTTTGATGCGGGTGAGTGGCAGGGACCGGTGATCTTGGTCTTATTATTGACTCAAACACTGCATGGATGGAGGACATTCGATGTTATCTATGTGGCTCCGGGGTCTGAGGTATGTGACTGTACTGTTACATGAGGTGCTAACTAGATCCCCATAGCAAGGGGGTGTACCTTTCGATACTTTATATATACCTCTTCCCATTGACTGCAAGTTCACGTTCCCTCGCAAATGTTTCTATTTGTGTTATCGGGGTGACCGGCACTCTGCGAGGTTACAAAGTGAGCGGTTGGGGACTCACATGGCAGGGCGGCAGGTAGGGGGGAGTTGGGTCTCTGGATTGTTATGTTCTTGGGGTTTTGGGGAACTTGGGGGATGGGAAGTTTGCTAGAGGCCAAAATATTCACCGTTCATTAGGGATTGCTCCAGGGGTCACATCAGGGACAATGGTCTCTCTGAGAGGGTGGGCATGTTTTCGAGATAATGGGTGACCCTGCTAAGGTACAGGGCTGGACCTGGAACGTCAATGGGCTGGGCAACAAAATTAAATGTACATTAGTACTGCAACACCTAAAGAGACACTCCCCAGATATAGTCCTTATTCAAGAATCACATCTGCGGGGGAATAGATGTAAAGCCCTAGATTGTTTTGGCTACAAAATGGTTGCACACTCGGGGTTCACCTCTGGGTCCCGAGGAATGGGAATCCTGGTACGCAACACCCTACCTTATGTTGTTGCGGGCACGAGGGCGGATGACGCGGGCTGTTTTACAGCAATGGCGGGTAGATGGGAGGGATGTCCATTGATTTTTTTTAATCCTGCTATATACCCCTGGGCCTACACTCCGTGTGTTTCCCAAAGCTGAGTGCGTTCCTGACGGGAGTACTACTTATCGCTGGTGACACAAATGCAGTCATGTACCCGGTATTCGACCTGTCCAATGCCCCCTCGGGCAGACAAGGGGTACGGGGTCTATCAGACTTTGTCACGGCTATGATACTGGGCGACCTGTGGCGGGCACACCACCCCTCACTTCGGCAATACACGTTCCATTCGCCGCTGAACAGGTCCTTCTCCAGGATCAATCACTTCTTTACCCGCAATGATCAAATTGGGGAATTCAGTGACACTAAACATATGGCTCGGGGGATTTCGGATCACTCCACTGTTAGTACCACCCTTAGAGGCCCGATAGTAAATAGGGCAACCTTTCAGAGAATAGATCCCTGGCGCCTCCGGAACCCGAAAATCAGGGACAAACTTTGAGAGGGGTCCAGGTTGTTCTTTGAAGGGAACTTGGGGTCCGTGGACTCCCAAGTTACTCTGCGGGAGGCCTACAAGATGGTGGTCATTAATTGGGGCACAGAAGAAGGAGGAGTCCCTTCAGATCCGGCTCTTAGAGCGTGAAATCGAGCAGCTAGACAAGGACTATGTGACGACCCCATCTGTGAAATTCTGCTGCAGACTGAAGTTGAAACAGGAAGATCTTAGGGCCCTAGCTGAGGGTGAGGCCCGCGCCTATGAGCTGGCCACACAGCACCGGATTTATGAAGTAAGGGACGAAGCACTGAAACTGCAAGCATTGCTAGAGCGCAGGGATAGGGAGCGCTCATGGGTATCTGCAGTAAGTAACGCGTCGGGTTCACTCTGCTCATCCAGCATGGACATAGCTGAGGCCTTTGCGGCTTATTTCGAGCGAGTGTACTCTCCTGTATGCACGAGAACCGAAAGGGACTGTGCAGAATTCTTACGTGACTTTGCACTTCCCACCATATCTGAGGCAATGAGCGCATGTCTAGAGACAGACATCATGGTGGAGGAGCTCGGTAATGCTCTAAACTCCCTGCAGTCGGGGAGGGCCTCTGGTCCTAATGGGCTTCCAATTGAAATCTACAAAAATCAAGCCATGATTGGAACAGCACCTACGCTTGGGATACTTAATGAGGCGCGGGAATCCGGGAGCCTGCCCCCTGATCAAAGAGAGGCCATGATCGTAGAGATCCACAAAGTAGGGAAGCCAGCAGACCAATGCGCCTCGCACTGACCAATATCTTTACTAAATGCGGAGGCCAAGGTTCTAGCCAAGGTCCTGGCTGATCGATTGCTGTCGGTGGTAACAAACTTTGTATACGTTGACCAATCCGGGTTCATGCCCAGCAGAAGCACCCATCACAACCTTTGGCGCCTCTATGGGGTACTATACATAACCGAAGATGTTGGAGATACTCAGACGGTATTGATGGCGCTGGACGCCTCAATGGCCTTCGACAGTATCGAATGGCCATATTTGTTCATGGTACTTCAGAGGTTTGGATTTGGACCGATCTTCTGTAGTTGGGTATGGCTCCTATACGAACGACCCGTAGATGGAGTGCGAGTCAACGGGCTATATCTAGGGCCTTTTCCCTGCAGAGGGGAACTCGGCAGGTGTGCCCCCTGTCTCCCCTCCTTTTTGCCCTCGCACTGGAGCCTCTGGCTCACTGGATCAGGAGGGACCCCTCAATTTGGGACTTGGCGGCAACTGAAGAATAGGAAGAGGGTATATCCCTCTACGCCGACGATATCATCCTATATCTAGCAAGACCATATCACTCAATTCCTCAAGTAATACACCTCTTTGAGTTGTTCGGCAGCTACTCTGGCTAAACCATTAATTGGTCGAAATCTGTGATCTTCCCTCTGTCGGCTCTCCCCCTCGGATCCCATCTTGGTGCTTGGCTTTGGTGGTCTCTAAGGGATTCAAATACCTAGGAGTCCACGTCACACTCAACAGGAAGGATTTTTTTGAAGGAATCTTGAGCCTCAGCTGGCTGGCTTGAATGCCGACGTAACTCACTGGCGTACCCTTCCGCTCTCTCTCATGGGTAGGGCGGCCTTGTTTAAGATGCTTACACTCCAGAGACTTCTGTACGTTCTGCAGAAAATTCCATACCTGGTCCCCACAAGTGTATTCAAACGGATCTCAAAGGGCGGTGCGGACCTTGCTGTGGGACGGAGGGTCTCCTAGGATAGTGCTACACAGGGGGGTGTATGATGGAGGGCTGGCGATCCCAGATGTTAAGCTATATTACTGGGCCTCACAACTGCAGGTGATTAACGACTGGGTGTACACATATAGGGACGAGTCAGACTATAGGGTGGATAGAATGGGTATGCCGAGGGGCAATTGTGAACCTCTTCTTTATGCCCGTAGGGCGCAGAAGTCATAGCCTGAACACACTAAGGTAGTTCTACAATGTTGGAAGGAGGCAAATAGGCTCCTGGGCTGGGCAGGCACATTGACTTGGCGAACTCCACTGTGGCAGGGTGAGCTGCTACGTGAAGTGACGACTCTGACAGAGTTCAAGGGGTTCAGAAAAGGGGGTGGTGATGGACAGAGTATCTGAGTTAAACAGAACACTCATACCCAGTCAACAGATCAGGGCTTGATCCATCACCGTTTTTTAGCCCACTGCACCATCCCAGCTCAGAACCTGGCTATATGCAAATTAGTCTGTCCCTGGCCCAGTGCATCATGGGAACAGGGCAGACCAAACTACCAAGCCAATTCTTATACTGGGAAGGAAACAAGCTTCCGGGGACCGGTTTCTGGCATTACAGCCGTCTTCGGCCCGGCTTGCTTGAATCCTGATCGTGCAATGAGCAAGGGACTCACATCTGAGTATACCCTTCCACGCTTAAGGTGGACAAAACGATTCAGGAAAGGGGGTGGTGATGGACAGAGTATCTGAGTTAAACAGAACACTCATACCCAGTCAACAGATCAGGGCTTGATCCATCACCGTTTTTTAGCTCACTGCACCATCCCAGCTCACAACCTGGCTATTTGCAAATTAGTCTGTCCCTGGCCCAGTGCATCATGGGAACAGGGCAGACCAAACTACCAAGCCAATTCTTACACTGGGAAGGAAACAAGCTTCCGGGGACCGGTTTCTGGCATTACAGCTGTCTTCGGCCCGGCTTGCTTGAATCCTGATGGTGCAATGAGCAGAGGGACTCACATCTGAGTATACCCTTCCACGCTTAAGGTGGACAAAACGATTCAGAAAAGGGGGTGGTGATGGACAGAGTATCTGAGTTAAACAGAACACTCATACCCAGTCAATAGATCAGGGCTTGATCCAGCATCGTTTTTTAGCTCACTGCACCATCCCAGCTCAGAACCTGGCTATATGCAAATTAGTCTGTCCCTGGCCCAGTGCATCATGGGAACAGGGCAGACCAAACTACCAAGCCAATTCTTATACTGGGAAGGAAACAAGCTTCCGGGGACCGGTTTCTGGCATTACAGCCGTCTTCGGCCCGGCTTGCTTGAATCCTGATGGTGCAATGAGCAAGGGACTCACATCTGAGTATACCCTTCCACGCTTAAGGTGGACAAAATGATTCAGAAAAGGGGGTGGTGATGGACAGAGTATCTGAGTTAAACAGAACACTCATACCCAGTAAACAGATCAGGGCTTGATCCATCACCGTTTTTGAGCTCACTGCACCATGCCAGCTCAGAACCTGGCTATATGCAAATTAGTCTGTCCCTGGCCCAGTGCATCATGGGAACAGGGCAGACCAAAATACCAAGCCAATTCTTATATTGGGAAGGAAACAAGCTTCCGGGGACCGGTTTCTGGCATTACAGCCGTCTTCGGCCCGGCTTGCTTGAATCCTGATGGTGCAATGAGCAAGGGACTCACATCTGAGTATACCCTTCCACGCTTGAGGTGGACAAAACGATTCAGAAAAGGGGGTGGTGATGGACAGAGTATCTGAGTTAAACAGAACACTCATACCCAGTCAACAGATCAGGGCTTGATCCATCACCGTTTTTTAGCCCACTGCACTATCCCAGCTCAGAACCTGGCTATATGCAAATTAGTCTGTCCCTGGCCCAGTGCATCATGGGAACAGGGCAGACCAAACTACCAAGCCAATTCTTATACTGGGAAGGAAACAAGCTTCCGGGGACCGGTTTCTGGCATTACAGCCGTCTTCGGCCCGGCTTGCTTGAATCCTGATTGTGCAATGAGCAAGGGACTCACATCTGAGTATACCCTTCCACGCTTAAGGTGGACAAAACGATTCAGAAAAGGGGGTGGTGATGGACAGAGTATCTGAGTTAAACAGAACACTCATACCCAGTCAACAGATCAGGGCTTGATCCATCACCGTTTTTTAGCTCACTGCACCATCCCAGCTCAGAACCTGGCTATTTGCAAATTAGTCTGTCCCTGGCCCAGTGCATCATGGGAACAGGGCAGACCAAACTACCAAGCCAATTCTTACACTGGGAAGGAAACAAGCTTCCGGGGACCGGTTTCTGGCATTACAGCTGTCTTCGGCCCGGCTTGCTTGAATCCTGATGGTGCAATGAGCAAGGGACTCACATCTGAGTATACCCTTCCACGCTTAAGGTGGACAAAACGATTCAGAAAAGGGGGTGGTGATAAACAGAGTATCTGAGTTAAACAGAACACTCATACCCAGTCAATAGATCAGGGCTTGATCCAGCACCGTTTTTAGCTCACTGCACCATCCCAGCTCAGAACCTGGCTATATGCAAATTAGTCTGTCCCTGGCCCAGTGCATCATGGGAACAGGGCAGACCAAACTACCAAGCCAATTCTTATACTGGGAAGGAAACAAGCTTCCGGGGACCGGTTTCTGGCATTACAGCCGTCTTCGGCCCGGCTTGCTTGAATCCTGATGGTGCAATGAGCAAGGGACTCACATCTGAGTATACCCTTCCACGCTTAAGGTGGACAAAATGATTCAGAAAAGGGGGTGGTGATGGACAGAGTATCTGAGTTAAACAGAACACTCATACCCAGTAAACAGATCAGGGCTTGATCCATCACCGTTTTTGAGCTCACTGCACCATCCCAGCTCAGAACCTGGCTATATGCAAATTAGTCTGTCCCTGGCCCAGTGCATCATGGGAACAGGGCAGACCAAAATACCAAGCCAATTCTTATACTGGGAAGGAAACAAGCTTCCGGGGACCGGTTTCTGGCATTACAGCCGTCTTCGGCCCGGCTTGCTTGAATCCTGATGGTGCAATGAGCAAGGGACTCACATCTGAGTATACCCTTCCACGCTTGAGGTGGACAAAACGATTCAGAAAAGGGGGTGGTGATGGACAGAGTATCTGAGTTAAACAGAACACTCATACCCAGTCAACAGATCAGGGCTTGATCCATCACCGTTTTTTAGCTCACTGCACCATCCCAGCTCAGAACCAGGCTATATGCAAATTAGTCTGTCCCTGGCCCAGTGCATTATGGGAACAGGGCAGACCAAAATACCAAGCCAATTCTTACACTGGGAAGGAAACAAGCTTCCGGGGACCGGTTTCTGGCATTACAGCCGTCTTCGGCCCGGCTTGCTTGAATCCTGATGGTGCAATGAGCAAGGGACTCACATCTGAGTATACCCTTCCACGCTTAAGGTGGACAAAACGATTCAGAAAAGGGGGTGGTGATGGACAGAGTATCTGAGTTAAACAGAACACTCATACCCAGTCAATAGATCAGGGCTTGATCCATCACCGTTTTTTAGCTCACTGCACCATCCCAGCTCAGAACCTGGCTATATGCAAATTAGTCTGTCCCTGGCCCAGTGCATCATGGGAACAGGGCAGACCAAACTACCAAGCCAATTCTTATACTGGGAAGAAAACAAGCTTCCGGGGACCGGTTTCTGGCATTACAGCCGTCTTCGGCCCGGCTTGCTTGAATCCTGATGGTGCAATGAGCAAGGGACTCACATCTGAGTATACCCTTCCACGCTTAAGGTGGACGAAACGATTCAGAAAAGGGGGTGGTGATGGACAGAGTATCTGAGGTAAACAGAACACTCATACCCAGTCAACAGATCAGGGCTTGATCCATCACCGTTTTTTAGCTCACTGCACCATCCCAGCTCGGAACCTGGCTATATGCAAATTAGTCTGTCCCTGGCCCAGTGCATCATGGGAACAGGGCAGACCAAAATACCAAGCCAATTCTTATATTGGGAAGGAAACAAGCTTCCGGGGACCGGTTTCTGGCATTACAGCCGTCTTCGGCCCGGCTTGCTTGAATCCTGATGGTGCAATGAGCAAGGGACTCACATCTGAGTATACCCTTCCACGCTTAAGGTGGACAAAATGATTCAGAAAAGGGGGTGGTGATGGACAGAGTATCTGAGTTAAACAGAACACTCATACCCAGTAAACAGATCAGGGCTTGATCCATTACCGTTTTTGAGCTCACTGCACCATCCCAGCTCAGAACCTGGCTATTTGCAAATTAGTCTGTCCCTGGCCCAGTGCATCATGGGAACAGGGCAGACCAACTACCAAGCCAATTCTTACACTGGGAAGGAAACAAGCTTCCGGGGACCGGTTTCTGGCATTACAGCCGTCTTCGGCCCGGCTTGCTTGAATCCTGATGGTGCAATGAGCAAGGGACTCACATCTGAGTATACCCTTCCACGCTTAAGGTGGACAAAACGATTCAGAAAAGGGGGTGGTGATGGACAGAGTATCTGAGTTAAACAGAACACTCATACCCAGTCAATAGACCAGGGCTTGATCCATTACGGTTTTTTAGCTCACTGCACCATCCCAGCTCAGAACCTGGCTATATGCAAATTAGTCTGTCCCTGGCCCAGTGCATCATGGGAACAGGGCAGACCAAACTACCAAGCCAATTCTTATACTGGGAAGGAAACAAGCTTCCGGGGACCGGTTTCTGGCATTACAGCCGTCTTCGGCCCGGCTTGCTTGAATCCTGATGGTGCAATGAGCAAGGGACTCACATCTGAGTATACCCTTCCGCGCTTAAGGTGGACAAAACGATTCAGAAAAGGGGGTGATGATGGACAGAGTATCTGAGTTAAACAGAACACTCATACCCAGTAAACAGATCAGGGCTTGATCCATCACCGTTTTTGAGCTCACTGCACCATCCCAGCTCAGAACCTGGCTATATGCAAATTAGTCTGTCCCTGGCCCAGTGCATCATGGGAACAGGGCAGACCAAAATACCAAGCCAATTCTTATACTGGGAAGGAAACAAGCTTCCAGGGACCGGTTTCTGGCATTACAGCCGTCTTCGGCCCGGCTTGCTTGAATCCTGATGGTGCAATGAGCAAGGGACTCACATCTGAGTATACCCTTCCACGCTTAAGGTGGACAAAACGATTCAGAAAAGGGGGTGGTGATGGACAGAGTATCTGAGTTAAACAGAACACTCATACCCAGTCAACAGATCGGGGCTTGATCCATCACCGTTTTTTAGCTCACTGCACCATCCCAGCTCAGAACCAGGCTATATGCAAATTAGTCTGTCCCTGGCCCAGTGCATCATGGGAACAGGGCAGACCAAACTACCAAGCCAATTCTTACACTGGGAAGGAAACAAGCTTCCGGGGACCGGTTTCTGGCATTACAGCCATCTTCGGCCCGGCTTGCTTGAATCCTGATGGTGCAATGAGCAAGGGACTCACATCTGAGTATACCCTTCCACGCTTAAGGTGGACAAAACGATTCAGAAAAGGGGGTGGTGATGGACAGAGTATCTGAGTTAAACAGAACACTCATACCCAGTCAATAGATCAGGGCTTGATCAATCACCGTTTTTTAGCTCACTGCACCATCCCAGCTCAGAACCTGGCTATATGCAAATTAGTCTATCCCTGGCCCAGTGCATCATGGGAACAGGGCAGACCAAACTACCAAGCCAATTCTTATACTGGGAAGGAAACAAGCTTCCGGGGACCGGTTTCTGGCATTACAGCCGTCTTCGGCCCGGCTTGCTTGAATCCTGTTGGTGCAATGAGCAAGGGACTCACATCTGAGTATACCCTTCCACGCTTAAGGTGGACAAAACGATTCAGAAAAGGGGGTGGTGATGGACAGAGTATCTGAGTTAAACAGAACACTCATACCCAGTCAACAGATCAGGGCTTGATCCATCACCGTTTTTTAGCTCACTGCACCATCCCAGCTCAGAACCTGGCTATATGCAAATTAGTCTGTCCCTGGCCCAGTGCATCATGGGAACAGGGCAGACCAAAATACCAAGCCAATTCTTATATTGGGAAGGAAACAAGCTTCCGGGGACCGGTTTCTGGCATTACAGCCGTCTTCGGCCCGGCTTGCTTGAATCCTGATGGTGCAATGAGCAAGGGACTCACATCTGAGTATACCCTTCCACGCTTAAGGTGGACAAAACGATTCAGAAAAGGGGGTGGTGATGGACAGAGTATCTGAGTTAAACAGAACACTCATACCCAGTCAACAGATCAGGGCTTTATCCATCACCGTTTTTTAGCTCACTGCACCATCCCAGCTCAGAACCTGGCTATATGCAAATTAGTCTGTCCCTGGCCCAGTGCATCATGGGAACAGGGCAGACCAAACTACCAAGCCAATTCTTATACTGGGAAGGAAACAAGCTTCCGGGGACCGGTTTCTGGCATTACAACCGTCTTCGGCCCGTCTTGCTTGAATCCTGATGGACCCCCTTTTTTTAATCGGTTTTGGCCACCACAAGTGTGGCAGGGTATACTCAGACATGAGTCCCTTGCTCACTGCACCACCAGGATTCAAGCAAGCCGGGCCGACGACGGCTGAAATGCCAGAAACCGGTCCCCGGAAGCTTGTCTCCTTTCCAGTGAAGAATTGGCTTGGTATTTTGGTCTGCCCTGTTCCCATGAGGCACTCGGTCAGACTAATTTGCATATAGCCAGGTTCTGAACTGGGGTGATGCAGTGAGCTAAATAACGGTGATGGATCAAGCCCTGATCTCTTGACTGGGTAAGAGTGGTCTGCTTAATTCAGACACTCTGTTCATCACCACCCCCTTTTTTGAATCGGTTTTGGCCACCACAAGTGTGGCAGGGTATACTCAGACATGAGTCCCTTGCTCACTGCACCACCAGGATTCAAGCAAGTCGGGCCGACGACGGCTGAAATGCCGGAAACCGGTCCCCGGAAGCTTGTCTCCTTTCCGGTGAAGAATTGGCTTGGTAGTTTGGTCTGCCCTGTTCCCATGCGGCACTGGGTCAGACTAATTTGCATATAGCCAGGTTCTGAACTGGGGTGATGCAGTGAGCTAAATAAGGGTGATGGATCAAGCCCTGATCTCTTGACTGGGTAAGAGTGGTCTGCTTAATTCAGACACTCTGTTCATCACCCCCCCCCCTTTTTTGAATCGGTTTTGGCCACCACAAGTGTGGCAGGGTATACTCAGACATGAGTCCCTTGCTCACTGCACCACCAGGATTCAAGCAAGCCGGGCCGACGACGGCTGAAATGCCAGAAAACGGTCCCCGGAAGCTTCTCTCCTTTCCGGTGAAGAATTGGCTTGGTAGTTTGGTCTGCCCTGTTCCCATGAGGCACTGGGTCACACTAATTTGCATATAGCCAGGTTCTGAACTGGGGTGATGCAGTGAGCTAAATAACGGTGATGGATCAATCCCTGATCTCTTGACTTGGTAAGAGTGGTCTGCTTAATTCAGACACTCTGTTCATCACCACCCTCTTTTTTGAATCGGTTTTGGCCACCACAAGTGTGGCAGGGTATACTCAGACATGAGTCCCTTGCTCACTGCACCACCAGGATGCAAGCAAGCCGGGCCGACGACGGCTGAAATGCCAAAAACCGGTCCCCGGAAGCTTGTCTCCTTTCCGGTGAAGAATTGGCTTGGTAGTTTGGTCTGCCCTGTTCCCATGAGGCACTGGATCAAACTAATTTGCATATAGCCAGGTTCTGAACTGGGGTGATGCAGTGAGCTAAATAACGGTGATGGATCAAGCCCTGATCTCTTGACTGGGTAAGAGTGGTCTGCTTAATTCAGACACTCTGTTCATCACCACCCCCTTTTTTGAATCGGTTTTGGCCACCACAAGTGTGGCAGGGTATACTCAGACATGAGTCCCTTGCTCACTGCACCACCAGGATTCAAGCAAGCCGGGCCGACGACGGCTGAAATGCCCGAAACCGGTCCCCGGAAGCTTGTCTCCTTTCCGGTGAAGAATTGGCTTGGTAGTTTGGTCTGCCCTGTTCCTATGAGGCACTGGGTCAGACTAATTTGCATATAGCCAGGTTCTGAACTGGGGTGATGCAGTGAGCTAAATAACGGTGATGGATCAAGCCCTGATCTCTTGACTGGGTAAGAGTGGTCTGCTTAATTCATTGTTAATAAAAAAAGAGTTTTAAAAAGTTCTCGGTGCCTCCAAATAGCTCTGAATGTCATGATACCAGTACAGTGGATTTATCCATTTTCCACTAGGTTTTGTGTGTGCTGAACAGAAAAATAGCACATGATGTACCGTTTCAATGGCATGGCTTGACCGGCAATGGAGTCAATCTTGTAGCTTCGGAGCTCCGCCTGTGGCTCCCTTCACTGGCAGCAATACTTCATGAGTAACTTAGCTGAGGGGGCAGCTGCGAGCCACTGCTTCTCCTAAAACGATTCCGATGCCCTGCTGAGAAAATTAATTGAAAGAAGTAGCAGAACTCTGTAACGGACCCCCCCTGCCTTCATTACGGCTGAGCGCGGCTCCAGGACGCTGGGCTGGTTGAGGTACGTGGTGCCGGGGACTGGCCCCGCCCCTTAGGCCCTCATCAGCGCTGCAGTTCAGAATTGTTTCCTGAACCTCCCGCTGCCGCGATAACCCGGTTTTCATTTGCATGTCACCAAGAGGGATGTAAAGTTTATCTTGCTCGGCCTCGGACTGAACCCCACTGATTCTGGGCCACTGAGCGCGGAGCGCTGCTGCCAGATGTGCTTCCCAACGCGAGGCTAGGGTCTAGCTCCACCCATTGGGCCAACTCGGGTGAAGTGGAGCTGCTTTGTAGAAGAGGCCGCGTCCTGCTATGCGGACCCTGTGATCGCTAGTGAGGCTGATGTGAGTACTGGCGGTGGAGAGGCTGTCACACAGAAATTGATCTATCCCCCTCCATGATTGATGCGTGGGGAACAACAATAATGTAGGACTCGCAGCATGCTAATGCTTGGTGGCTGCCCCGCCCTTTGAGCCCGGGTGGAAGCATTGGAGCTCCCTCTGTCCTAGACATTCATAACACCTGAGGGGCACCACTCTTAAAAATTTGCGTGGAGCTAGTGCGCCATCTGCCCAAATCGACGCCTGCGGCCTGAGCAGTTTGGGCGACGTAACTGCGGCCTACTGAGGCTGACTGAATCACCACTCCCCTTGAACTGACTAAGTCATGCAGAGACAGCTCAAGAACCCCAGGGGATACCAAGTGGGGCACGCCTCACTTCTGAACGGCCCGCTTCGAGAAACTTGCTGCAAGGGGTGCCTTACCCACCGGTACCATACTGAATTAAATTGACAAAGCTGCTGCTGCAGCTATGGACTGATACATGGTGGCACGCTGCAACTAGTCACATCTACCATGCCTCACTCTCCAAGATACTACTACCAGACTCGAGGGAGGTGTGACTCACCTAACTACCTGCAAGTAACCGACTAGCAGCACAGCCAGGAGCAGCATGGGTGAGACGCGCCTGCCCCTTGAATTGATTGCGGGCTTTATTTGTGGTGGATGGCGACGGGGCACTCGGGCACTGCTCCAGCGGTAGCTGAGGAGTGATATGTCCAACACAGTGCTCGTTCCCTGCAGCTTCATGTTGCGAGTAGGACGAACGAAGAATGGCACGGGGTGTGACAGGCCTTCATCTACCGACCCAGGCGCAGGCAGAGAAAATTATGGAGGCGAGGACGACAGATTCTATGACACATAAGGTAGATGCGGTGCTGGCGGCAGTTGAGAAATTCGGAGGGACTACAAACCAAATCGGCACCTCTTTAGAAGGTAAAATAGACAAAGTGGCAATTGATTTAACGCTGCAGCATGCAGACCATCGGAAACTCGCAGATCGTACCACTGCCACTGAAGGGGACATTGCGGAGGTCTCACCACGTATCAACAGCTGAAAAGAACATCCGTAATCTGCTCAACCGATTTGAATTCCTTGAAGATAGGGCAGAAGATGGCGAAGGAAGAGCCCGCTGCAATAACGTGCGCGTTGTGGGCCTTTCGGAGGGATCGAAAGGGAAGAACGCAGTAACGTACGCGGAAGATTGGATCCGTTCGCTGCTGCCTGGAGAGGCCCTATCCCTGCACTTTGTTATTGAAAGAACACACAGAGTCCTCCCCAGACCCCCACCTCCGGGCTTGAATCCAAGACCATTCCTAATCTGTCTATTAAACTACAGGGATAGAGATGCTGTTCTTCAAGAAACTAGAAAGTTGCAAGACATACAAGTGAACAATCACAGAGTGATGATCTTCCCGGACTACATTTTTCAAGTTCAGAAGCAGCGCCACTCTTATTTAGCGGTGAAGAGACGTCTGAGGCAATGTGATCTTAAATATTCGTTGTTGTTTCCTGCAAAGCTGAGGGTTGTGGCAAATGGAAAAAAACCTTTTTTTAATACTCCGGAAGGTGCAGAGGAATGGATGGACTCTTTCAACTCATCACAAACTGGGCGAAGGGAGCAACTACCAGAAACTACACTCCAGTGCTGCAGACGGAGAAGATCGCAGTCTTCCACCCACCAGGCATCTGGCCCGACGCCAGAGCTGATATTGGGCGGACAACTCGAGGCGGTGCAGGCAGTAGCGACTATCAGCGGGTCCGTGAAGAGGGAATCCGACTCAGACTCCGATCACCGTGGGCCAAATAGTGATGAGGAACTCTTGGACACTTCCCCTGTTTCCCAGGGCTCCTGCGGACTGCCACATGTCACCCCACAGACCTCCGATAACATTGCCTGAGTGTGGAAATGTTCATTGCTTATCTTTTCTCTTCTCTGTACCTTGGATGATGCATGGACCTTTTGGTAACGCAAGTATAAGAAATACTAAGTATGTTGTATTGGCACTGTAATGATTGTGTCTAATGTTCATGCACAGGCCAGTATTGCGGGGTGGGTCCTGGAATTGTTGACATGCTCTTTCCATTAGCATCGTACTATTTGAGAATTTTATGTATAATAAGCTGGCAGCGGCCCCGTTCAGACAAGAGCCTGGCCTGGGAGGGGCTCAGCTATACAAGACGGTCTACTCCTCTGTTTTCTTTGGCTCCTAGGTTGCTGTGCACAACAGCCTCCCCCAGACGTTAGCTGTGTGCTATTGCGTTACAAGTTTGGGCTGTTACCTGTTGCAAAATTGCTCTCATGGTATTTATTTTTTTTAACCTTTATTTGTAGCACATGTGATTACAGGTATGGGCCTACAACCATCACGGCCGGCCGCTAGACAAAACCAAAACATTGCAAGCAATATGCATAGTTGTAACAGGTAGGAGCCCAGGATAATAAAATAACAGTACATAGTTTGTAAGCGGACACAACAGCTTGAATCAGGATTTAAAAGGTTCGTTTTCTAATAAAGAACTAAGGAAAAGTGCCGCACAGTCGCTCCCAGTCCCGCGATATTGTGCGATTCAGGATATCTGGAACAGTAGCAATACGGGGGGCATCAGGGGATAAAATATACATAGCAGGAGAGGTGGAAGCACAACCCCATCGTGTAACAAGTCTAAACCCCGCCCCTCAACACCAAACACACCGCAGGGAACATGGGCAACGACGACACTAAAAGAGAAGAAAGACTAAAGGGCCATAGAAACAAATACTAATCTAACACCCATCCCGCAACCCCCCACCCTGCACACCCGCAGAAGGCCATGGCCTACCCCCCAGCCGTGTGCCTGTCGCCCTAATAGAACCCGAAATATAGAAAGATAGGGAAAAGGAAGAAAAGAAGAGAAAATAAGCGGAGGAGGGCCCTCATTGCACCGCCCGGCCCCGCCCTTCACCCCTTCACCCCTACACTTCGGAAATCCCAGAGAGGGAAACAATACCATAAGGAAGAATAACAAATCCCGAGCACAAGAACAATGAAATATCGATCGAAGATACCCACTGCACCGTCTGTCAGCACTAAAGCAGATAGATTGTAAGCCACCTCATCCCTGACCCTGTCTGGCAGTAGTACCTGCCCGAAGTCCTCTCGTTAATCAATGTAAAGCACAGTACTGAGAGTCCAAACAGTATGGATGAGCCCGGACGGGGCGAAGCCATAAAAAAGCATGGTAATCCAAATCTATCCAAATATAGATAGCAAAGATCAGGCAACAACAACGCCGGTCCCATGAACCTCCCAAAGCTGGCAAATAATAACATCATCCAGGAGAGGAGAGTCAAACAGTCCGGCCTCCGCCGCGACACAACCAGACCAGTCCAAGGAGGAAAACAGCGCTCCACCCCCAGCCGCCAGCCGGACACGTGTCCCAAGGATACATCCATACGAGAAATCAAGACGGTCTGCGCGGGCACGGGAGCCCCGTCTTCAAGTGGCCCAAGGTGCCCCCGAGGATCCGAAACCTCCTCCATGGACACAGCAGCAAGTTCATCGGCCGACCCCTGGAAGAGGACCGTGGCCGCCATAGATGGCGAAACAGCAATGGCGTCCATCCTTGCACCCAGGTCTCGGACATGGCAATCAATGGTCTTGTGCAAAACTGTTAGGGCAGCCAACACGTCCCAGGGTGTGAACTCCGTTGTGCGTTGCGAGCATCCCGGCCCCATCCTTGCAACAGCCGCCCAACCTGGACGTGAACCGTGGAGAAGGGCACCAGCCGCCATCTTAATCCAGTCGGCCCCGTCCCTCTTCACCATAATCAGGGACCAGGCCTAACTGTGAGGGCACCGCGGGATGCGTATCCCCAGGGCAAACGAACTGTGGGGCAGGGTCCAGAAAGGAGAGCCACCAAAAGGCTAAAGTCCCGCAGGGCCCCGGGAGTCGCCTGCCTATGTCGGGGGCAATCCTTGGCTATGCCCGGGCAGCAAAATTTGGGGAGGGGGCCGGAGTCAAGCGCCCCCTCCGATCCTGCGCCACCACACCACCCCTCGAGGGGCCCCGACAAGCGGATCGGGTCTTCACCGCTGGCAGCGGTCCTTCATATCATCGGCCCCCACCGGCAGGCTCCCCGCCGCCATCAACGGCCGTTGGTGCTGCAGCTGCGGCCGGAGGCCCTGCCTAATCAACGCCCCGGTCTCACCATCGCGTGGGCCACAGAGCAGTCGGGGACAATTCCCAGGATCGGCGGCACGCAGGAGCTCCGGAAGCAAACGGTAGGTGCTCGTTTTCTTTCCTTTATCAAAGTATGCCTCCGTGGGTCAGGATATTCGGCAGGATAGACGTGTGGGGCGAAAGGGCTCGCGGAGCCGAGCGACTATGCGGCCATTTCGGATGCCTGCTTGGCTCCTACCCCTCTCATGGTATTTTTGATAGTATTTTGTTTTTATCAAGTCAAGTCAAGTCAAAAAGGCTTTATTTCGACATAAAAAATATCTTAAAAAGCATACATACATATAAGATTCATTTCAGAGCATTTAAAGATAAAACGTTTAAAAACCCCTTGCATGATGTAAATCTGCAATTTTTGCTATTATTCTTTAGGGGAAGAATAAACGGGCCACAGAGGCTAAAACATGATTAAACAATTTGTCTAAGTCTTTTTGACCGAATCCGCCATGCCCACCCAAGATACTTCGAGGTGGCGCATGCATAAAAAGTACGAGTGTCTGAAAGAAGAATCCTTAGTGCCACATTACAATGTCTTGTTCCCAGTGTACGACACATGGGTTTTAGCCATTTCATCCTTGGGACTTTATAGGCAGGACACTCGAATAAAAAGTGAGGGACAGATTCATGGCGCTGTGGGCAAAAGGGACACCACGGAGCAGTCTGATAAGGAATTTTCCAATGGCTTGTAAGTTCCATTACGGGGAGAAGACCAATTCTAAATTTGAAATACAGGGATCTTTCCCAAGGGGCTGAGATAATGTCCAAATACAGTTCTCTAATGGGGACATCTTTGGACTCCATAAAATTTCTAGTCGATTTACAAATCGAGGCAGAAGAATTTCTTCTATTTGCCACCCAATTCCAATAAAGCTGTTTTAACGTTGATTTGGGCGGGGCTGTCTGTTGGTACCATGCTTCTTCCAGCCCCAGATTGGTAAGTAGTGCTTTGATGTCCGTTAGCCACTTTATTTTTGCCCAACCTGTCGATCTGATTATCTCCCGCAGGCCATCCGCATAACTTGCGAGCTCAGGAACTCTCCAGATGCGGGCCCACAGAAGCAAAGGGCGTAACTTTGCTTGATCTTCAATTGCCCGACAGCCCATGTCCAATTGCAGTGGCAAAATGGGGACCGAGGAACCGAGGGACATCAAGCTTCTCAAGAAGGTGTTCTCAGCTCGAGTAAGCTCTTTCGTATTTGACATTCCCCAAAGTTCCGCCCCATACAGAGCGGCGCTTACTCCTCTGGCCGAGTAGATGTCCAATACTGCTGCTATAGGTTTAGTAGAGGCAGCTCTCTGCTCTTTCAGCAGGGTCCCAGTTACTCTTTTCAAATTTAGCAGCATTTTGGTCAAATGATAATCCCATTTCATGGAGTCCACCAGCCGGATACCCAGATAATCGAAAGTCTTGGTCCTATCCAGTGCAACGGAGCCCAGTGTTGGTGGAGGGCCAAGTTTTTGCGGGGGATTCAAGATAAGATACTTTGTTTTGTCTGTGTTTATACAGAGTCCTCTTTGCTTACAAAAGTCATCAAAACCAGAGAGAAGCTGTTGGAGGCCCATTGGAGATTTTGACAGAAGCAAAGTATCGTCCGCAAAAAGCAGAGTGGGGATTAAACGACCTGCCAAGCGAGGTGCATCTGCTGGTATCCTGGTCAAGTGGTCCACCACCCCATTAACATAGAGCGAGAAGAGTGTTGGGGCAAGTACGCACCCTTGCCGCACGCCTCTATTCACGTCTATTCTTGAGGTCTTTTGACCATTCGGACCCCAGCGAATTTGGGCATAGTTTTTTTCGTGGAACTTCATGATCAAGTGAAGCAGGTAAGGTGGCAAGCCAAGATCACATAGAACCTTCCATAAATTATTTCTGGGGACCAAATCGAAGGCCGTCCGGAGGTCGATGAAGGCAAGATATAAAGTGCCCTTCCCAATCGTGACGACCTTCCAGTGGATCATAAGTAGCCTTAACGATTGTTCAATTGTTCCTGTACCAGTTCGGAACCCTGCCTGGAGATCCGAGAGTATCCTGTTTTCATCTGCCCACTGCTATACTCTGGTTAGGAGGACCTTGCCCGCTACTTTTTGCGAACAATCAATCAGGCTAATCGGCCTGTAGTTCGCAGGGTCTTCTCTTGAGCCTTTTTTGTGCAGTGGGACCACTTCGGCGGCCATCCATGAGGCGGGCAGTGGAGCACCCGCCATGGCAGCGTTTAATACTGATGTAATTAACATACTCCAATCGCCTAAGTCTGCACGGAGCAGGTCGCCCGGAAGGCCATCGGGACCAGCCGCTTTGGGCGGAACAAGAGATTTTATAGACTTTCCTCATAACTCTCATTACCTCGAGAGATCTGTGGTAATGCGAAATCCATCGCTTCAGCTACAGATGCTGTATACAGTTTCGAAAAATGTGAGTACCAAAGATCCTCAGTTATGTTGCAGGTGATGACAGTATCTAAGGGTCTGTTTTTCTTGCGTATTAAGTCCCAAAAACCTTGTGCGTTTTTTCCAACGCTGGCGATACGGAGTTCCTGCCAAAATGCATCTTCCCAGTCTCTCCTTGCTGATTTTAGCTCCGCTTTATAGCTCTTGCGTTTGGTGGCTATTAAGGTTGCGTCTCCACTTTTTACAGCCAAAATCAGTGCTCTCTTTCTAGCACGACACTCCGTCGAGTACCAACCAAATTTGCCCTGTCGCTTATCAAGGTTGTTGTTTCCCTTTTTTACTTTTGCCTTGAATAGGTCCCCAATTGACATCGAGACCTCGCTAAACATTGCTGTAATCTGATTTGGGCTGACAGGCTCATTTTCCAAAATGGCGCAGGCTGTAGAAGTAACAGCTCTGATGCATGATAGTTTCTCTTCATCTATTGCCACTTTGTCCCATTTTAGGCGTCTTAGGCAATTTGAGGGAACCACCCCTCCCAATGGCCCTGGCTCGGGTATATCATTATTTCCACAAGCTAGGTGAAACTCCCTCCACCAGTATGATAGGGATAGTGAAAGTGCGTTGTGGTCACTATCCAAGGAAGGTAGGACTATCATATCCTTCATGTGAGCCCACAAAGAGAAGTTTAGAAGGATATAATCTATCCGGGATGAATGACCAACCCTATTATATGTGTGTGCCCCCGCTAAGTCTGAGCGTGTTCTCCCGTTGGCTGCTCTCAAGCCATGCTCAAGTGTAAGAGAATTTAGCTGAATAATTCTGGGGGTCCAACTATTTATGATTGGGAGATCAAGTGACGGGACACCTCTCCTTGAATCTTCGTCATATAAGTCCAAAGATTCGTCGGACAACAGGGGCTCAAATGTGCAATTAAAGTCCCCCATGACCATAATTAACGAGTCTCCACTACACTCACCTAAGGCTACCTCCAAAGCCGAAAGAGTTGGTGACAAGGCTCTCCCAGAGGCCCCACGTGTGTAAATGTTAATAATCTCTAGTTTTTCAGCTTTCCTCTGGCATGTTACGGTGAGGCGCATCAAATCAGGAGATTTTTGGGGATGTTGGTATACCCTCCATCCTAGGGAAATATCAACCCAAACTAAGAGACCTCCATAAGGGCGACCTCTTCCCGATGCTGGAATACCTGCCGGGACAAAGAAGGTGGCATGACCCACTCGGTGCCTTGGTTCCACGCACCACGTCTCTTGGAATGCACAGACTGAATGGGGTTCAATGAGCGCCACCCAGTCCGGGGCATCTAACTTGTTATTTAAGCCAGCCACATTCCAGCTGATGGCTTTCAGGGATGCATTATGCAGGGGCTCGGCGCATCCTGCATCCCCACCCTGTGTACCGGGAGTTTGTGCTCCATCCACTAACTCAATATTCTCAGACCCATCGCCTGAGAGAGGGGGCATAATTGAGTTAAGCGGAGATTGGGGCACAGAAATGTTAGACAAGGGTACCCGCCCAACTGTGCGTGGAGTGTTGACCCTAGGAGGGGAAGCATTAGTTACCGCTAAATCACCAAGTCACCAACCCCAGCCCTGTGATGGGGCTGCTTGAGTAGGTGTCCATGCCCTTGCTCTGGCGTCCAATGTTGGGTAATGTGGGAACCATGCTCCTCTGCCCCCATCTTGTAAAGATTTTTTGGGCCCCATTAGAGGAGGGGGGTGATAGAAGTACCCCAGGTCCCTAGTTTGAATGTCGCAAAAGTTGTAATGCGACTGCTGACTGCAGATCATACCTGCTGCTCTGGGATCGTTGAAATTGATCAACACGCAGTCCCCGGTAAGATCCTTACGTCTGTTACCAATCCAACCCACACGTCGGACAAAGGCTATTCTACCATCAATGTGCCCTGGGAGGGGTCTATTTGCTTTGAGCCAGGAGAGCGTCTTGTGCTTGAGGTCAGAATACAGCTCACAAGAACCCTCTTCAAGCTCAGGAACCCCTGTTAAAATTGGGATTCAGGGCGTGGCCCTTGATTGGCTCAAATCTTTTCTCCATCAACGCTCTCCGTCTGTCCACTTATCCTCCTTCTCCGCTTCTTACACTTCCCTTCCTTGCGGAGTCCCTCAGGGCTCAGCACTTTCTCCTCTCCTTTTTAATTTGTACCTCCAACCTTTATTAGCTTCCCTCCGCAACTCCCCGGTCAAAATATTTAATTACGCCGATGATCTTCAGTTAATTTTCCCCATAGACTCCCTCCCTTCTTCCCGCACTAATTTTCAGACCACCATGATGACCATCGCGGAGTGGATGCACCACAGCCACTTAAAGCTGAACCCCACAAAAACTGAGCTCGTCCTGGTAGGAGGCCCCAATCATCCCTGGAACCCTTCGTTCTGGCCAACTTCCTTGGGGCTAGCACCCTCTCCCGTGAGCTCTGTTAAAAGCCTGGGGGTGATTATTTCTGAGGACCTGTCAATGCGACCTCAGATCAACGCGGTCACTTCTGCCTGTTTCTTCCATCTCAGGCGGATCCGCAAGATCAGCAGGTATTTCAGTAAAGAAGCCCTGACCCAAGTGGTCATTGCCCTTATCACCTCCAGGCTCGATTACGCCAACACTCTCTATGCAGGGATTCCAGCTTGCCACCTTCAACGGCTGCAGCTGGTGCAGAATCAGGCCGCTCACCTGATCTACCACCAGCCTAAGCACCAACATGTCACTCCCCTCCTTCGTAGCCTACACTGGCTCCCGGTATCCAAACGTTGCACCTTTAAACTGGCATGTACCACCTTTAAAGCCCTTTCTGATGCAGCGCCCGTTTTCATTTCCTCGGCTCTGACCCGTCACATCCCTACGAGAGCCCTTCGCTCAGCCTCATCAAACCTCCTTGTGGTGCCTAGATTTAAAAGGAAAAAGCACGGTGGTCTGAGCTTCTCCGTCCTGGCCCCCTCCACTTGGAACTCCCTTCCCCTTCCCCTTCGTCTCTGTCCAAAGCTAGACTGTTTTCGCAGACTTTTAAAAACTCTGCTCTTCCAAGCTGCATTTGACTAAACCTCCTGCTTTCGGTCCCCCATTTGTCTATCAGCGCCAAGAAACCAATGGTGATAGAGCGCGTTACAAATGTTTTTAACAATAACAATAACAACAAAATTACCACATAAGGCTTACAGCCAGGGGGGAGGCTAGCATTTGGAGTATGCCTTCTTACCCTGTCTTTAGCCGGGGATTTTGCTGTGGTTTTCGCTGGAGGTTTGGGCGCAGTCTGTTTGGCAGGGGTTGGAAGGGATGGGGTCGTATCACCCTTTGTTGCGATCACTGTGTTTCCTACTACCTTGGTGTTTGGCACTATGGGCTTGGAATTTGTGGCAAAATTAACCTTTAGAGCCTTGGGTGCCTGGGTACTAGCTTTATTCCTTGGACGGGCCAAACTGGGCTCAGGAGTAGGAGTTAGTGGTGTGGGTATGGTTCTGCTATTGGGTTGCTGCGATTGGGAAGCCTTTCCCAGGACGGGCGTCCTTAGGCGAGATATGGGCTCTGGATGGTCTATGGTGACAGAGGGAACTAAGGGGACCGCACCGCTCTTTAGCCCTCCGTTTTCTTCAACCTGAGCCTTGGCGTGAAATTTAACTAATGATTTCACCGCATAAAAGTTATCCAGCATTGACTGTTCAAGTGAGGCTAGTTTGCGTGTGAGGCCATCAATCTTATCTACGAGAGGCATCACCACAGACTTAATTATGCTCTCAACTTGAGGGAAAATGCTGGTATCTAAAGGAGCCAATTGACCTGGTGTGCCCTCCAACGAAAAATCTCCGGTGTGGGTCGCATATGATTTGGGGTATGGAACCTGGTTCGAACTAGTACCCCCTTTGGATACAATATTCCTACTTACTTTGCTATGGGGCTTTAGAGAGCCTCCCCTGCGGGGACTAGCAGGACGCTTTCTCTTCTTTTGTGTGACTGGACCTAAAGCTAGATTCCCTACGGGTGTGGTTTGATGAGCCCCTACTCTGGGAGTGCTAGCTTCAGTGTGTACTACAGTGGGTGGGGAGTTCACGACTTCACTAGACAGCACAGGGGGACTAAAGGCTTCATGGATTTCAGGGTTACAATCCAGTGTTTGCCCCCCCGGCGATGGGTTAGTTTGGGCGGAAGAATTAAGGTGTGTCGGGTCTAGAACAATGCTTGGTGCGGTGGTAGTTACCCTTTCTAAACTAGCCCTGATCCGACTCACTCTCTCATCAATGTTTGGGGAATCAATTATCACCAGTGGAGTTGGGGAAACATGTCCAGGGCTAGAGGCTAGGGCAATGGCGCCCAGAGATGAGCGCTTGTTGGACATGCTCGTGGAATCCCGGGATAATCTTCGTTCTGCCAGGATTATCTCCTTTTCTACTATGGAAACAGCTCGAGTTATGAATTGGTCCATAGTACCTAAAACAACGTCTCCCGCAGATTTCTTTGTTTTGCACGATCGGGTGCCTGAAGCCATTCTCCCGTTCCTTACGTGCCCGCTTTGCGGAACCAAGAGATGTGGCCCGGCCCGGCCTCTTCTGGCCCCTGATGGCCTGAGATGGTCCCGCCCGTGTCCCGGGCTTCTCCCGGCGCCCTCCCGCGCGCTCCCGCGCAGCGGGGTTGTTACCTTTGCTTTATGGGAGCTGATTACCCCGAGGGGGCGGGGCCGGCAGGGAGAGGAGCCCAGCTGTTAACGGGCGCGCGGGGACTCCTGGTCAATGGAGTCCTCCGCTCTACCCTCGCAGCCCTGCCGGTGAAGTCAAGCCCCTTGAAAGATGATGGACGCTGTGTGTCCGCGAAGCGGGACCAGCGAAGCGGGTCCGGCGAGCAGGGGCGGCACACAGCAGTCAGGAACAGCGTTTCTGCAAGGAGTGCCCAGCGGTAGCAACAGGAATCCGTGGAGGGAAAGTTCAGCTGCTCTTTCAGCTTTCCCGGCGTTGGGGGCGGGGCCGGCAGGGAGAGGAGCCCAGCTGTTAACGGGCGCGCGGGGACTCCTGGTCAATGGAGTCCTCCGCTCTACCCTCGCAGCCCTGCCGGTGAAGTCAAGCCCCTTGAAAGATGATGGACGCTGTGTGTCCGCGAAGCGGGACCCGCGAAGCGGGTCCGGCGAGCAGGGGCGGCACACAGCAGTCAGGAACAGCGTTTCTGCAAGGAGTGCCCAGCGGTAGCAACAGGAATCCGTGGAGGGAAAGTTCAGCTGCTCTTTCAGCTTTCCCGGCGTTATTTTGTTTTTATGTTTCCTCTGCCATCCTTTTTAGACAAGACCATGATGTGGTACAATCGGGCTCTGCTATGAAGCACACATTTCAATGGTCTTTACACACCCACGGCCACCCTCTCCCGTAACTCGGCTGGGTTAACCCAGATGCACCCTACACATTCACTGGTTACGGCACCCATTAAAATAGGCATATCGAATGTGCGAGGCATCCACAGCCCGGAACGCGGCTATCTCATATACTCTTATCTGAAACGTCATCGCATACAAAGAGCCCTTCTACAGGAGACACATTTAGTCCAAACAGAAATCACAAGACTCCATAGGCGATGGAGGGGTAACTATATGTGGCAGGATACTCTGCATAGGCACAGGGAGTCCTATTATGGGAGAGTCTGGGAACTCCATTTAAAGTGGTGGACGCACTGGTAGACGGGGAGGGCAGATATGTTATAGTTAAAGGGGTGCTTGATGGAAAACCGGTAGTATTGGCATCACTTTAGGCACCCAATACTGAGCAAGCAGCCTTCTTAGATCTTAGATCGCAAAAACTGTCCTTATGGCACGATCTCCCTATGATTCTGGGTTGATACTATAATTGTGTGCTGGACGTCCTCCTGGATCGGTCCTTCCCCCCCTTGCCTAGCACAGCCACACACAGAGCCGCGAAAGCGCTTGGACACTGGGCACTACAGTGGCGCTTCTCTGACGTATGGTGCTACAGAAACCCACTGGACAGGGTATATTCCTACTACTCTCGGGCACACAGGCTACACGTACAGCTAAACCGATTCATGATGTCAAACGATCTCCTATCATGCATTCCAGGCTCCACATGCGTGGGGTGTACACACTTTGATCCAAATCCGCACTTCCGGAGCTACAGTGGGCGGATGAGTTGCCACCAATCCCGATCTGGTGCCTTCAGCCGGATGTCCTTCTGGATGCACCCTATCGGGATTTGCTAGCCACTTCTGTAGCACAATATTTTGAAGAAAATGCGGGTACAGCTACGTCACCATTGGTGGAATGGGACGCCTTTAAGGTGGTTGTCAGGGGACACTGTTTGGTGGCACAAGCAGGTATGCGCACACAATTGAAAAAGGAACTCACCGCTTTAGAGCTCAGGCTGGCTGCCATAGAGCAGGCAGATACAGACGACACCCAGGTGCAGCTTGGCCCCCTTCAGGAGGAACATGCGCGCTTGCGGAGGAACATGCGCGCTTGCTAGAGCGACTGAGGTGCCTTAACTATGCTGCATATTCAGCAAGGACTCAGCATATAGGCGACAAAGCGGGCAAACTGCTCTCATCGCTCATCCATCAGAATGAGTCATCGGCACCCATAGTGTCGGTGAGGAAGGCGACGGGGGAAAGCGTATATACACAGCGGAAATTGCACGTACAAGTTACGTCGCCTAGAGATACAGACATACCTGGACGGTTTAGACCTACTGCGGCCGACACGTGCACAAAGCGAAGAACGAAATGCCCTTCTCCATTCAGAGGAACTCAGAGACAGTATTTTTTCCCTGTCCAGAGGGAATTCGCCAGGACCGGACGGACTGTGACTGAATTTTACAAAGCATACACACACATTTTAGTACCACAACTGTTAAAAATGTATGAAACAGCGCTTGAAGACACTACCCTCACTGATATTCAAAATGAGGCTCTGTTGGTCTCCCTTCTCAAACCTGCCAAGAATCCCGACCTCTTAGGCTTCTATCGTCCGCTAGCGCTCCTTGACACAGATTATAAAATGTTTGCCTCGCTATTAGCTAAATGGCTCTCGCCCCTTCTTAAAACGTTGGTGCACCCTATCAGAATGGTTTTGTTCCTACGCGCTGCACCTCCCTAAACATACAGAGATTTTTTAGAGTGCAACAGTACGCCACACATGCCTGGCCTTGGTCGGGCTGCCTGGTACTAGATTTGGAGAAGGCCTTTGATTCATTGGAATGGCCTTATCTGGTGTCTGTGCTGGGCACATAAGAGTTGGGGGAATATTATTTTTAAGTTAATATCGGATTGTATTGGGGTAAGGTGAGGGACTCGTCAAGGTTGTCCACTATCTCCGTTGTTGTTCTCCCTAGCTATGGAGCCTTTAGCAATGTTGCTCTGGAGAGATGGCGAGGAGTGGGGGATATGGTTGGTAGATGGGCTACATGCCGTTTCCCTGTACGCGGATAATCTGTTGTTTTATTTTCAGGATGTCACTGCAATCCTGGCGTCTGTCGCAGACACACTTACGTACTATCAGGGATCTATTCATTCAAGCTTCAAAGGGCAATGAAGTGATTGAATGACAGGTGCCTGGAAGGCACCGCAACCATGCACCAGCCCTGGACTCATTCCCGGAGTTGTCACCTGTTCCACCCCATCGCCAAACTCCCTCGGCCATCCGAGTTACACTTGGGGTTAGCCCATAAATGCTACAAAAGAAGTTTATATCTCACCCGTAAGACACCTCCTTATGCTCCGATTTAACTATTGCTGGGGACACCAAGGGGCAAGTTGGGTGCCCTGGAGGCAGCCCTGACGGCCTGGCATGCAGCAGAGCTTGACACATTGGGTGACCTATATAGGGACAGTGCATTAATACCATTTGAGACTAGTCGAGGACAATTAATTGCCAGTGGGCCAATTTTGGCTACACATTTCCAACCTGAAGACTTTGTCAACTGCTTGGGGGATCTGATAATTGAGCCACCGACACATCTGTTAGTACAATACTTACACGTAATGGGAGCGGGGTCACATGTGGTGCATTGGCTGGCGGAGGCACTTCTCACACACACGCTGAGGCCGATGCAACGACTAAGAATCAGGCGGGAGGCAGACAGAGGTCAGCCTTGGACAGACAAGGAATGGGATGCCATATTAGCGAGCGCTGAGAATATACCCAGGAATTCGAGATTCAAGCTTATTCAAACATATATCATACAAAGGGCATGTCTCTCACCGGTCATGATAAATAGATATTTCCACATTGCCCCTTCTGCATGTCCACGCTGTCAGCATCCCGATGCAGACCTGCTGCACATGTTGTGGACTTTTACATTCCTCCAGAGTTATTGGCGAGAGGTAGTTATGACACTAGCTTCATGTACAAACACAGTGATGCCATTGTCATGGGAGGTTTGCCTTTAGGGCTGTACACCAGATTCCAAAAAACTAAAGTAACCTCAAGGATCCGAGAACTGGGTCTCATTACTGCAAACCGTTTCATAACTAAAGAATGGAAAAAGGCAGCCCCACCGGATATACTTAGTTGGAAGCGCTCATTTATAATATGGGCACAGGCAGAAAGTATGGCATTAGATAAAGAGGAGACAGCAGGGCTTTGTAAATTCCCCATTGTACAGAGCTTGGATCCGTTGTTGGCTGCCTTGCGGGCTGGCAACCCGAAAGTGGCTGATATGGCCTTATTAGCAAATCAGTGACGAACCACGAGCCCTCCATCTTTTAGCCAACGGGAGCTGACACGCCTCAAAAACTGTAGACTGGGTAACTGTTGTTTTCCCTAACCTGGTATAGATAGCCACTTGCACCTCACCCGCCCTTAGGCATAAAGGTCTTAGCTGCTGGTACATTAGTATGCCCTGTTGTGTGCATTCTTTCAACTATTCGCCAGATATGTGGCTACGCAGAAATGTACGGATAATATCTTTGTAACTCAATGATACACCAGGAATATTGTTTGTATTTAATGGATGGCAGATTTTCTTTATATGATCTAAGTTTCAGTTTATTTCGAATGTTTTTGGAAAATTTGATTTATTGGTGTTAATAGGTGATCATTATCTGTGCTCTATCATCACTTAAGTCCTTTCTCCTATTAAGCAGGTAATAGATGATAAGACCCGACTGTCACAGTTTTGTGTGTATACAGTACACATGCGTGAAATCTTGTCAGGACTGCTCAGATAAGTTGTATTCAGCGTGAGTAGTAAACAACAACGACAGTACTTTATAAAATATGATACAGCTACACTGTGAGCAATGGCATGCAGAGGCACTAGCACATATTCCCATGTATGATATACCTGTCTGTACTAATGAATAGCACACGGTGTTGTTTATATAATACTCTGAAGATATAATGCTAGTCTGACCATGGGTCTGTATTTCTGATATCAGATTTCAAACATCTCTGTACGAATTGAGGATGACAGTCATGTTAAATGTAAAATACCAAGGAAGATATTTAAACAAAAAAAAAATGATGTACCATTTCAATTACTGACAGAGAACACATAGTACATAGGACCGTGCTCCTGTCAGAGCTCCATAGTGTCATAAATTACCCCAATATAAGTGTATCATAGCGAAATTTCAGGTATAAAGATTTCACTAATTGTTGGAGAGGCATATCAAGAAAGGTTTTGTAAGAGGGACGGTCCTTAGTAAGCATCAATTGGTTTGTAAGCCTACCAAGGATAGAACTACAAAAGAGACCGGTTTGGATGTACTCCAAATAGCAAATTTATAGCTTGACATTGGAAGTAGCCACCAGCGATATGGGTTCCAACCAAAATATTCCAAGGTCCAATCTTTCAAACCAATGGTGGGCATGTTTGAACCACAGGAAGGTGAGGCCCTTGTCAAGGGCTAACAGTTCCTCCACTGCCCTTCGATACGGCATCAGCTTCTCAGGGGCCCAAAGCATCAGCCAATGTAGGAGGGGCCTATGTCTAGCTATCTCATCCACTTTTTTCAGGTCAACATAAAAAAACAATGGTATGAGAGGGGTGCTAGTGGGTATAAGTAAGCGGTCAAACTTGTTTTCGCTTGTGGTGAGAGAATCAAGTTGGCGTATCCCCAAATTTCATGCCATAGAAGACAGCAGATGGGGCCTTTAGTTTGTATAGCTCAAGAGCCGGAACTAGGGCTCTCAAAGCTGTTCCCTGGAACCTCCTATAGATTACTGATGCTTGATATTGTATTACAGCTCTTCTCTTCTCAATATTTGGACACCATGACAGTCTGTTATCAAGCATTATGCCCAGATACTCATATACTCATATATGGAGATATGTCCTCGTTTTTAGTTTGCCAGGGACAGATTTGACTTAAATGTCTTATGTAGGCTGACTGTCACAAATTTAGTTTTTGAGATATTAATTTTAAAACCCTTGGATGACTAGGAAGCATTCAAATTTAGCAAAAGTAGTTGAAGGCCCAAAAAGTCTGGGAGATTAAAAGGCTGCTCTCAGCAAATAAAAGTGTGGGCACCCTGACCCCATCTGGTTTAGGTGTCTATATTCTCTTGTAAGAAAGTCCCATCTATGCTGTTGATGTATATGGAAACGAGGGTGGGAGCCATGACACACCCTTGCCTCAGTCTCCTGCTAATCAGGATTCTATCAGTCAGTTTCCCTCCAGGTCCCCAGCGGACTAGGGCAAAATTGCTCTGGTGGAAGCAAGTTATCTGTGCAAGAAGGACATGCAGGACCCAAAGATTCTTTAAAAATGCCCAGAAATGTCCCCTGGGGATCCAGTCAAAGACAGCTCTGAGTTTGACGAATACAATGTAAATATGTCCCTCTCTGAACCTAGTGTATTTCCAGAGAATAATCAGCAGCCTTAGGACTTGATCAGTAGTGCTCACTTTTGGTCTAATCCCTGCTTGGTATGGGGTCAGGATTTCTGCACTCTCAATTGAATTCTTAATTTTATGTACCAGTTGTTTAGCATACACTTACTGTAGGGCATCTAGGAGGCTAATTGGATTATACTTTTCTGCGCTTCCCCAATCCCCCTTTTTAAAAAATGGGGATAATTTTCACCCCTTTCTGTGAATTGGGAATTGGGTATCCTACAGCTATAGAATTAGTCAAATAGCTGTCATAGGGGACCCATATACACAGATTGTGGTGAAAATAGTGTCCTCGAGTGGAAAATAAGGCTCTATTGGAATGTAGCTAGAATTTGTAAGATATTGTACATGGGAGTCTATAGGGGGCTGTTTATATAAGCGGTAAAATTTGTCCACTCAAGCCCCAGGATTCTGTTGGCAATCTACCTCTGAGGTTGATGTCCTGCTCCCAGTGGTAATTATATTCCAAAACAAAGACTTGTCCCCCATTTTAGCAGCCATTACCAAATACCCCCACCACACTTACTCCCATGTTATCCGTATGGATCTAATTGTTTTCTTGAGTAATCCCCTTAAAGCACATACATCTTGCAAAAGATGATTTTTTAATGCAGCTATGAGTGATTTTTGGCATCACAGCAAGCCTTATGTATGTTGTTACAACGCAAGCCTTTACAACGTAGTGTATACATTGCAACATCCATTACAACGCATGGTTTTACCACGCATGCCATCACAACGCATTTTTAGAAACTACATTTATAACACGTTCCATTACAACGCATACCACTACAACACATACCATTACAACGCATATTACTTTTAGGGCAACAGTAGGGTAAGTGTTGAATAGTCTAGGGGTAACATTTACTATTCCCACTCCAGTGAGTGCAACCGTAGGGTACTTGTTGGATAGTGTAGGGGTAAAAATTACTATTCCCACTACAGTGAGTGCAATAGTAGGATAAGTGTTGGATAGTGTAGGGGTAAAAATTAATATTCCCACTCCAGTGAGTGCAACAGTAGGGTAAGTGTTGGATAGTGTAGGGTTAAAAATTACTAATCCCGAGCGAGCCATCATGGCGGACGTCTGCTAAGCGAGCTCCATCCAGCCCGCCAATTATCCTTGCTCTCCTGACCCATCAGCAATTCCAGCGACGATTCAGCAGCTCTGTGAATCCTGGAGGACATTTGGTGCAATTTCCAGGCATCTAGGACAATTGTTGGCTGGGCTTGTGGGACCCGTGTGGAGTGCGGCCTAGCAGAGAGCGGAGGAGCTGGGGCATTGTGCCCAGGGAGGTGATCCTGTTCAGCTGGTGGCGTTGGTGGGCTGCCGGGGGTGCCCCGGCGGTGCTGAGAGGCGGAGGTGGCGGCCGGGAGTGTCCCTGCAGCTTGGTGACCCTGCGGAGCAGCCCCTGCTGGGAGCGGAGGGGGAGACGCAGCGGCAATCATAAGATTGCGCAGGTGAGGAGCGGTTGGGAGCGGCTAGAGTGCTTCAGGGGGCCTTAAGGAAGGACCATATATGGCACCCATGATTAGTTCAAAGCTTGCTATTCATTACTGGGAAGTTAGGAAGGGTGACTCCCTTTCGGCTTGGTGCTAGGGAGTGTAGGCACGGAGCCTTCAGGAATGTGCAATCGTACCCTAAACCCAGATGCAACCTTGAGTCCCAGGAGAAGGGAAAGACAGTCTACTTTCAGCTGCTCTCGGTAACTCAAATAATGGGATCCTGTCTGCTGAGCAGAAAGAACACGTGACTACAGCTCAGAATAGGACATGGCCAACAAAATGGTGTCTACATGGTTTTCGGCCTAGTTCACTAAACAAAGGGAAAACGCTAAAATGTTCCTACTTAACTGAAAGGAAATACACAAGTAAATGCCCATATATATAATATATGAAAGGATATATAGGTACATCATGCTAACAAATATATAACTATGTCTAAGGCTGCAGACAGGGGGAAGAACCGGATTTTCATCCCTCAGAACCGCCCTTTTAGCATTATGTAACTAACTAAAGGATTCAGTCTTTGAATATTCTCTCTATCAGTTCCATTGAAACTAACAAGTTGACATTCCATTGCCTGTAGAGGGGTGAGATCACCGCTACCTTGCACAAAACCATTATTCATTTAATTAATCAGTTCACTGAAAGCCAAGGAGATTTCATGAGAAAAATACAAACTGAGGCCTAAGGCCCACGTCAACTTATACTGTTGAAATAATATTGTTCTGCTTGATTCTATTGCAGATATCCAGATACATATTTAAATAATGACATTTCACATTATATATGTCTGATTGATTCAACTGAATACACACGTTATTACATAAAAACACTGACTTGCTCATGGGAAACATTCTACTAATGGAAAGACCTGGAGTACTCAGTGATGTTGAACCATTGGAAACCCTACAATTCATTTTCTTATCTAGCCAGAAACATTCATGCTTCCCTCATTACATTCAGGCAAGCACTTAGATGCATGATACCTTTTTCTCCGTCCTCTCTCAGGATGTAACTCTAATGCAGTGCACTGTACTCCAGGACATCCTCATAACCTCATTCACTTCACTTAGAGTGTAATAAATATATATATATATATATCACCATAATTAGGTCCCTCAACCAACACACATATAACTGGAATAGGGACCAAACCAGATCATCTTTTGCTAGTCAGAATAGGAAGCAACCCATGGGTCCTACAGCTAGTAGATACTTTCATCACTCCATCTGTGTCAGTCCTTGTGTGGAATCAAACGGGTCATAGATATACTCAGGTGAAACAGTGGCGTTCCTTATCAATGCTCTCAGGTAAAAATGGGGAAACTCTCCACCAGAGTACGCACTTGATGCTATTCTACAAAACAGAACACTACTTTAAAACAATCCCAGCAGAACAGTAAGACCAGTCACACCAATTCACTTCTGGTGAACCATTTTGGGATGCTAGGGGCAGAGCCACTTCCTCTTCCATAGCAATTTAGTCAAATGGGAACATATCTAACATCCACTTTATATAATTGCACTGGAATTGCTTGTGCAACTATGCCCAAAGTCCCTTCTAAGCCTCTTTGGTAGGCTTCTATCGTTCATCAAATCTGCTTCCATTTTCTTCTTCCGTGTTGGGCCTCTCGATCCAGGCCTTTCCATGAAAATAGTGCTTCTTAGTATCTGTTGGAGTGCCCTCCTGGCAAACACTCACAGCTCACTCGAAAGTCTCAATGTCTCAAGGCAGTGCACCAATGTCTCTCCTCTGCAGCAGTCACTACAGATATCGTGCTCTTCGTTGGTCATGGGCGCAGATCATATCATGCAGACCCAAGTACTGTTTAATCAGGGAAAGAGCAACAGACTTTCACGTTCAACAACACTCTCAGGCTCCAACACTTATTCAGTGTCAGAGGGCGCTCGGGCTGCTCTTTCATTCTATTTTTCCTTTCAACATAGGTACCACAAATGTAATACCTTTTGCCAATCTTGGGATACAAAAGGGGATGATGGACGGAGCGTTTGAGTAAATCAAACACTCACCCCCGAACTGCCAAGCCATGTCTTTCCTGGACCGGAAACAAGCATCCTGGGTCCGGTTTCGGATTCATAATCCTCATCAGCCAGGCTATCTTGAATCCAGTGGCCAAGTGAGCAAGGGACTCACATCTGAGCATACCCTGCCAACTTAGGGCGAACAAAGCGATACAAAAGGGGATGATGGACGGAGCGTTTGAGTAAATCAAACACTCACCCCCAGTCAACTGATCTGGGTTTAATCCATCACCATTCTTTAGCCTACTCAGCCACCCCAGTTCAGACATGGCCATATGCAAATCAGTCTGACCCTGTGCCTCATGGGAACAGTCCAGCCTGAACTGCCAAGCCATTTCTTTCCTTGACCGGAAACAAGCATCCTGGGACCGGTTTGGGATTCATAATCCTCATCAGCCAGGCTATCTTGAATCCAGTGTCCAATTGAGCAAGGGACTCACATCTGAGCATACCCTGCCAACTTAGGGCGAACAAAGCGATACAAAAGGGGATGATGGACGGAGCGTTTGAATAAATCAAACACTCACTCCCAGTCAACTGATCTGGGTTTAATCCATCACCATTCTTTAGCTCACTCAGCCACCCCAGTTCAGACATGGCCATATGCAAATCAGTCTGACCCTGTGTCTCATGGGAACAGTCCAGCCTGAACTGCCAAGCCATGTCTTTCCTGGACCGGAAACAAGCATCCTGGGACCGGTTTCGGATTCATAATCCTCATCAGCCAGGCTATCTTGAATCTAGTGGCCAAGTGAGCAAGGGACTCACGTCTGAGCATACCCTGCCAACTTAGGGCGAACAAAGCGATACAAATGGGGATGATGGACGGAGCGTTTGAGTAAATCAAACACTCACCCCCAGTCAACTGATCTGGGATTATTCCATCACCATTCTTTAGCTCACTCAGCCACCCCAGTTCAGACATGGCCATATGCAAATCAGTCTGACCCTGTGCCTCATGGGAACAGTCCAGCCCGAACTGCCAAGCCATGTCTTTCCTGGACCGGAAACAAGCATCCTGGGACCGGTTTCGGATTCATAATCCTCATCAGCCAGGCTATCTTGAATCCAGTGGCCAAGTGAGCAAGGGACTCACGTCTGAGCATACCCTGCCAACTTAGGGCGAACAAAGCGATACTAAAGGGGATGATGGACGGAGCGTTTGAGTAAATCAAACACTCACCCCCAGTCAACTGATCTGGGTTTAATCCATCACCATTCTTTAGCTCACTCAGCCACCCCAGTTCAGACATGGCCATATGCAAATCAGTCTCACCCTGTGCCTCATGGGAACAGTCCAGCCTGAACTGCCAAGCCATGTCTTTCCTGGACCGGAAACAAGCATCCTGGTTTAATCCATCACCATTCTTTAGCTCACTCAGCCACCCCAGTTCAGACATGGCCATATGTAAATCAGTCTGACCCCGTGCCTCATGGGAACAGTCTAGCCCGAACTGCCAAGCCATGTCTTTCCTGGACCGGAAACAAGCATCCTGGGACCGGTTTCGGATTCATAATCCTCATCAGCCAGGCTATCTTGAATCCAGGAGCCTTTTGAGCAAGGGACTCACGTCTGAGCATACCCTGCCAAATTAGGGCGAACAAAGCGATACAAAAAGGGATGATGGACACCACTGGAGTCAAGCTATCCTGGCTGAAGATGGCTGATAGCCAGAAACCTGTCCTAGGATGCTTGATTCCGGTCCAGTAAAGACATGGCTTGGCAGTTTGTGCTGGACTGTTCCCATGAGGCACAGGGTCAAGGCTGATTTGCATATGGGCATGTCTGAACTGGGGTGGTGTGGAGTGCAAAAAAACGATGGATTTAGACCCAGATCTCTGTACTGAGATGAATGTATGACATTGTTCTGCATTCTGTTCATCAATTGTTGTTTTTGCATTTGTCACCCGAGTGGGATGGGTATGCTCAGACGTGAGTCCCATGCTCTCCACACCACTGGAGTCAAGCTATCCTGGCTGAAGACGGCTGATAGCCAGAAACCGGTCCTAGGATGCTTGATTCCGGTCCAGTAAAGACATAGCTTGGCAGTTTGTGCTGGACTGTTCCCATGAGGCACATGGTCAAGGCTGATTTGCATATGGCCATGTCTTAACGGGGGTGGTGTGGAGTGCAAAAAAACAATGGATTTAGGTCCAGATCTCTGTACTGGGATGAATGTATGACATTGTTCTGCATTCTGTCCATCAATTGTTGTTTTTGCATTTGTCACCCCGAGTGGGATGGGTATGCTCAGACGTGAGTCCCATGCTCTCCACACCACTGGAGTCAAGCTATCCTGGCTGAAGACGGCTGATAGCCAGAAACCGGTCCTAGGATGCTTGATTCCGGTCCAGTAAAGACATGGCTTGGCAGTTCATGCTGGACTGTTCCAATGAGGCACAGGGTCAAGGCTGATTTGCATATGGCCATGTCTGAACTGGGGTGGTGTGGAGTGCAAAAAAAGGATGGATTTAGGCCCAGATCTCTGTACTGGGGTGAATGTATGACATTGTTCTGCATTCTGTCCATCAACTGTTGTTTTTGCATTTTTCAGCCCGAGTGGGATGGGTATGCTCAGACATGAGTCCCATGCTCTCCACACCACTGGAGTCAAGCTATCCTGGCCGAAGTCGACTGTTAGGCAGAAACCGGTCCTAGGATGCTTGATTCCGGTCCATTAAAGACATGGCTTGGCAGTTCGTGCTGGACTGTTCCCATGAGGCACAGGGTCAAGGCTGATTTGCATATGGCCATGTCTGAACTGGGGTGGTGTGGAGTGCAAAAAAATGATGGATTTAGGCCCAGATCTCTGTACTGGGGTGAATGTATGACATTGTTCTGCATTCTGTCCATCAACTGTTGTTTTTGCATTTGTCACCCGGAGTGGGATGGGTATGCTCAGACGTGAGTCCCATGCTCTCCACACCACTGGAGTCAAGCTATCCTGGCTGAAGACGGCTGATAGCCAGAAACCGGTCCTAGGATGCTTGATTCCGGTCAGTAAAGACATGGCTTGGCAGTTCATGCTGGACTGTTCCCATGAGGCACAGGGTCAAGGCTAATTTGCATATGGCCATGTCTGAACTGGGGTGGTGTGGAGTGCAAAAAAAACGATGGATTTAAGCACAGATCTCTGTACTGGGGGGAATGTATGACATTGTTCTGCATTCTGTCCATCAACTGTTGTTTTTGCTTTTGCCAATCTTGGATCCTCCGCTGCACTGCCCTTCTGTTGGAACAAAGGAAAGGAAGGGGGTGGCCAAAACTTAGGCCAAGGGGGCCAAGGGACCGCGTGCTGTCAGAGGTTACCAGCACATGACAGATAGAAAACTGAAGCCTCAAACCAGCCCTGCCGTCAACAACAGGGATCCTTCTCTTTAGCTCTTTCGCACTGAAACTCTTGTTCTGTGGCAAACAGGGAACCAGCTCCTACTTCTTCTCTGATGTCCAACGCCGTCTGATGAAGCAACCACAATGCTTTGGAGATGCCATTGATGACGTGCTGGCGATCGCTGTCCATCCTTGCTACTTTCTGGGTGCTGGGACTGTAGGTCCTAGACATCGGCCCTTCATCTGTAGCTGTCACTGATGGAAATTTAGGACTCATCTTAATCATCGTTCTGCAGGTTATTATAACTCTTCCTTTTTACTCTGGAAGATCCAGCAGAACCTAGTGATGTAGGAAATGTGACACTGTTGTTTGTTTCCTTCAAATTAGCGCAAAAACAATTCATTGTATTTAACAATGGGACTGCAAGCAGGTGGTCTGCAATCTTCCTGACGCCATGGGACAACTCTGGTCTAGAATGCACTGTCACTCTCATAGGATACAAAGGCAAAGGCAGTGATTCTAGTCTCTTCAATTGGGTACTCTTCATTATCCCCACTAACTTCAATGTGAGAGCATTATCCTCTGCCATCTAAGGGTAGACAGCTACATGGGAATTCTATCTGAATGTGTGTCCTCACACATAGTGGCATTGTCTAATGGGGTAAACATCTTTTGAATTATTACATCTGTGTGTTCCTACCTTCCTTATCTAGAACACCTCAAAAGCGAAAACGCATGATGCAAATTATCAGGGGCATGCAGATACCTCCCTTTAATAATGAGGCATCAAGTGCACTATACAACACACAGGCTAATGATTAAAATGTGGAAACAAAAGACAAGAACTAGAGAGTCCTGGCATTTCCACGATTAGAACACATCTGATCCCACCGAAAATCAAAACAGCGGGGACAAAAGGGTAAAAACCAATCTAAAATAGGCATTGAAAATATATCATGTACAAAAAATAAACGTAAGGTATCCCCTATTGCGATGGAAAACTTGTCTTACTATGGTATTGAGTCAGTTAACCAGTCCATAACTATCCTGACAGTCAGACTGGAAAACATCGAAGTGGGCCTAAAGAAAATTCTTGAAAACCAGTCTGGTCATACAAAAGGTAATTATACATAATATGGGGGTCCCTAGTACGTCATTGCAATCTGGGAGTGTGCACTTGAACAATACACCAACAATAATAAAAGGGCTGACTGGTGAAAGCAATACTGAAAAGGGAAATGGGACTAGGACACAGCTAAAATCCCCGATAACTAGGCACAATGCAACATCGATCAGGGGAGAGGCGGCAAAAGAGTAATCTATAGGAAGAACAAGAATTTTTTTGGGTGATAGTCAGGCATGTGACACAACACCAAGATTACGGGCGAAACACAAAAACCAAAGTAGTACACAGATTTTAACTCTATCGCTGTCCGCTACACCCTATACTGTAATCTCAACTAAGGTTCCAGTTCCTTCCCCGGGGAAAATGAAACTTGGTTCCCTTTGAGGAACAAAACCATACGCTGCCTATGACGCAGAACAGGATTAACTAGTGCAATATCATAAGAAAAGTTAGGTCACCTTTAGCAAGAGCCACGGATTTATAATTCATCCTTAGGGTCCAATCAAGGAAAATCAATCTAGGCTGCTCATTCCTTAAAGGAAGGGGCAGTAACGTGACTAACTGCAGGTGACACACATTTAGTCCTGTATAACTCTTTTATTTTTCTTCAATACCATTATAGCCAAATAGGCATAAACTGGTGAAGTGTTGTCTGTCATGTTCACAGCATGAAATATCATATCTGTGAAATTTAGTAACCAGAACAAGTCCAACCAACTGTTGCATAGCGATGGGCATCGTCATGACCATCCACTCACAACACAGGGGAGCTTGTAATAGTATCAAAAGTAGAATTGTCAAAACAACGCAAAAACAAAAACATGCATAAAATAAAAACACACATGCCAAGCCATCAGGTATACTTGCTGTATACCAAGCACAGAAAGCATAAACAAATTACATTAGCATATGCAAATGAGCGGTGACGCACAACACTGTGTTATGGACTTTTATGCACAGTGAACATGCAAACCAAAAACCAATATTCTGGCCTGCTTAATTTGTCAGGCTTAAAATTAATATTCAATATCCTTACTTTCCTCACCCCCCTCACCCAAAGTGGTGATCGCCTTCAATACAACTTACTGTGTCGCTTCTGACACACAGGACCAGCAGGAACATTAACAATCCATGAATGATCTGTGGGCAGAAGCAAAAATACACAATACACAAAAGAGTGACACTTCGCATAACACATAAAAATAACAACTTTCATTTTTAATCAGGAGACAAACATAATACACATTAACAAAACACAAAATAGAAAATATATACTTAACTGTAACCATCTTGTCAAGTTTGCAATGACTAAAACATGTAAGCATGTTAAGCCACCTTAATTTTGACTGTCTAAAAGTAAAACTCTTTCACAGACACTTTGTGTTTCCGCGCCACAATTTTCCTGTCCAAAATAAATCTGAATTTGCTAATCATTTTTAACTAGGCATGTAGCCCACAAAATTCTAGGAAAGAACGTCATCTTATTTCTTGCCTAAGACTAGTACAACACATTTCTTTTTTATTAATGAAGGCAACTACGTGGACATTATTTTTCAAAAGCAAAACTACGAATTTATCATTTTCTTCACAGCATGTAGCATGGTATTGGGATTTTCTGAGAAAAACCCTTTATCATACATTTTTCCTTTGGGAAGGTGAGGATGAAAAAACGCAATGAAGTGCTTTAACTTATTTATGCTCTTATGGAGAAACTAGAAACCCCCTTTGAGGCCCTGTTTAGCAAGGCCGTTCAGGAATGCACTTCTCGGAGACAAGAACCTAATTTATGAAGCAGCAGATGTTGACATAAAAGTCTCGCGCAGTCTTCCATTGCTTTCAGAAAAGCTAAAAATAGCACCTTAGCGCCGAACTTTCTGGGCTGTGAGCCAGCCACTGCAGCATTCCTGATCCCCACCACTTTCCAAGGTTCCTACAATATGCAAGCATTACACATCTTCGTGTCAGGGAAGCTTTTCAAGCAGTGATTTTCAACTCTTGTTTTACTTGCTCCCATTCCTAGCCCCCACCTTACAAACTCCAAGGTCAAACTCTGCCTTCAGTTTCTGCATTGCTTCTGCGCTCTTTAGCCCCACCCTCTCCTTACTCTGAAAATGTCAAAGACAAAAAGCCTTCCTACTTCTTTCTAACCTGCAAAAATTAACCCTATTTAAAAAAAAAAATTGTTTTACTTTTAGGGGCCACAAGTTATTTCTATTCTTAAATTATTAAAACACTTACTGTGAATAATTCACAGAACATAATAACATAACATACCAGCATAGAACAAATGTTTGTTACTATCCCACGCAATGGTACTCTTTTTATCAACCTCAAATGGATGAAAGTCTCAGTAGGTCCAACTAGAATTAGAACCTACAACCATGATGTTAAACACAAACCTCTATACCAGGCACAGTGGCTCACTGAACCACCAAAAAGACAACCTACAAAATCCAAATGCACACATTTTCTCTTAAACTGAACTTTTGATCTGCCCATATTTACTTTTCACTAGTACTTTTGTACATCATAGGTATCATCAAATCACAGGGGGTGCTCCTTTTTTAACTACACCCCTTTTCAATTATCTTTTGCAACACATTGATGTCAATGAGGCCAAATTAAACTCATTCCTTGCACTTCTCCCATATTCTCACACATTCACAGCCACAATGCTTTAAACAAAAGGGGTGTGATACCATGCTTTACATACATATCACGACTCTCTGCCAAACGCATATCATTAGGGCGGGAACAATATCCAAAACAGCTCAATTTACTAACACACAACATAATGATTGCTGTCACATATTCCTCATTCAATCATAACAACCAACTTTCAAACATGGCCATATTCAAACATTCACAACACATTCAGCCTTACTGCTGATTCAAGCATACATAGAACAAGAATAGATATACATACAACATTTTCAAAATGACGTGTCTTTTTCCAGAACCAAACAGCCAAAGAGCGAGCCAGTCGACTCCCGTTCGTGGAGAACTCGTGGATTTCGACCACCAGACCAAACAGATACCAAAAACTGGCAGTCCCGAGACTACCAAGAGGCCATCAGACAGGGATTAACACAGACCAGCCTACAGACCATCCCGTGATCTCCCTGGTTCACCTTCAGGACTATTCTGACTAAGCCCGCTGCCTTAGCGCCGCTCCAGATGTGTCCAAAAGGCGACCCAGTTGCAACCACAGGCCTTTCCGAGTGCAGTCCAGCCAGGTGCACACCACACGTGTCACACTTAGGCGTCAGATTGAAACCTCTATTATTCACCAAACAAGTCTGTGGAGCAGCTGCCCGTGCAGCCTCAATGCCACCCCGTCAGACCTCCAAAATTCTCCGTGGTACACCGACCACCAAAACGAAATACAGTTAACTGTTTCCAAGATGCCGCTCAACAGCGTAATCCAAAAACACCAAAATCAATACACTCACCTGGTGCACACAGGTAGGATTGCATGTCCTCCACTGCCAACTCCTGAAGACCAACACGGTCAGATCCTGGGTTACGCCTTGTAGGACTCCGGGGAAGGGTCACTAGCAGCTGAGGCTCCCTGATCGCGAGATCGGACGGGCCCGATGTAGGTAGCCAAATACCGGTCGGTAACGGCCGAAATTCGGTAATTTCAGCCCTTACCGACCGGAATAGGAGTTTCGAGATGTATGTGGTAAAAAAGTGTCCGAATCGGTAAAAACCAGTCGGTAAAATACCGATTCGGTATTTCACGAATCGGAATATACCGAATTCATATTTACCGAGTCGGTAAATAAGAAATGGGTATTTTCCGAATCGGAATATACCGAATTCTTATTTACCGAATCGGTAAATCAGAAATGGTAAAAATGGCATATCGAGATGTAGAAAACCCCAAAAATACCGAATACCATGAAAATCGGTATTTAAGAGTCGGTATTTACCACGAATGAAAGCAGGTGGAAACCAGGTGCAGGATATAAAAGAAGGCCCCAAAATGCAACAGTGCAACCACAATGGCAGCTTTCTACATAATGACAAGGCGGCTACGGATACAGGCAGCAGGAGAGAGGGTCTGGCTAAGGGAGGAGCAGGTGTATAGGCAGAGGATCACCCTATTCCAACTGACTGAACCAGAGATCCTGCAAAGGTACAGGCTACACCCCAGAACCATCCTGGACTTGATCAGGGACCTCCACTCATATCTGGAACACCCAACCCCAAGAGCACACGCCATCCCACCCCATGTGCAGGTGCTTTGCTGCCTACACCTTCTTGCTTCTGGGAGCTACCAGCATGTGATTGCTGTGGTAGATGGGGTGTCCCAGAGCTGCCTGTCACGTTTCTTCAGGAAATTCCTTGACGCCATGATGCAGAGGATGGGACACTACGTTGAGTTCCCTGACACACCTGCTGAACTAGCAAAGACCAAAACCGATTTCTACCAACTTGCAAACTTCCCGCACATCATAGGCTGTATCGATGGCACGCACATCCCACTATGCCCACCTGCAGCAACAGAACACATTTATAGAAACCGGAAGTCTACGCATTCAAACAATGTGCAGGTGATCTGCAACGCTGCCAACATCATTACCGACATTGTTGCCAAATTTCCAGGGAGTACCCACGACTCCTACATCTTCCAGAATAGTGGGATATACACACGCCTTGTTGCTGGTGATTTCGGGGATGGATACCTACTAGGTAAATAACTGTGAGACACCCTGATAGTCAATGCAGAAGGATCAATCATGAGTATGTGACTAATCATTATTTCTTTTTCCACCCAGGTGACAGTGCATATGCCCTGCGTTCATTTGTCCTCACCCCCTACCTGAATCCATCCACCAGGAGTGAAAGGCGTTACAACGTGGCACACAGAACGACACACGTGGTGGAACGCACTTTTGGACTGCTTAAAAGCAGATTTTGCTGCCTCCACAAGAATGGAGGTGCACGGCAGTACACGCCAATGATCTGTTGCACAATTATTGCGACCTGCGCCATGCTGCACAATCTTGCCACCAAGGAGGGCACAGAGGTAGAAATCACATATCATGAGGACATAGATGATGGGACAGAACAAGCCGATCAGAATGCAGCAGGAGCAGCGCCAGCAACAGATGGCAGACTGAGACGTGCAGAAATCACAACCAGATATTTCTAATAGAGTGAGGAGACACAGGCATGTTTACTTCCTGTAGCACTCAGTTTAATATGCACTACTGCACTTCACATATACCAGACCACATGAATCAAACAACATCTGCATTTCACACTGGGTGGCCAAAGTTCACATCACTGTGACCTGTCCTGTGTTCAGGATTATTTGTTAATGCCTGCGCTTATGCAATATGGTGTGGGAGCTACGGGGCAGGGGGTCAACTTGCGCAGTGGTGCCAGGGTCTTCTGCATGGAGCCTGCTGCTCCGACGAACGTCCTGTACAGGCGTGCTGGATCCACTCCTGCTTGTGGACTCCTCTGTGTCCCCGACACACGTGTTACCAGCAGTGGCTGTCTGCTGTGTCAGCAGTACCTCCATAGCAGAGGTCACTCTCCCCACCCCCCTGGACAAGTCACTGCAGCAGTGCACAATGTCAGTCTGCATGTTCACTGACCGGCGGCATAGCAGGGTGGTTGCAGTTGCCAGCCGGTTGATGGCGTTATTCTGCTGCTTAAGTACGTGCCTATTCCTGCGCCTTTCTGTCTGGTCACTCTCCAGCATGTCACAGAGGGAACCCAGGCGCACACCCATTTCCCTCACCCCCTCTGCCATGGACTCCATTCCTTTTGCCATGGACTCCATTCCCAGGGCCATGGAGCATATCCCCCGATCAATGTTTGACATCCTGCTGTTCAGGATGCGCACCTGTCTGTGCACTGCCATGATCCCTTTGGCCTGCATGCGCTGGATCTTCACCATAGTGGTTTCCGAACCAGCAAAGAACCCCTGCATTTCCTGCCCTTCGTCTCGCTCACGTGCCCTACGACCACAGACACTTGCACGCACAGATCCTGATGACCCCTGTTGCCCTGCATTGCCAGCCAGTGGTGGAGTGCTGTGTGTGTGACCACCTCTTCTTCATCAGAGCTTTCTAGGATCCTGAGTGGTGGAACATCCTGCCTCCTTGGCCTCACATGCACAGAGGACCCTGAGGATGGTGTTGTGGCACCTGCAGGTGCTGCCGGAGTCTGTGTCCCAAACAGCAGGGGTGACAGTGGCTGTGCTGTGGTGTCTTCCTCCAATGCTGTGGGTGCCTGTGCTTTGGAAGTGTCCTCAGGGACAGTGCTGGGTCCTGATGTGTCTGAAGGCTTCTCCCTCGCAGCCATTGCTGGTGCACTCGCCTCCCCTCCCTGCGCTGCACTGCGCGATGACTCTCCTGTGGACAGACATGGACAATGATCACCTGTGTGTCTTCATTAAACACATTACTATCACACAATTTCCTACGCCTCAACTGCTTGTGTATGGGGAGTGTGGCATGGCATGCTGAATTCTGTGTTGGCTGCTCTGATGTATGTTCCGATGACTACGACTACCATGATGCATTGGTGGTGAGTACTGACATGTGTTCTGGATTGTGATTCAGTCACCTACATTGGGGAAGGGGCAAGGGAATGGGTGGTGATACATGTCCATGCATCTTACCTTTCTTTCTTGCAGCTCCGGCTGAGCTGTCAGCATCCCCAATCCCTTGTATGCATTCCGGCTCCATGGTAGATTCCACCAGCTGCTCCAGTTCAGTGAGGCTTGGTGCACGGCTCTTACCTCCACCTGTGGCCAGGGATTATTTCTTGTGGGTTGCAATCTTCTTTTTGGTGGTGATCCTCAGATCGTACCACCTTTTTTTGATCTCTTCAATTTCCTGATGTGTGACCCCTAGGGCATTTACTTTGCTCTGGATCGCCAGCCAGGTGTTACTTTTGACAGACTCTGCTACTTGCAGGGACTGTCTCCCAAAAAGCTGGCTGTAATGCTGCACTACCTCCTCCACCAGCACCTGGAGCTCAGTTGTGCTGAATTTTAGCTTTCTTTTTCTATCACCTCCATCCTCCTGGCCTTCCTGGGACTCCATGGTGATGCTCTGCTGGGCTCAGTGCAGCCTGCTCCTCTGTCTTCCCTCCAGCTCTCCAAACAGTTCTGTAGCTCTGCACCTGCATGGGTGTGGCCACCTCCAGGTAATGGGGTGTGGTACTTGCATCTGATTGGTTGATTTCTCAGTTGCTTTGTTGTGGGGTGTGGTGGGTGTCCCTGATTGGTTTCCGATTTGGTATTTACCGAGTGTGGATTCAGATTGTTACCGATTCGGTATTTTTTACCGATTTTTTTAGCTACATTCAGTTTTCCGATTCATAAATACCGATTCGGTATTTAAGAACCGGAAAAATGAATTTACCTACATCGGGCCCTAAGTCAGAATTTTCCGGTCAGTCCACCCACATGACCAGAGCTCCCCTTTTCTTTGTCCTTACTTCCTGATTACAGGAAGGATGACCCTATCACGGAGTCTCGCCAGAGTCGTCATCTGTTGTATTACAAAAATAATCTATGGATCTATACCTACCAATAGCGCCAATACCAATTACCAAATAACCAGTCAGTTGGCAGTGAAGAAGGTTCAACCATGTATTAAACAAAATACTCTATAGAGGAGCCTCTCTGTCCTCACCCATCCGGTGCGCAGAGAAAACTGCTGGCTTACAGTCAAAACCAGACAGATATACTTTCAGTTCAACACATGAAGTCACCGTGCATGGAAAAATACAAGTTGATTCAGGGGGCCTTAAGGAAGGACCATATATGGCACACATGATTAGTTCAAAGCTTGCTATTCATTACTGGGAAGTTAGGAAGGGTGACTCCCTTTCGTCTTGGTGCTTGGGGGTGTAGGCACTGAGCCTTCAGGAATGTGCTTATCGCACCCTAAAGCCAGATGCGACCTTGAGTCCCAAGAGAAGGGAAAGACAGTCTACTTTCAGCTGCTCTCGGTAACTCAAATAATGGGATCCTGTCTGCTGAGCAGAAAGAACACGTGACTACAGCTCAGAATAAGACATGGACAACAAAATGGCGTCTAAATGGTTGTCGGCCTAGTTCACTAAACAAAGGGAAAACGCTAAAATGCTCCTACTTAACTGAAAGGAAATACACAAGTAAATGCCCATATATATAATATATGAAAGGATATATAGGTACATCATGCTAACAAATATATACCAATGTCTAATGCTGTAGAAAGGGGGAAGAACCGGATTTTCATCACTCAGCTCTGAGGCTGCCATTGGGGATATCTGCGGCTGGCCCGGCGAGAATCTCCACATCTGCCTCTTGATGACCCGGCGGTGTGGCTGGCAGTAAGACTAAGGAGGGTGGTGCGGTGCCACCTGACTGGTGAGATATCTCCTCAGGGACTGGAGACTCGACAAAGGGTGAAGACGGCGCCGGGAGTGGATTGCGCTTATTCCTACATTGTTAGCTACTGCAGGGGATCAGCGGCATAATCGGCCTGCGTGGGGAGGAGATCGGGTCAGCTGCCGGACCATCCTCGGCCGCTTTTCTGTTCTTCTCTTCTCTTCCCCCCGGATACCTTCCCCCCCAGGGGTCACTTGCACTGGCGGCTAGTCGGGCCGTGCAGCCCTATGGGTTTGCCACCAGCAGTGCGGGCCAATCGAGTTCTCCCCCTGGGGAGCATTCTTATCGACTGTCGGTCGGGCCGGGGGGCCCTAGAGGTGCTGCCGGCGGCGGGACTTCACGGCCCCAGACGTGGGCCTTTAAGGAGGTTTGCTGGCCCTGGGTTCAGGGCACCTCCCCTCCAAAATCAGCTTGGGTCCTGGACTAATTGGATCATACCTGAGTTGCCGCCTGGGCGGGCTTCGTTTGTACTTGCGGGCAACCATTGAGGGCAGTCATGAAGAGGGACAAGGGCGGCGGGGGCACGACCAAACATGGGCCCATAGATAAATTCAGTGGCCCGGGGGCGGCGGCTCGTGCTGCTGGGGGCCAGCGGGGGGCCATGCCAGACAATGCGGCCCTGATGGCGGCGATCACCCAATCCAGGGACATGCTGGATACCAAAAATGGAGGGTTGCCTCGGACATCATGCTGCTGCATCCGGAACCTCCGGAACGCAGTATCCCGCATCACGGAGGTGGAGACCCGCATCTCAGGAGTAGAGGACGATGTAGCGACTCTGAAGCAAAAGGTGGCGAATATGGAGAACATTCAGAAAGGTCTGGCTTCTCCGGGTTGAAGATGCAGAAGGGCGGGCCCGGTGGAACAATCTGAGATTTGTTCAATATCCGGAGGGTTGCGAAAATGGTAACATGGAACGCTTCCTTACGAAATGGCTTGAGAGCTAGCTCCCTACAGAGGCCTTATCCCGGCGCTTCGTTGTGGAGCGGGCCCATAGAGCGCTGATCCAGAAGCCCCCGGTGGGGGCCCGTCCGCGGCCTGTGATAGCCAAACTTTTAAATTATCTTGACCGAGATATCATATTGAAACAAGCCAAAGAACCCCTGCTCTATGAGAATGCCCAAATCCTCATATTTCCGGACTACACACGGTTTGGTCTAGCAACAACGTCAATCATTTATGGCCCGAAAGCCCGTCTGCGAGATCTCAATACGCCCTCTTGTTTCCGGCTCACCTACGAGTGGTGTATCACTCCGGCACCCACTTCTTTGATACACCGGAGGAAGTCTTTAAATGGACAGATGAGACGATTTGAGTGCGGGTGCACACTCCGCCTGGGCGGCATTCAGACTCCTCCTCGAGTGGAGTCGCGCAGAGGGGACCCCGTGGGCAGCAGCGAAGGGGCGATAGACGATGCAGAACCCGGCGACACTCGAAGTCACGCGGGGCCTCCTCCCGAGGGGGCTCTGCTCCAGGCCAACAGACATTGGAACCTTGACCTATGTTATCCATGTGGTGCCGGTTTGCTCTTCTAACTGCTTAGGTGAATTCTCTGTATTAAATTGGTCAGGGGAGCCTTAACGTGGGCTGGACCCCTGCCTACTGGACGCTAGTTAGGGTTATGCCCGGAGACTATGGGCTGTAAGTTGGGGATCCATTGGACAGGGTGGCCCTCATCTCCCCGTTGGAGACTGCAAGTCCACCCTGCCGCGACAGATACTTCAGCATTTTTGAGGTATGGGGTGGGGGGTTTGTTGGGGGGGTTGTTTCAGAGTACGAGGTGCACTTCCACAATGGGTCCACTACACTACACGCACGCGCTCCCATGGCCCTACATCCGTGCCATGGCAATGCCCGTTCTCTAATGGCTGATCGCTCTGCAGGTGAGCGTGTGTCCCCGGGTACACTCCGCATTGTCAGTTGGAATGTTCGCGGGCCCTAGATAAAATCCAACACGGAGCTATTCTTTGCCAGGCCAAGAGGGCCAGAGCTGACATCCTCTTGCTGCAAAAAAAACCACCTAATGGGTACGAAGGCCCTTTGCCTGCAGCGATATGGGTACCAGCAGGTTTTGCATGCTGGATTTATGAGGGGATCGAGTGGGAAAGCAATACTGGTGCACCGCAGACTCCCATACGTACACTCCAAACAGTGGGCTGACACACAGGGGCGCTACTTTTTCATCCGAGGCATGATTGGGGAGGATCCCCAGATACTGTGTTGCGTCTATGCCCCCCCTTTACAGTGGTCACTGGTTGAGAAGCTGTTCACCCTATGGGCGGTTATGCCCGATGCAATAGCTGTGGTGGGCGAGGACTGGAAAGATGTCATGGATGTGGTCAAGGACAGTAACAGGGCTGGGGCAGCTCAGGCAGTGGCCAGCCCACGAAATTACATGATATGGCGGTGGGCCTAGATTGGGTGGACACATGGCGGCGTGTACATGGGGATAGACGGGAATACACCTATCTTTCAGCGTTCCATAAGTTCTTCTCCAGACTTGACTATATCTTTGTTCCCCGAGTAATAGCTGGCAGGGTGGTGACGGCCGAGATTCTCCCCCGCAGGCTCTCGGGTCACTCTCCGGTGTCATTTGAACTACAGATGGGCAGGGGGCGGCAGCCCTTCCGTTGGCGCCTCTTGGTATGGCACCTACAAAAGGAGGAATACGGGAAACACATGAGCGAGGCCATTGCAAACTACCTCATTGCCAATGAGGGGTCGTCTCCAGTGCCGGGACTCTGTGGGAGGCTTTGAAGACCACCTTGCGGGGGTGGACATAGCCTGGTGCGTGGCGGCCCATAAACAGCACAGGGTAGAGTTAGTACGGGCCGAGGCAGAGATAGAGACACTCGAGTGCCAAAGCCATGAAGCAGATGAGGGGCAGGCGGTGAGGTGGTTGCTCCTGGCACAACAGTCCTATGCAGCCCTTCTGATGGATGAAGCCCAACAGGCAAGGCTGGCAACGCGTAGCAGGATATGTCAATGGGGGGACAAGTCCGGCAAGATGCTACATCGGCTCTGTCAGGGCATCTTTCACGCTCAGACCCTCCTGGGTGTATTGGATGAGGCGGGAGTTCCGATTATGGATCCGGTTGTCATAGCGGAAAGTTTCGCTACATACTATGTGGAGCTCTATGCCCCTCCGGAGTGCCTACCGGAGTATATGGTGGACAAGTTCATAGCGGACCTGCCGCCCAAAGCGGTGTCGGATGGAGTGCGTGACCAGTTGGAGCTCCCTCTGACCGATGAGGAACACGGCACCGCACTGGGTGCGCTTTACGCCGGGAAGGCTCCTGGACCCAATGGGTTCCCAAGCGAATTCTTTAAACAATATCATCTGCAGTTGGCCCCTAACTATCGGGTGGCCTTGGAAGAGGCCAGGGAGCAGGGCAGACTAGCGGGTCTAGAGTCTCTCCCTGAATTTAGCCCCTTGGAGGCAAAAGTGTTTATGGGAGATCTAGAAACGAAGAAGATATCCTGGATTTATCAGTCCCTGGTCACTCATTGCTCCCCTACGTTACAGAGGCTCCGGGGGGGGTATGGGAAGATGATGTTGGCACACAAGAGGAGGAGGAGGATTGGTGAGAGGCGCCTCCGGGGGTGGCCACAGCGATGCGTCTCCGCCTCATCCAATTTAAATTCTTGCACAGGGCCTACTAAACCCGGGTTCGACTGTGGCGGTCAGGTCTCATTGCCTCCCTGGAGTGTCTCCGGTGTGGCCGGGAAGAGGAAACATTTCTCCACACTGTTTGGAGCTGCATGTACCTGGACCGATTCTGGAGAGGGGTCTTTGCTTGTTTGTCGGAGGTGTTGGGGTGGGGGCTCCCACGTACACCACATTTCCCCCTGCTACACGTCATGGAGGGAATAGGGGGCAATGTCTATAAAAGGCACCTTATGCAACTTGGCCTCACACTGGCAAAATGGGATATAGCTAAGGCTTGGAAGGCTCCAAGGGCCCCGTCAGTGGCAGCGTGGAAAAATGGCTTGGACTTCTGCATGGGGTTGGAACAGCATATTTTTGTTGCTAGGGGTTGCCCACGTAAATATTATAAAATATGGAAACGTTGTCGGAGTACCGTGGCCTGTGGCTGGAGCCTCCTGATGTGGCAGAAGACCTTCCAGGGATATAAATGTGGGGGTGTATGGGTCTGTTTTGGTGCGGGGAGGGTTCGGGGGGGCGTGTGTACATATGCTAAGATTTTTTCGTTCTTTAAAGGGTGATCGTGGACTGGACTCTGTGGATATTGTGCGACTCTGGGGGAGGGGGAGTTGGGGGGAGGTTTCTTTAAAATTCTTGCTTGATACACACATTCATGTATCTTACTTGCTCATCTAAAACGTTGATTGCTTCCATGCTGATGCAATGTTTGATATTGCAGTGGTCTCTGGAGTGCAGAGCCTTGCACCATATGTGCAATTTGACAATAAAATACGTTTAAAAAAAAAAAATACTATTCCCCATTACTTACCTTATAATTCGTTGTAATGGCATGCGTTGTAATGACATGCGTTTTAGTGACATGCATTGTAATGGCTGCCTTGTAATGGCATGCGATGTAAAGGATGTTGCATTGTAATGACTGGGTTGTAAAGGTAGTGCGTTGTAATGACTGCGTTGTAAAGGTTGTTTCCCGTTTGTGTACCATAAGTTGCTTTCAACCATGTGTGGCCTGGCTAATGCTTTCTTTGGAGGGAGTTTAGTCAAAATCAGTTTCAAGGATATTGCCAATTTGGTGTGGGTATCTGTAATAAATAAATGGGGAGGGCCCGGGGTATAATCTTCTGGAAAGGCCTCTACAAAGGCATTATATACATCTGTAAGGGTTCCTTGGTTGCTTAATACAAGGGGCCATTTGACAGACCTGCGGTTATTTACTAGCAAAGGTGGTATAGCTGGAATTGCTAAGGGAGAAAGAGTTTTAGGTCTATAGCAAACTAGTTTGTCGCAGAAGGTATAGTGGTCACTTTCCTTCCTATGATCTCTGTAAAAATCTTTCAGCATACCACACTTGGAGGCCTTAATTATGAAATAGGAGATTTTAGAGAATAGCTGGCTCTTCCTGTAAGTGAGGACTGCCTGCTTGTCTGATGGAAACCTGCCATTACAAGCTCTCAACCAATTTGACAGTGTGAATCGAAGGACTTGTAATGCAGCCAATGAGGTGGAGACTAGCTGGGTAGAGTTAAGGGATTGTATGCCCAGCTCTCATCTTCTTTTTCTAAGATTGTATTGTAGCCATAAATGGGTTAAAAATGAATATGTAAGTCTCCCTCTATAATAATCTGATCGTTGAGATCTGTTAAGCGAACAGACTGTGCAAAATAACTTAAGTGGGAGTGTCTGGGCCTGCAGTACACGTTATACAAAAACATGCAACTCCCCTCAGGAAAACGCATTTTTTGAGCCATAAGATCTGACGAGGCAATATCAAGAAGCACAATGCGTAACTTTAAGTCTGCTTTTATCCATATCAATAGTCCCCCAGAAGCCCTCCCATGAGCAGTGGGTAGAGTTTTAACACAGTATGGGACTTCACCCAGTTATTGAAGGGTCCTGTGGCCCATGTTTCTTGGAACATGCATATGTCGAAGCCTTCTACATAATCCATACAGTCAGGTTTTACCAAGATGGATCTAATATCTGCAATCTTCCAAGAAATAATATTAAATAGTCTGGTAGAAGTATTCATAGGGCCAATACGGGAAAATTCCATTCTCAAATTGGCTTTAGGGGAGGAGGTCGATGTCGGAGGGTCCAGAGCACTTCCTGGGTGACCAGGTGTCGAAGGTTGGCAGGGTACTCCAAACACTGAGTTGCCCTGGGAATAAATACCTGGCTGGAGGTTACACCCCACCCCCTTTGTTGTACTACAAGTTGGGGCCAATTGGGAAGAAAGGTCTGGTTGATCTCCTTTTTCCCTCATTTTTATGGCCGGTCCATCACCAGTGGGTGGCGTATTTTGCCACTGTCAATCTTGCATAGCCAGGGGAGTTAGGGGGTCATAGAAGCTGTGTGTTGGAATGGTAAAGTTCCTTTGACCAGGATTAACAACAGAACCATCAACACTGTATACAAACTTGTCAGTAGGTGGGTAAGACCGATTGAAGGCTGGGATTGTGTAAGCTCCCCTTCATGTTACTTGTGGGAGGGCGGTGGAACCAAGCCTTGCATCTTGTCTTCCAAAGAACCTAGGGTGGTAGAAATAGCCCGATGATACAAAAGAAAGGGGGTTAGGAAGGCCATCTGGGCAGACCCTACTGCCTGAATTAATTAGGCGAAGCGCCAGCTCAGTGTATCTATAGTTCAATACTCTACAATCTCCTTTCAATGATTTACAAGAGGGTTGTACCCATCTACTCTCCTCTCCATGATGATGTATTCGTATTCATAAATAGAGAAGGCAGTATTTCTAGCAAGCTTTATTTTTTAAGACCGTAAAGTTCTCCTCTCTTTTTTCTGGAGGCAGAAGCACACCTACTAATATGGCAACATACAGGCAACAAGCCAGTGGGAGAGATAAGGAGTCTTGCGATTGTACTGGCCAAGGGGAGGAGACAGACCTAGTAGCAGCCTAGGAGCTCAATGGATTTTTAGTGCTGGAAGGGAGATGGACTGGGTTTTCTCCTTTCCAAACTAATTGGCTTTGTACCTCTAGGAAGAAGTATCAATAGCCATCTTAGTGTTGTGGGGTAGGGTACTAGCATGGTTATTATTGTACTGAGAAATTGGACTTACTATTGAATCGGAAGAGGACAAAGGTCATGCAGCTATATTTGGAGGTTTTATCATGGGCACAGTGTTTCTCATCAATCTAACCTATCTCTGAAGAGCCGTTAGTCTGTCCAAAATGGGTGAAGTGGTGAGTATGTCCTTAAATTCAGTCGTAGCCCCCCTCCCGTGCACAATTTAGGTAATTAAGAGTCAAATGAGAGAAATTGGCATGAGCTGCAGATGGCTGGTTGCTAGAGGCAGGGTTTTTTCTGTTAGATTTACAGCCCTGATTTTTTTGTATTGGTGAGAGCAGGACCTATATTCCCTTTCTTTTGGCCGTGGGCTCACACATGATGATGCTTGTGGAGAGTTCAGTCACAACCAATGAGCCTGGGCCAGACTCCCTTTTCTCTGCACCTAGAACAAGGGGGTTAGACTCCTGGGGATAGAGGCTGTGAGTCCTGAATCGAGGGGGAAGGTTAGCAAGTCATAGCATACTATGTTGTGTTGTACCTGCACCTTGCTTTTCAAGATCAGTATATCTGCCTTAGGAATGACTTATAAATATTAAAATGAAAGGTTTGGGCTTTGCCATTGGTTTGAATGGCAAAGTTGAGTTAGCAGTTTAAAAACTGTTCTGCCGGCCTGCAATGGCGGACTAGGAGTCATGCTTTGCGTTGTCATGCATGTGGTGGAACAATACCTGCTACAGTCCACGAAGTACACTATAATTTATAGGCTCTAGGTACCCCTAGTGCCCTATACTAGGGTCCTATAAGTAAGTTAACTTAAGTCAACAGTCTGTAAGCCGATTGCACATATACCTTTTAAGGGTCTGAGTGCTGGCACTGAGGCCTAATTGTCAGGACTCAGTGTGCTTTTAGAGCAGAGGTCTTCAAACTGTGGGGCGCGCCCCCCTGGGGGGGCATGGATGTGCTGCCAGGGGGGCGCCAAATGGTCTGCAATCACATGCAAATGAAGATAGCCTTTAAACGCAAAAGACGCCGGTCTAAGCAGGCTTCATTTACATGCAGCAATTAAACGCCAAAAAAAAGTGAAAGGATGTATTAGTTAGTGGCACTGGGGAGGCCAGCGAGTGTGATGTTAGGGTCAAAGACCAGGCTAAAAATAAGGGAAAAATTGCATTCTATTGTTTTCTGTTCACCTTGGAATAACTACATATAGAAACGCACATTAAACTACGAAAGTGTTTAAGCAACTCGGAAAGGTGCGGTGGGTGATATAAACAAAGAGTTTCCCTCCAAACTGCCAGTGGTCATTGACATTTATCACATAGAAATGTACTTAAGAACTACTTTTTGGGAGGCACAACAAACAAGGGATTTTTCTTTTTTAGTGAAAAATAAACTTTGCACAACTACAACCTCACAGAACATACTGCTGCATTTTTGTATTTCGGAGCTGGTGAGAATAAAGTGCTCGTAATGTTTTTGATTTTGTTTTCAAGTGTGGAGATTACATGCAGGAGAGTGGTACATGGATGGCATTCATCACCTAACATTCTCGTTGGGGCATTTACAGACATGATGGTGACTTGTCCTGCACTCAATTACTGCACCACAGTGACGATTGGAAAAGGACTTTGAAGTTTTGTAGATAGAGGCATCTAATCTGTTCTTGCTTGGTGCTGCATATTTAGGGGCAGATTTAAAATAACTGGCGCATCCCTGCATATCAGCAGGGATGCGCCAGTTATTGTGCGTCACGGCAGACACCTCCTGCGCCACCATGGATGTGCCGCATTTACCATGGGGCAAGAAGAGACAGATGCATGACGCATCTGCTGCCCGAAAGGCGGCGCATTGCTGGAGTTGCGTTGCAAGCGCGACGCAGCTCCAGCAAGGCTCGGGGTGCCTCTATGCCTAACATGCTGCGTCAATCCTTACGCCTGCTTCAAGCAGGTGCAGGGTTTTGACGCAACATGGCCTTAAAAGTGACTGAGTGAAATCTTGTAGATTTCACTCAGCCACTTTTAGGAGGCGTTCCTGCTCCGGAATGCCCCCCGCTTCGGAACGCCCACATGTGGTGCAGGGCTTTACAACGTGACGCATCTCCCAGATGCGTCACGTTATAAATACCCGGCAGCATGGCGCTGGCTTTGCGCCGCCGCTGCATCACAAAAGGGACGCAGAGGCGGCACAAATGTGGCATCCAGGACTTGTAAATCGGCCCCTATGTGTGGATTACGAGCTACAGAAAAGAGCACCTGAAATGGTCTCATGATCCCTGCCCCCTGTGATCATTCCTCCCACTCCCCAAATCCTTGCCATATAGTTTTGGAGGGGGGCCCAACTTCAAAACATTTTGGCAAGGAGGGGCTCAGACCAAAATAGTTTGAAGACCTCTGTTTTAGAGTCTGAAAACTAGCAGCATCAGTCCAAACTTTTAAGGGTGAATAAGCAGAAAAGGTCTTTCCTTACAGTTGTGAATATAGGAAGACCTGTAAAAATGTATCAGAAAGAAAGAAACTATCACTCTCTGTGACAGCAGTCTTAATCCTTTTCTATAGTGAGACCTACTTTGAATCACTGAGTACATTCCTGGGCCACTGCCCAACATAAGGATCCTGAAAGGGCACAACTTAAACGCCATGAATCAAGTACCCCCAGTTGTGCTCCAGTGAGCATTACAACATTGTTACAATAAAGAGCTGTATCACAAAAGAGGAGATGAGAGCAAAAAGGAAAAGTAAAGGAGCATAGAAATGAAAGTAAAAGAAATGGAAAGAATGAAGAAAGTAGAAAAAAGAAAAAAGAAAGAAGTAGAAAAAAAGAAAGAAAGGAAAAAAGAAAAAAGAAAGAACAAGGTAAAGAAATAAAAAAAAAAGAAGTAAAAAAGAATGAAAAGGTGAATAAAAGGAAAGGAAGAAGAAAGAAGTTGGAAAGGAAAGATGTAAAGCAAGAGAATGCTGCAGAAAAAGAGAAAAAAGGAAGAAGAAAAGTCATTAGAAATAAGCAAAATGGGGAGAATGAAAGCCAAAGAAGCAACATATAATACAAAGCATAATAAGTAAAGTAAGAAGGAATGAGCTAGAAAAATAAAAATAAAAAAAAGAGCTAGAAAGAAACAGAAATAAAGAATAAAGAGAAATGTAGAGGAAAAATGGAGACGAAAGAAAAAAGTAGAGAGAAAAACAACAGCAAGAAAAGGAAGGAAACTAAGAAAAAGAAAGGTAAGAAGGAAAAAACAGAAGAACAACAAACATAGTAAGAAATAGAGAAAGAGTGAATAAGGAGGGAAAGCAAGAAAGAGTTGAGAAAAAGTGAATCAAGAAAAAAGCCTAGAAATCAAAGCAAAGGGGTTAAAGAAAGAAAAGAGAAAATAAATAAGTATAAAAAGAAAGAAATATAAAGAACATTTGCTGAAGAGGGTACTCTGTACTGTGAGCTTCCTAGACCAACCAGAATGGGGTGCAAATTGTTTCAAAGTGCTGCCTTTGGAAAAGGGTGTATTGCTCTGGACTAGTTAATGTTATGGACAGCCAAGCTGTAACAAAATTATTTTTGAACTAGACTCCTACACCCTGGATAGAGCCCACAGCCAGGGATCAGTCAGAATTCACTCAATCATCTTCCATGAATAGAAGTAGTTCAAAAACCTATAACGATATTTCCGTTATGTGGGGAGAAACCTCTTATTCCTCCATATGAAGCAGTCTGGATCACTAAATATCCAGGCATTCAAATTCCAAAGATGCCGTCATCTGGCCAATTTTAAAATCCATTGAGTTAATTTTGGATAAATGATTTCCAAAGTCTCCAGAACAATTCCGAGTTGGCCATGTACATCGAATCGGCACATGGAAACCAGACATGGTGAAAAGGCTTTGGGTGGAACCAAAGTGGTCAGACACTAACAGCTAATTAATAGAGTTGTGGGCTTGGTAACATTGTAATCTATAAGACTAAGAGGCATAACTTAAGGTAGCAATTTAGAGATTGATGTAGCATGTAAACAGAAATAAATTGTAGGTCTGCCGTCCCAAAAAACTTATGGTTCTCTTGCCTCATTCAGAGGTAGGAGAAATGTAAGAGTTCCACTGGTGAATCCATAGTTTGCTCTGTCAATGTAAACACGTGATCTAGTGGCCCCTCTGCCATTGGACTGCTTGAAAATACTCGCATTTGCTTTTCCCTACTTATGGTAACAGTCACAAAATGTGTGTTTCTGCACCACCAAGTAAAGCATGGTGGTCTCTGCCAGTGAAATCGAACAATTGTCCTGATGTGCATACAGTAAACTCACCTGAGTGTCAGGCTAAAGCCATTTTTTGTTTTTCAAAAATAAACTCCTGCTTTGAAATTTAGGGGCTGATTACGATGGCGCATCGTATTGTTGTGTAGAATTCAGGACCCTAGTGTAATTTTCCCGATTCATGCCCATATATAGGTATAAATCACCCTATCCTTATATGGGCATAGAAGTCATAACCATATTCAGACTTAGCCTAGCCACCCCAATATGGCATGACTACTTCCACTGGTTCCGAGAATCCACAACGATTTCTTGGAAAAACCCGCCTTCAGCAGTCAGGGACTTCCCCCTGCTTGAATACTGATTTATCCAAGAACTCCTGGAGTTTTCAAAGAACTGAGTATTTGATGACATTATTATGTACAACCTTACGTCAAACTTGGCACCTTCAAGGTATAAATATGCCCACACTTGCCCAGACAAACACACAGTGGTTTGGAGCAGTTCGACTATCTACTTGCCCGACGCGCCCTGCAGCAGCAGGTGCCGAAGGAAGCCGACCCTTCAGCTGACGCACTGAGAGACGCTGTCTTTTCTCCTGCCGAGAAATCCAGCTCCAGTGTTTCCAGGCTACCCTTGCGGGTTGCTGGGAAATCGAGTCCTAAGAGAGAGATAGAAGACCTCCTTCATTCTAAACCAAGGTACGGAGCTGATTAGACCCTTAGAGAATTCTTGGAATAGATTCTTGGCAAAAAGAATACTAAACTTATGCTACACCTCACTTACATCTTCCCTTGTACTAGACCTAGGTTAGGTACACCAGGGGAAGGCGTATTTTAGAAGCACCAGTTGAGTACTTTTAGTCATTATTTATTAATGTATGTATTATATATTATTTTTTATGTCTCAGAAACCATACCATGCTTTTACAGTATTATTTCATAATACTCTTCGCACTATATGGATTGTACTTTATAACCAGTATTACGATTGTAGCAGTACATTTCTTATGCTTGAGAAAGAAGACTGTTCAATAAACACTTTTTATTAAAAACGCCCATCTCTCTATTTTCTCAGCACCTCTGGTGAAACAAAGCATGCACGATTGACTGAGTAAAATAGCTATCTATTGGTTCCGCGACTCTAGAGATTGATTTCTTATTCTTGGGAAACAAAGTTGTCATGTTTATGCGATAGTCAGAAACGAATCCCTTCTTGTGAATTCGAGAACGTTTCTAGTGACCTCTAAGCTAGCTGGCACTCACAATTAAGTTTAATATATTCGATAGAGACCTAGTCGACCTCAGTCCTACGTCTAAACTATAGTATATGTTATTCCAATGCGCAGAGCCTATTGGGAATATAGGAACTACACTACATGGCGCCCAACGCTTGGTAAGGCGATAATTTAACGCTAGATACTAGAGTAACTCAGTCGTGCTTTTCACACAGACCTCTTTTTCCCGTAAAATACTCCAATAGACGTCTGGAGTGGGTAAATGGATAATATCCGCCAAAACTGAGTAGGACGAAAAATCCTATGTATTAGTTTTTGGTTTGTTCAACGTTGAAGGATACAGTGTTCCAAAAATATTGTGCACCTTAACTTTGTTTCCTTGAAACTTGTTCTGCAAACTTACAGTCAACAAAATAATGAATAGTGACGACAAATTAGCTAGAGAAGCAGAAGCAGCTCAGGCACTTTTAGGCGACAGAAATCTCCAACAGAATGACCCTGATGTTATAATCATCCCGGTAAATGTAAGAAAAACTATAACTTACAAACTCATAAATAATGGGGTATCATTGAGAGGTGGTAAAGCAATCTTTGTCATAGAGGCACATGAATATCGGCAGACAGAGGAATTCTATTCATGGATTCCGTTTCCTCCAGCAAATGAAGGAACACACGAGTTCCACTACAACAAAGTAGAGGAACCTCCAACGGAATACGTTCCTTACAAGGATGTTGAAATTCCATTAACTTACCAGGAGCATCAGCTCTGGTTTAAAGGCGCCCTACAACATGAAAACCACATAACCAGGCTCGGTCCACTAGGTAGACCAGGAGCAACATGGCCGGTACTAGCCAGCTATACACCACATCCTGACATACAAAACATAACAGGTCCAGAACTATTAGTACAGCTAAAACAGTTAATTATAATACATAGACAATTGGTTCAATATGTCATGCGGACCTTAACAGTCCAACCTACTGTAAGGATTCCACAGCATACCCCGAACCAGGGGAACACAAACAAAATCACACCACAGACTATTCAATCAGTCATTGGTAAATTACCTGCAAAAAGGGAACAAATTCCGTTTTGGTAAGCCCAAAATATTACTCAGATAGAGGCAGTATTTCCTGATAGTACACCTCATGAGAAACACAGAATTCTGACAATCTGTTTTCCAATTGGGATAGCACCACATGTGGAGGACTGTGACACTTGGGGTACAGTCTTTGCTTCAATCTACACAAAACACATGGTGTTCTGTCTATGGCGGTAATACCAGACGTCCTAAGACAGATTCAAAATGAATACGGACCAGAACCTGCCTTAAATCTTGGTATGAAATTACTAAAAGATTTCAAACAGGTCTCTGCTATATTATTAGCCAACATTAAAGGTGAAGAAGTGTCAGTGGCAATCCGCCAAAAGCTAAAAGAAACAGATAGAGCAGACCAACCATATGAGCTTGCAAGAATTATTGAAAAATCATATGAAGAACTAGGTAGAGATAGTTTAGGTGGGAAACCATTACAACCCCAACTAACTGAAAATCCTGAAAAAGATTTAATTAAAAATAATCTCACTACTCCTAAAAAGAAGTGGGAAAACACTAAACAGACACTTCCTAAAGAGAAGCGTTCTCAGTCCAGAGGAAGATCTCCCCAACGGGGAGGTAGATCTCCCCAACGGGAGCCCTCTGAAAAGAGGTATAACCTCAGAAATAGGGGTAATTTGAGAAAACCTGATAGATATCAAGATACTGATACACGTTCCTCTCGTACCTTTCAGACTTCCTCTCAGAAATCCGAGAGAAGAGGACGATCAGAACAAAAAGAAGAATGTGTGAAGTCCAAAGACGAACAGCACGTTCCAAAAAATAAGAAAACTCAATTCACCAAAAAGAAGGTATCAAGCATAAAAATCAGACATGCCGAGGATCTTGAGGACACAACGCAAGAGCGGGGAGTGGGCCCAGACAATGCTAGACAGCGCAGCAGAAGTGACCATAGCTAGCAAGATCCTGAAGGATCATCTGGAGACAGTTGACTTGAATGAATGCATTCAGGTTGAAACTGCTGATACCAGGGTTAGTGTACCTCACAAGTTATATGAAGTAACGCTCCGCACAGAGGGGGACATAACTAGAAAAATAAAAGCACTCTTTTGGGAGAAGCTATCTAAGGGTTATGACATTCTTCTAGCTGAACAAGACTGGCCACCTGAATTTGTCAGGGAGTGCCCACATGGCGAAGAGATAATTATGCCAGCCTTCTCAAATCCCATTCCAATTCATAAAAAATACACATATGCTAGGAAATGGGCTGTAGCCCAGGCCCCAGCTCTATACAAAAATCATGTAGGATATGATGAGGATTCCCCTCACCATAAAATCCAGTTGAAAACTCAACCAACAATGCAAAGGCAATATCCTGTAAAACAGGAAGCTAAAAAACAGGTCAGGGAGATTTTAAATCAACTTGAATACCAAGGGGTGATTGAAACATGCTTTTTTTTTAACAACAATGGGGGAGTGCCCCCTATATGCAAAGTATACAATGAAGGAATTTCCTCTGTATCTGGAGCTTAAGGCTCAGGTTAGCAATAAGTGCCCCAACCCTTGACCGGACAATAGTTGTCCTTTTGAGAAGACCCCTCACTCACCAACCTGGTTGGTGACATGCTTCATCATTGGGGTCCCACCCCATAGGCCGAGTGCCCATAGGGTGTGCTGCGACACCTGGTTACAGTGGAGCGGGTTTCTTGTTTTGTTATATGTGAAAAAAATTAACAGTGAAAGGTGTGTTAAAAAGGGCCAAGACTACTCACATCAAGACTTTATTCTTGAGTGCTTGGTCCCTGTTAAAAATATAATGTGGCACCAGTGCCTATTTAGGAAGGCTTTGGTGTCTCGAGAAGTGTGATAAATCTAAAAATAGCGTAGTGTGCTATGTGAGTTAGTTAAAAATAGGTCTACATGTTTCAACCATTTTCAAAAATTCTACTGGTTTTCGTCAGGACCGTGTGTTTTGAGCGGGGTGGTACGCACACGCTAAGGCGCGTCCAGCCCTCGTTCAAAATAAAGACCACAAATTATGGTCTAATGTAAAAGTGTGTTTTATCCTGGTTCAGGAAAAAACACTTGAAGCGGTAAATTAGTGCTTCATGGGCATCGAGTGTTCCAAGACGGCAAGTATCCGTCACTTGCGGCTTCTGCTCGTCTATCGTTTAAACCTACTTGGTTTTCACTCAGTAATGCCCCGTGGAGTGATCCGAACCTACTTGGTTTCACTCAGTAATGCCCCGTAGACCATAATTTGTGGTCTTTATTTTGAACGAGGGCTGGACGCGCCTTAGCGTGTGCGTACCACCCCGCTCAAAACACACGGTCCTGACGAAAACCAGTAGAATTTTTGAAAATGGTTGAAACATGTAGACCTATTTTTAACTAACTCACATAGCACACTACGTTATTTTTAGATTTATCACACTTCTCGAGACACCAAAGCCTTCCTAAATAGGCACTGGTGCCACATTATATTTTTAACAGGGACCAAGCACTCAAGAATAAAGTCTTGATGTGAGTAGTCTTGGCCCTTTTTAACACACCTTTCACTGTTAATTTTTTTCACATATAACAAAACAAGAAACCCGCTCCACTGTAACCAGGTGTCGCAGCACACCCTATGGGCACTCGGCCTATGGGGTGGGACCCCAATGATGAAGCATGTCACCAACCAGGTTGGTGAGTGAGGAGTCTTCTCAAAAGGACAACTATTGTCCGGTCAAGGGTTGGGGCACTTATTGCTAGCCTGAGCCTTAAGCTCCAGATACAGAGGAAATTCCTTCATTGTATACTTTGCATATAGGGGGCACTCCTCCATTGTTGTTAAAATTAATTCCTGGGGACCAGGAGTTCCCACTACACATAGCCTGTGCAATCTCCCTTACTCTCTCCTTTGTTTTACAGTGATTGAAACATGCACCTCATCTATGAACAATCCTTTGTTTCCTGTCTCCAAACCAGACAATTCATATTGTCTAGTTTTGGACTACAGACATCTAAATTCTTGTTGCAAAACATTTGCAGAACAAAACGCACACAGTGCAGCACTGATGAATAACATTGTGCGTAAAAAATACAAAACAACATTAGACATCTCAAATGGTTTCTTCTGTCAAAACATTGTACCAGAAAGTAGGTATTTGACCGCTTTCTCAATAATGGGGACACAGCGACAATTTTGCCATCTCCCCCAGGGATTCAAGAATCGTCCAGGGTTATTTTCAGCCAGGGTAACAGAGTTACTACAAACATATGATGATGAGGCATTATCTTATGTCGATGACACCTATCTTACAGACGATGATTTGGACATGCACTTAAAAAGAGTGAACACTATAATACTTGAGTTTGCTTCTGAAGGGTACAAATTCAATTTTAAGAAATCACGAATTGCCCACCTCAATGTCCTATTCTTAGGCTACGAGTTATCAAGTGAAGGCAAAAGCCTAGCAGCCAACTTTTTAGAGAAATGTGTGCAGCTCCAACCTCCAAAGACGCTGAAAAACTTACAGTCAATTCTAGGTTTCCTGAATTTTGGAAGAACGTATGTTCTGAATTACGCAGAAAGGGTTAAACCTCTTTATGAACTATTCAAACCTGATTTCAAACCAACAAATTAGACTCAAAACCATACAGAAATTTTGCGTTCAGTGCAAACAGACATGTTAGCAAAAACACAGTTAGAAACACGCGATAATACGCGCAATCTTGTGATCCGAATCATCCCTGGGAGATGTGGATTCACATACCTGATCTTTAATGAAGGTGAAAAGGTACCAATTGCATACAAATCACACTTGTACACACAAGCTGAAATAAAATGTACTTCTACAGAAAAAGTTCTGACAGCGGTTCAAACTGCAGTAGCAAAGGAGAGAGCTCTCGCGCAGGGAAACGCATAATGATCGTTACACCTGTACCTGCCTTAGAGGCTGTGACAAAAGCAAGCATTCCCAATGCTAAGGCTTTACATCTGAGATGGACACAATGGGTTAACTCTCTTGCTGCTACAGACGTTGAATACGTTTTTGACCCATACTTGAAAACACAAGAATTCCTACAATACGAACACGAATGTCCTCTGCCGACTGAAATTCTGCCTCTAGAACATTACGGATGTATAATCTATACAGACGGATCAGCACAGCCCGCAATTGGGGGTAAACAAGCCTATAGTGCTGCGTGCGCGATTGTTAAAGGTCACTGGCACGAAGGTAAATTCAGACCTATGGTCACTAAAACTCAATCACTCTGAGACTGTATAGCTCAGCGAGCTGAACTACAGACTTTCAAGATGGTGCTTGAAAACACCGATCCCGAATTCCCCACACTCATAGTGTGTGATTCATATTACTGCGTCCAGTCTTACAACGAATATCTGCAGAACTGGGTTCCAAACGGTTTCAAAGACGCAAAAGGTGGCACAATTTAGCACAAAATGCTTTGGGAATAAATAGTTCTTTTACAAAAAGAACTACAAAGACTCACGTGATTCATACACTGAGTCATCAGCGTGATCGCGTTCACGTTGCAGGGAATTCATTGGCTGACGAAGCCGCAAAGGCAGCTGTGCAAACGGCTTCCGTAGCTACAATCACTCGCTCAAAAAGAGTAAAAGACGGTGAAACGTTGCTAGCAGTAAAAGCTTCAATGGAAGGCAGCTATGGAGCGTTACCTCTGAACTATCCACTCACATATACATACATAATAGACGCAAACTCCGTGCTTTTTTCTCAAATACCTGGAGTAGGGGACAGAGTAATTCCAAACAGGAACCTGAGAGGTGCTTTGGTTCAAGAAGTACATATGGGAGAGGGTCTGACAAATCAAGGGATCTTAAAAGCTCTAATAGAATTAGAAGAGATGTACTGGTGGCCAGGAATGAGCGTCCAAGTTTACGAATTTGGAATAAACTGTGAAACCTGTTACAGAGATCATAGCTTTGAAAGTCACCAGATACCTGACTACAGTGTAGCCAGCCCAGTACAGACACCATTGTTAAACAGCATTAGACTTTCTACACGCAGACATCAGCATGGACAGATGCGGTCCCACAACTACTAGGACAAGTTTTATTTGGATGTGGCCCCAGCGCTTGGCTGACATCAGAACTGTTATAAAAGGTTTGCGAGTCTTTATCTGCACATACGCAAACGGCACGCTACATTCTGACCAGGGTCCTGCGTTTAGCTCTCCAGCTTACAAGGAGGCCGTTGCATTGCAGTATTCTAGTCCCTTCCATTCTGAGGGTAATATGGTAGTGGAAAGAAAAAACTGTGACATAAAGCAATCTAAAACAGCTAGGGTATTAGGTTTGGGTGATGGGTGGGTCAAACATCTTATAAGTGTCCAACGTAGTCTTAACAATCTGCCAAGAAATTCTCTGGGTGGATTCACTCCATATGAATTACTGTTTGTACTAAAATGATAATCTAAGACCTCGATTGTCAAACTTCAGTGGTGGACTAAAAACCCTTTGATGTTAAAGATCGTTTGGCTGTTTTACAGGACGTAAATGAAACAAGAAGTCTAAGTAACACGATACAGAAGCCAACAACCACTGTAGAGGAACCACCTGTCCCAGCAAGACCTGTCTGAATTCCTAAGATTGGGGATCTAGTCAGGGAAAAGATCGCGGTAAAGACGGAATTTGGGCCTTCTTACAGAAAAGCAGTACCTGTCTTAGCTATCCACGGAACAAGATCAGTGTTACTACCGCCCCTTGCTGGTAAAAGGGAGAACAGAGTTGTGTCCATCGACCTGGTCAAACCACATCATGTGGCGGATAATAAGTAGTAGGCCCAGTGGACTTCCAAGATGTAGCAGACAACAAAATCTTGCTACAATCCAAGAGGTTCAAACTGAAAGACTTATCACTTGATAACTTTATTGCGGTCATAGACCATAAAAGCACAGATAGAATATGTACATACACAAGATAAAATACTTAAATAATTATAAATACATGGTTAAAAAGTTATTAAACAGTAAGTTATCAAAAGAAAGGTAACAAACATCACAATTTATCACAGACGTATCACCTTTGATAAACCTGCAGTAAAGCACCATGGACTATACAACAAAGCCATGGAACTTGTGCCTCTGGATACCCAAATAACAGTTCGTCAAGAAACACCTGTCTACAATGATGTAGCATCTGACTATACAAATATGACAAAGGAAGAAGCAGCTCCAAAGATTCATAACAATCCTGATGCAATTCCAACAATGGACAGAACTGCCTCTGGCTACTTCATAAACTTTGATACATTTTCTGAGGATCCCAGTGAATCTGAAAATACGCCAGCAAATAAAACTTTCAAAGAAAAAATAACAGAACTCTTTCATCAACTTGAAAAGACATATCTGGTTTCACCATGGGTTGAATTTTGGATTGTGTTAGGCGTACTTTTCCTCCTGCTTTGGCTGATACTTGTGATAAGTTTAGGAAGGATGATAGATGGAAAATACAATACAATGTACACAGCAAGTAAGAACATCAACTTGCTCCTGCAGCCACACAAATCCTCTCATCGTGAAAGAAGAGACCTGTCATCAGTGAACATCACAGCCGTTCCTATACCTGGTGGTATAGCATGGGATAAAACGGATTATGACATTTATGGCCCGGTGAAGCTGTTGAAGTTTCCACACCAGTTTAAGGTTTCTTTAAGTGACTTTGTCTCACCCAGCACATTTTCTGATGATTGGGACTTTGAAACTGTTAATAACATGATGACAGATTTAGAAATGTCAGCTAAATTTACAAAACATGAATACCTAAAAGGTTCATCAGATTATGAACAAATGTATTGTTTTAATCATTATGGTCACCATTATTTGCATAAATCTGCAAGCCCTAGAAATGTTTTTATTTATAATCAATGGGAACATTGTCCAACTCCACCAAAGGGTAGCTCAAAAACATTTTATGAAAGGTTTCTATACTTCTCAGGGTTTAACATCACAAATCCAGAAACGTTTTATTTAAAAAATATGAATAAGACAGGAATGAAGAACATGTTGACCAATACTAAACAAATTTATTCTGCAAACTTTTATGCTTAGTTATCTACATTAGGTTTTAACTTTTGGAAAGACAACATTGAGACAAAGACTGTCTGGGGCACATAAGATTGGCAGGTGCAAGGTTTAGAAGCCTTATTCAGAGCCTGCATCATCCCGGAACAAATAATGTTTTTGAATGTCACTATTCAACAAACATCTTGTCTTGGCTTAGCTAAGATAAAAGATTTAAACAAACCGTCAATACCAAAGCCCACACCTGACAGTAATAATACTTCAGATGAGGCGGTAGACCCAAAACAGATTTTACATCACAACAGAACTTATCTTGAGTGGAAAAAAAGATTAATCTGGCCCAGACACTAAAAACTGTCAAGATAGATTCCTGAACAAAACACAAGGGTTCACAGTGAATAGGCCAGATCCAAGATATTCCCGGAGACAACATCCAGGGATATTTACAACATACAGTGTAGGAAAACTATGCCTTGAGTGGCTACAGAAATCCACACTTCCTGAAATTAAACAACACTTATCTTTACTTAAAGAAGGTGTTGACTTGCGAGACTTCTTACTTGGACCTCGCAAACAACGACAAAAACATTTCATATACGCCGGTATATACGCTGCTTACAATGAAGCTTGGAAAATAACGCAAATGGAAACTGCAGAAAAAATAAGGGAAATTGATTGTATTAATTTAGAGAAAGCTCTCTCTGTAGTGGAAAATTGGTTAACAACTCTGTCCTCCAGAATTTATTCTTTGGACAGCATTGTATCATCTGCCATTGACATAATAGAGCAGGACTTGCTAATGTTACAATATGGCCAGTCCCAATTACGTTCTATAATGCAGCTAGGCTGGACGTTACAAAATCTCTGTTCTGGCTACGTGCCATGGCGTCTAATCAACACCACGTCATTGTTTGGCACAAAGAGGAGCAGACTATACGGTGCTGAGCACTGAAAAGCTGGAAAGATTACCATTGATAGTTTCTAAGAAGCCTGTCATTGAATGGATAATACATGGCACCATCACGATACCAATGACGATTTTCCAGTTTCAGTTTTGCTTAAAACACATACCAGCAGGCCTGTATGAAAGGTTGGGTAGAGAATACATTAAGTCAACCTGGAATTTACCATACACACACAAATGTTGGAGTGAATGAGTATTTTATTGTTGGTTACTAAAAACCATTACATAAAACCAGAAATACAACAGTCATCACGTTACAAAAATTAAAATCAGGGGAATTTCAAAAGTCAAGTTGTATAGATAGTCCAAAATGCAAAGAAGCCGGAGAAAGGTTCATGGGCCGGCTGAAGGCTCTATGATATAGCCAGTAGCAGTCATCAGCATTGCCCGTGCTTTAAAGATAAACTTCCCAAAGGCCGCCATATGCATGACTCTGGACAGGGTGTAGAGGTGAAAAATCCCGTCCTTTGCAGAGCTTGACCCAGAGTGTCTAAGTAAGGGCCTAAGATAAAGACTGCGGGGCACCCGCAGAGCAGGGCAACAGAAAAGAAGATGTGCCAGTAACTCCCGCTTATAGCTGCAGAGCCTGCATGCCTGTGCACCTGGGCAGGCCTTGCCACTTGGGTAAAGTTCTTTAAGGGGCAACGGATGTAGTCTGTAGGCCAGGATCTTGTAAAGGGCTGCACTTCCCACTGCCTGCGTGAGATGCTGTTTGGGGGAGTTCTAATCAACAACACGTCATTGTTTGGCACAAAGAGGAGCAGACTATACGGTGCTGAGCATTGAAAAGCTGGAAAGATTACCATTGATAGTTTCTGAGAAGCCTGTCATTGAATGGATAATACATGGCACCATCAAGATACCAATGACGATTTTCCAGTTTCAGTATTGCTTAAAACACATACCAGCAGGCCTGTATGAAAGGTTGGGTAGAGAATACATTAAGTCAACCTGGAATTTACCATACACACACAAATGTTGGAGTGGGGGAAAGGAGGTATTTCTTAGTGGTAAAAATTGTAAGAACTCACTGAGCGGTACACTTTTATGTCAAGGTATTAACTTACACGGAGCCTGCGAGGGTTCTTCAAATAACCTTTCTTGCCACCTGCATGGGTCACCAACAGCCTTAATAGAACCAGTTTTCAGGCAGCTATCCAATGGCAGCTATGTTATGCTCAATGATCACAGCTGTTGTGGCATGTTGCCAGGAAGAGTGTATCTAGTTAGTGTGTCAGCCAGGGTCACTTGTTGTATGCAAGTATTGTATCCAAAAATCAAGACAGACAGGGAGACGGCGTTATGGCCTTCACTGAATATCTCTTCTATACGAATTGATACTTTAAGCAGAATGAAAGCCATTCTTTTGCAAAAAACTGTGCCACTGACCTCGTCCAGAGAAACGTATGATCTGCAAGTTGCAAGGACTACTGCAGAGATACGTGCATTATTATCAACAAACTGTCCAGTACATTTCGCAGAAATGTTAGGTCAAGTCTTAAACATGTCTGATACCAGGGGCATCGCACATGTATTTAAGATGATTTTTTAGGGGCTGTTAACACCATTTGAAGCTGTCCTCAGCATTTTTCCAAATTTCGTGCACTCTGTGTTCGGCGGCCTGCCTCTCATTTTGGGACTCGTAGCAGGAATTCTATTTTTATTCCTTCTGCTCCGATATGGCAAGTCTATCATGCCTCGAGCCTCCTACGACACTGTCCCTTTAAGAAATTAGCTATTTAGATCACCATGAACCACGGAGCGACGCTTCACGTTCTTGCGTCTAGCTCCATTCGTTTCTGTGTCCGTCTTGCTCTTGATTGCCTGACTTCCGCTTTGTTGGATCACTTCCTGCTTGGTGTACCGAAGGGAGCGTCCCCAGCCCCCGCGTTCCTGTGCGGGCTCCGGTTTGCGCTTTTTACCGGTAGCGGCCAGCTGTCTGTAGGCGTTATCTATTTGGGCGCCTAATTCCGTATTGCTGCTCGTTTACGGAATCTCCCGTGAACATTTTCTTCCCCCCGCCCTTGAGTCCAGCCCGGCGGCCGGGTTTTACCCCGCCATCCGGCTGGGCTCAGCCCCGTGTTTCTTTCCAGTGTGTTGCTCCGCCTAACAGGCCTGTTCTCCGCTGTCCGGCCGGGCTTATTTCTGGCACCGCCACCCTTGGATTTCTCCACCCGGCAGCCGGGCTTGGTCTCCGCTGCCCGGTTGGGTTTTCTAGATTACCCTTTAGATAGCTAGTTAGTTTCTTTCCTTTCTTCCCCTATTTAGTCCTCTTCAGTTGGTCTACCCCTCCCCTTTTGTTTAAGCTAATCCCCTTTCTGGATTCTTGTACTGGGATTCAGCTTCGTGTATTTAGTGAGATACTTGCGTGGACCAGAGTGGGTGCAGCTTCATCTTCACTACATGGAATCACGGCAACAGCGCTTTTGCGCTACATATATATATTGTACAAAAGGGCCTGTCATAACAGAAGTCTGATTACATGTTTTTTGGTTTTGTAGAAGGTCATACCACCGACAGAGAAGTGGGCAATAGGTTCATTGCATACCATCATATTAGTGGATGTTTCTTCAAGTCTTCTACAACAGCCAAAGTGAGAAGTGTAACAAGTTAGACTATATTGTATCTACTAGTATTAAAGTAAAAAGTTACTCACTAATATATTATGTCATCTTTGCCACAGCTCCAGATGAAGTACCTTAAATAAGATTCCACATATTTAATTCAGCGCCACTTCAGAAAACCCTTTGGTATGTTATGTTTCTATGTATAAAGGTGTCCTAGTGATTAGAGGTTTAGTGCTGTTCTTAGATAAGATTACTTACTTACCTTTTATTGCAGCCTACTTGTTGACCAGTTCCCCCATTGGAGTACCACGCATCCAGTCCGAAGATCACCATGAAGCACATTTTTTCCCCCCAACTTTCCTTGTTTTGTCTCCCTGTTTTCCCCTGGCGTGTCTCTCGTACTCTAGTGTTTGATAGAATCGTAAGGCTGTAGGGGAAGGCTGTGGAATATTCTTCAGATTCCTGACGCTCCTGTGGAACCTACCTGCAATCCTTACAAAGTCCAGTCACCAGCGATACCCAGACTACCTTGGAACAAGCCCTCCTAGCCATGCGGTATCGTGACAGGACTACACAGATTCTTGGCTTGGCTCGTTTAAGAGATCTACCACTTGGTTCCTTTCATTCAGACCAATCTGGCAAGATTGCATCTTACCTGTTCTACGATGTCTGCTTTGCGGAGAAGAATGCGTGTTGGACATTTGTCTTACACTTCCAACAGTTCTGCCATTGGATGTTGACGCCTTGCTAGGTCCGGTAACGACTCATGCATCGTGTTGACCCCAACGGCTACCAATCCTGATGACGGCATTCATTGAAGTCTTACCGGCAAGTCTAACTGAGGGTGAGATAAATGAAACTACAGGCACACAGGTACCAGCTACTGCGAACATTGCTAATGCGACAAACGCTGACAGCGATGATCCTCATTTGTGCACTTTTGATCTTCTTGATGAAGTAGTTTCACTTTCACCTACTATGGTGGACGATTTCTTTGCCAGCCTAGACGATTTGATGTTTTCTCCAGACACCGAGAATAACTTTTTAGATCTGCACACAGTGTTCCATGACCACTGAATTCGGCCTTCACTTTTCAAAAAACAAACATTCTAACTTGGGAACTCTATTTTTCTACGATTAAAATGTGAAGCTTTTTTCAAAATAGAACCTTTTTATGGCACAGAGTAATCTGCTTAAAGTAGAACTATTCTTAGAGAACAAGAATTCGTTTGAAAACTTCCTATAGACAATATTTGGCTTTGTACTGGAAAACAGAAATAGTTTATATATTCTGCTATGGAATCGCCTCGACCTTTTCTTCTGTATTTAAGAGCCGTTTTTCATAAATGTAATTTCATGATTCATTCAGTCTGCATTACCGATATCATATTTTATGCTGAAGAATGACATAATTTCCTTTAAATGTTTACTACAGACATACTCATTTGTTCATATATAACAATTTCAAATGCATTTTCTTGTATTTTGGTTGGGATTGTAAAACACATGCTTTAGATATGTTTAGATGCTTATAATTTAGTAATGTTGAACATATTAAAGTGGAGTGGGTGTTCTGTAGGAATTCAGGACCCTAGTGTAATTTTCCCGATTCATGCCCATATATAGGTATAAATCACCCTATCCTTATATAGGCATAGAATTCATAACCATATTCAGACTTAGCCTATGCAGCCCAAATACGGCATGGTTACTTCCACTAGTTCCGAGAATCCACAACGATTTCTTGGAAAAACCCGCCTTCAGCAGTCAGGGACTTCCCCCTGCTTGAATATTGATTTATCCAAGAACTCCTGGAGTTTTCAAAGAACTGAGTCTTTGATGACGTTATTATGTCCAACCTTACGTCAAACTCTGCACCTTTAAGGTATAAATATGCCCACACTTGCCCAGACAAACACACGGTGGTTTGGAGCAGTTCGACTATCTACTTGCCCGACGCGCCCTGCAGCAGCAAGTGCTGAAGGAAGCTGACCCTCCAGCTGACGCACTGAGAGACGCTGTCTTTTCTCCTGCCGAGAAATCCAGCTCCAGTGTTTCCAGGCTACCCTTGCGGGTTGCTGGGAAATCGAGTCCTGAGAGAGAGACACAAGACCTCCTTCATTCTAAACCAAGGTACGGAGCTGATTAGACCCTTAGAGAATTCTTGGAATAGATTCTTGACAAAGAGAATACTAAACTTAAGCTACACCTCACTTACAGGGTCCCTTGTACTAGACCTAGGTTAGGTACACTGGGGTAGGCGTATTTTAGAAGCACGAGTTGAGTACTTTTAGTCATTATTTATTCACGTATGTATTATATATTATTTTATATGGCTTAGAAACCATACCATGCTGTTACAGTATTATTTCATAATACTCTTCGTACTATATGGATTGAACTTTATAACCAGTATTACGATTGTAGCAGTACATTTCTTAAGCTTGAGAAATAAGACTGTTCAATAAATACTTTTTATTGAAAACGCCTGTCTCTCTATTTTCTTAGCACCTCTGGTGAAACGAAGCTTGCATGAGTGACTGTGTAAAATAGCTATCTATTGTTTCCACGACTCTAGAGATTGATTTCATATTCTTGGGAAACAAAGTTGTCATGTTTATGCGGGTGTCAGAAACTGATCCCTTCTTGTGAATTCGAGAAAGTTTCTAGTGACCTCTGAGCTAGCTGGGACTCACAATTAAGTTTAATATATTCGATAGAGACCTAGTCAACCTCAGTCCTACGTCTAAACTATAGTATATGTTATTCCAATGCGCAGAGCCTATTGGGAATATAGGAACTACACTACAGTACAGGAAACGGGACCGCCCGACATGCTGTTGTCGGTCCAGTAAAAGGCATTACAATGCGACTACAACCACAATGGGTGCAATGCCTATGTTTTGCATTGTGGCGGGTGCTGCTGGCTGTACACCTGCCGCAATGCAAAATGGGGACACCTGACATATCCCTGCACCACGTGGCAGGCACCATGTGGTGCCTGCCACATGGTGCAAGGATATGTAGGAGGAGACAATAGGTGCCCCCCCCCCCCCAAGTGCCCACAGCTTAGGGCCAGGGGGAAAGGGGGGCCTGCTACGGGCCCTCTGAGTCCCTTTCCACCTGCCTGTTCATGACGGTTAACCCGCTATGAACAGGCGGGTGGAAAGAAACATCATTATCCCTATGGCGGTGCCTGGTAGGGATATGATTTCCGTCCAAAGGTCCGATGGGCTCCGACCGCCAACAAAATGACCACCATTGTAATATGGCGGGCGTGAAACCTGCTTACGATGGCTGTGAGACCGCTACCGACAGGCTGTTGGTGGCTGTCTCACCACCATCGTAATCATGTCCTAAGTTTTTGAAAAAACAAAAATTTATCAGGGCTCAGCCAACACAACACTATGGCCTTCACTGCAACTTCCAAACTAGCAGTTGCATTGAAGACAGTGACAGAGATATCCTAACAGATCTGGCACTTCCTCTGCAGGGTGGGTAGGCTTGGGGGCAGGGAGCGGTTGCTCAGCCTCTGCTTATCTGACAGGCTGCTGGGTCTCCCACCTAACTCTAAATGACCCAGTAAGTCTTAGTCAAAAGCACAGTGAGCCTTTTGGCATCGCTCTGAACTTCGAGGAGTCTCTTTCAAAGCTGAGGTGAGAGACCACAATATATTGGATTGCACATAATACTCGCCTTCCTGATATAGATGCTTGCTATTGGTCATGTTCCAACAACTTGAATGCTGAGGTCACTGAAATGTATCCAAAAAAAGAAGAAAATGGAAAAAGTTACTGAAACATTTTTGTAAGAAAAGCTACATTCAGCAAAATACAGGACAGTCAGATCTGACAGCAACACATACATAAATTCCAAAACACTTCATCAAATTCCATTAACTCAATTTCAGTCAAACAATATCACGTACATCCTGCACTTCTAACCAAAGTAAACTATCAACCCATTATTAACGGGGAAGCAAGATTCATGGGTGGGAAATCCTATTAGCTATGAAGATTAGTGGAACAGAAGCATTGCCACTTCTGTCTTTTCAGCGATATTCAATACCGCTCCTTTCTTATGCCATTAAAACGATCAATGGCGCATAGCGCAGTATAATTGCTTTACGAGAAGACTTGCATAATGTGAAACAGCTTCTAATTCTCAACTGCCAATTAATTGAAAATAAACCAGTTGAACTTCCAAGCCAAAAACGTCTGGCATTCCTGGGAAAAATTGAGTGAAGGAAACATTCAAGGTATTGTGTTTTTTGACAGCTGTCTATCAAAATTAACGACCCCCTTTGAAACTACTTTTCTGCTTCTATGATATTTATTATGTTATACATACAATTTTATTTGTGAAGACATTGTTTGAATAAAACGTTTTTTTATTAACTGATTACTGCTTCCAAAGAACTCGGAACAAATCGTACAAGCGCACGCAAACCATAAAGTCCATTGCAGCATCTTGGAGATTAACTTGATCGGGATCCATATGTAAATTAGCGCCAAAACCTTCGATGGAGGTATTGCAGCGTTTCTCCCAAGCAGCATACAAAGATGAAAAAAATACCGTTTGGTACATTGGATATCCAATTCCTTCTATTTTGTGCTTCTGAATTCGCACTGAATTTTGTTCTTCTGTTTCATAGTACATATTAAACATAAAAAAGTTATGTAAAATACGACACAGAGGATAAAAGTAACAAGAGAGGCTGAAGTGTAAGCAAATAAGTGGGCAGAGATCGAGCGACATGTCTGGTGGGAACCACAGTAGGGGAAGATGGATGGCGAAACGGGAGTAACAGAGAACAGTAGGCGGGAGGGCAGAACAGTGGATCATCTTGGACTACTGTTCAAATTACACTTTGGAGGTACTTCCTAAGAGTGTATATGTTTGTGTTTGTCCTAGGATCAGGAAGCAGGCTGCTAAACAGAAGAAAGAAACAAAGAATGTCCGGATTACTATTCAGAAATCTTCATTATTTTAGCCACAGTCATCTCATCACAGACTTTACTCTATTGTTGTTGTTTATTATTACATTAGCACAGTTAATTAAAACCATTGCAATAAAAATGGATCGTAGCACTGCTGCCACATTAAAAGCAAAGCGAAGCAAACCATCACATTTCAAATCATACACGTTACTGACGAGCCAGACTTGTAGTTACTGTTGTAATCCGTGACAGGCTTCAAAAACCAAGGATAAAATGATTTGGTGCAGAGACACTAGGGCAAGGTGCAAAAATAGTCTGTGATACGTTTTTGGGGAGTGGTAGCTGGTAGGGTGGGGGCAGGAGAGGGAGAAAGCAGATTGTCCAAGAGTCTCAAATTTTTTCCTGACCTTGGAAGCACTTGAATATCTGGGGAAGTAAAGCAGAGAGCAGATGCCTCCCAACATGTACTGATGCCCCTTTTTAGGTCTCGCCTGTCGATGCGCATGCGCATCGAGCTTGCGAGACTATGGGGGCTTAACCACTCTTTAACTAACTTGCAAGGAATCGTGGCGATTCCTTGCAGTGCACGTGACTTGCGCATTGAGCTTAAAAGCGCGTGCATATCAGTTCCCTCATCCGCACAGCGCATTTCTCCTCCCCCCTCGCCCCCTCCCCTGCCCGCCGTGTCGCATTTCTCCTCCCCCTCCCCTTATCTGCCTTCCCTCCGTCTTGTTTGTGTCGCATTTCTCCTCCCCCCTCGCCCCCTCCCCTGCCCGCCGTGTCGCATTTCTCCTCCCCCATCCCCTTATCTTCCTTCCCTCCGTCTTGTTTGTGTCGCATTTCTCCTCCCCCCTCCCCTTCTCTGCCTTCCCTACTTGTTATGCTCTAGCGTACAAATCCGTCACTGGCTATCAAAATGTCATGACCACTTCTGTCGACGTACTGTTCACAGCCGGTAAATCGGGGCTTCTGGTTTTTTCACATTCTTTTCCTCTCTTCCGTGATGCGCAACACTTCTGTAAAGCAGGCTCCACCTCTGCTGTACTCCCCAACCACCTCCCCCTACCCTTCTCTAATCCTCATATAACATCTGGCACTGTTCCTTTCTCTCCAGGGCACTCCCCCCCCCCCTTTTCATCTTCTCCCTCGGCGACTTGAAAACGCCACCTGCACAGCCACCCTAAAACCCACCATCCGTTGCTGGAATCCTTCCTGTTCCTTCTCGGGTATGACATTCTTCAGCTATCTATTGCGCCCTCAAGAACTGTTAACTATATGCGACGTTAGAAGGCTGCGTTGTTTTTACTAGCCGTTGTGAGGCTCCTTCGTCAGTGTACTCTTCTCCCTTTGTCGTTTGCCTCCCCTTGCCTCTTTGCTAAGCACTGCTATCGAGGCAGTGGTCGCAGAAATCATGTTTCCACTGTTAATGGTAAAGTACTCACACTCCTCTAACACTGCCTTCTACCCTTAGAAGGATGTACGCCCCACTTACCAGATACTTCCCGTTGGGGGAGAATGCTCCAAGCTGCCCAGAGAGTTTGAAGAGCTCGGAGAAGTTCATTGCTCCGGGTACTCCCGGGCATTTCAAACCAGCCGCTGTTTCTACCGCCGCGGCTCAACTGACAGCCGCACACGCCGGAAGCTAGACACCAAAACGCACTTCCGCTGCTGAGCATGTTGCATTACAAAGCTATAGGTGTCACATTTGCAAAAGTTATAACTATTGGCATTGTAAATGACAAAGCTATTAATTTAGCTATTTTCAAAAACAACACATAAATTAAAAAAAAGTCATTTACAAGACCAATAGCTCCAACTTTTCCAATGCGAGACCTATTGTATTTCCAATGCTTGTTAGATGTAAGCGTTATAAGAGAAGTCTTCTGGGAGCGTCAAGGGCGGGGCAACAGCACCGAAGATGCAGCCATGATTCAGACCTATAATTGCACAGTCTGCATGCCCCCTCCTCACTGGTTGGAGCCCATCGGCTGAAGGCAGTGGAGCACAGACCTAGGAGACGCATGAACATTATATTTTTGCGGGCCGCTACGTTCAGACTATTAAGAAGATAAGGTTGAGGTACCCCAGGGAGGTATGAGTCGTTCAAGGGGAGCAGGATAATTGATGTTTTTAGGACCCGAATGTCTACCTGGTAGGAAATTTGTCTAACCTGCTTGTTGATAACCCTTTTCCAGACAGTGTATGGAATAGAGTCTGCAGTTAGTGATGTTTCGTCAATATGTAGCGCTCTTATGGCTTTTACAATTTGACGGTTCCATGGATTCCCGGAGCTGGCAAGAGTTTCTTTTAACCGGGCTTTAAGCGTGTTATCTGCAGCTTTTAGTGCCCATATATAGTACTTCAGGGTGTCAGCCTCACAGAAAATTGATTGTCTTTGAAGGCCCAACTCCAGTCGTAGCCTTGACCTGTGAATGTAATTCGGGAGACTGGAGATTTTTTTATAAATGGTAACCTGGGCGTGGTCGAGACTGGCCGAGAATGCACCAGGAAAGGCCTGGTGCCCGTAACTAAAGGCAGGGAGAAGGGTAGCTTTAGTCACCTTCAGAATGGGTTCGGCAGAAGGACTACTCAGGGACTGGTTAAGTCGAGTCAGGCTGTATGTTGTTGCTCCAGCTCTCTTTTTTAAAGCAGCCAAGTGGGTTGATGGTCTAGAAGTCTCGCTGAACCATACCCCCAGGTAGTTGTATTTTGGGGTTGTTTCAATCTTTGCGGGCCCAATGTTCCACGTTAAACCTTTCTTTTTCTTGCAACGACCTAAAATCAAGACCTTAGTCGTATCCTGATTAATTTTAAGAGCATTAGCGGTGTTGTATTTGTGGGGCGTGCACAAGGCTCTTTGGAGGCCAGACTTTGCCTGGTCCATTATAACAATATCATCAGCGTATTGCAGAATGTGCAAGTTCGTTTTTGCGAGGCCCAGTTTTGGCGGCAGGAGACTACTTTTCTCCAGGACTCTCCTCAGGTCAGCTGTGTAGAGGTTGGATAAGAGGGGAGCAAGAACACATCCTTGCTTTAGACCAACTGAAGTTGACATTTTTGCAGAGACTGTCATTGGGCCAGTTCTGACTTGTACCCATGTGTTCTTATGCAAGGAGATAAGGGCTCCGAGCAGGCTCTGTGGAATCCCCCACTTTTCTATTTCCTCCATAAAGTGTTATTAAGACATTTTATCGAAGGAGGTGCTGTAGTCTATGAAGCAGCAATAGAGGGGGAGTTTGTGCTGCTTGTTGGCTCAGAATGGCTAGGGCAGTGATGTTGTCAATTGTGGAGGCAGAAGATCTGAACCCGGTTTGAAAGTAAGGTAAAATTTTATTTTACGCTACCCATTTTTCTAGAGACCTGAGAAGACACCAAGCATATGCCTTAGCCTCAAGATCTAATAGGGCAATGAGTCGGTAATTAGCTGGAAGGGTCTTGAAAATTGGGCGTAAGATCGAGCCTTTCCATGAGTCTGGTATCCGATAGGTAGTAAACGCATAGTTGTAGAAGGGAACTAATAACTTAGCCCAAACTTTCAGCGCACATTTGAATACAGCAGATGGAAGGCCGTCGGGCCCTGGAGCACGTTTTTCATGGATTTCAGAAACTTGCAGACCTGGGCCGAGGCAGAAAACTTGTGGGTTTCCATCCACGTAGTGTCAGCAGAATCTCTGATTTCGACCTCAACGAGGTCCAGGGTATCACACCGGTATTTTTGAGTCACATACTGAAACCATCCATTTTCACAAACCACGTTGCCCCTGCAAAGTTTATTTATATGGTTCCAAAAGTGGGACAGGTTTTTTTCCTTAACAGGGCAAATATTTTTAGCCAGTCATTCTGTTCTTTTTGTTTCTTAGCTTCCCATGTTGATTTTTTGTAGGCTTTACGTAGTATGGCCATATTATTAGCAGAGAGCTGTGTACCTTTCAATTTATGCAGGCACAGAGCCCTCCTTAGGGCTCTTCTTTGGGTGACTAAGACCGGATCAAAAATCCGCTGCGGGAGAGGCCTGGAGAGTTTGTGATGAACCTCAGGGCCTATTAAAAGGTCTTGTAATTTAGCAATGGCATTGTCCCACCAATGATGATAGTCTGTGTGGGGGGTGGGGTAGTGAATGAAATTTGAAGTTATTTCCATGAGCCAAGGGCCCACCTTATCCGCGCCTAAAGAGTCCCATTTGATTAGCCTGACTAGAGTGTGGAGTTTAACCTGCGTTAAATGCCCCACTTCAATTATTTCGGCAGCAACAGGAACTTGCAGGTCCATTGTTACAGTCATAGGGTTATGGTCGCTCACTGTTTGAGTGGGGATCTTCATTTTAACTGACTTACTTGCCAAAGCTGGTGATAAGAAAATATAATCAATAGTCAAGAGATGTGATTTGCTTCGCAGAGCGTAAATTGTATTTGGTTAAAAAAGTGATCAAGGCTTCTTGCTCTTTGGTTTTGGAGTCTAAGTAAGCGTTGGATCCCAAGTCTCTGATGTTAAAATCACCTAATAACAAAACTTCAGCAGAACCGAACTCAAGTAAAAGCTCTTCCAGATGCTTAACCAAAAGAGCTGTTGCCCATGACTTTGAAATTTTAGCTGTGTTGTGGTAACAGTTGATTAAAAGCAAAGGGAAGGCCCTGGTTGGAGTTGAAAGAGCGGTGATTTATACAATTTGCCCTGCCGTAGGAGGGTAGCTGAGATCTTGCACCTATGTTTGATGAAAATGGAGAGGCCCCCAGAAGGTCTATCATAGGAATTAGGCTGGGATGCTGGTTGAAAGAGTTCATAATAGCCATAGAGAGCCTATGGAAACAGAGACCAGGTCTCTTGAAAGCAGATAATATCACTTTTGCTCAGATAGTCCACTGCTGATTTGGATGAAAGAGTTGACTTTAACCCAGCAGCATTCCAAGAGGAGATGGTCAGTTTAGAATCTGTCCGCTTAACTGAGCCGTTAGGAAGGCTACTCCTGGGAGCAGGGGGCTGGAGGCTCTCGATGGGAGTACCCATGGTGGTGAAAAAAAGTGGAAAATGACTCACTCTCCCCACCAGGGATCTATCCAGCAGTTTGCATAATAAAGCAGAATAGGAATTGACAGCCAATCTGTAAAATCAAAAGACATCTTTATTATAATTAATTATGAGGCTTCGTCGTCCAACCGTAGTTTTACAATTGAAAGAGGGAGCCTGCCTGAGCTTTCTCAGGCAGGCCTTTTATACAAAAAGTTTGGCCCTAGGCTCACGTTCTTGCTGTGAAACACATCATTGTAGGTCGCTCCCATGGTACCATAACAAAGCAGGCTATAATTATGAATTCCATTCTACTTGCCCAAACTGACCAACCCATCTTCCATCATGAACATATGTCAAACTTCACATATTTTCCTGTGCAGGCCGGAGAAGCTCACAATAGACTGGTTTCCTCCCCATCATATAAACAGTCACCTCCCCATTGTAAAAGCCCAGAAGCAGAGAAACAGAGCCAGGTGTGGAAGATAGAAATGTAGGATAAGGGATGCTTGTGGGTCATAAATAGGCATGGCTACTGTATTCGGCCTTCTAATCTTGCTCAGGCCAATGTACACAACAAGTTGCTCAGATCTTTAATATAGATTGACTAGAGGGCATGGACTGGTTTGGTGAGGCCAACATCACGTAGGCAGATTCAGCCTGTTCAGGTCAAATGGGAGTCAGGAAGAACTCAAGCTAAGGAATACGTGTCCTTTAAGAATCATTGGCTCATGTATATGCCTATGTAAAGGGCAACAACTAAAATGGACGCTTGTTCACAACCTGGGGCCTGTGGGCTCAGAATGAATTTGCCAATAACTCCTGCATGCATCATTGTATTGTGATGAAAATACACACACATATTAAACTTGCCATTTTCGTTTCTCTGATATCAAAATCATAGCAGAATAATGATATTTTAAACACAGGTTCAGATTTCAAAGAACCTCAGACGCCCCTTTTGCCCTTACATAGGCAATTACTCAGTCTATATTAGCAGCTGTGTCCAAAATCCGTTATAAGCCTCTTGGAAGGCTTCTATTGTCCATCAAATCCGCTTCCATCATCTTCTTCACGTTGGGCCTCTCGATCCAGGCCTTTTCATGCTCAGTAGGAGTGCCCTCCTGGAACACCCACAGTTCATTCAAAGTCTCAATGTCTTAAAACAAATGCACCAGTGTCTCTTCTCTGTGACACCTCAGGAAATGTGCTCTTTATTGATCAAGGGCACAAAACATCTCGTGCAGAAACAAGCACCACTGAAAAAACACCCTCTCAAGATCAGTAGCTCCTTTCCGACTCCAACACTCATCATTTAGTGTCAGAGGACGATCAAGCTGCTCTTCTCATGGGCACCGGAATGTAGTGCCTTTTCCAAACTTGGATTCTCAGGTGCACTGCCTTTCTGCTGGAGCAAAGGGAAAAGAGGTGTGTGTGGGGAAAGGCCAAAAACTCAGGCCAAGGGGGTCAGGGGACCGCGCGCTGCCAGAGGTTCAAGCACATGACAGTTTGAACAAGTTGAACAAAGTGGATGACAGTCCTGCCATCAAAAGCAGGGATCCTTCGCATCTTTGCACTGAACTTCTGAGGCAAAACAGAAAATCAGCTCCTTTTTTCTTTTCTTTTTACAACGCCTTCTGATGAAACAAATGGCTTGCTTAGGAGGTACCACTGGAGGCATGCTGATGATCGCTGTCCATGCTGATGACCGCTGCCCACGCTGCTGATTGCTGTTCACGCTGCTGATTGCTGTTCACGCTGCTGATTGCTGTCAGGAATTGCAAGGCCAAGAAGTCTGTAGTCGTCTGCCATGTTTACTGATGGGGACCAGGCTTTTTTTATCACCGGTCTGCAGGGTAACATTCTTCCTTTTTGACTCTGGAAGATTCCCGCAGAACCTAGTGATATAGGAAGTGTAACACAATTGTTAGTTTCCTTCAAGTCAGATATAAAAACAGTTCATGGGTTGGCTTTTTGACAAGAGAGCTGCAAGCAAGTGGCCTGCAATCTGCAAAGGAGTGGCAATTCGTCATGGGAACCTAAATGGATGCCCTCACACAGTGGCATTATCTAATGGGATACATTATTTAATGGGGTAAATACATATTCTCCTTAATGATGAAGCCTAGGTGTTCCTAAACTCCTTATCTAGAACATCTCAAATAGAGAAATGACATAATACACATTATCAAGGACATGAAGAAGTCCCTTCTTTAAACAATGTGCATCAAATGCGCTATGTAATGCAAAGGCTAATGATCAACTGTGCAGACAAGAGGACAAGAACTAGAGAGTCCTGGTATCTGCATGATTAGAACACATCTTATAAAAAATTGAAACAGCAGAAACAGAGGAGAACTGAAAAATTAAAAATAGACATTAAAAATATGTCGTACTAAAAAGAATGTAAACTTGAGATATCTCCTATTGAGATGGAAAATGTCCTATTGGGTCAATTAACCAGGCTATCACTATCCTGACAGTCAGTCTGAAAATGCATTTGAAGTAGGCCTAAAGAAAATTCTTGAGAAGCAGTCTGGTCACACAAAAGGGAATGGTATGTAGCATAAGGGGGGTTCCTAATACATCACTGCCTAAAAGTGTGAACATGAACAATACACCCATAATAATAAATGGGCTGACAGGTGAAAGGAAGATGGAGAAGGGAAAATGGAAGTAGAACACAACAAAAGTCTTCAATAACTAAACATGATGCAACATTGGTCACGTAAGGAGCAAAAAGAAAAATCTATAGGAAGGACAAGAGTTTGCTTGGGTGGCCTAAGGCATGTGACACAGCACCAAGAGCACGGGGATACATGAAAAGACCAATGTTACAGAATTTTAACTCTACCGCTGACAATCTATACCCTACACGGTAATTCTAACTAATGTTCAGTTGTCTCTTCAGGGAAAAAAATGAATCCATAGGCTTATTCAGGAATCAAAAAATGCGATCAAAAAAATGCGATATCGAAATTAGGCCACCTTTAGTCACGGATCTATAATTCCATCCTTAGGCCCAATCAAGGATACATAAATGCAGAGCTGCCTGTCCTTAAGGAAAAAGGGCAGTTAAGTGACTAACAACGGATGGCAATCTTTGATTTAGTATATCATTTTAGTTTTCTTAAAAAAATCATTACAGCCAAATCGAGGCATGCACTGAAAAAACTGCTGCCTTACTCGCTCACAGTATGAGGTCCATATCTGTGAAATTTATCTTAATACAATATTCCTCCAATTTATTGTGAAACAACACATATCGTCATATGCGTTCCTTCACAACACAGGGGAACTTGTAATTCAAAGTAGCACCATAGAACAGAACATACACACAAAAATTTTAAAAAAATACACATATCAGGCCATCTCAAGCCATAAGATATACTTGCTGTATATCAAGCACAAGGAAAGAAAAACAGCCCAGACAAACAAACAGCATATATGAATAAGCGGTCATGCACAATATTATGGCATATGTACTTTACACTATAAACCTGCAGCTCAATCTTAATTGTCAAGTCTAAAATCCTATACCCTACTTTTGACAGAAGAGCATCAGGTAATTGATACTCTGCTGTAAAATATAATGTCGCTGTGTCAAATAACGCGTTTCAGTGGACCAAATGTATAAATGAAACATAAACACACACATTTTTTCCTTAAAGAAATTACGCAAAAAAAACCATTTCTCTTCAACCAGCCAACTCACGTGTCTTGTGAATTAATCCATGAATTATCTGTAGGAAGAAGTAGAAAAGATACACAACACACACATTTCTCATAATACAACATCAATTATAACCCTTTTTATCAGACTACAAAACATGACACAACGTAACATACAAAAACTTTTCATTACTTACCTGTAACTTTTTCCATGTACCTTTGCAAAAACGCCCATTCTCACTCAGGCCTAAAGCCTTTAAGTTGCAGAATTTTGGGGAAGGGCTTCTACTTATTGCCTATCTAAAACTTAATGTAACACTTCGTTTTTCTTTTTGTCAAATAAACTTAACTAAAAAAAAAATTAGTTCCTAGCATGGAGACACACATATACCAGTTCTACAGATCATTTAGCAGAATGTTTGATATTTTTTTTCAATGAAATCACTTTTGCATTTGCCCTTTTTAAATCATGTTCCCTCATTTTACACAGTGCTTAATTTGTAAGACATGAAGTGCAGGTGCTACAATTTTGCATGAGGAATACCTTTCCTATTTGTTTATTATCTCAGATGTGCGCTTTTAACGCAGATGTAATGTGAATGCGGCAAATGAGAACAAGCCAGCCTGCAATGAATGAAGGTTACAGATTTAAATCATATACAATCATCTACATCTCATATAAAGCGCTTGTGTGCAGCATTTTGAAAGCAACTGGGAGCTATGCAAACCACGTGTGGGCTCTACAATCCTTCAGGGCACTGACAAATGAGGCTGCAGTTTTACAAATTAAATAGTGTTCCTTTTATTATTATTAGCGGGATGCAATGCTGTGTCAGCCCTGCCGTATTTCTAATTTGAGATAAATGTGTTGATGACCTAATTTACCGAACAACAAGCGTTTTGTGGGAACATGCTGGAGCTATTATTTATTCTTTGGCTAAAATGCAATCATCATTGCTGTACATGGCCCTGCATCCTTTGCTCATTTTAGTTCAAAAACAAAAACCCCATCCCAGCTAATGTCAGATTTGTAACACTCTAAGAAGATACTTTTAAATTATGAACATGAGCAGGAATTAAATTTATCGGAGCAAGTCAGGCTATTCAAGTGACCTCAGGTCAGGACCGTGGCAGGGGCAGGGATTTAAATACAAAGCATGCTGCATTCCACAGGCGAGGCCCTAATTAAAAGGTCACAAATGTCAACAAGACAGCCTTACAAGATAACATCTCAGCCGCTACTGCTGGAACACGTTATACAGGTTCTGCCAGTCCCCTGCTCGTGGTAACTGAAGCTGACAAGGCCAGTAGGTTTAACCATTTACACATAACCTGCAATATTTCACTATATTTAAAACAATTTCTATGACACATTGCCTCGCTGAATCCTAAGAAGGCACAACCTGCAAATATATATATTAAGATCTAAATGTATGTATTTACTAAAGAGACACTTTAAACAGGGGCCCTGAAACCATTTAAAACAGTCTATTTATGTGAAAATCGACTTTTGTATTCTGGATACTAAGAAAAAATATTCTATAATTTTAGTGCATACTGGGTATTACTAGAATGTCTAATACCTAATTTATGAGCCATACTTTTGAAAATACTAAGTTATACCTTATAGAAATGAGCTTGTTTGCGCCTAGGGTAAGGGAAATTGCGCACAGAGGTGTTTGGTCATTTTCGTGGTACAACATAACTTAAATCAAACATTTTAATGCTAGGGGGTCATAGTATGAGTGTTAAGCTTCACAAATATTAAAAAACGATTTTTGTAGCACTTGTTTTTTAATAATTATTTTTCATAATTAATAATTATTTTTTCCTAATGAAGCCTAATTATTGCTATTTGTGACTGTTCTACATATAAAATGCTCACTACATCCCTTGCCTATTATTTAGATACATATTAACACACAAGCCTAGGCGCAGCTGCCTAACTGGGACTGCGTGAGATTACTGCGCCACAATTTTTTAAAAAGGACTGTTTGCAAAATTCCGCCACCCGTGTTTAACTAGAGAGGTGCTGGCTGAATGAACATTCTTATTAGATATACTGCAGCTGAAAAGACTTGGCTGTGAACATCTAACACAGTGCATTTAAGTGAAAATGCTGTACATTAATTTATTTTTGCAGAAACATGTAATTTCGTTTTTGTCTAGGGCTTCATTTATATCCATTAAATGTGAACCACTCACATTGAGCTCATTTCAGACATAAACAGAAAGGGGGGTCAAACACTCAGGACACACAAAACAGCGCGCTCTAACCATTTCTTGTACATAGCGCCGTCGCAATTTACAACAAAACCCACAAACAACATAGACATTTAAACATCCATTTTAACCCATAGGTCAACACTTAGGACAGGAACAAGGAACAGCCTACAGACTGTGTTCAAAAATAACCTGCCAAAACTAGTTGTAAACCATATTTACAACAAAAACGTTTTAGTTCCTATTTTTTTTGTTTTTTTTTAAAATTCTTCAACAGAGAGCTCATAAATTGGAGTTCCAACCGGAGGTATCAGACGCGAATCCTCCAACCGGGAATCCTTTGTTGCAACCTAGTCAATACTAATACAAAACAAAATACCGCGACCAGGCATCTGCGCTCACTAGTCGGGTTTCAAACTTCATGGGGCTATCTCCAACGATATACACGCAAATGTACGTGACCCACGGTTTTTGAATACTGCAGTGTTCAAATAAAACTAAGGAACCAATACTGAGGAAGATTATCCAACGATAATCTGAACCACAGCAACCAAAGGCCTACCAACTGAACCAAATGTACCGGTACCCAAACCAAAGCGTCACATTTCTGCGACCAATAAATAACTAAGGACTGCGTCACATTTCTGCGACCAATAAATAACCAAGGACTGCGTCACATTTCCGCGACCAATAAATAACTAAGGACTCAGAACCAAAAAAAAAACTGGGAGCGACCCATTTTTATTCTTCAACTAAAACAGATGGAGAAAATATCTCTTCAACTGCCTATACAAATTGCAATTTGCATATACAAAAAATATTTATTCAAATTATAACTGTCAATTCCCCACTGCACTAACAGTCTGTTAAAAAATACTTACAGCAAAAAAAGAATGGGTTCCTTAGTCAGGAGTGACATCTTTAGGAGAGTTTTAAGTCAGAAAAATCAAAAAACATACTGGGCCACAGAGACAGATAATCCCCCAGAAAACCCTGTGCCCAGAGTACCTCTTTTTGGTAGAATTCTGTCTTGTCTTCCCCAGCAGTTTTTCCATCCTTTGACAAAACACTCCTGCAGATAACCACTCCATGATAAGGCCCCACGTTGGGCGCCAACTGAAAAAAAGTGGAAAATGACTCACTCTCCCCACCAGGGATCTATCCAGCAGTTTGCATAATAAAGCAGAATAGGAATTGACAGCCAATCTGTAAAATCAAAAGACATCTTTATTATAATTAATTATGAGGCTTCGTCGTCCAACCGTAGTTTTACAATTGAAAGAGGGAGCCTGCCTGAGCTTTCTCAGGCAGGCCTTTTATACAAAAAGTTTGGCCCTAGGCTCACATTCTTGCTGTGAAACACATCATTGTAGGTCGCTCCCATGGTACCATAACAAAGCAGGCTATAATTATGAATTCCATTCTACTTGCCCAAACTGACCAACCCATCTTCCATCATGAACATATGTCAAACTTCACATATTTTCCTGTGCAGGCCGGAGAAGCTCACAATAGACTGGTTTCCTCCCCATCATATAAACAGTCACCTCCCCATTGTAAAAGCCCAGAAGCAGAGAAACAGAGCCAGGTGTGGAAGATAGAAATGTAGGATAAGGGATGCTTGTGGGTCATAAACAGGCATGGCTACTGTATTCGGCCTTCTAATCTTGCTCAGGCCAATGTACACAACAAGTTGCTCAGATCTTTAATATAGATTGACTAGAGGGCATGGACTGGTTTGGTGAGGCCAACATCACGTAGGCAGATTCAGCCTGTTCAGGTCAAATGGGAGTCAGGAAGAACTCAAGCTAAGGAATACGTGTCCTTTAAGAATCATTGGCTCATGTATATGCCTATGTAAAGGGCAACAACTAAAATGGACGCTTGTTCACAACCTGGGGCCTGTGGGCTCAGAATGAATTTGCCAATAACTCCTGCATGCATCATTGTATTGTGATGAAAATACACACACATATTAAACTTGCCATTTTCGTTTCTCTGATATCAAAATCATAGCAGAATAATGATATTTTAAACACAGGTTCAGATTTCAAAGAACCTCAGTGGCTGTAAGTATCATTGGAGACAGAGCAACTTGTTTTACAGCTCACCCAGCATTGTTTGTTGTTATATGAAATGTTTATGAGGTTATCCGCTTTTGATGCAACTGGCATCCCCAACATGGGTTGCACCCTGTGACCCTTTCTGTGCGCTAGTGTATGGCCTCACAGGTTCATCCTGAAGAAGAACATGGGGATATTTCTGTTGGGGGGGCCCAGAGCTCTATTCCCCAGTCTTCAAAGAAACTGGCTTCCCCAAGAATTGAATCCCTTAGGGATTCTCGTGACCACGTTGTAACAGTAGATTCCGAAGCCCCTTTGCCTGGTAATAAGGCAAACTTAACTGATGTAAGATCAGAAGAAGTAATCCTAGAGAGCACCAGAACATGCTTGAATAAGTGAACAAGGTTGTTTCTATTAAGGGTGTCGTTGTGGGCGAAGTGAGGAAAAAAAACAAGTTCTGCATCTTTTTCCTGACCTTGGTGTTTCTGATTCCCAACTGTTTCAGGCAGAGGCAAAGGGGCCTTAAAGTGTAGGGGTGTAACTTCGGATATACGATGATTCCCCTCCAGTTGACGTTGCCCTCCCAAGGCCTGTATAAATTGAAACTGAGAAGGCTTCTGTATTTGTGTGGGGTAGTCCCAAAGGGTTTTGTTTGAGTCACCTGCTGGGTGTCACAGAGAGGAGCCTATCAGTACGCCGACTGTTGGGATTTGGGAAACAATGGTAGTGTGGTTTACGGTTCCCGAGCACTTATTTGAACCTCTCCATGTGTTTGAGATTTCCCTTGAAGGCTGAGCAGCGTTGTCCTGCCGGCCCAAACTTTGGCCTTGAGAGGCTATCCCCTTGATTTTGGTTGGCAAAGACCCATCCTTCATGATGGTAGAGTATAGTTCGGTGATACCGGGGGCCGGGGTGGTCCCCTTGGGAGCCTCCAGAGTGAATGACTGAGGGATATTGATGGAGTCATTGTTATCAGTGAGAGTCATTCTAGTATCAGGGGTTTTCATTTTGAATTTTAAGCCTGGTTAAAAATCGGAAAGTGAGAGAACCCCCTCACTTCAGAGACGAACATGATAGTGACCCCTGTCCCATCAAGCCCCGATCTCCATTTTGCAAAATGTTGTTTTTTGGTTTGTTTTTTAAGTTTCTTTCTCTCCCTCCTAGACAGTGGTGGTTTTGTGGGGAGATTAGAAGACAGATGGGCGACATTTGAAGGAGCTAGGTCAGTGAGATCAGGCTGTATGGTCGCTAGTGGAGTGGTCGTTGGGCTGCTAGTGTTAACTGCCACCAGGCCAGCTTTCGGATCACTTGTGCCAGTCGCCGTTAACTGACAAGGCAAGGAAGTTGAATTTTTTAGGTCTGACTTCAAGGGGAGGGAAATAATTATTTTCGCTGATGATGAGGAGTCTAATGTTATTAGGCACAGGGGCTCTTCGGAGGGAAAACCAGTTTGAGCCTCTTGAGTAGATTGAGGTTTCCCGTAGCTGTTGGTATACAGCTTCACGTTGTCCCAAAGCGAGCCCAGAATTTCTGGAAGGGATGAGAGTTTGTTAATTATTGGAGAGCAGGAACAAGAGTTCACCCTATGGACTTTTCAAGAGATCTTTGCCTAGAGCCCAAATCGGACAAAGTTGAGGCTAAAGTTTGAATTAAGTCGATCTGCAGTTCCATTTTCTGGGTTTGCCATAACAGGGCTGTTGCAATAGAGTCTTGTTTTACATGAAAGGACGTCAATGAGATTGAAAAAGGACTTGTGGGCCTGAGGGCACAGGCATAGGCGAGTCCTTGATTTCTTGCACAGTGCTGAAAGAATTATGATGAGAACTGAAGCCCGATGTATGCGCTAGGGAGGCCTCAATTCGGGCTTTCAGGGAGGCCAAAAACTGATCAGATAATGTTTTAGAGGAAAAGAGGCTTTCATACGTTGGGCTCTTTCTTGGTGATAAGGAGTCAGTGGGCTCTTTTCGATGTGAACCCGTGCTGCAGCGCGAGTCGGACTTGAGTGATAAATGAGCTGCTGCTGGGTCACCACTGCCTTCTTGAAAATGTAAAAGGGCGGACCAGTTGCCATCATGAACTTGAGCTTGAGCATGTCATTTAGCTGCAGTAATTACTGTAGAGTCTAAAACAGAGTCTGATACCGTAGGGTCTCCAGAGCCAATGGAGAGGACTCTTAGCTAGTCAATTGATGTGTACTGGATCGTAGTGACATCCTCCTGGAAAGGCCTATGCTGCCGGAGATTCTCATCTGAGGCCTGTGCCTCAGGCGAGCACGAACGAGAAGCCTCAGAAAATTATCCTTTGATGAGGCCGGGGCTGTGGGAGGAAGGCTGGTCACAGTCCTGGGCATCTGGATCGCACTGCGGCGTTGTGGTAGAAGCAGGGCCAGTTTGAGAAGAGGCCTTTCTGAAAAACTCGCTGATCCACACTAGTGACAGTTGGCCTCCTGGGGATGATAATTTGTCTCGCAATGACGGTGCCTGTGTGGGAGCCCCCCCAGAGAGACCCAGGCGGTGTCAATTCGAAGGGTGGTACCCTTTCTCCGGGGGAATTTCCTTAATGGCATTGTAGCTTGCCTTTTCATAAGACTCCTGTGGGATACTGCTTGCTGTTTTGCAGCTTGGGGCTTGCCACGGCACAGTTTGCCAGTCATGGATCGGCGACTCCTCAGCACTCTGACCTCTGTCCATTGATTGCTGATGCCACTGCCACCCGCTTGTGGAGCTTATGGCACTAGCAAGGCTTTCTGTCCCCCCTCTTTGCTGGTGAATGAGCAGAGCTGTCTCCATGTACACTCCCTTGCGTTCTATGGCCTCTCTGGCCACCTAGCCGCTAAACAGCCTTACCATGGGCGCAGGCTGGTGCCGGTACCTGTAGCTGTACCAGTTGCCGTACACCTGTGGGATTTGACAGCCCAGCGGTGTGGGGGAAACCAGCCGTGGAGGGGGTTCAAAGTCGAGTTCAAAGTCGATGGAAGGCAGGCTCTTCCCCTGCTGCCTGGCACCCAGCTGAACATTGCTTGTGTGCTGAGACCAGGTGGCAGCGTGGCAGAGCTCTCTCCCCCAACTCCATACAGCTCTGCTCTCGCACACCGCTTGTTGCTTGTTTGACTCAGCTTCACTGGTGCATCGGCTCTCGACTGATGCCAATCAGGGACCAGATTGTCAATCCGAGGGTCAGGGCTCGTTAGGAACGTGCACGGATGTCTCTGATAGATAAAATCCCTTGGCTAGCTGGTTTCGCCCCTGATTTTGTCCAATCTGAGTCTGTCTCAGGTCGTCCTTGAGTGCAGCAGGAGCAGGAGAGCGGCTCTAGTCCCTCGCCCTACACCGCTCTGCACCGCTCGTTTCACTCAATGTGTAGGGCAGTAAGAGAGAGCGAGCTGGAGGAACTGGGAGCGGGGAGCGGGAAGCGGGAGCAGGGGGGGGCAGAAGAAGAAATTCCCCCACACCAACCCGGTCAGCTTGGCTCAGCTTGATCCAGCTCGAACCCCTCTGCTCAACCCCACCTCCTTCAAGCACCAGCTCTTGACACCGGCACCGGCCCAGATCGCAGCTCCCCTGTACAAGCTGCTGCCTGCGCGGGACTCCTCCTCCTCACAGGTGAGAACAATCAGTACAGGTAGTCCAGCTTTTAAGCTTTGGTCCTTAAAGTCCCTTGAAGCCCCTGACAGACAAAGTCAGTCCACTATTCTCCAGCAGTGTGTTAAAGCCAGGAATGCAGCATATTGCGGGAGGCAGTGGCAGAGAGCTGATAATTGCTAAATGGGGCCCCCAGCCCTTGCGCAAAGTGTACCAGGCTGCGGGCTGTCGTGGCAGAAGGCCAAAAACTTGACGAATGACTGGAACAACTTTTGGGCTCGTAGCACCAAGCACTGAGCTCCAAACCATCCCATAACTAACTGTACCACCCTGCTTCTGGTGCCTTTGGTACCTTTGTAACTGGTGATGATGGCGGCAAAACCCTTTTAAATTATTTTTTCTTTGCAGGCACGCCGCTATTCCACCCAGGTGAGTGCGGGGGCAGAAGAGAGGGGTAGGGGGTGGGGTAGTGGGGGCGCCCCGCCGTTCCCAAACACACTCCAGCCACTCCATCACGCTCAACCCGGCAACCTGGCCCAGTCTCCGGCTCCTCTAGTGGGTCCGCCCCCCAGCTGTCAAAGATGACACAAGCCTTGGCTGTAGTGCAAAGGAAAGAGAGAGCAAGCAGGGGAGCGGGAAAGTGAGCCGCCAGACCAGCTCACCTTCACTCCACTCACTTCGCTTGCTCAACCAGGCTCCCACTTTGGCCACAACATCACGTCAGCTCCACTCCACTCCGCTTGAACTGCGGACCAAAATGCATGCCGAGCTCCGCCAGCAGATCAGGTGAGTGGTGTGAGTGGCGTAGAGTTCAGGAAGCTATGCTCATGAAGTGAATTCTACCTATAGATGGGAAACTCACAAGACAAATATTAAACATGCAGGTCCAGACCACATTGGCTGGGTGTAATTAAAACATGGGTATCTCAGGACTTCCCCTTACACATACAGGCCACACCGAAGCTGGATGGTGCCGAGAATGAGTAGGACTGAAAAGTAATGTGAAAAAAATCTGCTCATATGCCAATTCGAGGTTTGAAAGAAAGAAATGTTAGACAATAGAAAATGTCCCTATTTGTGAGTCACAGATTCAGTCAATCATAGGTTACCCCTGCAGCAGTTAATTGATCAAGCTGTTGATGTTGATAAATGCCTATAATAATACACTCGCGTACACATCCAAAGTCACATCACTATTATCAAAGTTGCCCATCATGAACTCGCCATCACTACAACTCAGTAATAAATGATCAGGCAGGTTCTACAACCTAGGGCCGAAGTAACTGATTGACAGGTCACAGGTGGGGTGGCACGTAGCCGGCAGATAAAGCAATGAGCAGGAAACTCAGGTCCATCGCCCAGATAAGCGCAGTGAGACCACAATGGTCCAGGGAATTTGGCCCCAATAAAGCACACATGGCAGAAGGGGTGGTGCATTCCCAAATACCATAAAGTCAGATGCCACACAAAGTTAGGAACACATAGTGTAGTGTAGTTCCGATAGTACCCTCTCATGCAGGACCTACGCTGTTTACGGATAACATATACTCTGGGCTTGATGGCAAACTGAGTCCCCACCAAATATGTCAGCCTATGTTTTCGCATTAGCTAGCTCGCAGTGCCACTGGAATCTCCTGTTATCAGAGAGATTAGTTTTTGCAACTTCAGAACATAATAACCTCAGACTCGTGGAAACAATATACTGCTTTTCATCCAGTCACTCGTGCTTGCTATTTTTGCTCTCAGAGAGATACACAGAAGAAACAGTTGAGCGTGTTTACAATAAGAATTTATTGTACTGTAGTTCTTCTCATATAAAATAAGTACGCTGCTATACCTGTAATATAGTAGCAGAGATGTAGAACCAGCAGTACAGTGAATAAGAAGAAATAGTATAGTTCTACCATTTTTCAATAGTCATAAACACAGGCATGAATATGAAATGCATTTATAAAATTAAGTGTGTACTCCTAAAATGCCTGTCTAGATGTACCTAAGTGTACCTAGCACGTGAGTAGGTGCGAAAGAGCCTAAGTCTAATAACCTAAGTCTAAGTGCCAAGAATCTCATTAGGATTTAGTCAAACCCCATACCTGAATAGTGAGAGCATGGGACTTCGTCCTGGACTTGAGTTGGACACCCCGCAAGGGATCGTCAGACCACTGTCATCTGGAGCGATGGCATGCGGGAGCCTCAGCGTCTCTAGTCAGTGTGTCGGTCTTGAAGTCTTGGTTCCCTCCTTCCTACTGATAGCAAGAGGTGCTGTATTTATACAGCCTATATGCTTATGTTCCCCATTGTTTATTTATTTATTTATTTTTAAAATTTCTAGAGCGCACAAATACCTTCCGGTGTCTCGGCGCTAGATACCTTCCGGTGTCTCGGCGTTCAGTATGAAGATGAAGTTGGGGATTAAACCTTGTGCGTCGATGGGAGAGGTGAAGTGGACCTCCTGTAGAGTGTACTAATAAATTATTCATATGTGCTAAGGATGACGTCTTAGCAATATCGATTGGGAAAAACCCACCCTCGGCATGGAACTAGGTAAAAGGTTTAGTCCATAAAAGGCTACAGTCCTAACAAGTAATGTAAATGTAATGTAACAAGGCATTATGTCCATACAAGGCAGTCTTTCCTTATTTGGAGGTATGTCCTTATAAGGCTTGTTCATATGAAATGATGTGGAGATGATGTAGGGAAAGTGTACAATGTTCCCTAGACCTATATCAGGGTACCGATATGAAATATAACACCCACTCCACCTTATACTTAACAGTGATAATACACAATTGAGATACACATTCATAACAGTGTCAGTGCATACAATTATCAAGCAGTCATTTAAAATGTTTCTAAAAACGTTAAAATTTCATTTAAAAACAGTTTACAAACAAGGATATAAATGTTCTTTGTGAGAGTATGACATTTGTAATAAAGTTCCACAAATCACAGTTCTAAATGAGTTTGATCACACAAGTTGAAATAATGTAAGTGTTCTTTGGTATAGAAAGTGTCCATTTTCAAAAAGTTCTTTTGAGTAAAAGGAAGGGGTAAGGAAAAAAACGTAATTTGTTCCCAGCACACGGTGAGCCAGATTCAGTTTATATGTTGCTGGGAGACATAAGATTGTCGCTGCCTGCTGTCGTAGGGCACAAACATTGTAGTACCTCGCATAGCACGTCAAGTGTCCATAGATGAAACTCCTCAGTGCGGCCAACAGTTGTTGGTGAGGCAGGCGGTGCTATTTTCGATAACACAGTGTCAAGGGTGGAGCTGAAATCCAACTCGGTCAAGGGCACCTGCGGATCCTTGAGGAATGCATGTGTTAAGATGGGAATAAGCTGGGGACAGAGTCGAGCATGGGACCGCAGTGTTCCAGCCTGGAGTCTAAGTCCACTGGCGTCTCCGTTAGAGGTGTCAGACTGATGTCTAACTTGCATTCTCCTCCGCAAACTGGCATTGTGCCTCTGTGCCACTCGTTTCCCCCGTTTTTTGTGACCTTTCTGCCCTTTCTTGTGACCTTTTTGCCTTCTGTGCCACTTGTTTCCCCCCGTTTTTGTGACCTTTCTGCCCTTTCTTATGACCTTTCTGCCCTCTGTGCCACTCGTTTCCCCCTGTTTTTTTCTGACCTTTCTGCCCTTTCTTGTGACCTTTGTGCCTCTGTGCCACTCGTTTCCCCCTGTTTTTTTGTGACCTTTCTGCCCTTTCTTGGGACCTTTCTGCCTTCTGTGCCACTCGTTTCCCCCCCATTTTGTGTGACTTTTCTGCCCTTTCTTGTGACCTCTGTGCCTCTGTGCCACTCGTTTCCCCCGTTTTTTGTGACCTCTCCGCCCTTTCTTGTGACCTTTCTGCCTTCTGTGCCACTCGTTTCCCCCTGTTTTTTGTGACCTTTCTGCCCTTTCTTGGGACCTTTCTGCCTTCTGTGCCACTCGTTTCCCCCCATTTTTGTGACCTTTCTGCCCTTTCCTGTGACCTTTATGCCTTCTGTGCCACTTGTTTCTCCCCATTTTTGTGACCTTTCTGCCCTTTCTTGTGGCCTTGGTGCCTCTGTGCCACACGTTTCCCCCCGGTTTTTCTGACCTTTCTACCCTTTCTTGTGACCTTTGTGCCTCTGTGCCTCTTGTTTTCCCCCATTTTTTCTGAACTTTCTGCCCTTTCTTGGGACCTTTGTGCCTCAGTGCCACTCGTTTCCCCCCGTTTTTTGTGACCTTTCTGCCCTTTCTTGTGACCTTTCTGCCTTCTGTGCCACTCGTTTCCCCCTGTTTTTGTGACCTTTCTGCCCTTTCTTGGGACCTTTCTGCCTTCTGTGCCACTCGTTTCCCCCCATTTTTGTGACCTTTCTGCCCTTTCCTGTGACCTTTCTGACTTCTGTGCCAGTCGTTTCCCCCCATTTTTTGTGACCTTTCTGCCCTTTCTTGTGACCTTTGTGCCTGTGTGCAACTTGTTTCCCCCCGTTTTTTGTGACCTTTCTGCCCTTTCTTGTGACCTTTCTGCCTTCTGTGCCACCCGTTTCCCCCCGGTTTTTCTGACCTTTCTGCCCTTTCTTGGGACCTTTCTGCTATCTGTGCCACTCGTTTCCCCCCGTTTTTTCTGACCTTTCTGCCCTTTCTTGTGACCTTTGTGCCTCTGTGCCACTCGTTTTCCCCCATTTTTTCTGACCTTTCTGCCCTTTCTTGTGACCTTTTTGCCTTCTGTGCCACTTGTTTCCCCCCGTTTTTGTGACCTTTCTGCCCTTTCTTATGACCTTTCTGCCCTCTGTGCCACTCGTTTCCCCCTATTTTTTTCTGACCTTTCTGCCCTTTCTTGTGACCTTTGTGCCTCTGTGCCACTCGTTTCCCCCTGTTTTTTGTGACCTTTCTGCCCTTTCTTGGGACCTTTCTGCCTTCTGTGCCACTCGTTTCCCCCCCATTTTGTGTGACCTTTCTGCCCTTTCTTGTGACCTCTGTGTCTCTGTGCCACTCGTTTCCCCCGTTTTTTGTGACCTCTCTGCCCTTTCTTGTGACCTTTCTGCCTTCTGTGCCACTCGTTTCCCCCTGTTTTTTGTGACCTTTCTGCCCTTTCTTGGGACCTTTCTGCCTTCTGTGCCACTCGTTTCCCCCCATTTTTGTGACCTTTCTGCCCTTTCCTGTGACCTTTATGCCTTCTGTGCCACTTGATTCTCCCCATTTTTGTGACCTTTCTGCCCTTTCTTGTGGCCTTGGTGCCTCTGTGCCACACGTTTCCCCCCGGTTTTTCTGACCTTTCTACCCTTTCTTGTGACCTTTGTGCCTCTGTGCCTCTTGTTTTCCCCCATTTTTTCTGAACTTTCTGCCCTTTCTTGGGACCTTTGTGCCTCAGTGCCACTCGTTTCCCCCCGTTTTTTGTGACCTTTCTGCCCTTTCTTGTGACCTTTCTGCCTTCTGTGCCACTCGTTTCCCCCTGTTTTTTGTGACCTTTCTGCCCTTTCTTGGGATCTTTCTGCCTTCTGTGCCACTCGTTTCCCCCCATTTTTGTGACCTTTCTGCCCTTTCCTGTGACCTTTCTGACTTCTGTGCCAGTCGTTTCCCCCCATTTTTTGTGACCTTTCTGCCCTTTCTTGTGACCTTTGTGCCTGTGTGCAACTTGTTTCCCCCCGTTTTTTGTGACCTTTCTGCCCTTTCTTGTGACCTTTCTGCCTTCTGTGCCACCCGTTTCCCCCCGGTTTTTCTGACCTTTCTGCCCTTTCTTGGGACCTTTCTGCTATCTGTGCCACTCGTTTCCCCCCGTTTTTTCTGACCTTTCTGCCCTTTCTTGTGACCTTTTTGCCTCTGTGCCACTCGTTTTCCCCCATTTTTTCTGACCTTTCTGCCCTTTCTTGGGACCTTTCTACCCTCTGGGCCACTCGTTTCCTACATTTTTTCTGCCCTTTCTGCCCTTTCTTGTGACCTTTGTGCCTCTGTGCCACTCATTTCCCCCGTCTTTTGTGACCTTTCTGCCCTTTATTGGGACCTTTGTGCCTCTGTGCCACTCGTTTCCCCCCGTCTTTTGTGACCTTTTTGCCCTTTATTGGGACCTTTGGGCCTCTGTGCCACTCGTTTCCCCCCATTTTTTGTGACCTTTCTGCCCTTTCTTGGGACCTTTGTGCCTCATTTCCCCCTGAATATTTGTGACCTTTTGCCCTTTTTGTGACCTTTCTGCCTCGTTTCCCCTGCCTTCTGTGCCATTCTTTTCCCCCTCAATTATTGTGCCCTTTTGCCTACTGTTTCCTTTGTCGCCCCTCGCCGCTCCGTCCCCTGCGACCCACCCCCCTGACTGCCCATTCACTGCCCCAACCTCCCGCCTCCCAGCTGCTCCTCCCTCCCCCCTGCCCATATAGGCTGGTCACTGCGCGGTGAGGAGAGCGACCCTTGACCCTTCCAGGTAGGTCGCTTCCCCTCTGCACAGCACTTTCTGTGCCTCCCTGCCCAGCTGACGCTGCTGAGGAAGTTCGAGGCCCTCCTCCACCCGCAGGCTACCACCTGCGCCTCATCCCTGGTGGCCAGTGGTAAGCCGTAGGTTTGCTCATCCTCCATTGTATTGCCTGTATTTTCTTTCATTGCTCCTGTTGTAGTGACTGCATTTTCATTGTTGTGTCTATGGCTGCTGTTGTCTGTCTCCCCCGCTGCCTGTATGTGGTCTGTGCCCGTTCTCTCCCTCTGTTCCCCTTGCTTCCCCCATGTCTCTCTGCCCGATTCCCTTCTGCTCCTCTCACTGCCCCCGTGTCTCTTTGCCCGGTTTTTCCTTCTGCTCCCCTTGTGGCCCTGTGTCTCTCTTAGCTGCCCCTGCATTTCTGTGACCTTTCTGCCTTCGGTGCCACTCAAGTCCCCCCATTTTTTGTGACCTTTCTGCCCTTTCTTGTGACCTTTTGCCTTCTGTGCCACTTGTTTCCCCCGTTTTTCTGTGACCTTTTTGCCCTTCTTGTGACTTTTTGCCTTCTGTGCCACCCGTTTCCCCCCATTTTTTGTGACCTTTCTGCCCTTTCTTGTGACCTTTTGCCTTCTGTGCCACTTGTTTCCCCTGTTTTTCTGTGACCTTTTTGCCCTTCTTGTGACCTTTTGCCTTCTGTGCCACCCGTTTCCCCCCGTTTTTTCTAACCTTTCTGTCCTTTCTTGGGGCCTTTCTGCCCTCTGTGCCACTCATTTCCCCCCATTTTTTCTGCCCTTTCTTGGGACCTTTGTGCCTCTGTGCCACTCGTTTCCCCCCATTTTTTGTGACCTTTCTGCCCTTTCTTGGGACCTTTGTGCCTCTGTGCCACTCGTTTCCCCCCGTTTTTTGTGACCTTTCTGCCCTTTCTTTGGACCTTTCTGCCTCTGTGCCACTCGTTTCCCCCCGTTTTTTGCGACCTTTCTGCCCTTTCTTGGGACCTTTCTGCCTTCTTTGCCACTCGTTTCCCCCCATTTTTTGTGACCTTTCTGCCTTCTGTGCCACTTGTTTCCCCATGTTTTTTTTTACCTTTCTGCCCTTTCTTGTGACCTTTGTGCCTCTGTGCCACCCGTTTCCCCCTGTTTTTTCTAACCTGTCTTCCCTTTCTTGGGGCCTTTCTGCCCTCTGTGCCACTCGTTTCCCCCCATTTTTTCTGCCCTTTCAGCCCTTTCTTGGGACCTTTGTGCCTCTGTGCCACTCGTTTCCCCACGTTTTTTGTGACCTTTCTGCCCTTTCTTGGGACCTTTCTGCCTTTGTGCCACTCGTTTCCCCCCGTTTTTTGTGACCTTTCTGCCCTTTCTTTGGACCTTTCTGCCTCTGTGCCACTCGTTTCCCCCCGTTTTTTGCGACCTTTCTGCCCTTTCTTGGGACCTTTCTGCCTTCTTTGCCGCTCGTTTCCCCCCATTTTTTGTGACCTTTCTGCCTTCTGTGCCACTTGTTTCCCCATGTTTTTTTTTACCTTTCTGCCCTTTCTTGTGACCTTTGTGCCTCTGTGCCACCCGTTTCCTCCCGTTTTTTCTGACCTTTCTGCCCTTTCTTGGGACCTTTGGCCTCTGTGCCACTCGTTACCCCCCGTCTTTTGTGACCTTTCTGCCCTTTATTGGGACCTTTGTGCCTCTGTGCCACTAGTTTCCCCCCATTTTTTGTTACCTTTCTGCTCTTTCTTGGGACCTTTGTGCCTCGTTTCCCCCTGAATATTTGTGACCTTTTGCCCTTTTTGTGACCTTTCTGCCTTCTGTGCCACTCGTTTCCCCTGCCTTCTGCGCCATTCTTTTCCCCTTCAATTGTTGTGCCCTTTTGCCTACTGTTTCCTTTGTCGCCTCTCGCCGCTCCGTCTCCTGCGACACACCCCCTGACTGCCCATTCGATGCCCCCACCTCCCGCCTCCCAGCTGCTCCTCCCTCCCACCTCCCCAAATAGGCTGGTCACTGCGCGGTGAGGAGAGCGACCCTTGACCCTTCCAGGTAGGTTGCTTCCCCTCCGCACAGCACTACATGTGCCTCCCTGCCCAGCTGCCGCTGCTGAGGATGTTGGAGGCCCTCCTCCACCCACAGGCTACCACCTGCGCCTCATCCCTTGTGGCCAGTGGTAGGCCGTAGGTTTGCTCATCCTCCATTGTATTGCCTGTATTTTCTTTCATTGCTCCCGTTCTACTGACTGCATTTTCATTGTTGTGTCTGTGACTGCTGTTGTCTGTCTCCCCCGCTGCCTGTATGTGGTCTGTGCCCATTCTCTCCCTCTGTTTCCCTTGCTGCCCCCGTGTCTCTCTGCCCGATTTCCTTCTGCTCCCCTCAATGCCCCTGTGTCTCTCTGCCCGGTTTTTCCTTCTGTTGCTTAGCTGCCCCAGCATTTCTGTGACCTTTCTGCCTTCGGTGCCACTCAATTCCCCCCGTTGTTTGTGACCTTTCTGCCCTTTCTTGTGACCTTTTGCCTTCTGTGTCACTTGTTTCCCCCCATTTTTCTGTGACCTTTTTGCCCTTCTTGTGACCTTTTGCCTTCTGTGCCACTCGTTTCCCCCTGTACTCTTGTGACCTTTTTGCCCTTTTTGTGACCTTTCTGCCCTCTGTGCCACTCGTCCCCCTCTCAATTGTTGTGCCCTTTTGCCTTCTGTTTCCTTTGTCGCCCCTCGCCGCTCCGTCCCCTGCGACCCACCCCCCTGACTGCCCATTCACTGCCCCACCCTCACCGCCCGCCACTGCGTCCCCTGCGGCTCAGCCCTCCTGACTGCCCATTCGCTGCCCCAGCCTCCCGCCTCCCAGCTGCTCCTCACTCCCACCTCCCCATACAGGCCGGCCGCTGCGTAGTCGCGCGGCTGGCGCGCGGCAAGCCCGTCTGCCCCTGGACCGCGCCCAGCACCTAAACCCCTGGCCCCCGCACTCACCATGACCACCGCCGCCACTACGAAGCCAGCACTCTGCAGGCTATCAACCCCAGACGGACCCACAACTGCTTCAAGGCCACCCCGAAACGCACACACGGTCCCTTCACCTGCCGGAACTGCAGCTACACCAGCTACAGAGCAGACGAACCACCCGCCAAGAAAGACCTCAACCACCTCCGATGCATACTACTGAACACCCGCTCCGCACGCAAACACGCCGTCGAGCTCTGGGACCTGCTCAACACAACCTCACCGGACGTCGCTTTCCTGACAGAGACCTGGTTTAACAACTCCTCTGCACCCGACATCGCCATAGCCATCCCAGACGGCTACAAGAACACCCGCATAGACCGCACCAACGGAGTCGGAGGACGAATCGCTATCGTCCACAAGAACAGCATCAGGGTCTCGACTAGCACCGAAGACGCGCTCAGCACCGCCGAACACATGCATTTCCAGATCCATACAGACCCCAACTCCACCCTCAGAGGCACTCTAGTCTACCGCCCCCCTGCACCCCGCCCCCAGTTCAGCGACTGCATCGCCGACTTCATCAGCATGCACGCCCTGACCTCCACCGACTACAACCTCCTCGGAGGCCTGAACTTTCACCTTAAGAACAACAACAACAACTCCACAGCCCTGATCGATAACCTCACCAACCTCGAATTGAGACAACTCATCACAATGCCCACCCACTCCGCCAGCCACACGCTCGACCCCATCTTCTCCTCAAGCCCGCATGTCTCAGTCAGCCACACCACCGAACTCCTCTGGACCGACCACCGCTGCATCCACTTCACCTTCCAGAAACCCACCACACACCACCGCACCCAACAGATCCCCCACCGCCCCAGGAGCAAAATCACCGAAGACCAACTACATGCAAACCTCGCTCTCAGCCCACCCACTGAACCCTCCAACACCGACGTCGCTGCCCACAACCTCATACGCTGGATCGAGGACTGCGCCAACACCCTCGCCCCACTGAAGAAACCCCACCACAGAGACACCAGCAAGAGGGCCAGCTGGTTCACCGCAGAACTCCTAGATTCCAAGCAAGCCTGCCGGACACTAGAGAAGAAATGGCACAGTGAACAAACTCCGGACAGCCACGCATCACACAAGGACACCGTCCGCAACCGCCACAACCTCATCAGGGCTGCCAAGAAGACCTCCTTCAAAGACCGCCTCGACAAAAACGCACACGACAGCAAGGAGCTCTTCAACATCGTGAAGGAACTCTCCAACACCAATGACATCCCGCCGTTGCAAGCCCTGTGCGACTCCCTCGCCACCTTCTTCCACCGCAAGATAGCGAACATCCACAACAGCTTCAACACTCAAACAGCCCCAACAGACAGCAACACAACAGATCCTCCGCACACCATCGACCACGTCCCCTTACTAGCCTGGACCAGCGTGAGCGTCGATGACACCATCAAGACCATGAGCACAATCCACTCCGGCTCTCCGTCAGACCCATTCAGACCCATTCCCGCACCACGTCTTCAACAAAGACCTGGCTGTTCGAACAGTTATGGCCCCCACCTTCCCCCCCAGCTCCATCGCACCCCACCTATGCAATGTCATCAATCTCTCCCTTGAGACCGCAACCTTCCCAGAGAGCTGGAAACACGCTGAGATCAACGCCCTACTCAAAAAACCCAAGGCAGACCCAAGAGACCCCAAGAACTTCCGACCCATCTCTCTGCTCCCCTTCCCGGCCAAGGTCATCTAGAACATTTTTAACAGACCGCTAACCCGATACCTCGAAGAGAACAGAATCCTGGACCCTTCCCAGTCAGGGTTCCGCAGCAACCACAGCACCGAGACCGCCCTTATCGCCTCCACCGATGACATCAGGACCCTGCTAGACAATGGGGAGACTGCAGCACTCATCCTCCTAGACCTCTCTGCCGCTTTCGACACCGTCTGCCACCGCACACTACACGCACGCCTCCACGCCGCAGGGATCCGAGACAAGGCTCTGGAATGGCCCACCTCCTTCCTCTCCGGCAGAACCCAGAGCGTCCGCCTCCCCGTTCCGTTCCGAAGCCTCTGAGATCATCTGCGGCATACCCCAAGGATCCTCCTTCAGCCCAACACTGTTCAACATTTACTTGGCCCCGCTTGCACACGTCGCCCGACAGCACGACCTCAACATAATCTCCTACGCCGATGACACTCAACTGATCCTCTCCCTCACCAAGGACCCCATCACCGCCAAAGCCAACCTCCATGAAGGAATGAAGGCCGTCGCTGACTGGATGAAGATCAGCCGTCTGAAGCTGAACTCGGACAAGACAGAGGTCCCCATCCTCGGCTCCAACCCGTCAGCCTGGGACGACTCCTGGTGGCCAACCGCACTGGGGTAGCCCCGACCCCCAATGACCACGCACGCAACCTGGGAATCATCCTCGACTCAACGCTCTCAATGACCAAGCAAGTCAATGCCGTCTCCTCCTCCTGCTTCAACGCCCTCCGCATGCTCCGCAAGATCTACAGATGGATCCCGACAGATACAAGAAAGACAGTCACCCAAGCTCTCGTCAGCAGCAGACTCGACTACGGAAACGCACTCTACGCGGGAGCCCCAACCAAGCTCCTCAATCGCCTACAACACATCCAAAATGCCCCAGCACGACTGATCCTCGATGTACCACAAGGCCACATCACCCTCCACCTGAGAAACCTGCACTGGCTCCCCATCAACAAGAGGATATCCTTCAAGCTCCTCATCCAAGCACACAAGGCACTCCACAAGACCGGCCCAGTCTACCTCAACAGACGGCTCTCCTTCTACACCCCCAACCGCCAGCTACGCTCCGCCAACCTCTCACTCGCCACCGTCCCGCGCATCCGAAGAACAACCACCGGCCGGAGATCCTTCTCCCACCTCGCCTTCCACTGAGCCTACGACAGACCCAAGACCAGCTGACCTTCAGGAGGACACTAAAGACCTGGCTGTTTGAACAGTTGTGACCCCCACCTCCCCCCCCAGCGCCTTGAGACCCTCGCGGGTATGTAGTGAGCTTAACAAATGACTGATTGATTGATTGATTGATTGATGCAGTCTTCGTAGACTGGTCTGAATGACAGGAACCAAGAAGCACTTAGTTCTCGAAGGCGAGGCGCACCCAGATGTTGTACCATATGCTCACTGTAATATTTTTCCAGGAGAGCTTTTGCAATCTCGCTGGCGGATGGTCCGTCCTTTACGAAGCAGGTAAATAGCAATCAGGATTCCAGCAATAATAGGATCAGAGGTAGACCCCTGAAAATGCTTCCAAATACGGAGTGTATGAAGTTAGACACAACTCCAAGGATGGTCTGGAAGGTGTTAAGGAATCCCGACCCTATGGTTTTAAATAGGTGAACAACACCGCTCATATCTGACATATTTACGATACGACCCACCATTTCTACGAAATCTCGGAGGGAAGTTTGTACGGATTAGCGCCTGTATCTCTGTCGAGGTCCTTACAACTTGAAGTTCAAAGGTTTCTCTTGCAGAGGTCACTGGCACGGTTTGCTGTAAAAGCATGGCTTTCATTCTGCTCAAAGCATCAAACTATATAAAAGAAACATTCAGTGAAGGCCATACTGGCACCTCCCTGACTCTATTTGTCGGAGGAAACAATACTTGCATACAACAAGTAACCCTGGTGTTCACGATGACGAGATAGGCAATGCCCGGGAGCATCGCACAACGTTGATTGTTCAGCATCAAGTAGCTCCCATTCGATCTTTCATCGTCTAATTTGATGCCATCTCCAGTCCATTTTTCACGTAGTGAAAATAGGGGATCAGCCATATTGTTGATGAGTTTTCGATAGGTTTGGGAAATAGCCCTTTCGGGCTGGTGACCATCTAGTAGTCTGTCCTCCAGTGGGGAGCTACCCGGTGGAGAGGAGTTACAGGACATCATTGTCTGTAGTGCGTGTCGGACTTGCAGGTATCGAAAACGCTCTGAATCCGCCAGAGAATATTGACTTTGGAGAGTGTTGAAAGGCTTCAAGCCCCCTGTGTCCCATAGATTCCTAATATGTGAGATGCCAATTAGATCCCATTTGACAAAACCTTTGGAGTTTCCCAAGTCTCCTAGCTTTTGTGAGTCCCACAAAGGTGTGGCGAGGGTCAACCTATTGTTCCAGCCGAGCGATTTGGTTGCAGCATGCCAGATTCTAACTGTGTGATTGGTAGGGCCAGTAAGTGGGTATCTGTCTGGTTTGGAGTATAGTGCATGGGTGTAGGTCCTGTTCGGAAGGAGCCAACAATCCACATTAAACCCCGGGTCGTCGGCGCGGCCGTAAATGCCCTGGTTTATTGCCATTAGATGCGCTTCCCAGTAATATTTTTTAATGTCGGGTAGTCCAATTCCACCATCATACCAAGTAAGCGTGCGTTTTTGTAAAGCAATTTGCGGTCTCCCTCCTCAGAGAAGGTCCCGCTGGAGCCCTTCAATTTCTTTGAAGTACGAGTTTGGGACAGGATCGGATGAGTTCTGTAGGGCCTATAGGAAACAGGGCAGGGACATCATTTTAAAAAGGGCCGCCTTACCCAACAAAGAGAGCGGGAGCGACCTCCAATTCTTTATGTCACATTTGAGTCTCTGCAGGGGGGGAACAAGGTTACGGACGTATCTGACCGCGGGGTCGAGAGAAATGAATATGCCTAGGTATTTGAAGCCTTCTGAAACTATCGGTATGATGCAGTCCTGAGGTAGCAGAGGAGGGCTCCCACAGAGGACATATAGGAGAGATTTTTGATTTTGACACGAAATCCAGAATATCTGCCAAAAATGTCTAGGATGTTGAATACGGCAATCAGGGATCTCTTGGGGGATGTGAGATGCAGAAGGATATCATCCGCACATAAAGAGATTCGGTCTTCCCAGTCTGTCGACCATCCCATACCTGGAATCATTAAATCCTTATGGATCCATGCTGCAAGGGGTTCAAGGGCCAAAGCGAATAGTAAAGGAGAGAGGGGACACCCCTGGCGGGTCTCCCAGCTAAGTGTGAAGGTCTCAGATTTTTTGTAATTTACGACTACTTGAGCCACAGGTGCGCTATATAGTAAGCACACCCATCGGCTGAAAACCAGTCCAAATCCCAGTTTTGCAAGTACGGCAAAAAGATAAGACCATTCAAGTGTATCAAATGCCTTAGTGGAATCTAGGGAGACTATGACTGCATCTTCACGTATGGTCGGTGCCCTGCCCAGTACCCCATACACTCTGCGCAGATTTAGAGCAGTGTTCCTCCTCGGCATAAACCCTGATTGAGCAGGATGTACTAAGTCCCCTATTACTTGATTAGTCTATTGGCAAGTACTTTAGCTAGAATTTTGGGTTCGGCGTTCAGCAATGAAATGGGGCGGTAGGAGGCGCAGTCTGTTTTGGGTTTCCCTTCTTTGTAAATTGTGACAATGGTCGCGATTCTCTGATCGAGGGGCAGTGATCCCTGTTCAAGGCTGTCTTCATATATGGATTTCAAATACGGGGCTAATTTATCAGGGCGGAGCTTATACAGTTCAATTGGGATACTGTTTAGGCCAAGGGCCTTACCTGGGTGGAGCGCTCGTATCGCGAGTGCTACTTTGTCAGTGGTGAGGGCACTATCCATAAATGTTTGGTCAGCTTCTGAAATTGTAGGAAGGGAGATATCTCTAATAAGGTCTGAGGAATCTGTTTCTTTGTATGGTGCCACCAAGCTATAGACTGTGTGAAAGTGGGTTGCAAACTGATCGACTATGTCTTGGGGGTCCTTTATTGGGGACATGTCAGCGTCTCTAAGTTCTGGAACAAGCCTACTAGCATGCTCTTTTTTATCAAGCCAGGCAATTCATTTTCCAGCCTTGTCTCCCCAGTCATAGATCCGGCCCAGTCTGTCCTGGCCCGTTATTTTGGCACGGTCGGTGATCAGTGCCCGGTATTCATCCTGGCATAAGCGGAGTGAGTAAAGGGCTTCGGGTGTGGCATCAGAGTTCACGTCTTGTTCAAAACGATAAATCTCTTGTTCCACGTCCGAGATTTCCTTTATACTGTCCTTTTTTGGGAAAGAGCTTGACCCCGGACCACTGTTTTAAAGGTTTCCCATAATACTTAAGGGGACTCAGCGGTGTGCTCATTTTCCGAGACATAGTCGTCAATAGACTTACTCAGGTCTATGTATTTTGGGGTTTTTGAGTTACCAGGGATTTATAGGGGCAATGCGCCCTACTTGTGTATGATCCAGGACTATGTGAACCCATATAGGGCAATGGTCGGAAATACCTCTGGCCAGATGTCAGATCTCATGGATATCCGTGACTTGTGGAGACGGGACAATTATGTAGTCAACACGGGAGAGACTGTTGTGTGCCCCGGAGTGAAAAGTGTGCTGAATCTTGTCCGGGTTGTATCTTCTCCATCCGTCCACCAGCCCCATCGCCTCTAAAAAAAATGGAGAAGGAGTGAGCGGCCTGGGGTATTGTGAGAGGGGGGTGTCTATCTAGCAAACCTGATAATACTGAGTTAAATTTGCCGCCGAGCACTAGGTGCCCATCAGGCAGCGTTAGCAGCATAGCACTGAGGTCAGTGAATGTTATAGCTTGTACCCCTGGAGGTGCATATATCGATATGAAGGTAATGGTTCGGCCCTCCCAAGTGCCCGTGTTTCCGACATATCTCCCTCTGTCATCTACATAGGTGGGCGTAATAGATAAGGGGAATGATTTTTTTTGCATAATGCCCACCCCTCTTGAGTTAGACGTAATGTCCGCATGTGCCACCATTGAGTATCCCCATCTGTGCATTGCTTTGCACATATTGCCTATAAGGTGAGTTTCCTGAAGCAATACAATGTCTGTTGATAGTCTCTTGATATATTGCAATACCACGCTTCTCTTAATTTTGTCCCCAACCCGTTAACATTCCAACGTAAGATTTTGACTTCTTTGTTCCGCTGCATACTCATTGACATATCCGTAGAGCGTTATAATTTGCTTCGCAAACAGGGACTAGACCATCAAGATAACGCAAAAAATAATGAACAAGAAAAAACAACCCTGCATCCCTGCACTCTGGGCTCAGAACTGCCCATAATTTAAAAAAATGCAGAGTGCCTGTCGCCCAACAATATTGCTAAAAGAAGAACGTGGGAGGAGGCCTTGGCGCCCCGTCAACCCCCTTTCCTACTGTTGCAGATTATAGGTGCATTATGTAGTAGAAAGCCAACATACAGAATATTAGGTACTTCAATACTCTAGTGTACAGTTCGGCGTCTTCGAGTGTCAAGAGACTGTGAGCGGAGCCCAGCTCATGGAGAGAAAGAGTGGTCCAGAACCGTCAAAAGCCGTCTTATGCAGATACACTGTCTGTGTCAATGGTCGCTGGAGCTTCTTTCCGGTGATGTTCTCCAGCTGTCCAGCCAGTCATATGCGACCTCTGTTAGGTCGAAGAAGCGGGTTTTCCCATCGATCTCGACACGTAGATACGCAGGGAAGAGCATGGCGTATTTAAGACCTTTTTCCCGCAACCTTCGTTTGACATCCAGGAATGAGCGTTGACGCATCTGTACTGCCCGAGTGAAGTCAGGAAAGAAGGTAATTTCTGAGTTGGACTGGAGCAGCGACCCTGGCAGCTTGTAGAATTGTAAAGCTGTAATTCAGCAACCGGGCCAATATCGGACAGGGTGGGGCTCCCGGCTTGGGACGTCCCCCAGCCACCCCTGCGCCCTTTCGATCACAAACAGCATGGACAGTCCCTTAGGTTGTAATTTCGTCGTGATCAGGTTTTCAATGAACAGGTCTGTGGCGGGACCCTTCAATTCTCCGGCACCCCAAGAACGTGGATATTATTGCGTCTTAAGCTCCCCTCATAATTGTCCAGCTTGTCCTCTGTGAACCTGCGGAACGCTTCGAGCTCTTTGACGTCAGTCTGCAATTGCGAAGTGTCTTCACAAGGCTGGCGGTGGTGAGCTCCAGTTGTTTGACCGTTTCCCTATTTTTTGTGAGGTCAGCCCTGATCAGAGTCACTTCAGAATATAGAGCGCCAATGGATGTGCAGAGCCCTTTGATTGCCACCATTAAGTCTTTCATTGTGGGCTCGAAAGGATCCTGCTCCGCCCCGCTTTGTTGCTTGTCGCCTGTTTCTTTCCGTTCGGGTAGGTCGGTTTTTGGACAGGTGTAGCGGTCGAGCCTGCTTTGCTGGGACGTCTTTGTACCTTTTGCGTTGGACATGGTGAGGGCTTTGTTTGCATGTCAGACCAACAGTGCGCTGATTGATGCATACACCGGGTTAGATTCGCCGCTCCAGAGCACTAGCAAAGGACAATGAACAAAAGTCACTTAAGAACTGGCGCTCAGTGTGTAGCTCGCAATTTAGGCACTTTAACAGGCTCTCGCAGTGATCCATGCACACCCTGCTAATTGTGGGGGCCGCCTCACCTCCGGACAGCAAGCTTGGCGTGAGAAATGTCTAATAGTTGCGTCCCAGAGCACAAGGGCACAAAAGTCAGTGTCTTTATATTCGGCTTGGTCCAACTGCAGAGGCTCAGGTGGATGAGCTAGAAGAAGCCAAGGGAGGGAGGGGGGGAGGCACAGGGGCCCCCCAGCGGCTGGCACTGTCAAAGCGCGAATACCGCTTGAAGCTCTCGTCCGATGGTTGGGACCCGGCTCCGTCACGCCCCGTCTGGCTCGCAGGTGTAAGGCTTTGAGTCGGAGTGCTGGGTTGCGGCGCTGCTGCACTCAGTGTATTGTGAGGCGTTATTGAGCCTCGCGTTTGTGATCTGCAGTTCCCCGGGATGGGGGAAGGGACACGCCGGCATACTCTGCGTCCGCGATGGCAGGCGCTTCTTTGCGATGCCCCAGCTTTTCACGCGGTAGGCCCCAAGCGCCGATCAGGATAACTCTGGCTCACGATGTCCGTTTTGGGTGAATGTTGCAGCACTGGGCACCGCTACTCCTCCCCGGTTTGCAGATTTACATTGGAGAGTCGGATCTGTGCGGCGGATTGATGGGATAGGGAAAGGGGGCTTCGGAGAAGCCCTAGCAAGCGGCCATGTTGGTTCGCCACAAAGCCACGCCCCCCCATGTTCATACTTTCTTTTTCTTAAATTGAGGTTTTGGATTTTGCTTATCTACTTTTTTAGAAGTAAAGTCTTGAGCGGGCTGGAGTGTTCCCATGAGGCACAGGGTCAAGGCTGATTTGCATATGGCCATGTCTGAACTGGGGTTGTGTGGTGAGCAAAAAAACGATGGATTTAGGCCCAGATCTCTGTACTGGGGTGAATGTATGACATTGTTCTGCATTCTGTCCATCAACTGTTGTTTTTGCAAATGTCTGGATGTGGTGCATAGGTCGGTAATATCGGCCATGTTGCTTCTGGTCTTCCTAAAGGACCAACCCTTGCTCTTGTTCTTATGTGGGGTAGGTCGCCATTAAACCAGAAATGTTGTTCCTGGAAAGTAAGCGGAATATCAGTCTCCTCAAAGCCGCTGGATCTTCTTTATGTTTGTAATAATGAAAAGTTTTTGTTACAGCATCTGCTTCCAGGAATGTAACCCATGAGTAGAATACCTTTGTTTTGAAATCTTCGCGTGCCTCTATCACGAATATTACTACACCTCCTCTGGGTGGTAACCCATGTTTGAGTAGTTTAACTGTGCGTGTTTGTCTTACTTTGGGTGCAATATGTATTGCATCTGCATCTTCCTCACCAGACTGATTAGGTCCTAGGTGTAAGTCTCTCTCATCGTCAGCCATCGTGTTTTTAAGACATGTAATGTCTTGCATGGACAGGGTCCAGTTTTGCTGCAGAACCTATTTTCATGGTACTCTACCTCTCGGAGCCTACGCTCTTCCTCTGCGTGTCTGGTGACGGTTCCCAGAGTCCAGAGGGTAAGGATGGGAGGTCGGTCGTTTAGTTTTGCGGCTGCTAGACTTTGGAATTCCCTTCCGATATTTCTGAGGAGTCAGGGTGAATTTCCAACCTTTAAGAGAGGTTTGAAGACCCACCTGTTTCCAAGAGCAGTGTGATTTCTGCATTGGAGGTTTCGGCTATGCTGAGTCAAAGCGCCAGGATACCCTCTGGGTGACAGTGTAGCGCTATATAAGTATGCAAATACATACATACATACATACAATTGCTGTCCAAGGAAATTAAGAAACGGTTTTAGGCAATGGTTTTATGCACAATTTTGGGAATATTTCCTTTCAAGCTTGATTAACTACCAGCCAATACATAGGATATCTCACCTACTCAGCTGTGGTGGAGTTTTTTCCCACCTACTCCAGACGTCTCTGGGTTTTGTAAGTAGGGTCTCTGAGAATAAGCACGACTGAGCTACTCAGATTGTACTGTTGAGTAAGTGAGCCATGTATTTACCACGTTGGGCAAACCATGTTTGACACTTTGGATGCCGTTAGACCACGTTGGGCTCCATGTAGTGTAGTTCCGATAGTACCCTTTCATGCAGGACCTTCGCTGTTTACACATAACATATGCTGTGGGCTTGGTGGCAAACTGAGTCTATACACCCCACTGAATATTTCAGCCTATGTTTTCGCATTAGATAGCTCGCAGTGCCACTAGAATCTCCTGTTATCAGAGAGATTAGTTTTTGCAACTTCAGAACATAATAACCTCAGACTCGTGGAAACAATATACTACTTTTCACCCAGTCACTCGTGCTTGCTTGTTTTGCTCTCAGAGAGATACACAGGAGAAACAGTTGAGCGTGTTTACAATAAGAATTTATTGTACGTAGTTCTTCTCATGTAAAATAGGTGCGCTGCTACAACTGTAATACAGTAGCAGAGATATAGAACCAGCAGTACATTGAATAAAAAGAAAGAGTATTGTTGTACCATTTTGCAATAGTCATGAACACATACATGAATATGAAATGCATTTATAAAATAAAGTTCGTACTCCTAAGATGCCTGTCTAGATGTACCTAAGTGTACCTAGCATGTGAGTAGGTGTGAAAGAGCCTAAGTCTAAGTGCCAAGAATCCCACTAGGATTTAGTCAAACCCCCCATACCTGAATAGTGAGAGTGTGGGGCTTCATCCTGGACTTGAGTTGGACACCCCACAAGGGATCGTCAGACCACTGTCAGCGGGAGCGATGGCATGCCGGAGCCGCAGCGTCTCTAGTCAGTGTGTTGGCCATGAAGTCTCGGTTCCCTCCTGCCTACTGATAGCAAGAGGTGCTGTATTTATAGTCTATGTGCGTATGTTCCCCATTTTTCAGTATGAGGATGACGTTGGGGATTAAACCTTGTGTGTTGATGGGTGAGGTTAAGTGCACCTCCTGTAGAGTGTACCATAAATTATTCATACATGCTAAGGATGACTTCTTAGCAATATCGATTGGGAAAAACCCACTCTCTGCATGGAAGTAGGTGAAAGGTTTAGTCCATAAAAGGCTACAGCCCTTATAAGCCATTATGTCCATACAAGGCAGTCTGTCCTTATTTGGAGGGATGTCCTTATAAAGCTCGTTCATATGAAATGACGGGGAGATGATGTAGGGAAAGTGTACTATGTTCCCTAGACCTGTATCAGGGTACCGATATGAAATATTACAATAGCCAGTCAGGACAAAGCACACAGAGTACACGTAGTACGGCCCTCTCATGCCGGACATCTGGACACACTACCCACTGGCCCACATTGTGCCCACGCAAGGTTGAGGTCGACCTACATTTATTATCAAAAACCCTTTTATTTATGACTTCAAAGACAAGGTCCACATTCTTGTACCAAACAAGGATCACTGGATGTACTTTTACTGCCCCCAAAACTTCATATAAGCCAGCTCAAATTGATTGTACTTTGAGACAGTCCTTAGCCCCGTTTCTGTGGGTGGTACTCCCGGCTGAAGTGTTTAATTGAATCAACTGTTCTTGTTTTGCCAAACGCCTCTTGTCTTTTCTGTTTTTCAAGGCAAATTCACTTTTGGCTGCCGGATAACATAACATATGTATTTGCCTGGCTACCCACTGTTTTAAATTGTTATATGATTTCCTTTCTCAAGTTTTAGTTGACATTGTTATTTTAGCACACTATGGGCCTGATGTAGGTAGCCAAATACCGGTCGGTGACGGACGAAAATACTGATTTTCGGCTGTTACCGACCGATATTTGGCTTTTGAGATGTAGGAGGCTAAAATAGACCGATTCGGTAAATAAGAGTCAGTAAATTTCTATATTGGAATTTACTGAATTCTTATTTACCAAATTCTCATTTACTGAATTCTTATTTACTGAATCGGTAAATAAGAAATGGTAAAAAATAAGTTTTGAGATGTAGGAAACCTCAAAAATACTGAATTTCATGGAATTCGGTATTTAACCACATCCCTGCTGATCATATCCTTCTCCTGTGCTGGGCCATAATAAAAACGGGTGTGGTCATGACGAGCTCAGCTCGTCATGAGCACAGGAGCACTGTGCCTCATGACAAGCTGAGCTCGTCATGAGCATCGAAGGGGTTAAGAGTCGGTATTTACCATGGATTGAAAGCAGGTGGTAACCAGGTGCAGGCTATAAAAAAGGCCCCAAAATGCAACAGTGTGACCATAATGGCGGCATTCTACGTCATTGCAAGGCGGCTACGGCTACAGGCAGCAGGAGAGAGGGTCTGGAGAAGGGAGGAGCAAGTCTACAGGCAGAGGATTACGCTCTTCCAACTTACTGAGGCAGAGATATTGCAAAGGTACAGGCTACACCCAACAACCATCCTGGACTTGATCAGGGACTTGCACCCACTCCTGGAGCACCCAACACCAAGGGCGCACGCCATCCCACCCCATGTGCAGGTGCTGTGTAGCCTACACCTGCTTGCATCTGGGAGTTACCAGACTGTGATTGCAGCGGTAGGTGGGGTGTCTCAGAGCTGCCTGTCCCGTTTCTTCAGTAAGTTCCTGGAGGCCATGATGCAGAGAATGCATCATTACATCAGCTTCCCTGACACACATACAGAACTGCTGAAGACCAAAACTGAGTTTTATCAACTGGCACATTTCCCTCACGTCACAGGCTGTATAGATGGCACCCACGTCCCAATCTGCCCACCTGCATCCACAGAATACATATACAGGAACCGAAAGTCAACCCACTCAATCAATGTGCAGGTGATATGCAACGCTGGCAACATCATAACAGACATTGTGGCCAAATTCCCTGGGAGCACCCACCTCCTATCATCTGCTGTAAAATCATTGCGACCTGTGCCTTGCTGCACAACCTTGCCACCAAGAAAGGCACAGAAGTGGAAATAACACATCATGAGGACATTGATGATGGAACTGAACAGCCAGAACCCTATGCAGCAGGAGCAGCGCCAGCAACAGATGGGAGACTGAGACGGGCAGAGATCACACGCAGCTATTTCTAAGTAAGTAAGGAGACACAGCCAGGCTTTGTATGTGAATGACGTAGGCAAATTACTAATGGCACACCATGGTACTTCAATGTCTGACTACCTCACTGGGCGGTCACAGGTTACTTCACCCTGACATGTCCTGTTGAGTGTGGGCAGCATTATTGTTTGCGCCCACGCACAACAGTGTGGGATGCCCGAGGCTGGGTCTCAACAGTGGCTGTAGAGCCAGGGTCAGCAGATTGGTGCCTGCTGCTTCTTCTTATGTCTGGTATGGGAGTGCTACTGCTGATCCTGCTGGTGGTGTCATCAGTGTCCCCCACACCTAGTTCCCCATCGTTGGCGGACTGGTTGGTGAGTAGCAGTTCCATGACAGATGTAACTCTCCCCATTACCCTAGACACATCTGTGCAGCAGTGCACAAGCCCCTCTTGCATGGCCACAGAGTGCCGACATAGCAGGGAGGTGGCTGTTGCAAGACGGTTCATTGCCTTTGTATTTTGCTGCATACACTGCCTCTCCTGGCGCCTCTGTGTGTGGTCTGACTTTAGATTTTCACGGAGAGCCATCATGGCCTGCGACATGTCCCTTATTCCATCTGCCATATCTTTCATGCTCTGTGTCATGGAGCGAATTTCCCGGTCTATGTTACCCATCTTGGTGTTTAACTGGCGCACCTGTCTCTGAACTGATAATATTCCTTTTGCCTGCAGGCGCTGCACTTTGACCATTGTGGCATCCAGCCCACAGAAGACCCCCTCTCCATCCTGAGATGTGCTTCTCTCCCGTACCCTATGGCGTCTGGCACTGGTACGCACACCTTCAGATGCGGACTGCTGCCCAGCGTTGTTTGGCTTAGTGTAGCTGTTCGGGTATCACCCTCCCTCTCATCTTCATCGGACGTCTCCAAGATTCTGAGAGGGGGCACATCATGCCTCCTTGGCCTTACCAGTTCTGAGGAATCTGTAGCTGGTGTGGGAGAGAGTGCTGGTGGGTCCTGCTGTGGTGAGTCGTACAGCAGAGGCGAACAATGCTGTGCTGTGGTGGGTCGCTCTGGTGTTGATGCTGCCTGTGCTGTGGGTGCGAGTGGCGGCTCAATGCTCTGCCCTGCACTTGTGCCAGTGTCCTCACTCCTTTCCTTTTGGGGTGCCCTCTTCTCGCTTTCCTGCGCTGTCCTGCGCGATGACTCTCCTGTGGACAGATATGGACATTGGCTCAGTGGTGCTATGCACCTATGTGTCCTTAATAAATCACATTCCTGTCACACAATTGCAAAGTCCTCAACTGCTTATGGATGTAGTGTGTGGCATGCCTTGCTGTTTTCTGTGATGTATGTAGTGATGTATGTTTCTATGACTACGTCTCCCATGATGCATTGCAGGTTAATCCTAAAACCTGAACTAGAGTGTGAGACATACAACCGCATTGGGGAAGGGGGACAGGGAAGGGGGGAGGATTGATGTCGGTTCAGCTTACCTTGTTTTGATGTCGCTCTGGCTGAGCTGTCGGCATCCCCTATCCCATGGACACTCTCTGGCTCCAGGGTGGACTCCATCATCTGCTCCAGGTCTGTTAGGGCAGGTGCCCTGCTCCTTCCTCCCCCTGTGGCACTAGCTTTTTTTTCTGTGCTGCCAGCTTTTTTTTGGTTATGATCCTAAGATCATACCACCGTTTTTTAAGGTCATCAATTTCCCGGGTTGGGACCGCGATGGCATTCACCTTTGACTGGATCCCCAGCCAGGTGTTTCTTTTCACAGACTCTGAAACATGCAGAGACTGCTTACCAAATAGCTGGGAGTGGTGTCTCACAACCTCCTCCACCAGCACCTGCAGTTCAGCTGAGCTGAATTTCAGTTTTCTCTTGCGCTCTGCTCCTTTCCTCTGTGAGTACTGGGATTCCATTGTTCACTTCAGCTCAGCTCAGGGCAGCCAGTTGCTCAGTGTCTCACAGCTCTTCAGAATGTTCAGGTACTCTGCACCTGCATGGGTGTGGCCACTTCCTGGTTGTGGGGTGGGGTAGATGCATTTGATTGGTTGGTTCCTCTATTGCTTTGTTGTGAGGTGTGGTGGATGAACCTGATTGGTTGACAAGCTCAATTGATACCGAATCGGTAATTCCCATTCATTCCGATTTGCCTGAAGGCCCATAGGGATGAATAGGTATTAGCGATTCGGATTTTACCGATTCTGTTTTTACCGATTCGGTAAATACCGAATCGGAGATTCCGAATTTTACCGATTCTGTATATTTTTCAGATTTTTTACCTACATCCCATTTTCCGATTCTGAAATACCGAATCGGTAAAATGGGATTACCTACATCTGGCCCTATGTTTTCTCAGTCTCGCCATGCAGAAGAGGAAGCTCTCCTAACATGTGAGGAGTTGCTGGGCCCCAGTTAGTGTTTCTTTGCCCGCCCTGCTGTGTCGTGTTCAATGGTGTTATAAAAATTTATACCATCTTTATCAAGACATCACATAAAAAGCTCTCATTGTTAAGACATGCAGTTGATTCAGCGTAATCCGAGTTACGTGTTAATCCTCGCCCAATTTTAAGGCAGTTAGAACTCCAGAGTGTGAGTACCCTTCTGTGGATGCTTAGGACATTCATAGCCAATATCACTTATGTCTAGTCTACATTCAATTCCTCACCATTCTCTGTAGTATATGGCTAAATAAAACCTTTTAAAATTTACTGGAGGAAACTGTTAGAATATTGTATTAATTTAAGACAAGAATTGGGTTCCCCGATGTCTCCTTTGATAGCCTTTAGCGAATTCAAGGTGGGCCCTTCATCAATTAGGCATGTTTGTTGAAGACTTTAATGTTCCTTGTGGCTCTCCGTTGCTTCTATCTAAAAAGGGTAGCCTTTGTATGTGATGTCTTGATAAAGATGGTGTAGGAGAGTACGGTCTGCTTCCTATGGATACCCCCACGTTTTGCTGTGATTCTCTGGTTTTTCGACTTTAGTGGGGCTGTGGACCTGCTACTCAGGCCCACAGCCCAGCTGTTCTCTCTCTAAATTGATACAATGTACTTTAGGTACATACCAGATTGGTTACTGGGTCACCCTTGTTAGCCCCTGTATAGTATACCATAGGTACCCAGGGCATAGGTGCACCCTAGGTCTACCAGGAGATGCAGCATGTATTGTGCCACCCCTGGTTAGCCTTACAAACTGACACCACAGGTCTGTACTCACAGCCTGGGTAAGGTGGTGTAAATCACCCCTTACTTAGATATAGTATATCTATATCTACCTTATATATAGACACATAGTAACCTATAAGTCACTCCTATGGCAGGCCTTGACAATCCTGGAGGCAGAGTGGTTGGTTTTGTGTGAGAGGGTGCCCTAGCATGAGCTGAGCCCCTCTGAAGTTTTCGGAACCATTTCCTTATAGCTGTTCTATGATATAGCCATACCATATACTCTTAAGTGCATTATAATCCTCGCCGTTAATGCTACCTTTGGTTTACCTTAATCAAAACATGTTGTGTAAGGTGTCAAACACTTTGGAAAACTTCCCCACTGCCAGTGGGAGTAGCATTCCACCCTTCTAGAGGGAGAAGACATGTGGACCAGTGGTTTACCCGGATAAAGTTAAAAAGAGCCTCAGCATCACAAAATGGATGCTGCTGCCACAGACACGAGTCTGCCCTCCTGCTGCTGGATGAAACTCTGGCAGGGGAGGCCTGGACAATAGGTTTCCTGCCCAGGGAGGTGCTTGCACCTCCTCAGACAGGCTTTTGTGTATTGGGGCAGGGAGAACTGCATTCAGTGAATGCTTTTCAGACACTGCCTGGGGCACACAAGGTGCTCCATGCATCTCCCAGTTCAAACCGGTTGCTGGGGCACTCAGCCCCCGCTCTGGCGCGAAACTGGACAAAGGGGAAGGTGTAACCACCCCCTCTCCAGGTCCACCCATAGGAGGGACCTTAGAGTTAGTCCAACCCCTAAACTTGCTATAAGTATAGAACCCTAGACCCTAGGACTTTAGATTACCCTGGACGAAACTATGCAACATATATCCTGGACCTTCGACATTCCATTTCAACTGGAAGACGGAAGATATCTCCCTTGTTGTCAAGGAGTGACCCCCCTATTCAAACAGGCACCAACAGCAACTTTGCCAGTCTGCATTTTCGAGGCTCCCGCCGGATCCCGAAGAATCTGTGACACAGGACACAGACTTCCAGACATCTCTGACCCGACCTTTGCTCACAGCAAAGCTGAGACCCGTGGCGGACACGAGACATGTGGGACCGGAACTCCTGGACATCCTGCATTTTGCATGCTGCACCTACTTCCCGAGGTATCCCGAAGTTGTGCATTGTCATCGTCGCCTCCTGGTCCTCGTGGCTGAAGAGAAAAACTTTACCTTTTCACCTGAACTCACCCGACATCTGTTGGCATTTTTCTATTGCTGCCCTAGTCACTGGCTAGTGGCCCAGACTCTGTCTCCTCTGCTTTCAGGTTCTTCAGATCTCCGATCCACCCTTGGATCTACCTGGACACTTTTCCTCTGGTCGCCTGCAGCACTTCTTCGCAGCTCTCCATTGGGATCGACGACGAAACCAGACACCAAAAGACACCTATGCACCCGGCTTCCATCGGTGAGGTAACACGAGTACTCTGGTAGTCTCGAGGGTATTGGCCCTCCAAGTGTCTAAGTCTGAAAGGGTTCCATCGTAGTTCATTTAGAAGTGTCCTTAATCTTTAAAATTGTAACTTGTTAGTTTCCCATAGAAAGTCAATGGTAACCCGACGCTGTGTTTAGACACTGCACGCGTCTCCCGTGGGACTCCTACATCCTAACCTTTGGTTGTTCCTAGAAGCCCCAGCGATTCCACAGGCCCTAGGCCTGCTTTCTAACTCTCACGTGGTTCTTATACCACTATTTTAGTATATGGTTTGTGAGACCCCTAGGGCAAAACGTATACTGTGCAACTTATCGTATGCTAATTAAGTTCCTTGTATTGTACTTTTACCTCTGACCTCATAAAGAGTCCAGAGGGGTTGTGTTTAGAATAAATACATATATATTTGATATATACTTTGTGTGGTGTGCTTTCATTTGGTACTCAAGAGATTATATATGGTAAAACAACTAGCTTAATTCGCTCTTTGAAGTCTTAGCCTGAAGACTGCTTGCCATAGCAACCTCAAGGATAGCTTTCTATAAGGTTGACTTTATAACCACCATCAATAAGGGTCGATTGGACTGGTGCAAGGTGCCCACTAGAATAGTGGACATTATATACCAGGCCAACTTCTCACAGATGGTGTAAATTTTGATAACATCATCGAAACGTGTTGACGCTGTTGACACATAATTCGTGTGTTAGTCTGGGACCATCGATGTTCAAGGAGAGGCAACATATCGGGTTCCAGTCTTTTTTATTGTTTCACATGAATGTGTTTTTTAATGACAAATTGTACTGTCTTGACTTTCTCTCACTGTTTGTGTTTATGGTAGCAAACATTTCTTTTTCTGCATATTGATTTTCTTATATGTACTGTATTCCTTGTAACATTTGGTGCTTTTTTAGACTGTGCCGCCAGTCTTTTTATATGAAAAATTCTTTAGAATAAATATGATGTATATTTTCAAAAAAATGACGTATAATTTTTAACTACTGATGTATCTTTGGTGTCGTTTTTGGGCTCTTGGCTAAAGACTCCTCTGGGTAAAGATTTGGTGGGAAGTTGGCGTGTTGCATGACTGAGCATGAGTGGTGTATATATTCAAGCTACCAAAGGAAGTCCTGTTCTTTACAAGTATGTGGCCTTACTGAGACACACAAAGTTGCAGATGGATCAGTACGCTGCCTAAAAATCTATTTCCACTCATTATCTAAACACAAACATGAGTTTTCTTACAACCTTATTGAAAAGCAACCGGATGCTTTATTCCTCACCGAGAGGTGGCTTACTAAGGGGTCTGCCCCAGACATCTTAGACGCAATTCCAAATGGCTATGGAATTGTAAGGTACGATTTCCCCACCCATAGAGGAGGTGCCATTGTGACAATTTTTAAACAAACCTTGAAGTGCTCCTTCACTGAGGTTGATATAGCTGAGTGTGATACAGCTTTTTTTTCTTCAACAATATCAAGCAACTGTACTTTAAAAGGTTTTTAAATCTACCGCCCCCCTAAGTAGGCTTCTAAGTTCATATTGACTCTAGCTGACACTATTCCTCAGTTTGCTCTACACTGCAACAAGCTGATTGTTTTTGGTGACCTCAATCTTCATTTTGAGGAGAGCTCCTGCAATGGGAACCCGCTCATTAATTAGGGTTCTGCAGACTGTGCATCTAGTTGAGCAGGTCTCCGGACCCACACAAGTGTTGGTACACACTCTGGGCTCAATTTTTCCAACTTCTGCACACTTCTGGTGGAAATCCCCATCGCTGTTCCCTGGAAAGACCACTATATGATCCCTGTTCGCGAACCCCTTAAAAATCCAAAATTCTGCAGATCCATGGCCTTCCCTCTCCGCACCTTGGTATAATGAGACTCTGGCTGCTGTCTAGAAACTATGTAAATGCCTAAAAATGCTTATGGCTGAAAGGTTACAGCCTGACCAGTCAGGCTACCTATGAATAAATTACTCAAACACTACCACAAGCTTATCTGAAGTACTCTAGAGAGTTTCATATTGAAAATTGAAAGTTCAAGTAAATCGTCTAAAGAATTATTTTCCATGCTAAACTCTCCGTCATATTTGGAAAGCATTTTCTAATGAAAGCTGCAATAAAAGTGCTATCTTCTTTGCCACTAAGGTGGCGAAGATGTATGATGCATTTCCACATGAGGGCAGGAATTGTGGTGGGTTAATAGCCACAATAGACGATACGGCAATGAGAGAGGTCTTGTACATTTTTCAAATCCCTCTTTAGACGAGCTACAAGGGTTTTTTTATGCAACTTAAATCAGTATCTCCTCTCGATCCAGCCCCCCCCCCCCAGAATCTTGATTCGAGGCATGATTCCCATGATCCCTCATCTTCGGCAGCTGATCTCAATGTCACTTCAATTGGGATGAGTCCCTAAGAAATGAAAGCACGCAACTCTGCTCCCCCTTCGGAAGAAACTTAGAGATGACCCTGGGCATCTGGAAAATCGTAGGCCTTTCTAACTTCTTCCCTCCTTTGCCAAAATACTTGAAAACATGTAAGTAAGCAACTCACAAGTTTAATCTAATCCAACAATCTGTTACATTCTTTTCAATTAGGATTTAGGGCATCACACTCTACTGAGTCAGCATTACTGTCAGCTACAGAAACCTTGAGGCGCTGTGCTGATGAAGGTCAAATCTCAGCCTTGATATTGCTGGACCTCAACGCAGCCTCCGACACCGTATCATACGGCCTACTGATTCAGAGGCTTGAGGTGTGCAGTCTTGGAAGTGTGCTCCAGTGGTTTACTCCTTCCTACAAGATCGCACTTTTCAAGTCGCCCAAAGACCTTTTGTGTCAGATACTCTACCATTAACACAAGGAGTGTCGCAGGGCTCTATTTTGAACCCTAACCTATTTAATAGATATATCCATCCCCTAACAAACTATGTAGAGACACAATGTGAAACTGGTGTCATACCCCGATGACACTCAGTTAATTATGTCACTTTCCTAGGCAGGGGAAGAGCCTGCAAAGCAGTGAAAGCCCTGCCTGGTGGAACGTGGATGGCTAACAGCTGTCTGAAGCTTAATGCTAATAAAACGGAGATCCTAATCATTGGTAAATCCCCTTCCATCTGGACATCAGCTTGGTGGCCTGATGTTCTGGGCCAGACTCCTGCCCCAAATCCAAAGATAAAAATGTGGTTGTATGGTGTTGTTTTGTCAGTTTTTATTATTGTTGTAGGATTAAAATTGATGCAAGGTATTTGCTGTTGTGGTGTCATCAATGTTTTGGTGCTAGCAGTTTAATGCAGCTTTATTTTGTCTCAGTATTGTGTTTTGTCGGTCTTAATGTGCCATATGAAGGTGTTGCCATTTTTTCACAAACATTGGGGCATATGTATCAAGGTAATTTTTAGTCGCAAACGCTGGGATTCGCAAAAAAGCAGCGTTTGAAATTTTAAGAAATCGCTAAAAAATAGCACATTTTTACATACATACCATTTTGCAATTCTCAAATAGCGATTCTCAAAAAATCGCTATTTGAGAATCGCAAATAGGTATATTGATACATCTGCCCAATTATTTATCCTCACAAACAAAATATAGCTTAAAAATTCCCCAGAAATCAGTTAACTTAGGGTGTAGTTGTCGCTTAAAAAGGTACTAAAATTAACATGGAGTTGCCAAGAAAACACATGCAAACCAATTCCCCACACAGGCAAAAACACTTAACAAGTATTGCCACGAGTGGCCCACAAACACTAAGGCACATTTGTTTCCTTGGCCAGAAAATGGCACCTTCGACACCAAGATAATTGAACACATAAGGACACACATATGGACCAACTATGCAGGACAGAAGAAGGACAGGAGAGGCACTAATAGAGTTGTGGACCATCTTCGAGGAGGCCAGACCAATAATTCCATCCCACAATCAATAAGGAAAGCATCCCCACCTCCCCCGCCATATTCAGGAATGGAGGTGCTCTCTCTAATGTGAGCTATTGAGCTATCCCCGCTTTAGGATACACCATCCCACCAGTTGAGGGAGCCAGAGGGTACCCTGCTGAGTAGCAAACAAGATGGTCTAGATAAGCGATTCCAACAGGGCAGTATGCACAGGCACCACCCTGATCCAGCGCCTGTCATGACTCTTAATAAAGCAATAATTTATACAGCTTAATGTGGTTATACGTTATACATCTTTCATATGTTCCATTCAACAGAAAGCAGAATAAGATTCAAGTTTGTGCTAATGCTTGCAACGTGCTCAGACACATGTATGCAAATGAGAGGCTGTTGACAGCTTTCAGCCGTTCCTAACATGTGCACATGCTAACTGTCAAAACTTGAGCACATGTTAACTACCAAATGTACTGTACAAATGAATGAGTCCGCGCATTGTCCAAAAACTAGTTAAACCACACCAGCCCCATGAGACTCACTTAGTCTTGTTTGCGCAATAAGGACAATCCACACTAGATATTTGTAGCAAAAAAGGTCACAGTTAAGCATGGGCGAATTTTGCGAATCTCGCGTTCGCGAATTTTGCGGATTTGCGAACTCGCAATCCGCAAAATCCGCAAATTCTCGCGAATTTGCGGATTTTTTTTGTGTGTTTGCGCGGGTTTCTGCCAGTTCGCGAGGGTTTTGTACAATTTCGCAAATTGCGAACTTACCTGTCGGGTCGCAAGTTTCGCGAACTTGTTGTTTCTACGTGTCCAGCCTGTTTAGGACACTCTTCTTCATCACTGCCACTCTCTGTCACCACTGCCACTCTCTGACTACTCATGCCACCCTCTGGCCCACCCATGCCACCCTCTGTTTCATCACAGCACCCTCTGGTTGTCCAGTCAGTGTACATTATTGTGGCAACGCAAGCACACCTTCCCTGCCTCAAGTGACCTGAATTAATTTGGGGCTGATTAATGTGTCACAGAATATTTTTTTAGCTGGCACCTGCTTCCTTAGTGCTTCCTGATTAGTGATCTTTTGCACTTGCTAAGTGCTTTCATTGTTGCAAAATTAGTTACAACACCTGCCCTGCCCCAACTGACAATAATGAATTAGGGGCTGATTAATGGATTTGAACTTCCAGCCTGGCTCCTGCTTGTCTCCCCTAGCTGTAATTCAGGACCTTTGTGGCATATGTGTAACTATTCTGAGGTTCAGAGCAGGGTCACATAATAGTTGCAACTGGCAACTGAACTCTGGAGGGGCCCCTCAGGAAGCACTACAGGAAATGGCTACTAATGATGAGCCTGAACTTTTGAACCTGGTAAGTAGTTTCAGTTTTGCTAAGATCGTATTTCTGCAATTTTGCACTTATTCGCGGGGCGCGAAGTTGTACTGGGAAGCCGCGAACTCACGCGAACAGTGCGAGCAGTGCGAGCAAAATCCGCTGCTCGCGGATTTGCGGATTTTGCGGGAGATTCCCGAATCTCGCGGATTGCGAATTTACCGAAAATCCGCAAAATCCGCGAGCGAAACGGATTTTCCGCCCATGCTTAGTCACAGTTTATTTAAGACAGTCGAAGTAGATGATCCTAATAACAGCACTTAATCATAACTTATTTACCATTGACCCAATTTCCAAAAACATTTCCCTACTAGTTGTCTGTAACCAAAAACATTCCCAACAATTTTGTAATCCCAAATTCCCACAAATTGTACCAAAACCAGCATTGAGTTATGTCATCATTTAACCACCAAATTCATCATTTTCCTCCCCTCCTCCCACCCCCAGAGGAAAAGGATAATCCCGCTCTAGACCATCCCAGACCCCAACACAGCACCTAAAGAAAATATAAACAATAGGATAACTGTAAACTGTCTTAAATGTGACGATTCCTTTCTTTTTTTTTTATAAATAAATAAAATAATATAAACAAAAAAGGGGAGGGTGGGTGGGACAAAGCTCCGACCCCTTCCAAACCGCCTCCCGCTGACGTCATTCCCGCCCTCCTCCCCTGCCTATAAACAAACCCACTAGACCCGCCCCTAAGCCTACACTAACCAATCACCCGTGGGATTGCTCCCACCGCACTAATCCTCCCAGGGGGACACCGGCTCGCGCCCCAGTCCCCATGGGTCCCATCGCGCAATAAGGACAATCCACACTTGATATTTGTAGCAAAAAAGGTCACAATTTATTTAAGACAGTCGAAACAGATCATCCTAATAACAGCACTTAATCATAACTTATTTACCATTGACTGATAGAGGGGCCTTTTTATCAACCCTGGTAGCTTGAAGGCCCTACCTGGCCCTGCTAGAGTAAATCTGAAAATATGCTTGAAATCCCACAATTTTTGCTATGTATAATCAGCAAATGGGATCCCACAGATTCCCTTAATTTCAGGTTTATGGGCCCAAGCGAAAGGCCAAAGGTCACACCTTATGTTAGCACAATCCACTGGGCCTGAATCATTTTTAAAACGTGCCTTTCTAGTGTGCAGGACACAGCGAGGTAACTTGAGCAACTTTGGAAAAGTACAGTAGCCTTTCACAAGCGCCATTTCAAGACACCCCACTCTCGCACGTACACGAGACTCAGCTGGTGCAGAGGCAGATTGACACATTTCAGGGACTTTCCACTGAAACACGTAAGTTCCGCTCGCACATATATTTTTAGAAATGTACAGGACAAGAAGTCTTTGTCTATGTTCTGGGGTCAAGCAGGGCCAACCAACCATTGGGACACCTGACCACCCCCACTGTCCTAGGACAATGCGGTCAAAGCCACCTGCGTCAGAAAAGGCGTCAGAACAGTGTTAGTTCTGCATTTTTCAGGTATATTAGATTCAGCCCGTCAAATCTGAAGCCAGAGCTCTGCTGATGTGACCCTTTCATGCAAGCTCTCCGGCTAGCCGATTGTCTGACTTGGGACTTCAAATCCTCTCTCTCAGGTGGTAGACTTCCTAAGCCAGATAATACTTTTGTCTTTTTAAATCTCTGTCCTTGCTCTGTATTTTCCATTCACACCCAATTCCTTGCATTTTTAGGTTCCCTTAAACTATTAGGCCTGCTGGGATAGTCTCCATAGTTAAAGTGCTTCAAGGCACTAGACTTTATAAAGTGTTCTGCTTTCCCTAACTAATTTCTATTGTGCCTTTTGAAAGATCCCAGTCCTTTTGCACCTTGAATCTCTTTAGAATGTTAAACTTGCTTGGGTAATTTCTTCAGAAAAGCACCTTTGTAGGCGCTATGTTTTCTTTGAATGTATTCTGAGCCTTTTTGAATCGCCTACTGATTTAGATTATACCGGTTTACAGGTCCTCATTCCAGCCTGTTTTCTAGGATATAATGAATGTGAACTTGCGTTTTGTTTTTATCCTGACAGATGAAAAGTCAGACTTTCAAACATTTCATTGCTCAGGCTGATCAATTAATAAATGCATTTTCTGATGTACTTAAGACTTAACAAATAAAATGCCACTTCAAATGTGATCTTTGTCATCTCATATCATTGCTCCTTGTTCCTCAGTGAAGTGTGCGTCGGTGACCTGTGACCACGGCTCCTGACCACAGCAGGGTTGTTTATGGGTTGTGACTCGTGACCACACCCCAGAGGGCTTCCTTTCTCCCTCAACAGCTGGCGCCCAACGTAAAATCGTACTACCTACTGTTTGCAGCGGATCCGGTGCACATCCACGACAGGTCCCTGAGGGGTCCGGGCTCCGCTCCTTTGCGGCAGAGACCACGGGTAAGACAAGGTTTTTGTTTTTCCTTGAATCTCCTGGGTCTCTGCTGCCTGAGGGTGCGACTGACTCTTTTTGGACTGTCTCTGGCTGCCACCTGTCCCCTGCAGCACTATCTCTAGTCACGATTTGAACCCTCTCTCTCTCTGTCTTTGTGAGGTCACGATTTGTCACTTTCTTGTCAGAGGCCAGTATAGGCTTTTCTGCTGCATATTGGTTCATAACAGTTGTGCCTTCGAGGTTGGGGGTTTTCCTGTTTTGCACTCTTGTTTGCCCTGCCGGTTCCGGTCCGGAGGGAATGATTATAGCATCAATGGTTCTAGGTTTTTGATCCCTCGACAGTTAAAGTCTGTGCGCAGGGTGTCCCCCGGAGCCTCTGTGTCCGGGGTCGGAGTTAGAGTCTCCTCTTCTACAGTTCAAATCTGTGGGCAGGTTTATGATCCCTCTCCAGTTCAAGTCTGTGTGCAGGGTGTCCCCCGGAGCCTCTGTGTCCGGGGTCGGAGTAAGAGTCTCCCCTAGTTCTCCATTTTTGCATTATGGTTTGACGTGCAATCGCATTTTGTTCTGTGCCATGTTCTAGGTTGATAACACATTACTACTTTGCATATTGTATTGTTTTTATTTACTTTTTTCTCTCCAAACGGTTTATTGCCTATTTACATAGCATATTGTGCTCTTCCTCTGTTCCGGTCTGTTCAGTCCTCATCTTCGCACTTCCTTGTTGCCCATTCTTCTCTCCCGCGCCCTTCCTCTGCCACTTGTGCCCCTACGTTCTCTTCCATGAGGGCTGCCTTCACGCCCTTCCATTGTTTACTTTCTTCTCCTCACGATTTATTTTTAGCAAGGTTTGGGTGTCCATATCTTTTGTTCAGTTCCACTTTTAGTCTGCTTTACTGACTGGCTTTGTCAGTTGCTGCCGTGTTCTCTCGTTCCGCGAAGGTACAGAAAGAGGAAGTAACTTGTGGTACTTTCAGATTCCCCCCTCCTTCCTCGCCCATTCTTGCGCACCATGGTGCTCCACCGTGTTTAGTGAGATTTAATATCTAGGTCCTTTTTACTGTGCTTTCAGTTTTTTATGATGCATCTTCATATGTTTTGATTTGTCTTTGAAAGTTTTGTCATGGTGGATATTTGTTTTTGTTCCATGTAAACTGTCCATTGCTTTGCTCTGTGTAGTAGTTGTGCTTTGAAGGCGCTTCTCTGTGCGTCCAGTGACATAGCGTCTCAGTCCTAGTTGCACCATCTCCCACAGCCACCAGGTGCCCTACCCGGCCTTCTCTTTCCCATTGCTGTCTGGGTTGTATCTCCCTTTCCTTATTGCAGCCCTGCTAGGTAGGTGGCTAGCCGTCTAAAGATACGCACTGACGTTGCTTCTCCTTGCCTCTGGAATAACGAGGGTCTTTGTCTATCATTAGGCATAGCGACTGATAGCCAAAAAGGGGGGACGTATATCCAAGTATTCCTCCTAGCCCCTTGACGTCCTCATCACATCCTCTATATCCGTGATGTCCAACACCACCCCACGTACTATCAATTGCTCTATCCATCTGGTTCATGACGTCCCTATCTCAGTCACCACTTTTAACACGGTAACAGACCTTGATAACAAGCGCCGAGAGAGCCTAGCCACCGCTTGGGACCTTCTGGGGTTCATCTTCACTCCCAGGTTCACATCTATACACTTTCCTTGACTGACATATTTGCTGCTACACATACATTATTCTGCCCATTATCTCCAGACACCATTTGCCCTGCCCTACTTTGGCCTGGCAACTCAGCCAACTCGTCTACCTCTGACGCCCTATCCACGTCCCACTCCACTCATTCGATCCATTCCTGTCTCTCAGACGGCTCAAACTCCATTGTCATCACTGATGGGGAAGACTCAGATTCATCAGATTCTACGCAGTCTGTTGTAAGTCCACCCATTCGTCACCACCAAGACAAATAGCCCCATGCGGACGCTTCAGGCAGTGTTTGAGAAAGGAACACTAGATCGATTCCCCAACGTTCCCAACATCTAGGGTAAAGATACAAGCAGGGCACACCCAAGCAAGCAAATAACATTTCTCCTCACAGGCTCACAGTGAACAACACAGATACTAGTGTCCCTACGAATAAGATACTGAGTTCTACTATATATAAGAATACCTACTGACTTTGACATATATTTTATCTTAAAATTGAAAATTGGGAAAGACTGCTAGTTCTATCAAGCTTTTGAACAAAATACCCATGTCAGTCTAAGATTGCCTATGCCAGTTGTGGCAGCCAGCTCCACTACCCTGGTTGCGCCGCTGCACAGGATCAAGAATTATAAGACGGTATATACCCCTGTGTCATTAAGGGTATAGAAGAGGGACCTATACCAGATCTCAATTACAGCCACTAAGAAAGAAGAAGCATAGGCAGAGTGTGGTTCACACCAAAGACCCCCATTAAAAGATTATCTTGCATTTATACATTTAACTGGGGGGGTTTAACATGGAATGCTTCTAGGTGGGCAATAAATAGCAGCTAAAGCTTCAATGACCCTAGCACCAAGGAAATAATATGAGGAATAAGACTCCCAATGCTGCATGATTTATTACTCTAAAATAAGCTTTACAAATATTGGCAAATTCAAAAATTGTTTCTTCAAAAATAACATTACGCGTTTAGAATATACCAATCTTTTATATCAAATATATGCGTTTCAATTTTGATATACATACATTAATTTAACAAAACACTAAATAGGTTTTAATTTCGTAAATTGAACTACATACTGGAGAGCTACCAGTAGCTCAAGAGCTACTGGTTGGAGAAGCTTGTTGTAATCACAAAGCAGTGGTGGTTGACATGAGCATGTAGTGTGTTTTTCATTGTAGGTTACATTTTTAAGTAGTTCCATTGATTTAAGATATTATTCTTTGCATTTTGAATGAGTCTGATTTGCACTCCAGAGATGTGCATGTAAATGCCAAGACTTTGCCAGATGCCCAGTGTAATGTTGAAAACAGTTCTCCTACCATATAAATGAGGTATTTTCTCTATAACGTGCACATCTATTTATGTCATAAATTTGCAAAGCACCCCCTCAAATAAAAGCCGCCTTGGTTTAGTGCCACAGGACCATGACAGTTCACCCTTTCATTGCATTTGTATGTGCTTTAAAGTTGTAAATTCGTGCACGGTTAAAATTTCCGCATTTAGGGATTTCTGACTGATTGCTATTGAACTTTTAAATAGTCATTCTAAACTAATAAGTTGTCATGATAGCTGCACCTGTCAGTCAAATGACGGCAGTCAATATACCGCCTGAGCTGCTACAACAGCTCACCATGCAATACATCCAGGCCCCATTACAGCCTGCCATATTATACGTAACGACCCAGCCACAACAATATGCACAATACGTTCAGGCCCAACGACAGCTAGCTGATCAGTACATACAGCCACAGCCTCCAGTACCAGACATAGCAGCACAGCATGCCTACAGAAATGACCAACAAAATTATTATATAAATAACAGAAAGAATGCCACCAGAAAATCGGGTATACAGGGAAGAGTAAATGGAATGGTACAACTGAGGTTCCAATCACAGCCAACACAGCGCACTTGTTATTATTGCCACAGAATAGGTCACATGCAAAGACAGTGCCGCAATAGGCTTCGAGACGAAAGCCAGCAACTTATGAGTCCAGCCCAACAAGGACTAAGCCCCTATGGCCCCTATGAATGTGGCCCAAGTCCAACAAAAGTTCCTGTGAATGCACGTTCCCATGCAACAGCAACAATAGACACCTATACACAAAATGATGCCCCAAAAAGAAAAAAATCCTGCAGCACCCAGGTACTAAGTACAAAATAATTTATTCTTACCAGCATCCGAATTCAGTCCCAGTTTAAGTAGGCAAGTAATGGTCTGAATGCAGGAACAGATCGGGGAGGGTGTTACAACAGGGCACTGACAGTTGATGTTCGCCATTACAAAATAGGGTTTTTGAAATTTTGGCTTGCGTTCAAGTTGAATGATGCCACTAGCCTTAGAGCAATGTAGATGTCGGAGCAGATAATAATAAAATAGAACAATCTCCCACAATTTCTTATGCACAGAAATAGTGAGAGAATAGGGGGATAAAATTATGGAATGGAATATACGGCGTTTACTCAGCATGCACGACATACAGAGAACATGAGCCTGTGTTTAATATGATGTTAAATATTCTGGTCAGCATAGCCTACAATTAAAAAAGCACATGTTTTTAGATGTTACAAGGTGACAAAAGAGTTAACAGGCTTTCTCTGCCTTTGGAAGTAGCCAACCACAGATTCTGGGCGTTGAGCCAGGCAGGAAATACGCTTCCTGTAGGGTGTAACAAGAGTTTTAGGCAGTTGGAACACTGATCGCAGGATCGCACAGAATGAGAAATATACACATATGTATATATAAATATGTATATATGTGTGCATAACAGAAGTAATATGTAGGTATATTAATAATTTTATTTCTAGGTTCTTCAAAATTGCAGGAAATATTGTGTATTGATACTGTAAGGCGACTGTGCTAAAATGCTTTTAAGCAGTACATGAGCCAGGGACTAAAATACTGATTGTGCATTGAGAAAGACAAAAGGCTAACAAAATATTTGAGGCCTACTGGACGTGGCAAGGCTTGTTTATTTTTATGTTGCAAAGAAATGGTACGTTCCTGATTCAGGTAGTTTAGTGAAATGTTTTAGCATTTCGGTTTATGAGCCTGGGGCAGGTTATGAACAGGTGTCACTGTGACAGAGATTTTCAAACATGTTTGACGTTGAGACAAGCTATAGCCCAACATCTTTTAAGTTCCTTTTTTTTAGATAATGGATTTTTCTTTAAAGTATCTTATACAAAAAGGCAATATAATTCCCAGATTCTTTCCTTCATTTTGGAGTTCCCTCCATACCCCAGCTAGCCAACACACAACATACAGCAGTGAATAGCACTACTATTGCCAGGCCGATTGAAGTACAGTTGCAGACTTCAGATGGTTGTACATATTTTTTACCTGCTTTAAAAGTTTAAATACCCTGGAATTATGACAGTATCATGTTTTAGGTGTTTAGTGTATTTTATTTTATCCTATTGTTGAGGGAGAAAGGAAGCCCTCTGGGGTGTGGTCACGAGTCACAACCCACAAACAACCCTGCTGTGGTCAGGAGCCGTGGTCACAGGTCACCGACGCACACTTCACTGAGGAACAAGGAGCAATGATATGAGATGACAAAGATCACATTTGAAGTGGCATTTTATTTGTTAAGTCTTAAGTACATCAGAAAATGCATTTATTAATTGATCAGCCTGAGCAATGAAATGTTTGAAAGTCTGACTTTTAATCTGTCAAGATAAAAACAAAACGCAAGTTCACATTCATTATATCCTAGAAAACAGGCTGGAATGAGGACCTATAAACCGGTATAATCTAAATCAGTAGGCGATTCAAAAAGGCTCAGAATACATTCAAAGAAAACATAGCGCCTACAAAGGTGCTTTTCTGAAGAAATTACCCAAGCAAGTTTAACATTCTAAAGAGATTCAAGGTGCAAAAGGACTGGGATCTTTCAAAAGGCACAATAGAAATTAGTTAGGGAAAGCAGAACACTTTATAAAGTCTAGTGCCTTGAAGCACTTTAACTATGGAGACTATCCCAGCAGGGCCTAATAGTTTAAGGGAACCTAAAAATGCAAGGAATTGGGTGTGAATGAAAAATACAGAGCAAGGGCAGAGATTTAAAAAGACAAAAGTATTATCTGGCTTAGGAAGTCTACCATCTGAGAGAGAGGATTTGAAGTCCCAAGTCAGACAATCGGCTAGCCGGAGAGCTTGCATGAAAGGGTCACATCAGCAGAGCTCTGGCTTCAGATTTGACGGGCTGAATCTAATATACCTGAAAAATGCAGAACTAACACTGTTCTGACACCTTTTCTGACGCAGGTGGCTTTGACCGCATTGTCCTAGGACAGTGGGGGCGGTCAGGTGTCCCAATGGTTGGTTGGCCCTGCTTGACCCCAGAACATAGACAAAGACTTCTTGTCCTGTACATTTTTAAAAATATATGTGCGAGCGGAACTTACGTGTTTCAGTGGAAAGTCCCTGAAATGTGTCAATCTGCCTCTGCACCAGCTGAGTCTCGTGTACGTGCGAGAGTGGGGTGTCTTGAAATGGCGCTTGTGAAAGGCTACTGTACTTTTCCAAAGTTGCTCAAGTTACCTCGCTGTGTCCTGCACACTAGAAAGGCACGTTTTAAAAATGATTTAGGCCCAGTGGATTTTGCTAACATAAGGTGTGACCTTTGGCCTTTCGCTTGGGCCCATAAACCTGAAATTAAGGGAATCTGTGCGATCCCATTTGCTGATTATACATAGCAAAAATTGTGGGATTTCAAGCATATTTTTAGATTTACTCTAGCAGGGCCAGGTAGGGCCTTCAAGCTACCAGGGTTGATTAAAAGGCCCCTCTATCATCTCCCTCCTCTTGTTCATTCAATGAACATTCTTTTAACTTATTATCTCTGCGACCCTTCATCCAGTTGCTGTATCCAGGGTATGTCATTAACATAACACTTAAAGCTACCTTGTTGTTGATCTATTTCGTTGGCTTTGTCTTCATTGGGCCTAATGAGTATTTTCGCATACTCTGTATCTTGCTCATTAAGCAGGCGTTCATATTGGGCTGCTGTTGGGCTCTTACTCAGACGGTCTCTACCTGGGAGAAGTGGAGGAGCTATTTGTATTCCATAGTGGGTGCTAGGTGCTGCTAACTTGCTCATCTCCATTCGTATTCCAGTCCCATCCCAATGAACACGATCTTTGTCCTCATACTCAGCTACCTGTAAATACCTATGCTAGTGTAGTTTGTCCCCACTATCTTGGTGCTAACTTTCTTTTCCTACAATGGCACTCATCTGCGGGATGCAACACAAAAAGAAACAGCAAAAAATAAAAACTTTTTAGAACTGCCACAAAGGTATCCAGTCAAAGTTCAACAAATCTGTGGCTCTCTACTATGGCATCTCCTCCAGCAATCCATTTCTTTTCTATCTTGTTCAAGTTGTTGATGGCATTGGTCAGTTGAGCCATGTTCTTCGTTGTTAGTAATGTACAGCTCACTCCTTATCCAAAGGCATACTCTCCTCTTGGTATTTCGAAGACAGAGTCCTTCTGCCTTTGTGTGGAGCCTCACAATGATGCTGTAGGAAAAAAGAGCTGGTCTCTGTTCAACCGGCAAACTCCTTTGGTGGGTCTTTGAACACTGTCCACCCTTAGAACTCAGCACACTGCCATTGTCCGTGGAGCCAGATAACAGAGCCAGAGATGGGCATCAATGTGGGAGATATTTGCTGGTGGAACCATCATGGAGACTTGGTGCAATGTTCTAGTGAGCTCAGGCTGCTCCTTCGTGAAGGCTGTTGGAGATAGAGCCATTCTCTGCAGGCCCAGAAAAAGTCAATTCGGTCAGAGATGCCATATTTATTGTCTGAAAAAACTGCTGTTTTCAATTTGAGTGTCGCCCCACAGGTAACATGCCATTCTAGAAAAGAGAGAAGAGGTGTCTTTTAGTTTGAAATCAGTTCATGCTTTTGGACATTTTTATTTTATACACCCTAAGTGGACAACCTGTCTATCTTATTTTATAATCCTAGTCTACCCTATGTTGCCCTAAGAGCGCTTCTTTATACCTTAACTGACCTCGGGCACTGAATTTTGCCATGGGCGTAACTTTTTGCGAATAACAACAGCGCCGTTCTAATCTGTTATGGGCAATGTAGAGTGTGGGGGACGGAGCAATGTTAGACTAACATAGAACCCGCTATCATAAACCCATTGATGCTGCAAAAAACTACACTATGGGCCATATCATGAACAGTCATCTGAAATAGCCTTGTTGTCTTCACTTCCATTCTGCATGTGTCAGTGATGACCTCATGCATCAGTGAGGTGGAGGAGTTGTCCCTTCCTGTTCTATGTATAAACACTTTAGAGACAGTGGCCTCAATAATCTGACATTAGTTTGTGTATCCTGCAGGAGGTGTTCTATAGTCTGTGGTCGTATCTTCCTAGGTGAGAAAATCTATCTGTTCTCCCTGCATGGGGAGTGTATGCGTCATGTAACAGTGCCTTAGTCTTCTGTCTACCTATTGTTGTCATCTGACTGTATCTCATACTCTGCAGAGAATCGTGAGCAGGATGCTGTCTAGCTGCTTGGGCACTATTTCTTATTATTGCATTATTACTTCCATCAGAGGAGGGCGATGAGGACACATGTTGCAAACACAATTAATCTGGGGTGCTAACTGTGCTGGTAGAGGGGGTGTTGAACCTTTCTGCATGCTTGCAAGGGCTATTTATTCCATGTGCTAACAGATATATTGGAAGTGACTTTGTTGCTTTTGGCAACTTCAAAGATATGAGCAATACAAGTCTTCCTATTAACACAATTTAAACAAAACCAATTCAATCTATCTAATTCCACTTCTGCCAGTATTGCAAAATATTATAATACAAAATACATAACTTTAGATAAGACACTTCTGTGCGGCAGGTGTTGTGGCTACGTCTGAATCCATAAACAACCAAGCTGTCACCGCCTTCTTCCTTTTGGACAGTCAAATGGAAACACGTTAATCTTCTCTGATTTGTAGAGTTGACCCTGAAGTCTGTTCTGTTATTTCTTTCCCCTTGGCAATGGGGACAGCTGCTTGTTAGTAGTCTATTATTTCCAAAAGTCTTTGGGCCAAGATCTGTGTTCCATTATTCATATGTCGAAGCCCAGAACTGATGTGGCCCCACTTCCTGGAAACCTGACTTTGAAAGAAACTTCGCAGTGCATGTTAGTGTATACAAACTTTTGTTATTTTTAATATTTTTCATTATTTCAGAAGAGTTTTCACTTGTGTTGATGCATAAATAATAATTTTGTGAAACCTTGGAACATCCATTACTTAAAAAATATATAATACACTAAACACCTAAAACATGATACTGTCATAATTCCAGGGTATTTAAACTTTTAAAGCAGGTAAAAAATATGTACAACCATCTGAAGTCTGCAACTGTACTTCAACCGGCCTGGCAATAGTAGTGCTATTCACTGCTGTATGTTGTGTGTTGGCTAGCTGGGGTATGGAGGGAACTCCAAAATGAAGGACACCAAGATAATTGAACACATAAGGACACACATATGGACCAACTATGCAGGACAGAAGAAGGACAGGAGAGGCACTAATAGAGTTGTGGACCATCTTCGAGGAGGCCAGACCAATAATTCCATCCCACAATCAATAAGGAAAGCATCCCCACCTCCCCCGCCATATTCAGGAATGGAGGTGCTCTCTCTAATGTGAGCTATTGAGCTATCCCCGCTTTAGGATACACCATCCCACCAGTTGAGGGAGCCAGTGGGTACCCTGCTGAGTAGCAAACAAGATGGTCTAGATAAGCGATTCCAACAGGGCAGTATGCACAGGCACCACCCTGATCCAGCGCCTGTCATGACTCTTAATAAAGCAATAATTTATACAGCTTAATGTGGTTATACGTTATACATCTTTCATATGTTCCATTCAACAGAAAGCAGAATAAGATTCAAGTTTGTGCTAATGCTTGCAACGTGCTCAGACACAAGTATGCAAATGAGAGGCTGTTGACAGCTTTCAGCCGTTCCTAACATGTGCACATGCTAACTGTCAAAACTTGAGCACATGTTAACTACCAAATGTACTGTACAAATGAATGAGTCAGCGCATTGTCCAAAAACTAGTTAAACCACACCAGCCCCATGAGACTCACTTAGTCTTGTTTGCGCAATAAGGACAATCCACACTTGATATTTGTAGCAAAAAAGGTCACAGTTTATTTAAGACAGTCGAAACAGATCATCCTAATAACAGCACTTAATCATAACTTATTTACCATTGACCCAATTTCCAAAAACATTTCCCTACTAGTTGTCTGTAACCAAAAACATTCCCAACAATTTTGTAATCCCAAATTCCCACAAATTGTACCAAAACCAGCATTGAGTTATGTCATCATTTAACCACCAAATTCATCATTTTCCTCACCTCCCCCACCCCCAGAGGAAAAGGATAAGCCCGCTCTAGACCATCCCAGACCCCAACAAAGCGCCACCAAAGAAAACCAAAGAGTTTTCCTGGCCCCACCAGAAAGTAGAGAAATTAAAATAAACAACCTTATTTAACATTGTTGTCGCACCATAAATTCTCCCCCCAAAAACTCGCCAACAGATCCCTCAACTCCATTAAGTAGTAAGCTTGACCCATTCTTGATAAATGTACCCCATCATCACTAAATACATGTTTTTCAACACCTGTAATGAGTCCATGTGATAAAACCTTAATGCCCATAGCCGGACACCAAAGCTTCATTGCTCTATTTAATTTGCGTTGCGCCTTTTCAACAGCAGTGTGGCTTCTAGCTCCTCTCCATCGATGACGAAAAATAAATTCCGTCCACACCACCAATGTACCTGACCAGTTATCTTTTAACACAGCTAAATCCAACTTCATTTGTTTGATAAGTGTTAGATGAGAGAGGTCCACTAAATCATTCTCACCTAGATGAATAATTAGTAAATCCGGAAACCCCCTCTCCCTAGATAATTTAGAAAGCACAGGGAACAACGCACCCCATTTCATCCCTCCCAGACCATTCCAAAATACCTCATGACCTTTCCCTGTAAACCCAAAGTTCTGCCACAAAGCTGCTGTTCCGCAAAGATGGCCAACCACTTAACAAAAGAATGTCCTACAATCCAAGTCCTCATTTTTCGTGGCATAGGATTAACTCGTCCTGTGACGACAAAAAGATAACATTAGGCTGGCATAAACAAAATACAACAAGCATTCAAGGACGAACATATCTAGTACAACAATCAGATTTCCATCTGCCTATTCGTTGTATCTCATCCTTGCCCCAACCCAACCTTGAAGCTTCAGTTGCAGCCCCAAGTCTGAAGGAGTGAGTTCCAAACATTAAAGGGTTTTGACCAGCCAGGATTAAAACGTTCCTCAAAACCGCCAGTAACTGAAAAGATGTGAAACTGCTTCCATCCTGGTGACAAAAAATTATTCCTTGCCGAAAGACCTTAGATTGTGAGAAGGAAAACCATTCACCCAAAGGACAACAACCCTTCACCCCACTCCCACGTAAATGAATCCATGCCCCTTTCCCCATTTGATCTGTTTTCAACTGTCTCAACCATATTCTCAATTCACCTTGCTGCACCTGTATATCAGTTGTTTGTATACCCAACTTACCCCTCAGCCCCAACAATTCGGACACTCGAAATGCCCCAAAGAATAACCAAATCATACCCAGCCTAAAACGCAAGATTTCCCACCCACTGAAACAACATTGTGGCAAAAACAATAACAACTGTTGCAACAGAGAAAAAGTAATAGGTTCCCGCAAAGGTAAAGAACTTGACTTCAATTTGCTAAAACCTTTCAACATTCTACGTAGCAAAATCCCACCCCCAACCTCCTGTCGATTGACCAGTTGAACAACAGACATGTTATCAATGTGAAACAAGACACATCTGTCCTTAAATTCTCACCCCAAACTCTCAAAGCTACTAGAAGCGGGAAAAACTCCAGGAAAGCAATACTCCTGCCTTGTTGCACCCACTGCTCTGGCCATTTCTCAGCGCACCAACGTCCATCCCAGAATATGCCAAATCCGTGTGCCCCAGCCGCATCAGAAAACAGCTGAATCTGCCACTAGGTGTTATCCTCCAGAAAAAAGATCGATACGCCATTGAAATTTTCCCAAAACTGTAGCCATATCCTAAGATCCTCTTTGACAGCATTAGTCAATCTTATCCTATGATGCCGCAAGGAAGCACCCAACATGGCGAAACCCAATCTTCTACAAAATGTTCTACCTGCTCTCACCACCCGACATGCAAAATTCAAATAACCCAGCAATCGCTGAACCTGCCTGAGTTCCATCTTATGTCTACCCAACACTTCCAACAGGAAAGATTTGATTTCAAGAACCTTATCAGCCAGTAAGCGAGCCATCATCAATTCTGTGTCGATCTCAATACCTAAGAAGGTGAGCTTTGTAGAAGGGCCTTCAGTCTTTTCCGGGGCTAGAGGCACGCCAAACTCACTTGCCATATCTTGAAAACAATTCAAAACTGCGCTACACTGACTCAGTTTTGCCTGTCCAATAAACAAAAAATCATCTAAATAATGACACACCGAGGCATTCACACATCTCTGTACCAGGCACCACTGCAAAAATGTACTAAATGTCTCAAACAAGGCACAAGAGATAGAAAACTCCATCGGTAAAGCCCTATCTACATAAAAAGCTCCGTCAAAATACATACCAAGTACCTCAAAATCTATTGGGTGAATCGGTAACAAACGAAACGCTGATTGTATGTCGCATTTCGCCAATTCAGCACCAGTTCCAGCTAAGCGCACCAGCCTCAAAGCATCGTCCACCGACGTATATGTCACATTGGCATCATCCTGTGATATAAAGTCATTAACTGACTGGCCCTCCAGCCACGATAAATGATGTATAAGCCAAAACTCACCTGTCACTTTTTAAGGGATCACCCCCAAAGGGGATACAATCAGGTTATCCAGCTGACACTCCTTAAAGGGCCCCACAATCCTCCCAGCTTGTATTTCTTTGTCAAGTTTCAGACGCACAATATGGGGCAGATCCCTGACAGACTTTAAGATATCCGCCCAACGATGACATCTAGGCCCTTGATAACCCAATCGAAATCCTACTGCAAAACCCCAATATAGCTTAGATGCCGCCTCCGTATCTGGATATTCATCCAGCCATACTGACATAGCTTATAAATCAACCAAGGTATGAGCCTTTTGGAACAACAGCTTGAACAACCCCTCTACCTCTCTGTCCCCTCCCAGTCTCAGAAAATTTTTGGATGGGAAAACACTGGGTAATTGGATGTCTTCCCCCACACTGTGAACATTCATGCTTAAATTTACAAAATTGCCTGATGCATGCACCTCGGTTGTAATTCCAACATGCACCTGCTGCAGGCAATTGTGCTCTTCCCAAGGATCCCGCCCCAACTTGGGCGGGACGCTGTAGAAAGGGCCGATACGATATAGGCAAACCGCTGGTGGTATGGATTGTTGTTTGAGACTGATTAGTAGACATCCATTGCAACCAGAGTTCAGGATCCACTTCCCCCCAAGATTTATCGTAAAAGATACAAACTCTGGCCCGAAATTCTTCATTGTAATTTAACCAGGCAAAACCACCCACCTGTAAGTGTGCCCTGCGAATGATGTCAATATATTTAAACATGGCCAAAGCCCTATCAGGATACCTCTCACAATACACGCTAGCGTAAATGAGAAAGGCAGCCGTCCAATTCTCAATGGACTTAGGGACTCTGGGGCGACGTGACAGTTCCTATTTCTCTTCTTTGGAACCTTCCCGTGATTGAATATCCCTATGCAGCAAACGGAAAACATCAACAAATTCCATTCCAAATTTTTTGTTTAGTTTTGTCAGATAAATGTATACCAAGTGGCATACCCAATCCCATATAAGGAAGCTTGATACGCATCCCGCTAATACCTGACACTTGAACAGATAAATCAGATGGAACAGCCGCAGAGCCTTCCGTATCAATAACCTGGACATGTGGCACAGGCCGTGACTTAGGTAAAACAGTAGGAACATATTCCCCAACGCCTGCAGGTTTAGAAATTACCACCTCAGCCGCACCAGCATCCAAAGCATTGCCACCCGCTAAAGGCCTGGACCAAGCAGTCCACCATTGAGGCTTACCTGTCGTGAGCTGCGTAGCCCATTTCTGAAACTCCTGAGGATCTTCTTTATTCTTCCGTCGTCGATCTTGATCCGTCGAGAAGTCCGCACGAGACCTCTGTAAAATACTAGAAGAAGTAAATGCACCCCGATCCCCCCCCCACCCAGCTCCTTAGGGTAAACCGAAGGAGCCTTCTTGTGTACCACATTTTCCACCATATTTTCCTCATCGTCATTATCATTGTCATAAACTGTATCATAAAGTGGCTCAGAGCCGTAAACATTCACAGCACTAGTGCTCGGCATCTGACCGTCACCAATACCTCCATCATAAACTTTGCAAGAGGTCGCAGGCCTCCGCTGAGAGAACCCGGCCGTAGACTCAGATTCCGCTCCTGATCCGCCAAGATGAGAAAAAACCTCACCAAAAGCTGCACTTTGCTTCGCATAAGGGACTTAAGAAACACTAGAACCCGACCCATGAGCGGGGTCCGTCACAAACTTCTTACCGCTCTTGTAGGAAGTCAATGATGACTTACCTAGGGAAGACTCCTTTGCGGCTCCTGAAGCAGAAAATGAGGACATATCCGAATGTTCTACCCAAACCCATTGCCCATTCTGTGGCCCAAAATCCGAGTCAAAACCCACCTGAGAATGGCAAGGCGGAGGGCGAGACTCTGGAAATAGGGAAACAACATCAGCATGTGGAACACTTTCAGATATAGAGTCTTGCACCTGGTCCCCCAAAGGCCAAACGTCGAACTCCTGGCCTGTAAAAAATTCACCCTCCTTATAATTATCAGGAAACAACCCTTCCTCCTGAAGAATCACATGGTCATCAACCAATGCAGCTGTGGAAACTGGAGGGCCTCTAGGTTTTGGCATCTGTGAAAACTGAAAACAGACCCTGCCATTTGACGCACCCCTGTCCATATCCTGGCAAACCTCAGCAATTGATTGTGGTAAGTTGCCTGCGTCCTCCAGAATTCCCTCCTCGTCCCCTTCACTGTCATCTGGATAATCTACTAACATTGTGCAGTATCTGTTTTCCATGACAGGGGGAGCAATGTCAATCTGCACCGGAGCGCACTGTACCCTTAAACCAGTCTGCAACGAATTATGCGCCACTAATTCTCCTTTCTGACTGTTGAAATTGTCTGGTGTGGTTACAAACTGCGCACCCCCAGACTGGTGAGACACTGCCATGCCCCCTACTCGTAATGCAGAAGCTGGTACACTACTAGAGCCCCTTGAGCCTCTCTTAATGCCTTTTTGTGCAGCCCTCCCAGTACGCTGCAAATAAACATCACCAGTATGCCTTTGAAGAACTGCAGGCAGTGGCGCAGCTCTAGGCCGTGCCCTCCAAGCTCGAGTGCTCCTCCCAGCAGGGCGCCCCCTTCGCGACATAACAGGCTTGTCCATAAAATTATACGCTTGCTTAATAGCGCGGTTAGCAGCTGGCATGCAAGCTGCCACTGCATTACTCATCCCCAGGGCAGCAGAGCGACGCGGGCGTTTCGAGCCCGTCTCCATAATTAAGGCTGCTCCTGGCCTCAGCAGGTCACCGCGCCCCGCCTCCAGGAGGGCTCTCACAGCGTCCTTAACAACGCTGCCACTGCCGTTGTCCATGATGACAGAAACGCCCCTCGTCCTATGTGGAGAAAACGTCTCCTTTCCGCCTCCTTTCAGCCAGGTTGCGTTCCTCACAAGCTCCGAGGACAAAGCTCCGACGCCTTCCAAACCGCCTCCGGCTGACGTCATTCCCGCCCTCCTCCCCTGCCTATAAACAAACCCACTAGACCCGCCCCTAAGGCTACACTAACCAATCACCCGTGGGATTGCTCCCACCGCGCAAATCCTCCTAGGGGGACACCGGCTCGCACCCCGGTCCCCCTGGGTCCCATTGTGCGCGTCGCTCACCTGTTTCCAGATTCTTCCTGGGTGGTGTCTGTGGACCAGCTTCTTCTCCCCTGCTTCCAGATTCCTCGTTGGTGCCGACTTCGGATAGCCTTCTCCTCCTGGCAGCATCCTCCCGAGTCTTGTTCCACTTCCGGTGGGTCTGTCTCGCCGCTCCGTCCTCCTTCCTGTTTTCCCGGCTGGGAATTCCAGATCCTAAAAAAGGAAACACACAAAGGTCTGATTATTAGACTGCTATAGTGCGCATTCGCAAGTAAGAAACTGAATCTTCCAGACATGTGATTCACCGCTACCTGGTGAGTTACTTTAACTTTATTTAAAAAAGACAGAGTATTTAAAGGATCTCTGCGGACCGAATGACTTTCGCTAATTTCTACCAAACGACTCACAAGTTCAGTTTGACAAAGAGACTGCACTGCTAAAAGAAAACAATTGAACAATTATTATTTTGGTAAATATTGGGATGCGAACGTTTGAGCTCAGTTCTCTCTTTTCATGAATATAAGAACATTGGTAATGAATAAGTTGTGTACCAATGAGATTGTTAGAGAGGCGACAAAAGGAGTAAGAACTCTGAACAAATAATTATTTTCCTTGCATGAATAATATTCTAGAAATCTCAAAAGTAGAGTATCAAGATTCCAAGACATTAGAATTAATCAAAGAAGTCATGTGAAGCAACGTGCTCAACCTCTGTTCAGAATCGAGACAGAATTCAGAGATCGCATCTTCCCAGAGAAAACTTAAACATCCCGAATTCCCAGAGAGAAGAGACATCGGTGCAGTAATACGTCTGGTGACACCTCGTCATTTTCTCTCTTTTCATCCCCATTCCTTTTCTCCCCTGGGGTGATATAGTTTGGCCGTGTATTCTCTACTACTACCTTTCTATTTTATCTCGGAGGAGTTAAGGATTTATTAACACTAAAGTTGAACATCCTGGAGACAGGTGAGTGGCAGTCGTAACAGAAGACAAAGCCACAAAAAAAGCGTTTACTTTGGTGTCGTATCATCATGGACCCTTCCCTAGATATCTCACAATTGGCAGATTTAGTACAAACCTTAGAAATGGAAATGCCAAATCTTAAACAGGAAAATCACTCACTCAGAGATGAACTCCCAAAATGCAGATCGGAGTTCACGTAGTGGAGAGACACTAAGACTTCAGACTCCTGCCTTGTTCAGACTCTGCCCAAATTTGGTCAAAACTTTTTTGCTTCTTCGACCACACCCTCTCAACATACAGAACAAAACGTACGGTAGTAAGCCCGAATCCAGTTCCCTTGGCCAACCCTGAACGTTTTACTGGGGATACTTCCCGTTTTGCCTCATTTATGAACCAATGCTAGTTACATTGTTTATGTAAACCCCAATACTTTACCACTGGTATTGAAAAAACAGACTTTGTGGTTCCTACTTAGGTGGTGTGGCCGAAAAGTGGTCAATACCTCTGATTGAAAACAACGATCCCTTGTTACATAATTTCACCGAATATTTAAGCATACCATGACACGTCTTTTTTCACGCCATGTATTCATACAATCTAGTGATAATGAGCTCCTTAACTTACGTCAATGTTCAAAAGACATTTTGACATATTTAACCACATTCAATCGGTTATTAGCTGAAACTCATTGCCCAGAGGAAAATAGCATATCATTGTTTTACAGAGGACTCAGAGATGAGTTAAAAGATCCCCTAGCCCATATAGTTGAATACTCTGTAGAATACTCAGAGTTCATAGATCTAGTCGTTAAGTTAGACCACAGACTAGGTGAGCGAAGGAATGAAAACCTTGAGGGGAACCTAGGGTCATAATTATGAAGACTGAAAAGAAAGAAGATGAAGAAAAATATAATGGTGTAGAACCTATGCAGATAGGTACTATCAGAGGTCCTTTGAGTCTAAAAGAAAAAGATGACGTAAGGGCAACCTTTGTCTATACTGGAGAAAGTCTGGACACTTCGCTAAAGAATGTCCAATTAAGCCAAAGAAGAAACAAGTAGTTTCTAGCATCAATACTATTCACTCAGATTGGGACAACTAAAACACTCTAAGGATATTGAGATCGACCCATCGAGAAAGCCTCAACTCCAGGTCTCACAATATGTTACTAATGTCATTAATCTAGTACCATGACATTTTACAATTGGAATAACCTTCATAGTGTCAGCCCAACAAAGACATAGTCTCTCTGTCCTTCTACATTCTGGCACCACAGGTAATTTCATTGACGTGCAATTAGCAAAAAAAATAGGAATACCACAAAATGCAAAACACACTCCGGAGGCAGTATGAGCAGTGGATGGTTCAGCGTTGTCCTCTGGACTCATCCGTTTTCATACTTCACCCCTAACTTTGGTATTGGAAAATGGTCATACGGAACAGACTATATTTGATTTAATTGATACTCCTACCTTTGGAGTTATTCTTGGAGTACCTTGGTTGGAGTTACACAACCTTAAAATAGATTGGTCTAAAAGGATCGTGACTCTAGATTCTGCCCATTGTAGAATGCAATGTTATAAAGAAGCTCAAGACCCTATCATTCCTTTGCATTTTGCAAGTACCCAGTCTGATCCATCTCCACAATTGCCTTCTCAATACGTGGATTATTCTGATGTCTTTGATCCTGTTCAAGCAACCCAACGCAATTACCACCTTATGGGGTCTATGATTGTAGAATTTATTTGATTCCTGGAGCAGTTCTGCCATGCAGCAGAATTTAAGCACTTACTGAACCTGAAACACAATATTTAAGAAAATACCTTGACGAATTACTAGATCTAGGGTTTATTAGACATTCTACGTCCCCTGTTTCCTCGCCTTTTTTTGCAGCTAAAAAATCAGGCGATCTTAGGCCTTGCATAGACTATCATGCAGTAAATAAGGCTACCATCAAGAATATATACCCTTTACCACTCATTCCTGTGTTATTAGATCAAGCAAAAGGATCCACCATTTATTTACTCCAAATTGGATCTTCGCGGTGCTTACCATTTCATTTGCGTAAAAAAAGACGATGAGTGGAAGACAGCCTTCCGCACCAAATTTGGCCTGTTCAAATGCACAGTTATGCCATTCGGTCTTTGCAACGCTCCTGCGTAAATGAAGTACTCCATTATTTCTTGGACATTTGTGCTATTGTCTATATTGACGCTATTCTGATTTTTTTCTAAAATTGAACAAGAACATGTGGAACATGTACGAGCCATACTGCAAATACTCAGAGAACATTCACTTTATGCTAAACTAGAAAAATGTGTATTTCATGCCAAATCAGTAGAATTTGTGGGATACTCTCTTTCACCAGAATGCATTACAATGGATGCAAGAAAGGTTGAGGCCATTCTCAAATGCCCTTCTGCTAGTTCAGTCAAAGAGGTACAGAGAGTATTGGGTTTTGCCAACTTTTATAGGCGTTTTATAGCAAACTTCTCAGAGATAGTTCTTCCCATTACCAAGTTGCTAATAAAGGGTCATGTGTTCTGCTGGACCGAAGAAGCGGAGACTGCCTTTTGTGCTTTAAAAAAGGCTTTTCTTTCAGCACCTATTCTTTCTCACCCTGATCCTGACCAGCCATTCTTTGTTGAGGCCGACGCTTCCCAATCAGCACTCGGAGGAGTGATATTACAGAAAAATCCAAGTACTGGATATTTACACCCATTAGCGTACTATTCGCGGAAACTACTGCGGGCCGAGCAAAATTATACTATTGCTGAGTGAGAACTTTTAACAAAAAAGTTTTTTCCGAATAGAGACACAATCTTTTAGGAGCTGAACACACTATAACAATTTTTACCGATCACACAAATCTACAATTTTTCACCTCAGAAAAGCGCACACTCCCAGACAAATGAGGTGGTTACATTTTTTTAGCGAATTTGTTTATTTGATGACATCATCCAGGAACAAAACAAATATTATCTGATGCCTTGTGTAGAATAGATGAAAAAGAGAACAAAATAAAAAATTCCCCAGCACAAAGTATAATTCCAGCCAATAAAATAATAGCGGTAACTGAAAGCGATGATTTTCTAAATACGGTCAAAAAAGAATCTACCAAACTAATTAAGGAGCAATGGTTACGCAAAAAAGCTAAAATTCTATAACAGATGGTTATTTCTTTCATAAAAAAGCATTGTACATTCCCTCCAAATCATTTAGGAAACAAATCCTGATTTGCCATCATGATTCTAGTACAGCAGCACACCCAGGTATACACAAAACCCTGGAGTTATGTTTAAGAAATTTCTGGTGGGAAAACATTCAAAAAGAAGTACAAGACTATGCTAAGACTTTCCCTACCTCTTCCCCGAATAAATCTCAACATTTAGCCCCAACTGGTCTCTTGCATCCTTTACCCGTCCCATCTACTCCATGCACACTATTAGTTTAGACTTTATTACTGAATTACCAAAATCCAAAGGATTTACCACTATTCTTGTAGTTGTAGACATGCTGTCTAAAATAGGTCACTTTATTCTGTTAAAGAAATTACCTACAGCTCTAGAATTTAGTGAAATATTCCTACATCATATTGTACAGCTACATGGGCTCCTGAGTAAGACAATTTCTGACAGAGGCCCCCAATTCACATATACATTTTGGAAACATTTGTGCAGCACCTTAGGAATAGAGGTGGCATTATCTTCAGCTTTCCATCCACAGACTGACGGACAGACTGAGACAAAGTTTGTGATGTTTAACGTCCGAGTTTACTTCTCAGTGGGATCAAGCTCTACCCCTAGCAGAATTTTAATATAAAAATAACACTCACTCTGCTTTAGGATGCTTGCCTTTTATTTCTAACAGGCTCTCATCCACGTGTCATTCCTACACAACTCCCTTCTCACTCAAAGGACATGCCATCAGTCACAGATAGGTTAAAACAGCTTTAATTCAAAACCAGAATAAAACCAAATTACAAGCTGACAAAAAAAGAACTCCAGAACCACTTTATAAACAAGCATTTGCAATGCAATAGGTCTCGCATTAGGAAAGTTTGAGCTATTGGTATTGTAAATGACACATTTTTTATTAATGTGTTGGTTTGGAAAATAGTGAATTGAATAGCTTTGTCATTTACAATGCCAATAGTTTTACCTTTCGCAAATGTGACACCTATAGCATTTGTAATGCAATATGTGTTGTATTTACGTGACTTAGATGTATTGATATTACAAATAAAAATGGGTTTTATTTTTTTAATAATTAATACTTAAATGATTGTAATTTATAATGGAAATAGCTTTTGTAAATAACTTTTGTGAAGATTATGTTCATTGTATTTTATTGTGATGAAAATCCAAGAACAGAAGTGAACTATTAACATATTTTTGTGACATTTGTAATGAAGCTTGAAACATTGAGAGAACATATTTGAACCAGTTGTTGAATGGTTGCAAAGATTGATGCTGTGGTGGCGCGGAGTGATGTTGTGGTGGCGACAAGTGATGCTGTGGCGTTCAGTGATGCTGTGGTAGCGCATAGTGATGTTGTGGTACCCCTGAGTGATGCTCTGGTGGTGCTGAGTGATGCTGTGGTGATGCGATAGATAGAGTGAGTGCGATAGATAGAGTGAGGGCGATAGATAGAGTGAGGGTGATAGAGAGATAGACAGATAGAAGGGTGATAGATAGATAGACAGATAGATAAAGTGTGTTTATGTTGCATTGAGTAGAGTGTAAGTATGAGGCATGTAATTATATGGCACTGAATGGTAATATGGGCAGTGTATATTGTATTCAGTAGAGTGTAATTGTTTGCTCTGTAATTATGTGGCACTGAGTGGTATTTGGAGTGTATGTTGCATTGAGTGCAGTGTAATTATGTAGCGTGTAATTATGTGGCACTGAGTGGTAATATGGGGAGTGTGTGTTGCATTCAGTAGAGTGTAATTATGTGGTGTGTAAATATGTGGCACTGAGTGGTATTGTGTGGAGTGTATGTTGCATTAAGTGCAGTGTAAATATGTGGCGTGTAATTATGTGGCACTGAGTGGTATTTGGAGTGTATTTGGACCTCGATCCAAGACAGTAACTTGGGGAGACCGTCGCTTTCTAGTTGCGGCCTCAAAGCTCTGGAATTCCCTGCCGATCTGCATCAAGTCCTCCCCTTCACTTATGCAATTTCGAAAGTTATTGAAAACCTGGCTTTTCGATCAGTAGTCCAATACAGCCTGTCAAGAGCGATCAGGGAATTTAACGGAATCAATTAGCGCCGAGACGCCCACGGGTATTCGCCGCGCTCAACAAATCACAAAAATAAATAAATAAATAAATAAAATAAATAGTGTATGTTGCATTGAGTGCAGTGTAATTATGTGGATTTTAATTATGTGGCACTGAGTGGTATTTGGAGTGTATTTTGCATTGAGTGCGGTGTAATTATGTGGCGTGTAATTATGTGGCACTGAGTGGTATTTGGAGTGTATGTTGTGTTGAGCGCAGTGTAATTATGAAGCATATATTTATGTGGAACTGAGTGGTATTGTGTGGAGTGTCTGTTGCATTGAGTGCAGTGTAATTTTGTGGAGTGTAATTATGTGGCACTGAGTGGTATTTGGAGTGTATGTTGCATTGAGTGCAGTGTAAATATGTGGCGTGTAATTATGTGGCACTGAGTGGTATTTGGAATGTACGTTGCATTGAGTGCAGTGTAATTATGTGGCGTGTAATTATGTGTCACTGTGTGGTATTTGGAGTGTATGTTGCGTTGAGCGCAGTGTACTTATGTAGCATATAATTATGTGGCACTGAGTGGTATTGTGTGGAGTGTGTGTTGCATTCAGTAGAGTGTGATTATGTGGTGTTTAATTATGTGGCACTGAGTGGTATTTGGAGTGTATGTTGCATTAAGTGCAGTGTAAATATGTGGCGTGTAATTATGTGGCACTGAGTGGTATTTGGAATGTATGTTGCATTGAGTGCAGAGTAATTATGTGGATATTAATTATGTGGCACTGAGTGGTATTTTGAGTGTATGTTGCATTGAGTGCAGTGTAATTATGTGGCGTGTAATTATGTGGCACTGAGTGGTATTTGGAGTGTATGTTGTGTTGAGCACAGTGTAATTATGAAGCATATATTTATGTGGAACTGAGTGGTATTGTGTGGAGTGTCTGTTGCATTGAGTGCAGTGTAATTTTGTGGCGTGTAATTATGTGGCACTGAGTGGTATTTGAAGTGTATGTTGCATTGAGTGCAGTGTAAATATGTGGCGTGTAATTATGTGGCACTGAGTGGTATTTGGAATGTACATTGCATTGAGTGCAGAGTAATTATGTGGAGTTTAATTATGTGGCACTGAGTGGTATTTGGAGTGTATGTTGCATTGAGTGCAGTGTAATTATGTGGCGTGTAATTATGTGGCACTGAGTGGTATTTGGAGTGTATGTTGCGTTGAGTGCAGTGTAATTATGTAGCATATAATTATGTGGCACTGAGTGGTATTGTGTGGAGTGTCTGTTGCATTCAGTAAAGTGTAATTATGTGGTGTGTAATTATGGGGCACTGAGTGGTATTTGGAGTGTATGTTGCATTGTGTGCAGTGTAATTATGTTGCATATAACTATGTGGCACTGAGTGGTATTTGGAATGTATGTTGCATTGAGTGCAGTGTAATTATGTGGCGTGCAATTATGTGGCACTGAGTGGTATTTGGAGTGTATGTTCCATTGCAGAGTGTGTGAGGGTGCTGAGTGTGAGGGAATGGTGGCATGCTGCGCTTTAGATGAATATGTTTAAAAGTAAAGTGTGCCACTGCGATTGCTACAATAGTTAATTGTGGATGCGTTAACAATTGATGTGTGCACTGATGGCTGGTGGTGTGTGTGCCTGTAGAAATGGTGCACTGATGGCTGGTGGTGTGTGTGCCTGGTGAAAGCATGCACTGATGACTGGTGGTGTGTGTGGGCCTGGCCCGCTGGTGGTGTGTGTGCCTGGTGGAAGCGTGCACTGATAGCTGGTGGTGTGTGTGCCTGGTGAAAGTGTGCACTGACGGCTGGTGGTGTTTGTACCCGGTGAAAGCATGCACTGATGGCTGGCGGTGTGTGTGTGTGTGTGTGTGCCTGGTGAAAGCGTGCACTGACGGCTGGTGGTGTGTGCCTGGTGAAAGCGTGCACTGATGACTGATGGTGTCTGTGCCTGGTGAGAGTGTGCACTGACGGTCGGTGGTGTGTATGCCTGGTGAAAGCGTACACTGATGGCTGGTGGTGTGTGCCTGGTGAAAGCGTGAACTGACGGCCGGTGGTGTGTATGCCTGGTGAAAGCGTGCACTGAAGGCTGGTGGTGTGTGTGTGTGCCTGGTGAAAGCGTGCACTGATGGCCGGTGGTGTGTATGCCTGGTGAAAGCGTGCACTGATGGCTGGCGGTGTGTGTGTGTGTGCCTTGTGAAAGCGTGCACTGATGGCTGGTTGTGTGTGCCTGGTGGAAGCGTGCACTGATGACTGATGGTGTCTGTGCCCGGTGAAAGTGTGCATTGATGGCCGGTGGTGTGTATGCCTGGTGAAAGCGTGCACTGGTGGTGTGTGTGCCTGTTGAAAGCATACAATGATGGCTGGTGGTGTGTGTGTGCCTGGCCTGCTGGTGGTGTGTGTGCGCCTGGCCGGCTGGTGGTGTGTGTGCCTGGTGGAAGCGTGCCCTGATGGCTGGTAGTGTGTGTCTCTGGTGAAAGCATGCACTGACAGCTGGTGGTCTGTGCCTGGTGAAAGCGTGCACTGACAGCTGGTAGTGTGTGTGCCTGGTGAAAGCGTGCACTGCCGTTTGGTGGTGTGTGGCTGGTGGAAGCGTGCACTGATGGCTGGTGGTGTTTGTGCCCGGTGAAAACGTGCACGGATGACTGATGGTGTCTGTGCCTGGTGAGAGTGTGCACTGACGGCTGGTGGTGTGTATGCCTGGTGAAAGCGTGCACTGATGGCTGGTGGTGTGTGTGTGTGTGCCTGGTGAAAGCGTGCACTGACGGCCGGTGGTGTGTATGCCTGGTGAACGCGTGCACTGATGGCTGGTGGTGTGTGTGTGCCTGGTGAAAGCGTGCACTGACGGCTGGTGGTGTGCATGCCTGGTGAATGTGTGCACTGATGGCTGATGGTGTCTGTGCCTGGTGAGAGTGTGCACTGACGGCCAGTGGTGTGTATGCCTGGTGAAAGCGTGCACTGATGGCGGGTGGTGTGTGTGTGTGTGCCTGGTGAAAGCATGCACTGACGGCCGGTGGTGTGTATGCCTGGTGAAAGCGTGCGCTGGTGGTGTGTGTGTGTGCCTGGTGAAAGCGTGCACTGACAGCTGGTGGTGTGTGCCTGGTGAAAGCGTGCACTGCCGTTTGGTGTTGTGTGTGCCTGGTGGAAGCATGTACTGACGGCTGGTGGTGTTTGTGCCAAGTGAAAGCATGTACTGATGGCTGGTGGTGTTTGTGCCAAGTGAAAGCGTGCACTGATGACTGATGGTGTCTGTGCCTGTTGAGAGTGTGCACTGACGGCCGGTGGTGTGTGTGCCTGGTGGAAGCATGTACTGATGGCTGGTGGTGTTTGTGCCAAGTGAAAGCGTGCACTGATGACTGATGGTGTCTGTGCCTGTTGAGAGTGTGCACTGACGGCCGGTGGTGTGTATGCCTGGTGAAAGCGTGCACTGATTACTGGTGGTGTGTGTGTGTGCCTGGTGAAAGCGTGCACTGACGGCCGGTGGTGTGTATGCCTGGTGAAAGCGTGCACTGATGGCTGGTGGTGTGTGTGCCTGGTGAAACCGTGCACTGACGGCGGTGGTGTGTATGCCTGGTGAATGTGTGCACTGATGGCTGATGGTGGTCTGTGCCTGGTGAGAGTGTGCACTTAGGGCCGTTGGTGTGTATGCCTGGTGGAAGCGTGCACTGATGGCTGGTGGTGTGTATGTGTGCCTGGTGAAAGTGTGCACTGACAGCCGGTGGTGTGTATGCCTAGTGAATTTGTGCACTGATGACTGATGGTGTCTGTACCTGGTGAGAGTGTGCACTGACGGCCGGTGGTGTGTATGCCTGGTGAAATAGTGCACTGATGGCTGGTGGTGTGTGTGTGTGTGCCAGGTGAAAGCGTGCGCTGACGGGCGGTGGTCTGTATGCCTGGTGAAAGCGTGCACTGATGGCTGGTGGTGTGTGTGTGTGTGTGTGCCTGGAGAAAGTGTGCACTGATGGCCGGTGGTGTGTATGCCTGGTGAAAGCGTGTACTGATGGCTGGCGGTGTGTGTGTGTGCCTGGTGAAAGCGTGCACTGACGGCTGGTGGTGTGTGCCTGGTGGAAGCGTGCACTGATGACTGATGGTGTCTGTGGCCGGTGAAAGTGTGCACTGACGGCTGGTGGTGTGTATGCCTGGTGAAAGCGTGCACTGACGGCCGGTGGTGTGTGTGCCTGGTGAAAGCGTGCACCGATGGCCGGTGATGTGTATGCCTGGTGAAAGCGTGCACTGATGGCTGGTGGTGTGGGTGTATGCCTGGTAAAAGTTTGCACTGATGGCTGGTGGTGTGTGTGTGTGTGTGTGCCTGGAGAAAGTGTGCACTGATGGCCGGTGGTGTGTATGCCTGGTGAAAGCGTGTACTGATGGCTGGCGGTGTGTGTGTGTGCCTGGTGAAAGCGTGCACTGACGGCTGGTGGTGTGTGCCTGGTGGAAGCGTGCACTGATGACTGATGGTGTCTGTGGCCGGTGAAAGTGTGCACTGACGGCTGGTGGTGTGTATGCCTGGTGAAAGTGTGCACTCATGGCTGGTGGTGTGTGTGTGCCGGTTGAAAGCATGCAATGATGGCTGGTGGTGTGTGTGTGTGTGCCTGTCTGGCTTGTGGTGTGTGTGCCTGGTGGAAGCGTGCACTGATGGCTGGTAGTGTGTGTTTCTGGTGAAAGCGTGCACTGACAGCTGGTGGTGTGTGCCTGGTGAAAGCGTGCACTGACGGCTGGTGGTTTGTGTGTGTGCCTGGTGAAAGCGTGCACTGACGGCCGGTGGTGTGTATGCCTAGTGAATTTGTGCACTGATGGCTGATGGTGTCTGTGCCTGGTGAGAGTGTGCACTGAGGTCCGGTGGTGTGTATGCCTGGTGAAAGCGTGCACTGATGGCTGGTGGTGTGTGTGTGTGCCTGGTGAAAGTGTGCACTGACGGCCGGTGGTGTGTATGCCTGGTGAATGCGTGCACTGATGGCTGGTGGTGTGTGTGTGTGTGTGCCTGGTGAGAGAGTGCACTGACGGCCGGTGGTGTGTATGCCTGGTGAATGCGTGCACTGATGGCTGGTGGTGTGTGTCTGTGTGCGCCTGGTGAAAGCGTGCACTGATGGCTGGTGGTGTGTGTGTGCCTGGTGAAAGGTAGAAGGAAGCGCTATGGACTGTGTGTGAAATCCAAGAAAGAGTTCAGAATGCAAAGGCAGAGGGCAGCTCGGGTTACAAGCGGCCTTTGAAGAAGATCAGGCAGCACTGGGCAACCATGCCAGCATTCCAAGGAGCAGACGGTCGTTCACGTTAGAAGTGTGATACCCTGAGGACATATGGCACTGTGAGGAGCCTGGGAGACACACATAGACGCTGAGTGCCAGAGGAGATAAGGAGCGGAAGGAATTCCTTTGAAGTGTGATGCCGAGGCTCGGGAGAAAAGCGCGTGCACGGGCACATGCACTGTGCGTTATCTGTCTCCCAAAGCCCTTGGTTTTAAGAGTTGGTTTCAACACAATAGTTTCGAGTAATAAATTACTCGACCTAAAAAGGAGATCTGGTGTGGTTATCAACTCGCAAGATTTATTTAGAGGGTCCCAGACACTTTTAACAGTTTCCTAGTCTCCGTTACTGCTTTATCAAAATTCAAGTGCGCTTCCACATCGAGATCCTTTGCTAACATAACGCAGAGATAGCTTATACTCTCTCTTAGTTGGGGGTTATTACTTTGGGAATTCCATTCTATAATTTCTGTTTTCTGCCAATTGACTTGATAACCTGAAATCTCCCCAAATTTGTCTAGGATATCTGATATTATTCGAAACAAGAGTGACAGATTATTTGTGAATACCATTAGGTCATCTGCATATAAGGCAACTTTCTACACCAATCCTGATACTCGAAAGGGACGATCTGTAGGTTAGCTCTAATTTTGCTAGCTAGTGGTCTGATATATAAATCAAAGAGCAAAGGGGACAGCGGACTTTCCTGTTGTGTGCCCCTGGAAATAACTATCTTTCCTGTAAGACTGCCATTAACCTAGCAGTAGGATTTAAGTATTGACAAGGGAGACTGTCCCTGTGTTGCCATATCTATTGTGCCAAACAGCTCATGTGTCAATTCAAAGATCTGCCTACCTTTGCTAAATCCTTTTTGGTCTGGGTGTACCAATTGATCTGCCACCTTCACCAGTCTCCCAGCTAGGATCTGAGTGTAGATTTTATAGTCGCTGTTTAACAACGAGGTAGGCCTTTAAGACTCACAGCACTTTGTACCTTTCCCTGGTTACAACAGGACACAGATAGTTGCCTCCTCTCATGACTTCTGCAAATCTTGCCCTCTTAACAAAACTGAATTCAATAAGTTAGTCAGAAACGGGGCAACCTCCTCTTTTAGGGGCATATAGATCTCACTTGGTAGTGCGTCTAGACCAACTGCTTTCCCTCTTTTTAATTTCACTATCACACCCATCACCTTCACAATTGTTATTTCTGAGTTTAAAACATTCTTATGTTCATACGGGAGAGTGGGAGTTACCATACTCTGAAAATAAGCGTAAATGTTATCTTTTGTTGCAGTTGTATCGTGTGTATCCAGATCCTAAGAAACTAACGAAGGCATTCTTAATCTCTCTATCATTTGTACTAGGGATTCTCTGTCCCGCCACCCGAATTGCTAGAATCCTGTTATGACTTTGTTCTATTTTAAGTTTCTAAGCTAACAGTTTGCAGCATCCCTCTCCGTACTCATAGTATGAGAAGTTACTCGCCTCCCATTTATTCCTGACTATTGTCCCCAGGATATAAGCCCGCTCTTCCTTTTTCTCTTTTATTTCTACATCAATCTTGCCTGCATCCTTTTTGCTATGTATTTGTTCTGCCAACCTATCCAGCTGTTGTAATCTGTTCTCTAGTAGATTTATTTTACTCCTGGTGGTTTTGTTCGCAACGCTGCTATGCTAATCAACCTCCCCCTCATAACTGCCTTATATGCATCCCATATCATTTGGATGGAGGTATCAACTTTATTTATACAAAAATACTCCTTAGTTACCTCTTTCAGATTGATCGCTACCTGTTGGTCCAAGAGCAAGTTTCGATCCAAAGTCGACCTTGGAGAGGCGCCTGCCTTGTCTATTGTTAGTCCCAAAAGAACCACTGAATGATCCGACAAATTAGCAGATAGACGTTCTACTTCCCTAACCTTTTTACTTTCTCCCATCTCAACCAAGAAGAAATTATCCTAAAGGCATGCCCATATTTCTTGTTTCTAAACGTAAACTTATGTTCCCTCACCCCTTTTACTCTCCAAACATCCACCAGGACAAAATGTTCCATACATTTCGCCCCACCCTCATTTTAGGTAAATTGGGCTCTGTGGATGTTTTCCTACTATGCCACCTATCTTCCTTTGGATCTAATAGCAGATCCAGTAGTTCAATCAATAAATCAGGGGAATTGTAAGCGCACTACTTACCCGTGAGGTTCTCAAGGCTCTGATTGGTAGAAGCTCCATTCAGTTAAAAAGCCAGGTCTTGAGTGTCTTCTTGAAGATGTTCAGGGAGGGGGCGCGTCTGATGTCGGTCGGGAGCTCATTCCAGGTCTTAGCCACGATGTAAGAGAAGGCTCTTTCACCTGTTCTGGGTCTCTGTGGATGCTAGGGGTTTCGGCAAGGGCGAGGTTGGCGGATCGAAGGTTTCTTTTGGGTAGGTGGAAGGAGATTCTTTTGTTGAGGTATTAGGGTCCAGCGTTGTGGAGGCATTTGTAGGCATGGGTGAGTATCTTGAAAGTGACTCTTCTCAACAGGGAGCCAGTGGAGGTTTTGCAGATATTGGGTGATGTGTTTGTGTAGAGGGATGCTGAGTATGAGTCTGGCTGTGGTGTCTGTATGGTCTGCTTCTTGCAGAGCAGATACTTGTTGATCCCTGCGTAGAGGGCGTTACTGTAGTCAGGTCTGCTGGTTATGAGTGCGTGGGTGACAGTCTTTCTTGATTCGGGGGGATCCATTTGAAGGTCTTTCGGAGGATGCGGGGGGTGCTGAAGCAGCCGGAGGCGAATGTGTTGACCTGTCGAGTCATGGAGAGGGAGGAGTCGAGGATGATGCCGAGGTTCTGGTTGTGGTCGTGGGGGTGGGAGGGCTACCGAGGGTGGTGGGCCACCAGGCTTTGTCCCATGCAGTGGGGAGGGTCGGAGAATGAGGACCTCTGTCTTCTCCAAGTTGAGCTTCAGGCAGCTGCTGCTCATTTAGGATGCGAGGTCCATCATTCCTTCCTGGAAATTGAGTCTGGTGGTGATGGGGTCCTTGGTGAGGGAGAGGATGAGCTGGGTGTCATCGGCGTAGGATACTATGCTGTTTCCGTGTTTTCTGACAATGGCTGCGAGGGGGGCCATGTAGATATTGAAGAGCTTGGGGCTGAGCGAAGATCCTTGGGGTACTCCGCAGTTGATTTCCCTGGGTTCGGAGAAGAAGGGAGGTAGTCTGATTCTCTGGGTTCTGCCAGTGAGGAATGAGCGGATCCAGTCGAGTGTCTTTCCTTGTATGCGGTGTGTATATGGTGGGAGACGGTGTTGAGGGCTGCCGAGAGGTCGAGTAGGGTCAGGGCCGCGGTGTGTCCTTGGTCGAGAAGGGTACGGATGTCATTTGCGGAGGCGAGTAGAACGGTCTTGCTGTGGTTTCGGAGTCGGGTGTCTGAGCCTCGAAGTTGTCATAGAGGCTCTTGATTTTCAGATAGAAGTAGGACCCGAGCTTGTTTCAGAGGTCCAGGGAAGGGGTGATGTCCTTGTCTTCACTGGTGAGCTTGGTGAATTCCTGGATGACGATGAAGAGTTCCTTGGAGTTGCTGGAGTTTGCGAGGATCTTGTTTTGCATGAAGGTCCTTTTGGTGGATCTGAATCATTGGTGGTATTCCATCAAGGTGTTCTTTTAGGTGGTGTGGTCTTCAGGTGATCTGCTATTTCTCCAGTTGTTCTCAAGGCGTCTGCAGGTGCGTCTGGATTCTTGGAGGTCTGCAGTGAACCAGGTGGCCGTCCTGGGGTGCTGTCTATTGGGTAAACGTAGGGGTGCAAGCTTGTCTGCGCAGTTAGAGATCCATCTGTTGAGCTCTTTGGCTGCAAGGATGGCATTGGTCGAGGTGGTGGGGGTGTCGCTGTTGAGGGTGACTAGCAAAAAAATGGTCAGGGGTTCTGCCCACTTAACCCTCCCATACCTGAGCAGGGGACATCCTAGGATGAAAAAGTAGCAACAAAGGGTACCGAAGGGATTGATCCAAATTTAATTCTCGAACAAGAAACAATTAATTCTCTTGTGAAACAGAAATTAAACATGAAATATATACATATATAAATGCATCAACACATATGAGCTGGCATCAAGGGAAGCACAATAACCGACAATCTATCTACAAAATATCACATATACATATATACAAATATACATCACATTTAAAATATCAAATACCTATGTACCCCAAAAACAAGATATATATAAACAAAATATATATATATATCCTAATTCGGATCAGTGCCTCAACTCAATTTATAATGAGAGCACAAAACAATGGTAGTCCCAAAAGAAAAGCACCTGGGGGTTACTAAATCAACCCAGACTGTATTTGTGTTGGTGCCAAGACATAAATCAAACAAATTATTTGTTGGTACCAAGGGACTCCAATTGAAATAAAAGGTGTCGACGCAGTCGCGGTCGCGTTTCAGCCAGATGATGTAGGCTTCATCAGGACAATGGGTACTCTATTCATCAAGTCCTCGTGACGTCAAGGGCAGATGCCGGCAGCCAGCAGACATAACCGCCCACACAAAGGTGGGGGGTAGGGGCAGGAATCACTCTCAAACCCCAGTACAAGGAATTATCCTTTATATATAACAACAGACAGTCCACTTGGATAAGGCAAGAGGAGGGCAGGCGTGGCTTGAATAACACGTCCTATCTGCAGTATTTTGAGCACGGCGACACGGACAGCCGGTGTACGCTACAACGAGAAAGAATCTCAAGGACACCTGACCTCCAAGCCAGGGACCCACTCTCTCCCTCAGCAGCTTCACTAGTGAGCCGCTGCTGCTGACTCCGTGTCTCCTCTACCTGTGGGGTTCGAGGCCACTGCCTGCCTCACTGCTTGTGCCCATTGAGTGCAAGGCTGTGTCCTGGTATTGTGCTGTCATTGTCCTGGTATTTGCGCATTCATTTTTGTAATTGTCCATCTGTGCATTTCTTTCCTTCGACAAATCGTGAGCCTTCCATCTAGTACCCCACTAATTCCCTTGCGATTAGATCTTGGCATCTCCCCGATTGAAGATGAGGTCGCCCTAAGACCTTTAACCTGTTGGCGAAGACTGTGGGCGACCCCCGAACTAGTATCATTCCAGGCAGAAACTAATGAGCTACTATCCTATCCTGGGCTACTGAAAAAGGTCTCCTGGTTTGCACATGTGAAGCAGGAATGTGAAAAGCTAGTTAAACCAACCTTGTGGAGTAGACCAGGGGAGATTACCCATACGTGCTTTTACCAACAAATGGGCTGGGCAATCGGAGCATGGGTGCCATGCATGCAATAGTCAAGAGGAAACAGAATTGCATGTTTTATTTTTCTGCCCAGGCTATCAGGAAGCAAGGCGATATTGGCTAGTACAATTCTGCCAGAATCTGGGGTGCGAGCATTGCAGGGAGGCATTTTGAGTCCTAAAATGCGATACCTCCAAACCCATTGTTTTTGCCGTCTCTCGCTATTTAAACACAATGTGGCGAAGGAGATGGGGCTTTATTGAAAAGGAAAAACAATCACAAACTGCCATTCGGCATGCATCATTAACAAAACCTTTATGATGACATGATTTTATTGTAACCTGTCCATTATTAACTATTTATTGAAATATTTCTGCTATCTCTTGCCTGCTGAGTACACTAACATTAATTGAAATTATTGCTTTTCACTTACGCCCACTTTTATGTACTCCTTATCTCCTACCCTATTCTTTTTGGTAAAATTATTTTCCATGATTCTATAAACCTGTAACTGAAACATTTTTAGAGTTGATGTTCAGAATTGTATGAACTGTTTATATTTGCTTATTATTGTGCTGTTCTATGTGTACTGTTATGGTCCTAGCAACCGAAATAAAGGTTTGTGAACGAACAATCATTAATTTTGCTTAATTGTCCCCATATTGTGCCTTTATTTTTGATTGCCCCTGTTATTGGGCCTTCAACATTTTTTTCCTCTCTCCCTGCTTGCTGATTGCTCTAATCCTGATTTCCCGTCTGCCGCTAATGCTCCCGCGGCCCCTCCCCGGCCAGTTTTCCCGCTCCCGCCTCCCAGCTGCGCTTCCCTCCTTCCCCCTCCCCTATTTAATGGCGGCCGCTGTGAGGAAGCACAAGTGGAACACCTGACCTCCCAGTCAGGGACCCGCTCTCTTCCTCAGCAGCTCTGCTGGTGAGCCACCACCGCTGATCCCGCGTCTCCCCTGCCTATAGGGTTCAAGGCTACTGCCTGCCTCACTGCATGTGCCCGTTGTGTGCAAGTCCATGTCCTGGTATTTTGCCGTCATTGTCCTGGTATTTGCGCATTCATTTTTGTAATGGTCCATCTGTGCATTTCTTTTGTGTAATTGTCCTGATACTGTACCTTAATTTTTGGTTGCCCCTGTTATTGTGCCTTCAACTTTTTGTGCCTCTCTCCCTGCTTGCTGATTGCTCTAATCCAGGTTTTCCCGCCCGCTGCTGCTGTCACCGCTGTCCCTCCCCCTACCAGTTTTTTCACTCCAGCCTCCCAGCTGCGCTTCCCTCCCTCCCCCCTCCCCTATTTAATAGCGGCTGCTGTGCGGCCGCGCAGCGGGCACGCAGCTGGCGTGCCAAAGGCATGCCTGTCTGCACCCGTACGCGACCTGTCTGCGATCAGCGGCAGGAACCCTGGATCTCTGACCTCCCACCGCTACGACAGAGCTGCCCTGTTTGCACTCAACCCAGGGAGGAACAACAACAACTGCCAGCTGCCGCCAGACTTTCGCCTCCGACCATGCCCCCACAGACACCGCCCCCAAGACGAACGACAATACCTCCGGAGCCCTGTACTGCAAATATTCTGATTATATAAAGACTGCAGGAGGGTAGGTTCATCTACATTAGGGCCATAATATCCTGCAGTCACATACATTTTCAGTAAAAGGCTTGCTTTTGCCGTGATCCATCTCCCTTTAGGAGCTGTGTGAACTTCTTCTATTAAGGTTTTAATAGATTTCTTTAAAAAAATAGCCACTTCTTTGACACAGCCTGATTAGTGTAAACATAGGCATCTACCCACTTTTGCTTCTTCATTATTTCCCCCCCACTCTGCCTTTAACAAATGTGCCTCCTGAAAGATAATAATTTCACTGTCAGCCATTGTTAAGTACTCCAATATATTCTGCCTCCTACACCTGACCCTGTGACCATTCACATTCCAAGATAAGATATTAACCGACATCCAACTGGTTGTGTTTAGCCTGATCATCCCGTGACCCTTCCCACATCTGTTCTTCACTATTTTTCCACAAACCCATGACCCATGTGGATATACTAAAAACGTATGTGCAGTCCCTCCACCTCCCCTCCCTGGAGCACCCTCCCTACCTTCTTTGGGTGAAACGTGTTCGCTCCTTCGAGATCCCTTTACTCTAGCCTACAGTTTACTTGTTTTGTTGCAATTTAATCTGATGTATTAATAACTCTACTTCTTTTGGTACTCTTATGTTGTGCATCTGTTTTTTCCACATGATCCTCAGGGAGGCTGGAAAACCCATCTGTGTTGTCGCCCGTTGGAACCTTAGCTCTTGGATATGTTGCCCTACTTCCCATTGTCTGTCCTGAGTGGCATTTGAAATATCTGAGCGGCCCTAGGGCTCCACCGAATGCCCGCTGCAGCTTCCGCCCACACCATGCCAGCAGAGCTCCAACGGCCCGCAGCGCTCTTCCAGCACTGCGGCATTGCCGAATCCTCAAACATGCAACTGTTCAAGAAAAATCAGGTATGTTATAGAAGTTTCCCTAAAAAATTATACAGTAATGTACTATCGTGGAGTGTAAATGAGCCGTTAGATCGTTTAATGGCTAGAGTAATTTTGAGAGCTCCCGACCGGACCCCCTTACCCGGCCGCCATGTTATCCCCCTGTATGTGCGTGATGCCCGTTTTTCTAGCCTCACCACGCCTTAGCTAGGTGACGATAATCACCCTAACGGTACCACCAGTACCGTTACACTTTGTCCGACTGTAGTCTACCCACCATGCACTTTAGTATCGGCCACATTCATGTGTTTAGGACTTTAAGCAACTTGCCAAGTGACTCTCTTTTCCTATATGTTTTGTCCATGTCTTACATGTTGTATGTACAGGTATGCATGAGAAGGGAATCCCCCTCTCACACCTAGAAAAACACCTTAGCGAGTGTAACACATAGTCTGTATAACACTCCCCATTTTAATTCACACCAGCACGTTTTTATAAAGGTCCTGAGGAAAGCCAGGTTAATTCTAAGGCACTGACTGAAACATGTCGACCCATAATGGATGTAGGAGGTCGTAACTAACCACCAAACATCCTTCTGCCTTATTTTAACCGCTGACGGTGGCCCAGTCATTAAAATGTAGTTTACCCTCGGGTACTGGGACCCCCGCCAAGCCATTTTAATCTTTCACTTCACTAAATCCCAACACTGCACTCTCAGAAAAATACCAGCTCCGCTGTAATCAGGCGTCGTAGCACACCTGGGACACATTAGGTGTCACTGGGTGGGCCCGATGATGAAGCATGCCACCAACTAGGTTGGTGGGTGAGTGCTTCATGACCACACAGGTCAGAGTCTAACTCATAAAGTCACATGTAGCTAGTCTTATCTGATGATACATACATCCCCCCACCTCCCCCAGGCCAATTCATTTTGGGAGACTTCCATTGTTTGTGTTACTAGATTTATAAAGTCATATCCGATGCATTAGGTAAAAATAGGCCAAATCTTAACATGGATAGGTGGCTCTTACCAGGCGGGAACTATAATAGAGCCCTTTATTCCAGACAGCGCTGCTTTGCTCTCACGGGTCCCACCAAACACTCAGTCCAGATTTGGCGCACAGCCACTAAAGGTCTCGGTTAGAGTCGCAGGCTCACTCTTGCAACACCACTATGGGACTCCGAACAATTGGGTAGCCTATGGAAGAGCAAGGGGTTCGACAAGTGGGACCTCATAGGAATCTCGCAGGTAGCTGATTTGTGGGATAAAACTGAAGTTAAATTGTTCGCCACCTTACAGCAGGAATTCGAACTAACACATTTGGAATTCTTACATTACACACAGGTTAAACACGCTCTGCGTTCACACCTGCAGCGCTGTAACATCCTTCCCGATTCCTCTCCATTGGAAGATAGAGTTTTAGATGATAACGTCCCTGATAACACCATATCATTAATTTATAAGAAGTTAATAAACAACATGCCTGACCCCCTCCAGTCGCTTCAGTACAAGTGGTCCAGGGATGGAATTGAGATGGATGACGAGGAATGGCAGGAGGTCGTGTCCTCACCTAGAGTCGTGGCAATACCTGCACGCCTCCGACTTGTTCAACTCAAAATACTCCATAGGGTGTACGTGACTGGTCCCCAACTGGTACGGATGGGGAGAACGGATGAGGGGAACTGCAGATGTGGATGTGGTCAAACGGGCACTTTTATGCACATAATCTATATAATAATACCTGTTGGGCTCCAATAAAATTCTGGATTCAGCCAACAAATCCAAGGACATCTTTTAAATAGTTGAGGAACTATCCAATCCTGAAAGAGTAACTATTGCACCTCTCCCTTCCCAGTCACTTTGTGACTCTCTCAATCAATTCTTCGTTGATAAAATAATTAAAATTAAAAACAGTATCCTCGCTCAAGCCTCGCTTGCCCTCCCTCAGCCTGTTGTTCTTTGTCCCTTACCAGACTCCCACACTTTAACCCAGATCCCCCCCATCTTGAAGAAAGGCTTTCTTGCCCTACTACACAAAGTCTCCTCTGGTTCACCCAGCGATTGCTGCCCCCCCCACAGTTCTCCGCGAAGCCTTCACTGTCTGCCCCGAACCCTCCTGGCCCTTTTGAACAACTCTCTCGCCATGGGCGAGGTCCCTCGCTCTTTTAAGCAGGCAGAGGTGGTGGCCATTTTAAAGAAACCCTCGGCAGACCCTTCCATCATGAGCAACTTTCGCCCCATATCTCTCCTCCCTTTCCTCAGTAAGGTTCTGGAGTCACATGCTACCCATACTCTCAGTTCTTTCATTGAGGAATCTTGTTTTTTGGACTCCCAGCAAGCTGGGTTCAGACCTGCGCACTCCACAGAGGCAGTCATACTCTCTGTTATGGAGGAATTGCGCAGAGGGGGCGACGCTAACATCTGTCAGGCCCTGGTGCTTCTGGATTTGTCGGCCGCCTTTGACACGGTTGACCATGGTCTCCTTGTCGACCGTGTCAAAGAGGCCGGCATCCAGGGCACCGCTCTCAACTGGATCCACTCTTTCCTGTCTAACCACCAACAAGCAGTCAGACTGTCCCAATTCTCAGCAGACCAGGTCGGGCTGACTTGCGGTGTCCCGCAGGGTTCCTCCTTGTCCCCACTCCTTTTTAATCTATACCTGGCTCCCCTGATCCGCTCTCTCCGTAGGTTGAATGTCACCGCGTTTAATTACGCGGATGACATTCAACTGGTCTTTACCATCGACCCCTCGGATGAATCAATCTCCACTTTTCAAACCACCCTCTGTTTCATTAGTGACTGGATGAGCTCAAACCACCTTAAGCTCAACCCCGACAAGACCGAGCTGGTTCTTGTCGGGGGCCCTCTAATCCCTGGCAACCCTCTTTCTGGCCGGCAAGTCTGGGCAGTCCCCCTTGCCCAGTGAACTCAGCTAAAAGCTTGGGGGTTATCATAAGTAGCGATCTTTCTATGAAACCCCAGATTAGTGCGGTAGTGTCTTCCAGCCACTTTCAGCTCAGGAAGATTAGTAAAATCTCCCGCCTCCTCACCACCGAGGCCCTCACCCTGGCCCTGTTAGCGCTAGTCGTTTCAAGACTCGACTACGCAAACGCGCTTTACGTAGGCATCCCTGACTACCAAGCCAAGAGACTCCAGCTGATTCAAAATCAGGCCGCCCGCCTCATCTTCCGCCAATCCAGACATCAACATGTTCGCCCTCTTCTAAAAAGTCTTCACTGGCTGCCGGTCACCGCGCGCTGCAAGTTTAAATTAGGCTGCATAATTTTCAAATCCCTTGCAGGCGGAGGCCCCTCTTTCATTTCTTCTCTCCTTCACCCATATGCCCCCTCACGCAACCTTCACTCTTCTCAGTTGGCTTTGCTATCAGTCCCGAGATTTAAGAGGAAGAAACACGGTGGCCTTAGGTTTTCAGTTTTAGCTCCTTCTTTCTGGAACACCCTTCCCCTCCCTCTAAGGCTGTCCTCCCCTTATACTAGGTTCAGATCCCTCCTCAAAACCTTTTTGTTTACTGAGGCCTACAATTAGCCTTGTCCCTCACTTTTTCTCTGCTCCCTCAGCACAAGCGCCAAGAAACCTTCAGGTGTTAGTCGCGCTATATAAACTTTTTTAACATAACATAACATAACAATCTGGGACTGTGATAATATTCAACCTTACTGGCGCAAAATACATGAGGTTATTAACACTGTCCTGTCTACACAACTCAGCCTGAATGCTCGTATATGTCTCTTGAATATTTGGGAGCCAAATGATCTGAATGATTGCTTGCTACAGTGGACCACTTTGGGGCTTATGCTTGCCAAGAGAAACATTGCTCAGAGGTGGGCAGCGTCTCAGCCTCCAGAGGTGGGCGACTGGGAGAAAGATTTAGACTGGTCAATGTTCAGAGTAAAAACTGTACATGTGGCCCGTGGTTGCCCTAAGAAGTGGTCTTGTGTGTGAGGCATATGAAATTCCTATCGTGGAGATAAATGTCAGCCGCCTCTCTCCCCCATTGAAGTTGATCCCCCCTCGCCCTAAACTTTCCCAATGACTTTTCCTGTACTGATTGATGTAACCTATTGTCAACCCTTAATTCCTCTATTACTCCTCTGTAATGTGATTTATATGATGGTGCTGATTTATAAAATGTTTTATAAAAAAAAAAATAGGCCAAATCAATATACAGTTATCGGATAGAGCAATTTCCTCTCACTTCTATTGTGAATTTGTTTTTAAAAGATTGTACATTTTTGAGGGGAGCCAGTTTCTGACTCTCCGTCTCTAGAGACTGAAACCCTGACAGTTAGTCTTATGCATTGGATTTAGAATATTTTCCTCTAAATCTTGACTTTGTATTGCTTTTTTGCTGCATTGGACTGAGCTTTATGTTAATTCCCTATATTACATTGATATGCATTTTGACTAACAATTACTTTTTGCCTTCTGTAGTTTGATTTGAATTTGTTTAATAAACCTTCATTGTATACAATTGACTACCCACTCCAGATAGTCTATTTCCTTGAAATGTTGATTATCTAATTTGCGTTTGGGTGCCATTTAGAGGCAAATTGTCTCATACTTGATTGAGATTCAACAACATCCCTATTCCTGCATGGGCACTTTATCTTGCTTATGTGTTACAATAGCGTCAACAGTAGTGTGGGAGCCGACACCAATGTAGAATAAGTAATACCAGCTACCTCTGCAAACAAAGGTGCTCAGAATACACACCCGTTCACTTCTTAGCCTCTCTGCTGAGTGCCCAAGTGTATTTATAAAGATCTGTGTTTGTGCAGGTTCTAGTGTTTTGGAGAGAACCGTGGGCCTACTGATGTATATGTGTGCCTTACCTCCCCACATATTAGCTATAATCAACCATCCTCCCAACCTAGCTGGAAGACCCCCCAGCCTCTCTTTGACCTCAGACCTACCAGCTGCCCGGCAAGGAGGCAGGGACAGGGGTGAAAGGGCATTAGTTTCGCACCCCCTGACAATCGTGATTCGCTAGGACAGACAATCCCTGGACACCGCTTCTCCTTGGGCCACCAATTTCTGAAACTGCAAGCATCCAGTCCCTCCAACAAAGTTTACATTCCTGGGTACAAACCAACCTCTGTAGTTCTTATTCACTTCACCGCCCTGTCTCCCCTTATGCTCCACTCTCACACACCCCTCAATACCTGTACTCCTTCCTCAGTGGGAGCATCTCAGGGCCTACTCTTCATTGCCAACCACGCAAGCTTACCTGTTCTTCACCAAGGGGTCCATACTCCCCTTGATTCACAGACGGGATGTGAAAGGAGGGGAAATAATTAGTGAGAGGAGCCCAGTTTAAATTGCCTATAGGCATAGGGGCACCAAGCAAAAGGACATAAAAGTGTGGAGGGGTCTGCACGGGGAGACAATCCCCACCCACCAGGAGTTTTATCCCCTCTCAGGTTCAAAAGCTCAGAGTAAGTTAAAGGAGCATGGATAGGGACCTCTTGTTCCAAAGTTCCCACAGTGCAGCCGGCCTAGTGGCACCCGCCCAATGATTTAAAAAGGGGGAGTGGGGGGCTCCTCACTCCATTCCTAGGCGTTATTTATTACCAAAGCGTTAAAAGGAGGTGGATGGGGTCCTTCTGGACAGCCTAAGACCCATGGCACCCTTGCTAAGCCAGTAGGGTGGTGATTGCCCTGATCCTGTGTCCCTTCACCCCCTACGCACTTCCCCAATAAAACATGTGCATGTTCCTGCTAGTTACCCTCAGTGGTGGCTGCTGTGGAATTAAAGTGGGGGGCAGCGCAGGGTCAGCACGGGGGGGGGGGGGGGGGGACAGAAAATAAATAAATTATTACTTACCTGGCGGGCCTAGGTGCCTGTATCTGTTCTCCACCCAGCTGTGCAGCATAGCTTGGGTGGAAAGATCTAAGTGTGCATGTCAGTTTGGACGTCCTAAGACGGCTGGCCAAACCGACAAACGCACTTGCAGCAGTGCCCACCACTTCTCCTGCCTGCTGCTGCCTGTTAGGATGACCCGGCTCGCCCAACTCTAGACTCAGCTCAGCGAGAAAAATAAAATGATAATAAGCTGCTTTATTATTTTATTTTCTCTGTTGTCCCTGCTGAGAGAGCAGTGGGGCGACACTTCTCTGCCTTAACAGAGGAAACGCCTCTAGTTACCCTGTGATCCCCCAACAACCTACACCAATTGTACTCCCCTCGAAGGCTCATCCAACTTCGTTCAGGAATGATCGGGAAGGAGGAAAGGGGAGCAAGGAGGATCCAAACTCTCCCTACTCTCCCAACCCTCAGTGTGTTGCCAAATACTTCCAAACCTATGCTTCCTGACACCCACCACCACTCCTCCATGGAAGTCTCCTTTCTGCAACTAGAAAAGGCAGTTCCCTGTGGCCAGCAAACTAGCAAAAGAGGAGTAGGGGTACTGATAGGTACTAGCCTAGTCTGCTTGTACCCTGCTCGATTCCACCTTAATTTCATGACTCCACGTGCATTGCTTGCATCTGACGCCCCAGATTGTTCTCCCTAAATCCTTCCCTCCTTCAAACTTCCCCGGAGCCTCCTACTCATATCGAGCCTTTTCTGGCTCTCTTCTTCCCCCTCCCTTTCTCCTATCTCCTTCTCCTCACCAAAGTCAGAAGCCACTACCCCGATTAAATACCCTTCACTCCAAGGCCTAATTCCTTTAGCTACATTTACCACTTGGATGGACCCAGTGTCCTGCTCCACGGACCAGTACCATTTCTGGATTCCTCCATCCATTCCATTAGCCCCGACCATTCGGCCCTGCTAACTGGGGTTGACCTCAGCTAAGGTCCATGGCCCCACCATCTCTCCATCCTTTCAGGAAGAGGCCCGGGCGAATCAAGGGGCAAACTAGGCTGTATCAACCTTTTCATCTTTTAATAGTACATACTCAACCCAAGATCATTGGATCAATTTACGTCAGCACCAGTTGAATTACACAGGGTCAGAGTCATATTTTAAGATTGCATTTTAAGCACGTGGAGTTTAAGTATAATTTGCCCACAATCACAGGATGTTAAGTTTATTCCTGTACTTGATCCTCGTTCCCCAGTTACAAAGACAGCAGCTTTGGCCGTAATGCCACATCACTTCATTTGTTTGCTCGTGAAATGATGTGGCCGTGGTGGTAAGCACTGGTTGCCACTGGATCTCTGGATTTCTTTTACTTCCTCATTTGTAACGAAAAAAAAATCATCAGATATCATATGGCGTGTTTATATTACATATACGTAGGAATGTACGTATAGAAAATGAGAACTAAATGTAAAATTGTTTCCGATTCAAAGTTCTTTTTATTAGTAAATTCCACAACATTCCCTTTCATTTGTTTCTTTACTGACTCGAGCTGTAAAACGTAGGAAAGGCAAAATGTCGCCTCAATTCAAGATTGAAAGATTCGAACAGCAGAGATGTCTGTCAGGTAACTTTCCTCGGACCACACAAACAATTGACATTTGGTCACGATGGTGGTAGCTTCTTTTATGGTGTATGTACATTTGTAGAACTATCACACTAGAAGAAATACGTTCCGTATTGACAAGCATGTTTTTGTCAAATATTTCACTGTGCTTCAGTTAGTTCCTAAACATCATCCACGCTGTGGTGTATCAAAGGTTTCAATCTTGTCTTCAAGTCACTTCACTTCACATAGCTTTCTTCGATCTTTGTAAACAGACCATAAAAGCACACGTCATCACTGTTTGTATATGTCCCCAAAATCCTCAGCATTTAAGAAGCAGTGTGAGCTATGTTCTTCCCCACGGACAACCCTACTGAGGTGCCTCAGTAGTGATTCAAGGAGGCAAGCATGGTACAGATGTGGTGGATCCCACAGTTGGTTCGGTCCCATGAGTGGTTTAATGGGGTGTTTGTAGTGACTGCAGATACAGTCTGGATGTATCATTCATTAACTATAAAAAGTAGAAGCAGTATTTGTTGCAAACATTAGCAAAATTCATTTTAATGACTACCTTTCTAGTTGCTTCTAGATTTTCCAACAGAGAATTTTTACCCTGTCTCAAGTCAGTGCATTTCTGTTGGTTGCCCTCTATTGCTCTTTGGTAGATACTTTAGGTCATTTTATATTACCCATATACCCAGTGCATGCCTTTGGTTTGCTCACTTATCTCTTTTCGATGGTCCATATATACAGCATTTTGACTCCGACTGCCTGTAACCAGTGCATTCATGCAAGCTGCTCCTCTGTCATCCCCACCAAACTCTTTAAGTTATTCACAAATGATAATTGTTTTCAGAGCATGCCCAGTGCCTTACACTCCTGGGTACACAGTAAAGGGTGTGTACCTAGGCTGCCTGTGCCCAGTGCTTACCTAGGTGTTTCTCTTCTTTCAATCCTTGTTGGACTCTTTCGATCATTACCCCCTCATATGGCCTCTTTGGTCCAGTCCTTCCGTAACTGAGGCGATCCCGCCTCCCGACAGGCCATCTAAAAGCCTCCCACTCACCGCCATGTCTGTTTTTTTTCCCTGTCTGACAGGCGTGCTGTCGGAGCGCCAGGTTTGTTACTCCGTGACATTCTACAGTAATGTAAGTGTTTTTCACTTCAACTTCATATAAAACAGACTTCATGTTTTTGCAATTTGTCTATGTTTCCTTGTGGACTGACCTTAACGGTGTCTCGGTGGGTCATGTCCCTGCTCTGCTACCGACACGCTCCCAGCGTATGTGCTTGCCTGGAGCAGGGAGCTTTCTACGCAATCGGGAGCAGGCCATTCCGGTGCAGAGGTGCTACCAGCAGCACCTGGCTCCTGCAGCCATGTCTTTAGTGTATATGGCTGTCCTTTCAACATTCCAAGTCTTGTGGGTATTGAGACTTGGTTGCTAGGAGATAGTTTAGAAGTGGTCCTTGGGCACTTCCTCATTGACTTTCTGCTCCTGTTTTGCTACCATGGGGGAATATAAGGAGGCAGTCCCGGTATCTGCCAAATTTGTTTCCGATAGGAAACATGTGCAGGAACTACATAAAGATGACCTGTTGCAGATCTCCAGGTAGGGTATGCAGGATTTGTTAAATTCTGCAGTTCAGGCTGTGTTAAATGAGCCTTCTACTAAAAATTCAAAAGGTGATGAGGATGAGGACAATTCCTCAAAGGTGAAAAATATCCAGAGTAAATTTGTTTCGTACATGTTGGCCCATATACGTGAGGTCCTGGGATTTGATCCCAAGTCTTTGGATGATTTACCCTTGCATGATTTCATTAAGGAGATTCTGGCTAAGGAACGGCTTGAGGGCGACAAACAGGGGATTCCTCACGTTCTTGGGCAAGAGGTATCTCCTGATGACCAATTTCCTCAGGTTCCTACGGTCAATTACATTTTGACCTTGATGGCTTTTTCCTCTTCTTTGTCTTTGAAAAATTATTTGATTGTCTTCAGGATCAGGAGGATCTCACTCCTATCTTGGCTCAGATGGAGATCTTGGCGCAGTTTCTGTCCACCGTCACTTTTCATACCCTGTGGGCCCTTCTCATCGGCTGCTGAGGCAGCGGTGGCTGGTAGATCGTCCCTGTGGACTAAACCTTGGTGTCTTGAGGCTGCACAGAAGGCCTTCATTCATAAGCTGCCATTTGAGGATCCCAGGCTTTTGGTGACGAATTGAACACGATAAGCAGCATTCTGCGGAGGAGAAAAAGTTGCTGAAACTGTTCCAGTGTGCCCAGAAGAAGAAGTCTTTTTTCCATAAGCAGAACTATCAGGGTGATCTCTCCGCTTCTCAGCCCTTTTGTGGACGGGCCCATGGTTGGGGGACTGTGTTCAACAACAAGTCTGCAGCAGCCACAGGGTGCAGGTCAGGAGTGACTATGCCATGGTGGGGTCCCGCCTCCTTTTGTTCCTGGATGGGTGGTCCAGTTTGATTTCCTACCAGTGGGTCCTGTCGGTCATCGGTCAGGGGTACAAGTTTCCTTCCAGGCCCCTTCCCCTCTGACTCACTATTGAGTTACCCCGTTGTCAAACAACCCCTTGAGAAGGGCTGCTATGTTGTCTGGAGTGGAAATGTTGCTTGCGAAAGGCGCTATTCTCCAGCTTCCTGAGGCAGAACGGCCTGGGCTTCTATTCCCAAAGCCAGATGTTTGCAGAGGACAGACTTCATTACCAGTTTCAGGCGCTGCCTTTCGGCCTCTCTGCAGATCCCCTGACTTTTACTAAGGTATTGGCTCCTGCTGTGGAGGTTTTGCAGCTTCTGGACTTCCTATATTGATGATTGTTTGATCTCTGCTTTCTCTCTTCCTAAAGCTCTTCTGGCAGTGAAAGCAACCAGGTTCTGGGTTTCAAGTTGAATCTGGCAAAATCTCATCTGGTCCATGGTCAGAAACTGCAGTTTATCGGAGGTTTTAAGCCTATGGTGAATCATCTCACTCACTTGCACAGAAAGCTCTGACATGCTGACACGCTGCTAAATACCTGAGCACGCTATTGTTTCCAAACCTGCATTATTGCATTTTAAATCGCCTTTTGTACTGTTAGCTTAATGAATACGATTTTGCACAGTATATCTTTTTAATTGTGGGCACATTAGTAAAGTGGAACTTACTGTCCTAGGGCACAGCTCATCTCCCCGTTCCACCGCAACTTGTGCTGTTTGTCGTGGAGGGAGTGGACTAGCGCGGTACAGAGGGATTCTATCACCCTCACTTCCGGGGGCCATCTTAGAGAGGTGACGGTCTAGTGGTTGCACTAGGACCATCAGTAGCCTCCTATTTAGGGCGAGGAAATTCGCCGCGCCGCAGCACTGACTTGCACTGAAAGCTCTGACATGCTGACATGCTGCTAAATACCTGAGCACACTATTGTTTCCAAACCTGCATTATTGCATTTTAGATCGCCGTTTGTACTGTTAGCTTAATGAATACGCCGAATGTGCGCCAAAGGTAAGCCTGTCTGTGCCCGTCTATGCCGCGGCCGGGCCTAGGGCCATCCATCACGACCAACCCACGTCCAATATCCTCCTCTCTAGAGACAGGATATTACCTTTGAATACTTACGATAGCCACTGTCACAGCACCATAAAAGTTGAGAACTGGCGGGGACCGACCTGCTGTAAGCAATGCCGGGTGGAGCTGACCCCAGAGGAACACATCTTAGTGCCAAACGGGTCCATTACCCTCCGAGGAGGACTTATTAACGCCAGATCAATGTGCAAAAATGGGGCACATATCTATGACTTAATTTCTGAAAATGACTTAGATTGGCTGTTCGTCACGGAGACGTGGCTTAAAGCCTGGTGCACCCCAGATAATGTATCAGCCTTGCTGCAAGGATACCACATCCAAAGACTAGACAGGCAGAAACAACGTGGGGGGGGACTTGCCATTATCCATCGAGACTCGGTAAAATGTAATTCTTTCGAACTTCCAGACATTAAGGGGGCTGAAAGTCTGGGTTTCAGTCTACAAATACACAACTCCACTACTTTTTCTGGAGCTTTAATCTATCGTCCACCAGGGCAACAGAAAGACTTTCTTGATAGCCTGGCGGAAGTGATTAGTGATCTCACTCTCAAATTCGCCAGTTTCACATTCTTAGGCGATCTAAATCTCCATCTTGAATGAATGAAATGAAAAGCAACTTATAATGCGCAACTAAAACCCGAAGGCATCAAGGCGCCTAACAGACAAAAGTCCTCAAAAAAGGCAGAGACAAAAACTACAGGTAGGCTTTGGCAAAAAGACGAGTCTTCAAAGCCTTTCTGAAGGCTTGCAAAGTAGGCAGAGACTTCATTTCATCCGGTAGGGTGTTCCACCATTTAGGCGTAAGACTCGAGAAAGCTCTGCCCCCCCACTTAGCTCTCCGAATGCGGGGCACACGTAGCAGAGACTTCTTGGCAGAGCGTAAATTTCTGGAAGGGCTATAAGGGACCAAAAGGTCTCTGATTCCTCCCGGCCTATTTCTCGCCAAGGCTCCATATGTCAGGCAGAGAATTTTGAAAAGAATCCTGTCCTCCATTGGGAGCCAATGAAGGAGTTTCCTAGCAGCGGTGGCTGATGAACGTCTGGGCAAGTCTAAAACAAACCTCGCCGCGGCGTTCTGAACCATTTGTAAATGCTGCAGCAGGCCCTTGTTGATCCCTGCATACAGCGCGTTACAGTAGTCCAATCTCGACCCTATAAGGGCTACCACGACTTGCTTTCTCGCTTGCGGGGACAGGTAATTTTTGATCTTCCTTAGAATGTGGATAACACCCCAGCAGGTGGCAATTGTTTTGTTAACCTGCTGCTGCATACTAAGCAAGGGGTCAATCAGGACTCTCAAATTCTTAGCTAGGCCCGTGGGTGCTGGGCAGGCTCCCAACGAGGTGGGCCACCATTCCGCCGACCATATCTCCTCCTTTCCTCCGAACACCAGAATCTCCGTCTTCTCGCCGTTAAGCCTCAATGAATTGCTGATCATCCATTGGGCGACTGCCTCCATACATGATCTAAAATTGGAGGCAGTCAGAGTGACAGACTGGGTGAGAGACACCAGAATCTGCGTGTCGTCGGCATAGGAGACTACCTCCATCCCAAAAGATCTAATAAGCCTGGCCAGTGGGGTTACATAGATGTTGAAGAGGGTCGGACTTAATGCCGACCCCTGAGGAACCCCACAGTGCACAGGAAGGGATGGAGATAGAAACTCTCCCAGCTTGACTCTCTGTTCTCTCCGATCAAGAAAGGAGGTCAGTAGGCTAAGTGCAGCCCCCTCCACCCCTATCTCCCTCAGTCTAGATGTTAATACCGAGGGAGAAAGGGTGTCAAACGCAGCTGTGAGATCCAGGAGGACGAGCAGGGTAGTCTGGCCCCTATCCACCTTAGTGCGGATGTTGTCGAGCACAATGGTGAGGGCAGACTCCGTACTGTGCCTCCTCCTGAAACCATGCTGCGAATGATCAAAGAGATCGGAGTTTTCCAGGAAGGCTGAAAGATGCTGGTTCAGATGTATTTCCAGCATCTTTGCAGGGGCTGGGAGCAGGGAAATGGGGCAGAATTTTTTTAGCACCCCCGGTGATTCGACTACGGACTCAAACGCGCCCTGCTTTAGAGATTTAATGGACGTACTGGGTCTGACTCTATTGACACTGGACCCCACCCATAAGGCAGGCCATATCTTGGACTGCATATGTACAAACTTAACATCCTTGAAGGTTAAAAAACCTTACACCCTGACCTGGACTGATCACATGTTCATCCCTTTCGATCTCCTGGTAGAAGGAAAAGTGGCTAGGAAGGGCCCTCCTAAAGTTGGTGTTCGCATCAAACAGGACTGGAAAAAAATAAGTAACAACCCAGACCTACAGCGGACAGCAGTGGAAGGGAAACCCATACTGACTAGTGTCACGGAGATAGACAATAAAAATTGTAATCATTGGATCGCTGAAATTTGCGGACCACCTAAGGGGATTAACTCCAGCAAATTACATAATAAAAAAAAGTCCGCACCCTGGTTTTCACTCTTCCTAAAGGAGAAACATACTGAGGTTAGAATACTGGAGAGGAAATGGCGCCGCCTATACATAGCAGAGGAACTCAGCCACTACAAAGAAGCTAGGAGGCAGTACCATGCACAGATCAAAAATGCCAAAAAAGAATACTATCTAAAAGCAATCAATTCTTCCAATAACAAACAGAAGGAGATATTTAAAATAGTCAATGACTTTATGAACCCAAGGTTTCTCCAACTAGAGATCCTTCCCTCCCTCACCCTATGTAACTCGATTGCCAACTTTTTTGAGCAGAAAATATTAGGTCTCACCAAAGATTTCCCTGAACAATCGAATGCCATCTGGGAAGAGGAAGCTGAAATGGGCACTGAGACGGCGCATTTCAGTAATTTCCTGCCTATTAGCCTAGAAGACTCTCGTCAATTGATATTATCCAGCAAATCTGGCTCTCCTTTCGACCCATGTCCCCCCATGCTGCTGCATGCTTTGGTAGATACGGTAAACCCGATCATTAACAACATCATCAATTCCTCCCTGTCTTCTGCTGGGATCCCGCCGGAATGGAAACTGGCGGCGGTGAAACCCCTGCAAAAAAATCCCTTAGCAGACCCCTCAACACTCTCCAATCTTCACCCTATCTCGCTTCTTCCGTTACTTTTTAAACTCACGGAAACAGCTGTGAATAAACATCTGACCAAGTTTTTGGAGGACGAAGATATTCTGCACCCTAATCAATCTGGGCTTAGGGCGTCGCACTCCACAGAATCTGCGCTCTTGTATACCGTGGAGACTTTGAGGACTGCCATGGATCAAGGGAAGAAGGTTGTCCTTATTCTACTTGATCTATCGGCGGCCTTCGATACTGTGTCACACTCCGTACTGATTGGCCGCCTAGTAGCAGCAGGAGTAGCAGGGACTGTGCTGGACTGGCTAAAGAACTTTCTCAGCCATAGGAGGCAAGTCACGGTGCTGGGGGAAATACTGCTCTGAAGAAAAAGCTATGCCAACAGGGGTGCTGCAGGGCTCAAGTTTGAGCCCGGTACTGTTCAATCTGTACATGACCCCCCTGATTGAGCTGATTACATCTTTTCACATCAGTACTATATCGTATGCTGATGATACGCAGCTCATCCTTGTACTAGACGGGGAAACGATGAAGGCAGAGGAAAATCTTAGAGATTGCCTCGCCGCAACCATTGCCTGTATGAGCAAAAATCATCTCAAATGCAACACTGGGAAAACTGAAATTTTACCGTTCAGGCCCCAAAACCCTTTTTCCCCTAAATTATGGTGGCCACAAGAGGCAGAGATCCCCCCTAACACCATCGACACGGCCCGTAACCTAGGGATTAGGTTTGATGCAGCACTATCATTCAAACAACAAGCAGGGGCTGTGGCAGGGTCCTGTTTCAATATCATCAGGGGACTTAGAAAGTTCTTCGACTTTCTTCCACTGGCAGCCAGGAAGACGGTGGGGGTAGCACTCATAACATCCCGTCTGGACTACTGCAATAGCCTATATGCAGGATTAAATAGATCAGTCCTGCGTAGGCTGCAGTTGGTCCAGAATGCTGCCGCCCGCCTAGTCCTAAACTGGTTAAGGAGGTCATCTGCCTCGCCTGCGCTTAGGGTCTTGCACTGGCTGCCCATCCACAAACGGATACTGTTCAAACTCTTGGTGATCACTTTTAGAGCATACCACCAGCAAGGTCCCAAGTATTTTCTCCCTTGGTTCAGATGGTATATACCCACCCGTACCCTCAGATCCTCCAACATGAACCTGCTTTTGATCCCCAAATTCAGGCTGTCCACGAAGGGAGGAAAATCCCTTGGAGCACTGGGTGCTAGAGCCTGGAACAGGCTTCCACCCAATCTGCGTCTCATCCTTTCTGAGAGCAGTTTCAGAAAGGCCTTGAAAACTTGGGTCTTTAAACTCCCAGATACAGTATGCATGACTCTGGTATAGACACAGGGAGATTAGCGTAGACGAGACTGATGTGTGAGTAACTTTTTCCGGCCTTTCCATCTAGGCTACGGGCTACAGCGCCAAGATGTACCCTGGAGTGAAAGCTGCGCTCTATAAAAGTATATTTACATTACATTACATCTGTTGTCTCTTTGGGACCCCTCCTGTGTGAATTACGACTTTCTGGTTCCTCTCCTCCCTGTTATGATTTGGGACTTGAGCTGGTGACTATGCACTCCCAATCTAGAGAACGGCATCCGCTTTCAGCTTCCTTCTCCTTCAGGTTTACCTCCAGAGTACACAGCGTATTTGTCTCTCCCCTACACTATTTGTGTCATGTGGTGTTTTGGCTAAGGTAGGTGACTAATGAGCACTAAGGGCATTACTAAGGGTAAGAAGGTGTCTATGTTCACCATTTGCTGGTGGGTGCGTTGGCTCTACCAGCTCAGGTCCACGACCTGCACCTCTTGCGGGCACAAATCAAATCACTAAGGGGGTCCGTTGCGGACCCCCGGCCCTGTAGACTACCACCTACCCTGGGCTACATACAAGATGGGAGTGGAGCTGATTGGCCCCCCTCCAGGAGCCTTAAATGGCCCTGAGGACCCCCACCCCCCAAGGCGGGCTCCAGCAATATACGCCCAAGCCGATGCTCCTCCTCCCCCCCTGTTGCTGACAACCAATGACAGTCTTTGGGGTTGGAGCACCACGTTGGGGTCTTTGGAGGCCAAGGGTCAGTGGACTTGGGTGGTCAGTGCCTGTTCCTCGAATTGGCAGGAGTTGGTGGCCATTTGGCAGGCAATGCGGTTCTTTCAGGTTCCCCTCCAAGGGGCAAATCTGTTTGTTCGTATCGACAATCAGGTGGCGCACTGTTACTTGAACCGCCAAGGGAGACACAATGGGAGTCTCTAAATATGCTGGCTTCCCTGATTTGCTCCTGGCAGAGTCTCACCTCACAGCCTTGAGGGCTGTTTACATTCAGGGTCATCTGAACTTTCATGCGGACAGCCTGAGCCACAACCTTCCTTTCTCAGCTCTGTGCGATCTGTCTGTGCCCCCCCTTCCAGGACCTTTGTCTACGGTTCAGGAAGCCTTGGATCAACCTTTTTGCTTCTCCTCACATTGCTCACATTGCCCTCCTCCCTTGGTTCTGTTCCCAGGTGGTTAGTCCTCAGGTGTGGGTGGTGGGTGCTCTCTCAATTCCTTGGCCCTTGTGCCTTCTATATGCCTTCCCCGATTCCCCTCCTCCAGAGGGTGCTCCACAAGATGCGGGTGGATATGGTGCCTGTTCTCCTGATTGCTCCTTTTTGGCCTCGCCGTCTTTGGTTCCCGCTGTTGATGAGGTTTTCCGGGGGCAGGTGTGTCCAGCTTCCTGTGATCCCATCCCTGCTTCAGTTTCCCCTGTCAGGGTCTGACATGCGTGCCTACCTGGATTAGGATGGGCCTAACTACATCTCCCAGAAGGCCTTCTGGGAGGAACTGGAAGTGTATTTAGACAAGTGAGACGCTGGGGGGCTTCGTACGTGATTCTTGTCGAGTGGTTGCAGTCGTGTTTGCGGACGCCCTGTTCCCGCGATCGGATGGATATCGGGACCGCGTTCTCGGACGAGACCCCTGTTCCCTGTTGACATAGCGGCTGCTGTTTTGGTTCACGGGACCTCCCGTGCGCGTTCCGCTCGGCAGAGCGGGAACGCATAGTTTTGTTCCTGTTTTCCCTTTGGTCCCTTCTGCGGGTGGGGAGACGCTTGGATTGTCCCCTCCTTGCCCGGTTGGGATATTGCTCACTGCTCCCTGTTTACTTTTGTCCTCTCGGCGGGCGGGGAGACGCTGGATTGCCCCCTCCTGTGCCAGGTCGAGACCTTTGCACGCTGATCTTCGAATACCGCTCGGCAGAGCGGGTATTCCCGTCTATGATTGGTGTTCCAATTCCCGGCTGGGGATCGTTGGGCCGTCTTCAGATATCCTACAGCTCTTGTGGGGATTCATGACCAGAGCCTGCCCGGGAGTGTTTGCGAAGTCCCGAAGAGTTGGCTGTGTGCTGGGAAACGGGTAAGATCGGAATCTTTTGAAGTGGATGACAGGATTGGTGACTGGTTACTTTCCTCTGGTCCGGGGCTGGTTTAACAGTACCTTCCTTGGATTATATGCTTTCTTTTACACTCAAGCACGTTATTGTTTCCGGATGATTCAATCCCCTTTTGGCTGGTGCTGGAGATGGCGTTAATTTCAGTTCTAGGGTGGATGATTGATGGTATGTATGCTACGTACTTGACATAATTATATGAGGGACAATTGTTGCCAAAAGGTTTTACCGGTGTGTTTTGAACTATAGGTGAGTCCTACCTTGCGGTGAGAGAAGCATCTTGTTGTACAGAAAGGAATAAGGGTTCATCTCCTGATTAAGTGATCAGGTACGGAATTGTGCCTAGCGAGAATTACATGAGAGTAGTTAGGAAAGTACATTATTTAATGTGTGGTTTCTTGTGTTACAGGTATCCCTTTTCCACCGCTGTTCCCACCCTATCCTATCCCGCGCTTGATTACTTCTGTACTCTGTACATATAGAATTCTGCCAGAGTACGGGGAAATCAGGAGGTGGACCCCTTTGAGCATCATCCTGATCCTGAGGAGCCCGTTCATCGTGACATCCCCTTCTGTAATTGACTTGTCACCATCAATTAAAGCGGACGGTCTGGCTATTGAATGTTTGATGTTGGAGTCTTTGGGTTGTTCTTCATTGGTGGCTGTGAATATTCAGTGTTCCCGTAGGCATTCTACCCTTAAATGTTACAGTAAGCATGGGGCTCATTGGTCACTTGGTGTGCCTCTCATGGGGTGGATGCTGTGCTTGGTGACCCGGTCACTATTCTTGAGTTTCTCAGGGATGGTTTTTTGATTAATCTTTCCCCTTCTACTTTGGCTGCTCAGTGGGCTGCTGTCTGGGCATGTAGAGGTTTGGGGGATACCTTGGAGGGTGTTGCTCCTTTGGTGAGTCGGCTCCTGTGGAGCTTTCGGCTTTGTTGTTTAGTCACTCCAGTGATTGTGCCTGGTTGGGCTTTGCAGGGTTTCCAATTGTCTCCTTTTGAGGATTTGTTGAAGGCTTATTTGCTGTGGTTGTCTGCTAAGCAGGCCATCACCTCTGCTCGGAGGTTGGGTGAGTCAGGGCCTTGATTATTTATTTTCCCTGCTTGCAGTTTATGCCTGACAGGGTGATGCTGAGGCTTGACACAGCCTCCTTCCCTGAATTCTCGTCCAAATTACACTTGCAACAGGAGGTGTTTCTTCCTGAGTTTCCAGAGGAGGAGAGTGCTCTTGTTCCTTCTGTCTTGGATGTTAGAAGGGCCCTTCAGGTTTACCTCCAGCGTAGCCAGGGTTTTCATCTCTCCCCTGCACTATTTGTGTCCTGTGGTGGTGTAGCTAAGGGTAAGAAGGTGTCTACGTCCACCATCAGTCGAAGGGTGCGTTTGACCAGTCCTATAAATCAGTGGATCTGGCTCTTCCGGCTTAGTTACAGGAGCTTTCAACTCGGTCTGTGTCTGCTTCCTGGGCTGAAGTGGCTGGTGTTTCTATCCTAGAGATTTGTAGGGTGACTACCTAGCAGTCACATCATACTTTTGTCAGGCATTATCACCTTGATGTCTTACATGCTTCTGCGGACAGTTTTGCTGTTGGCATTATGAACGCTGCTTTGTCCTAATCTTGTTTTTGATTAAACTTTGTATACTGCATGGATCTTTGGTGTCATGTTTTTAGGGCTCGCGACCTATCAATGCGCATGCGCATTGAGCGGAGCAAGAATTCAAGTGCTCAAAATACTCGTCAAACCAAGGGTTTTTTGGTGCGGTTTTCTTCGAGTTCACATGGCCACAGGCACGCGCTTTTGGGCCATAAACTTTCACGGCCATCTGTTCCCCAGCACCTCCCCTCTCTCTCCCCGCACACAGCCTTACTTGGATTTCTCCTCCCCCTCCCCAGCCAGCTTCCCCCAGGCCGTGTTCCCTCCCACCTTTCCTCCTCTCTGTCCCTTCTTTCATTCACAACTTGTGTAAATTGATCTTAAGTATGTGACATTGTCACTGTGTTGCGCCCCTTCCCCCCACGCATTCCCAGCCCTTTGATGCTTCCGCCGCACTCCAATTGCTCCCCTCTCCCGTGGCGTTTGTAATCCTGCCCCCTGCGTTGCCCCCTCACCCTCACACTGTGCTCGCATCTTTTTCTTCTTTTCATGTGCTTGTTTGACTAATAAACGCCAATGCTTGTTTCACCTCAGTCTGTCTCACATTGCACACAGCGCCTCGGAGCCTCTCTGCAGCTCTCTCGCTCTGTACGGAAATGTCGAGAATGCTTTTAAATCCAGTGTCCCCTCAAGGATGAGTGTGCTTTTTCTGTCACTGTTTCCCAGGTAACACCAGAAATTTTTAATTATAAAACACTACTGCTGAGACTTTTTTTTGTTCTTTTCTCACTCTTTCAGGCTCTCAACCTAAGAAAATATATATACTTTTGGTAAAATATGTTCGGGGGGAATGTGTTAAACATACTGGAAAGTGGTGCTTTAGGCGTTTTCTTTAGGTTGTTTAGTATCCATTCTCTATATCTACCTTTTTAAATTTGTTCTCTTTTTAATAATTTCTTTCCCTTTTAAATATATTTTAATGAATTTACATAGGATTTGCAATCATGTCTAAACTTGTTTAATTGTAATTTTATTTTTGCATTATGAACTGTGTATTGCTTTTATGGTTTTAACTAACCGAAATAAAGTTATTTGACTGACTGACTATAAAATGTCTTTAGTGCTGTAGAATCCAAGTCACTTGGCTGGAGCCCTTAATCCCAGAATGTTCTCCATCACACAGTAGGAGAAAGGGCTGTCACTTATTCGTGGGTGGAAGGTGCAAGTTTTAAATTGGTAGAAAATACTTGAAATGTACAACAAATTGTCACAGGCAGAGGGCCCGTTCGTCCAAAGGAAAATCGTGAGTGTACCCATTGGTTAGGGCCTCTGCAGGCTGGCAGCCTGGAAGGATGCATGCAATTGAGTCTGTTCCGGCCCTGGCGCCCTTTCAGAGCCCACGCTATGGCCTGTTGGGACAGCACACAGTTCGTCCACGAGCCACTCCCGTGCGGATGACAGGCATGCTACTGGCCTAAACCATCACAAGATAATTATACAAAGAATAAAGGCGACAGAGGGGGCACACATTACCCAGAGGAAAACGACGGAGCAGAATGCGCAGTACCGCTCGAATATTGAAAGTGGCCAATGGCCAATGATTATCTGGAGTGCAAATGCAGCTCGATGCCCAGGCAGAACGAAAGTGGGCGCAATTTACAAGGGTCTGCTCTGATGGTACAGAAGGGGTTGCGAACTCGTGGGCACAGCTCAGAGTTCTTGCCTGACCACGGCACAGCCCAAGCTAGGATTAGAAATGTCTGTGTTCTGTGCGTGTACTGGGAATGGAATGTGTAGGTTTGGGTAGTGGAATGTTTGGTGAGTTCAGCTGGCGCTGGCTCTTATTAAGGTAGCAGTGCTACTCTTGCGCTCCCTACTGTATCTTTATCCTGAGGAATAAGTCCGTTATATCCGACAGTCTTGATTTTGGTAGGCCCTTGCAGCGCAGCCACCAGCACCCACCACAATGACCACCTTTTTTTTTTAGTTAAAAGCATTTTATTAAGTTTTGCAACCAGGGATATACAGTGGTAAAAAGAAGTACATGCACAGTGAGAAAGGAAGGTTACATTGATGGGAAGAGAGAAAGGCAGTGCAAGAGAGGAATCATTATTCAGTTATACAATTGATATATGTCAATACTTTGCATATGCATAATATACAGAAGAATAGGCATGAATATCATATTGAATTCGTAGAAGGATTTTACATTTTCGGAAGAATGGGACATTCTTGTTATTCATGCATGTAAAACATTCTGATGCTAATGAACAAAAGCTGCAGTCCGATAAATATACCTTGACGTCAATAAGAAATCGAAGGTCATATCTTTATTTATAAGCCTATGTCGTTAGAGATAGTTAGCATCAGCATGGATATGCAATGTCAACACATATTGCATTACAAATGCAATAGGTGTCACATTTGCGAAAGTTTAAGCGATTGACATTGTAAATGACAATGCTATTAATATATCTATTTTCAAAACCAACATATAAATAAAAAATTTGTCATTTACAATGCCAATAGCTCAAACTTTCCTGATGCGGCACCACAGCGGCACCATGTGAGTAGGCAGGCCTGTTTTTTTTCTTGAATGACGTATGCATAGTGTATCTGTGAGAAGGCGGCACTCTAAGGCATAAGCATGCATACCACACCAGTCACCTGAGCGAAGCCCACCAACCTCTGCACAAAAAGAAGCTGCAGCTCAGCTGAGAAAATCTGAAAGTGCTTTTCAGGAATTTGCTGCTCCGCCATTTCCTTCCGGCCCCTGGTCTGACGGCACACCAGGGCGCAGGCGGCTGTCCGCGCCGTTATCTCTGTTCAGCAGATGCCGCGCGCGCTGTGCTCACTCCAAACAATATTAAGCACATTAACAACATTAACGTGACAGCTAATGCCAAACGTTTCAACCGAGGACCCTTCCCGATGGGAATTAGGTCTGTGTCCAGTCCACATCACATTGCGTCTGCCGTGGAACACACACGTCATGTCTTTATTTGATTTCTGACACACGCAGTGGGATTTATTGTTTTGCAGGTTTATATAGCGCGAACTCGACCCGAAGGTATTGGAGCGCTTTACATGAGCACCAGTTAAGTTATACAAGGACACATTCCTTTTTAGTGGGCATGGGGAGATTAAGTGATTTGCCTAGAACCACAGGATGTTTCCAACCTGGTTCCCCAGATCCAAAGTTGGCGGCTCTTGCCGTTATGCCACATCTGTAACATTGTTCTATGGGCCTTATATTGTACAAAGTAGACTTCTCAGACACTTGTTCTGAACTGCTCTATCATCACTTCAGTTGACAATTTCATTAAAAGATGTGTTAGTCGTGTTGAAGAAAAAACGTGGCAGTAATATACAAACATATATAAAAATATATAGTTAATAGTAATATTATATAGGTACAATTTCAATCAAAAACCATGTCCACAAAAATAAGCACGTAAAAAACACACAAGTGATAATTACTTCACGTTTTCTTTAGTATGTGTACATGTTAAGGTGTTTTGGAAAAGGCCTTTTCATTTTCTAATATAAAATTCTTTCGCAAATTCATTAGAAAATTAATCACGTCTTCTTAACTGACCAAGCCCCGAGAGCTTACCAAAGCCCTGATGTTTTTAGGTCTCACCTTTTCCATTCCGAAGGAATGGAAAATGGAGAGAATTCTAGTGGTTAAAATACTCGTCAAACCAAGGGTTTTATGGTGCGGTTTTCTTCGAGTTCACGTGGCCACAGGCACGCGCTTTTGGACCATAAACTTTCACGGCCATCTGTTCCCCAGCTCCAGCACCTCCCCTCTCTCTCCCGGCACACAGCCTTACTTGGATTTCTCCTCCCCCTCCCCAGCCAGCTTCCCCCAGGCCATGTTCCCTCCCCTGCTACCCCATTCTCACTCATCCCTCGCACCCCCTACTCGCTCATGAGGGAAATCACATAAAGCTGCTATTATTTCCTCTCGTCAGTACATAAGCAGTGAATATAAGCAGATAACATTTTAAATGCTTTCACTTTTAACAATAGCGGCTGTCTCCATACCACCCAGTCCCGCCTTTCAAAGCTTCCATGTTGCTTCCGGAATATAGCGTTTTTTTTTTTTAGTTTCAGCGCATTACAGTGCAATTTTACTCTTAACAATCGTAGCATTTCCCATCCTGCCCGGTCCCACCCTTCAAATCTTCACGGACTCGATCACTTCCTTGCAGTCTGCCTGCTGAAGTTTCACGCCGTGTGCCAAGCGCTTTGTTTTTTTGTAGGACTTGGCCTTCGGCTTCTGGTACCTCATGGCCCTTGTGGCTGTTCCTTTCTGTTAGTGTTACCGATTCTGTGTATATTTGTTCACAAATGTATTTATGTGCATACTGTTTGTGACAGTTTGTGAAAACTTCAGTTTATGTGTCAATGCGTTTTTTGTCGGCAGACGCTGTGAGCATTTTGTGTGCATGTGTTTTCCACTGTATGGCAGTATTCTGTTTATGGATTTTGTTTGTTTACAGTTCGTGTGTATACTGGAGAGCAGTGTGCTTCAGTTCTAAGTGTCGCTTCTCCCTCTCTTTGTTTGTACTTCAAGTGGCCAGCTGGGAGAGTGCTTGTGGGAGAAGGGAAACAGTTGATACGCTAAGATTTCTGTTGCAGAACCACAGACCCCTGCCCAGCCATTGTAGGCACGGTACTATACACCAAAACCCCCGCACAGCAGTGCCCTGTGGATAGAGCTCGTGGGCAACCCGACGGCTACTTGCCTGCGCCTCCTTAAGACCAACGACAATGCATTGCCAAGCAGCACATCTACCTTGCTCTGAGGCTGCAGACCCCAGCTGAGATCCGAGGAAACCTATTTCCTTTCGAACCTAACTAATCCGGCTGCCGCTTCTCTCAGGCTTTTTTTTTTCAGCATGAAGACGAATCAGTTAAATAGTAGTGACACTCCCAAAAGGCCAATGTAAGGAAAGATTAATACAGCTGTGTAAGTGATTAAAATGTAGACATGTACCCATCCTTCCTGAAGCGCAATGTCAGAAATAAATCCAAGCCACCCAATGTGACTGGCTCGAAAACGTGCACCAACCTCCTCCTCGTGCCCCACAGTAAAACAAAGTGCATCGTGTATTTAAATTAAGCGTTTTCATCCCCAATGGATGTTCCGTACTCAATATCCCAGCATGCAATGTGATTCTTACTTTCCAGCGAAATCTGTTTACGATACGTCATCACCACCCCAAGCAGTGATAATCGGCATCAATCATAAAGTTTATGAACCAATCAAGTGGCAACTATTTCTACACCAACTCCACCTTGCAAGTAATACTTAGAATTAGAAACAACCAGTTGTAGCTGGCATGATGGGGGTGGAGGTGTGTGGGGAGGGGGGTGTGCGTTTGCGGTTTGGAAACGGGTTGGTAAATACAATTTAAACAAGCATTTGCAATGCAATAGGTCTCGCATTTTAGAAACTTTGACCTATTGGTATTGTAAATGACAATACCTTCTATTATTGCAGGTTTTTTTAAACACATAAATAAAAGGCATTGTCATTTAGAATGCCAATAGCTCACTCACACTGCACATAGGCCTCACTCAGTGCACACAGCCCTCAATCACACTGCACACAGTCCGCAATCAGTGCATACTGCACACACTCAGTGCACACAGCCCTAACTCACAGTGCACACAGCCCTCAGTGCACACAGCTCTCACTCGCACTGCACACAGGCCTCACTCACACTGCACACAGGCGTTACTCAGTGCAAACAGCCCTCACTCAGTGCACACAGCCCTCACTCATTGCACACAGCTCTCACTCGCACTGCACACAGGCCTCACTCACACTGCACACAGGCGTTACTCAGTGCAAACAGCCCTCACTCAGTGCACACAGCCCTCACTCACACTGCACACAGGCCTCACTCACACTGCACACAGGCCTCACTCAGTGCACACAGCCTTCAATCACACTGCATACAGTCCGCACTCAGTGCATACTGCACACTCTCAGTGCACACAGCCCTAACTCACAGTGCACACAGCCCTCACTCAGTGCACACAGCTTCACTCGCACTGCACGCAGGCCTCACTCACACTGAACACAGCCCTCACTCACAGTGCACACAGCGCACTGCGCACACACAGGCACTGCATACACACACCGGCACTGCGCACACACAGGCAACAACAACATCTATCCGCACCACCACAGCATCAATCCATGCAAAAATTCAACAACAACTATTTATAAAATCTTCGCTCAATGTTTCAAACTATATTACAAATGCCACAACATTTTTTTAAGATTTCACTTCTAATCTTAGATATTCTTCACCAAAAAAAACACTGAACATAATATTCACAAAAGGTATTTAGGAAAGTTTACAATATTGCCATTATACATTATAAATAACTTTTATTTCAATATTAATTAATTAACAAAAAAAACCATTTATATTACTAAGATATATACATCTAAGTCACGTAAATACAAAACATGTGGCATTACAAATGCTATAAGTGTCACATTTGCTAAAGTTAAAATTATTGGCATTGTAAATCACTAAACATAAATATAAAATGTCATTTACAAAAACTAATAGCTCCAACTTTCCTACTGCGAGACCTATTGGCAACGCCAGTGCTTGTTTCTTGGTGTTTTTGCTTGTGAGGGCCTCACTTATATAAGGACTGGTACAAGGAGGCCAAATGAGGGGGTAATGTGTTGTTACTTACTGGTAATCTTCATAACCCTGATTAAGGTCCTCCTCGTACCAGTCCTGGTCCATCCTTCCGCCCGCTATTGTTGTGTCTGGTCTTGTTAAAAACAGGCATGGCGGTGGGCGGAGGTGGTTTATATAGTAGAAATAAAAAAATACTAGCATTTTAGATGGACTATCAGGAGGTGGAATCACCTCACTTATGTAAGGACTGAGACGAGGAGGACCTTAATCAGGGTAATGAAGATAACTTTCACATTTACCATGGCTACCAGTATCCAGTGCATGCCTGTGGATTGCTCTTTTGCATTTGCAGTGGCAGCATGTATTCAATGTATACAGAGAGCTGCCCTTCTGAGACTCCTGGATTAGCTCTAAGAAACATTTCTTGTGGCGGCCTTTAATAAGTATGTTTTCATGGGTTCCTCCTCTGCTGTTCAAACCCGACTAAGGACTAGTAACTATGTCTTTTCCTAGGATGTTAGGCACTTCCATTTAAGCAGGTATCGCTCACTCTACTCATTTTACATGCTCTCGCTTCCATGAAGTGAACCAGAGTTTGCTATGGCAGAATTGATTTTGGACAGAAGGAGCTCAATCCATTTCTTTTGGTAATTGGACATCTTGCATGTGGTATCTTGCACCAGATAGGTTTGTTTTATTTATGCGTATGGGTTCCAGTAATCTACAATAAATATGGGGACGCAGTTAACAATTTGCTCTCTCAGATTGCTCAGAAGAGATCTATTTTAAGGAACTATTTCCACCTTTGCTCATGGTCTGTCTCCTCGGGCTAACCTCCTGTTCACAATTTTTCCGGCAAACGCAGTGCCTTTCTTTGAAGTTTCCCAGTTTGTAAGCTTGTACGTTTCTGTGATGTGTGCTATCACCTTTACTTTGTACTATTTTATTGGTTTCTCTTCACAGATGGTCCCAATTTTTGGTACCTCGGGCTATATAATCATGTGGGACTTCAGTTCCCATAATCCCTGGGGTATACGGGAGTGGTTGGTGTTGTGTTCTGCAGTAGGGGAATGGCAGCCTTAGGGGTAGCGACTTGGGGCCTACACTCCGGGGCATCTAGGTCTAACTAGGCCTGACACGTGGCCCTAGAAATAACTGCGACGGACACTGGGAATAACTTTTTGGCTCTCCGCCTGCGCATCTGAATGCGTACGTGCGTGCGGGCCCCTCTTTATTATAGCAAGTCACATGACTCAACGTTGCACGCTCATGGCTTCAGGGGCGTGCCAGATCCTGGAACATAACATTCCTCCTAAAACAAGGAAAAACAACAACAACGACAACCCTAACATTATCAAACAGTCTGTCATAATTCTCTTCAATAGCATACTCTGCTCCCAATATTGTTCCAACCTTGTGGGCCATGATTACTGACATCACACTCATATAACTTTTGCTTGGAACAGTCTTACGTGAAATAGTCGCGCAGCCAACAGGAGGGTGTTGGGTTTCTTCTCAGCCTGTGTTGCGAACTTCTCTGACTCGGAATGTCTGTCTCTGTTCGCGCATTGCCCCATGAGTGGCAATAATTTTCTCTATTTTGGGGATAACGTTCTCGGCATTGGTGCTGGTTATTATCTCTACTTCTGGGTATTTGGAATGGTCATCAATCATTACCAGTGTATGTCTTCCATCCGGGAGGCTGCCAAAGTCCATACTGACCCTTTCCCATGGTCGTTGGGGCCGAGGTTCCACTATGATCGGGGCTTCCCGAGGAACATCTCCGGTGACTTGGCAAGCGGCACATGACCTCACCACCTTCTCTACCATGTCGTCCATTAGGGGGAACCACACTTTTGTTCGTAGCCGCGCTTTGGTTTTGACCATTCCCTGGTGACCCACATGTGCCAGTTGTACCATCTGGTCAGCCAGTGCCGCAGGTATTACCAGGCGATGCCCTCTCAGCAGGCACCCTGTTTCGTCCTCATTTAGCTCTTCTCGGACGTGATGCAGGCTCTCCATGATCTTCCGAGCTTCTGGTGTGAGCACCTTCCAACTCTCCTTGGCTCTGTGCCAGTTCGCTGTTCGGAGAGCCTCTTTGGCCCTCTGGAGACAGGCATCCTGCGCCGTGGCATTCGCAATGTCGTCTATTGAGAGGGGCCGCGGGCATGACCGCGCGACCACCCATTTGACGTATGCCTCCGTTTCTTCGGCCTCCTCTATTTCTTCCGGGGTGGCTGGCCTGGGATGGCGTGATAGGTAGTCCGCCGGGTTCCTTGCCCCGGGCTGGTATTCGATGTTGCAGTTGTATTCCTGCAGTTGGAGTAGCCATTTCTCGATGCGAGGCGGCGGCTTGGTTGATGTTCCCGAGAACAGGGCCACTAACGGTTTATGGTCAGTTACCACCGTGAACGGCTTGCCGTATACATATAGATGGAAGTGCCGGCACCGCCAGTGGATGGCAATGGCTTCCTTTTCAATTTGGGAGTACCGCTGCTCCGTGTCTGTAAGAGATCTACTTGCAAAGGCAACCGGTACCCAGTCCATTTCGTCCCTTTGCTTTTGCATCAGGACAGCTCCGAGTCCTGCCGGCCCGGCATCTACCGCTATGAGGGTGGAGTTTCGAGGATCGAAGAAGGCGAGTGTCGTGTTGCTCGAGAGGGACGCCTTGATGTCTTGGAAGGCCTTCTCTTGTTCCGGTCCCCAGGTCCATGGGGTGGAGTCCTTTGTGAGGTCACGCAGGGGAAGTGTGAGGTTGGCAAGATCTCTGATGAACCTCCCGCAGTAATTAACCATGCCAAGGAAACTCTGGACCTCGGTGACCGTAGTGGGGGGGTGCGTCTTTGATGTCTTTTACTTTGTCGGGGTCTGGGTTGACTCCTTCTGCCGAGAAGACGTATCCGAAGAAACCTATCTTTGTTCGTAGGAATTCACACTTCTCTCTATGGAGCGTAAGTCCCGCTTCTCTCAACCTGCGAAACACTTGTGTTAGTCGGTGATTGTGTTCTGTAATGGTCCGAGCGTGTATCATTATGTCGTCGCTGACATTTATCACCCCAGGTATGCCGGTGATCAATTCCTGAATGACATTCTGGAACACCTCCGCGGCACTGGAAACTCCAAAACTGAGCCGGGTGTACCTCCGAAGACCAATATGGGTGGAGAAGGTGGTTATATTTCGCGACTCCTTGTCTAGTACTAGCTGATGGTATCCTGATCGTAGGTCTAGCTTGGAGAACCAGCAGGCCCCGGCCATTTCTCCGATGAGGTCATCAATGGTGGGAGTTATGTGACGCTCTCGTTTTATGGCCAGATTGGGGAGGCGCATGTCCACGCAGCTCCTGACTGCCCCTGGTTGTTTCGGTTTTCGGGTGACTACGATGGGCGACACCCAGGGGGTGGAGCCTGAAACCTTTTCGATGATGCCAGCCGCTTCCAGTTTGCGAAGCTCTTCTTCCACCAACGGCCGAAGATGGAACGCAATGCGTCTATGTCGCAAGGCCACTGGTTGTACTGTGGGGTCAACGTGTAGGTGTATTTCCCGGCCCTTGAAGCGTCCAATGCCTTCAAAGATGTCAGGGAACTCCATGAGGAGTTGTTGTATTGATTCCTCGTGGACTCCGAAGGCGAAAGTTACCACACCTAAGTCTTCGGCTGCTCTGCAGCTTAGCAGCATGCCTTGTCCTTCTTCTGACACAAAGATGTTCGCATTGATAGTCTTGTCCCCATGGCGGACGGCCGCTCGGAACTTCCCTCGGATCTTGAGGGGGATGTCCTGTCCATATGCAAACACAGTGATGGGAGTGGGGCTCAGGGCCGGAGGCGTGGCCATGGCTCTGTAGAGCGAGGCGCTCATGAGGTTTATGGAAGCTCCTGTGTCCACTACCGCCATTATGTCCTGGTCCGCCACCCGGATTGAACATTGAGGGAGCGTTCTGGTGCGACGAGCGGCGGTGCCGATCATGTGTACTTTATGCACCGATCGTTCCTCCTCCTCATCATCGTCCATGTCACTGTGGCTCTGCTCGCCTTACGTTACAGTGTTTACTGCTTGGCGTGGCTTACGGAATCTTTTCGATCGGCATACTTTTTCGAAATGGTTCATCTTGCCACATCCCGAGCAGCGTTTTCCCCTTGCTGGACATTCTGGCGCCGGGTGACGCGGGCCTCCGCAATATCCACATGAATGCCCTGATGCCCCACCCTGTGCGTGTGTTGTCTTTTTGTGCCACTTGGGCGGTGTTTGGACTTGAATCTTGTTGACAGGTTCCACTTTACCGGTTGCTTGCAGTGCGGCTTCCATGTGCGCTGCACTGGCTTTGGAAAGTTCCTTCATGCGGCCGAGAGTTAGGATATCGGCCAGTGGCTTGCCGGACTCCTCCAGTATTCTTTCCCTCAGTTTGGCAGAGGCGCAACCCTGTATGATTTGACCACGGATTTCTTCTGTTACATCTTGGAATCCACAGGACAATGCTAGGTTTTTGAGTCTGGTGTGGTAGGTGTCCAATGACTCTTCCGGCAGCTGACGCGCTTGTCTGAATACAAAACGTTCATAGTCCTGGTTGGCCATGGGTTCAAAGTGGGCATTTAGGGCGTTTATTAACGTGTGATGAGTTTTGGGGGTCGCCTCTGTGAATGTTCGAGCGATGGAGTGTATGTCCTTGCCACCTAGCTGGAGCACCATGGCTCGCTTTTGTTCCTTGTGGACTTTCGTGGCTTCGAAGAATACTAGGAGTCTGTCCACCCACTCTTTCCATTTTGGGGCGAGTGTCGAGGGCGCACCCTCCACCACAAACGGTTCGATGGGCGGAATCGTGGCCATCGCCCTGGGATCGCCTGATCAGGCCTTCGACGGGCCGGGGCTGAGCCTGAGCCGGCGTGCGATGGGGCTGGACGTGGGCCTCCGCTGTGCACTGGACGATCGACGCCTGGAGATTGGCTGGTCCGTGACCATGGAGCGCTCCGCAGGGAGCCCGGAAAGGCGCGTGCGACCGGCGCACTTACCACGGGCGAGCAAGGCCACCGGTGGGACAGGCAGGCGCCTCGTCCGCTAGATGTGTGAGACGAAGCAGGGCGCCGCCCCGATCGTCGTGCCAGACGGACCGAAGCGCGCTTCACGCACGTGCCGAAGGGCCAGGTGCGGCGCTGGGTGTGAAACCACCGACGGGAGATCACGCAGCTTGGGCAGTCGTGACGATGCGCACTGCAGGATGGCGCTGGGCAGCACGGCTCACCTGTGATCCCCCAGGGATCAAAGTCTTCCCTCCAAGCGCACCCGGCGGGGGCGTGTGATGCCGTGAGGCACGAGCACCACGAGCCGAAGGACGGGCTCGCAGCCGCTACACGGGACAGCAGGCACACATGCACCCTGGGCGAGGATCCTGGCAACCACCCTCGTCGCCAATTGTTGTGTTCTGCAGTAGGGAAATGGCAGCCTTACGGGTAGCGACTTGGGGCCTACACTCCGGGGCATCTAGGTCTAACTAGGCCTGACACGTGGCCCTAGAAATAACTGAGACGGACACTGGGAATAACTTCTTGGCTCTCCGCCTGCGCGTCTGAATGCGTACGTGCGTGCGGGGCCCCTCTTTATTATAGCAAGTCACATGACTCAACGTTGCACGCTCATGGCGTCAGGGGCGTGCCAGATCCTGGAACATAACAGTTGGACGATTGGTTACTTATCGCCTCCATACACTCCTGTCTTTATTTAAATGCTCTCATTGTTAGCACACTCTGTTTGAACGGCAGCTTTCTGTGGTGCTTGATGTTGATTTCTGATTCCGCATTTCTACTCCTGTGAACAAACGTGCTCTAAGTGAGTTTTTAATGCATGTTCCAGATCACGTCCGTATTTAAGTCTCAGCCTCTCCCAGACTGTAGGCTGATAATGTTTCGCTTTTACACAGGATACACAGGTTTTGTTCCCGTGTCCTTGAGGCTGCTCATTTTCAATGTGTCAGAGTGTCGTCATTGCATTCACATTCTTTGAATGCAGTATGGTCCCCTCGGATGGCGGACCGGTACCCTTCTGAAGTGGATGAAAGTTCATCCTTGTTGAAGTATGTCCCTATTATTTAAATAAACTTAGAGCACCAATTTTATACTTATAATTGTTTAGGGGACCCTTGTACAAGGATTAATTCCACGGTACAGCTCTAAGTTGTTTGTTTACAGGATGTTTCTCCTTTTAGTCCGATTCAGAGTTATTCTGAATTGAGTACATTCTAAGGATGCACTTCATAGGTTAAGTGAATCAACTACTTTTTCAATCTGCCGGAGGATTCAACAGAGAACGAGAGGAAGGAGACCGATTTAACAGTGTTTAAATCTTTATTACTGTTGTCTTTTTAGCATATGGCCCCATGGTGACGGTTGACCATTTGCCACATGATGATATGTTGAACCCAGGCATTGTTGTGCAATCTGCAGCTGGCAGTCTTGTGAGTGATACTGGCCCAGCCATCTCGCCCCCAGGGCTAATGCAGCTGTAGCCCTTAGAGGCAAGCTACCAGCTCTTGTCCTGACTATAGCAGGTTGTTTCCAGGAGTTTCTCTCTATCAGTATCTCTCTTTCGCACCTATTTGTGGCTCTCCTACTTTCTCCCTCTCTGTCAACAGCCCACATGTCTGTCTCTTTCGCTTTTCCTCTTGCTCCAGCCTTGTTTTGCTGTCTCTTCCTGAGTTCCCCCTTATGTTTATGTCCATCTTTCCCTCATCCTTTTTCTTTCTATCTCTCTCCCTCTCCTCTCTTTGACTGTGGTTTTTCATCTGCTCGATTTTTCTCCTATCTCGATTTGGCTTTCTTTTAGGCTCTATATTTCTCCCTCTTCTCCTCTCTCTATTCCCTGTCCTGTGGTTCGCCCTCTCTCTGCAGCTATTTCCTTTTATCTATCTCCCTATTCCAATTTCTCCTTTCTTCTCCATTGTTTAGCAGACCTAAAATGACAGCTGGATGCACAGACTGATGCAAAAAAGGATGGCAGGGACAGATACTGCTGGTGCTGGTGTGCTGGCCAGTTTGTGCTGGTCTCAGAATATTAGAGGCCTTGGATGCTGTGGTGACAGCACCAGCATCAGGCAGTTGGACTTGTAGCTTGGAGGTCATGCTGGCTGTAATAGGTTGAGGGTCTTGAGCTACCCAAAGCTCAACCCAGATGCTTTTATTTTCGAGCTGCATCTTCCTCATCCACTATCACTGGGCTGCTTCCTGTCCAGACCGAGAACAGCAGAGCCACCAGGGCACTGAGAAGCCTTCACATGATCTGTTTACACTCGAGGTGACAGGCTAAAAAATCTCAGGTAATTGAAATCACAGCCAGTGGCAGGTCGCTTCAGTCACCAGCACTTTCCACTGGCTGCAGTGTCTGTAAGAGGCATGAGGGCACAGTCACGATGTGATGGACATCTTGACTGTGGACCTAAAGATGAATCAGTCTAGAGCTCTCCAGCTGCATGGTGCACCAAAGCTTTACACTGATTGGCTGTTGTGGCCACTGGATCCATTGATCACTATCACTGATGTGTGAGGGATTTCGGCCCAGCACTAACAAACATAATGTGGTTTAATTTAAAGATGTGTGATCAATTCATGCCCTTGCGGTAAATCAACTTAAAATGCGTGACTTTCACCTCAGATACGTGACGCTTGGCTGAGCTGCTGCAGGCAGAAATGGCACTGCATAACACACAATCCCACTTCACATGATTCCAGTACACTCAATGCCACATAATTATTATCCACATAATTCCACAGCACATCATGCCACCTAATTCCACTACACTAATCCACTCTACACCACAGTTCTTCAGCTGCCCAGTCAGCATCGCCTGCGCAGGTGTGACTTGAATTTGGACTCATGAACAAAAGAATAGGGAGAATGTACACCTCTATAAAGGTCTGGATTAGACTGAAACAAAGTTCTGCGTCCTTTGCACTTAATAAAGCATTATGGATAGAACTTGAAAATTATTAAAATGAGTGTTCAACCAATTCCTACATATAGTGCTATCAACAGCTTGCACCATCGAGCTATGGAATAAAAACCTGCCTTTCACAACATTTAAACAAGCCATAAACAAAGCTGCCAAATTTCATTCCTTGATACTTCATAAAAGCACCTTCAGGTATAGATCTCACGCCTGGATGCTGATTAATAATTATAAAGCCCTTAAACCAGCTGCCTATCTAGATCTGACATTTCCGGTACATCTAAAACAAGCATTGGCATAGCCAATAGATGCTGTTGTGCCAATGATATTGTGCTGCATAACTAAATACTTATCAAGGTCCCAAAGGCTAGACCTATTGGCTATGCCAATGCTTGTTATAATAGGTTGGTATAACTTGGACAAGGAGATGCATTGCTGACAATTTAGAAACACTGAGAAGTAGGCTTGGCGTTCCTTGCTACACAGTAATCTACGTCTTTTAAATTTCATCTTAAAGATTTAAGGGCCAAGACTGACGTTGATCCATGCTTTTAAATGTTTAAAGAAATAACTGAACTGTCAATCGTGTGAGTTTATTCTAAAAGTAATTAAAGCCAAGTTACAACCTAGCCTCATTTATGGTTCTCCGATTACTAGAGGAAAAGATGTGAAGTTGCTTGACTTACTGATTGTTAAGGTTTTTAAAGCAACCTTTGGAACTGACAGGTCAGTGTGTCAAGCAGCAATTAGATTGGAATTCGGTCTCCAAAGACAGTGCCTGGTATTAAAGGGATCTTTTCTAAAATGTATGGCTGTCTTCTCAACATCAGCCCCGGCATCTTTAGGGAATATTTGTTGGCAAGAAATTGATTCATCTGCTTACACTGCAAAATGGAGAGCTTATATTTTAGCATCCTTACAAGATATCGGCCTGGAAATTGAACTGTCAGCTTTGAAAATGCCTAACTATAAATTAACTTTAAAAAAGCATATCAAAGCGGTATCGTTTAAATTGGATAAAATTGCTTTAGCTGAAAAAAACTATGCATGGTACGTGATCAATTCATATCAATCCCAGCATGTTCAGGCATATTTAAATGTCTTCTTTTCTGTAAAGTAAAAAAAAGATGTTTCTAAGGCTACGTATGGGTATAAACCCAACAAAGGAGGGCACTCGTTCTTGGATTAAACAGTGGCTGGACTCCAATTGTAGATTCTGCGGATGGCCACAGGAAACTCTTGTACATATAGTATGTGTATGCCCGAAGTTGACTAATCTTAGACTTTTTTTTCTGAGACCTTATTTTCTGATGAGTGGTGTGAGATCTGCACGACAGGCATTAATCATGTCATTGTCTGGTGAATCGGTTCCACTACTATGTCAATTGGTAAAATTTTTAATGGCAGTTGATAAATGTTTAATATAGGGTAGATCCCCCCTATTTTAATGACCTTGGTGCTATTTGATTTCAACAAGTTATAATTTTGATTAATTGAATATTTTGTTTGTTACGATGGTATTAATTTGAAATGTAATATCAGCAAGGTTACCATCGCAGCAAACTGATGCACTTTTTGCACATTAGAACGCTTGAAAGGATGGGAAATGAATGTTTATATTGTGATATTTATGGAAAAGTATGTAAGCACACCGTCACTTTAAACTGTAATATGTAATTCGAGAAGTCCCTGCATCTCCAAGGCCGGCAGCACTCACACTGGGCTAGATCCCCCTGTCTGTAAATACGGGCAGCTAAGGACAACAAATTCCCTCCAGAAGCCGTAGCGACAGAACAGTACTGCTTCCTGTCTTCTGTCACGCGCAGAGAAGGAGTACTCTAATCATGTGTTTGCTGGCCAAGAGCGAGGGGGGAGGGAGGGAGAGAATGAGGGAGGGGAGAGGCACAGAAAGGATGCGTGCGGGGGAGAAGGACGCAGAGAGGAGCCGAGGCAGAGGAGGAGTACTCTAATCATGTGTTTGCTGGCCCGGGAGTGGTGCGTGCATGTGTAGTTGCGCGCGCAGTCTGATCTTTTTTGACGCACATACTCGTGCTTGTGGCGCGCCCATGCTCGCTCCTGCAAGGTGAATGCACGAGTATGTGCTTAGAAAAAGAGCTGAACAAAAAAAAAAAACCAGAGGTGGTTTCTTTGAGATAGCATACAATCTGATGATACAAAACTGTAGAAAGAAATTAAATAATTTGCTTCTTTGTGCACTTTAGTTACTTTTGATGGGCACTAGATTCAGGCTAACAGTCTGTCCACTGCTAGGTTACTGCTGGACTATCGCTTCAATAAGGAAACCTGTCAGCTCATAGGTTGGAAACGTCTGGTAATGGATGGGTGCATATACGGAGAACTATCCAGGTCTTTAGACTGTGCTCGAAGGAAACTCATGATAATAGCAACGTGGGATGATATGCATGGTAAACAATGCCAACTTCAACAAGCATTTGCAATGCAATAGGTCTCGCATTAGAAAAGTTTGAGCTTTTAGTATTGTAAATGGCATTTTTTTTTTTATGCAGTAGTTAAGTTTTGTTTGTATAAAAATGAGCACCTTGAAGGAGTGAAGGATTTCAAACTAATAATAAAAGCATATACAGACAATAACTAACACACACAAATGGGGAACGGTGCTGTCAGGAAACTGCAAGTAATTTATATACATGCCTTGCAGGGGCACCTTCAGGATGCTTTAACTTCAGTGCTCCCAGGCCCCACGCAGCTTTAGCGTGCTCATTAGGAGGTTATGCCTATTTCTTGGTGCATTTCCACAGAGCACTTTGGTATTCCCCCGCAGCCCTACAGGCCTGTATGCTGCCCCAGGTTGTCTCGTTTTAATTGTCTCACCTTGGCTGCCCCTCCCTCTGACCCAACCTCAGCAGAAACATTAAGAGTGGGTGCACTTCAGGAGGAAAGAGGGTAAGCTAGTTTAATATTGTGGATATCAGGAGGAGCTACGCGGGCATCCAAGATGGTCGCGTGAGCAGAGAGCTCCCGAGACCCGTGCCGCCCTTATTGATCTATCCTTCTGCTATCCTGGTCACTTTGACGGGCTTTCGAAGTGCTACTCTTGCTGATGCTTCTGTACTTTTTGGGGCCGAGATCGGACTTCGGGAACCATATTTACGTCGTCCTAAGCTTTCTGGCCTAGCCCCGGACGGGACCGGGGTCTCTGCTGCTTCGGATGGCCGAGCAGTAATGCAACAACAACGGCTGCCTGGCATCTGCTCCACCGATGGTGTGTCACTTTCACTTTCGGTTTCTTGTCCATCCTTGAACTGATTGCCTATGACCTAATCTACACTCCTGGTTTGGGTGGTCTAACCAGCTGCACGTCTCCATCGCAGTGCCGGCTCAGTGGTCTGTGATTTTTGTGAAACTGAGACTTTTGAGGTCCGGAAGGTCGCTGCCATTCTATCGCACCCGGGAGGACCCAGCGGGGTGCTGATTCCAACATGGCGACGAAACCCGAGCTGGAGAAGCGCAGGAAAGTCACCAATCGTGGGGGATCGGTCCAGTCTAATGTGATCGATCGCTATACTCAGCCAAGAGGATCCCCCAGTGCTACCAGCCGCAGTTTGGAGAACCCAAAGACGGACATGACGGCCTCATCGGAGGTGTCACTTCAAGACCTACTGGCTGCCATTGCAGGAATCAAGGCTGATATGGGTCAGCAATATGAGGCCATCGTGTCCAAGATAGACACGGTGGCGGTCGATGTTACCCTTATTCGAGCCGATTTAGCTAAGACTAACGAGAAGGTCAAGGCATTGGACCTAAAAGCTACCAGTCTGGTGACGGATATGGCGGAAGCGCAGTCTGAGATTGGGAATCTGCGGTCGTCGCAGGACCTGCTAACTAGACGTATGGAGGAGTACGACAACAGGTCCCGACAGAACAACATCCGCCTGGTCGGGGTCCCGGAGGATAGTGGTGCTGCCTCGATCGATTTACTGGTCGAGGAATTAATTGTTGCTAAACTTGCTCCCGCAGGCCTCAGTAAGTTTTTTGCGGTTGAGCGTGCATACCGCTTTCCAGGTGGACAGGTTAAGCCGGGGGGACCCCCGAGGCCTATTATTGCTAGGCTGTTTCACTTTCGAGACAGGGACGCCATTCTTCAGGCCGCTCGCAAGCACGGCCCACTGAAGTTCGACAACAGTTTCATCTGTATCTACCCTGACTTTACTCCTCAAGTGCAGCGGCAACGTTCCGGATTCCTGGGAGTGAAACGTCGCCTGAGAGATTTGGGACTTAAATATGCGATGCTGTTCCCCGCTCGCCTACGTATCGAATACAGGGAACGTGCTTACTTTTTTGATCAACCGGACAGTGCCAGTGACTGGTTGGACTCGTTGCCAAAGGACGATGCCGAGAGCGGGGGCCCCGGAGGCGCGGACGGAGGCGCAGCGGCGCAGGAATGACTTTGGTGTCCTGAGGTCCGATTTTGGATCGTAACTTTTGCAGAGTAACTTATATCATGTGCCTTCACCTTTATGCCCGGGGTGGGGCGGGTTGGGGTAGTTTCTCCCTTCCTCCTCAGGGGTTCTTTGTGTAGATTCAGATGGGGCGACAGGCACACTGCAGTTTGGGGTGGCTTTTTAGTCAGCAGGGGTGCAGGGTGGGGGTGTTGTAACTGGTTCTTGGTTGGGGGGTGGGAGGTGGGGACTTGGTTATGTTTTGTGTTCTATGTTTCTCTTTTCACATGGTACTGTATCGCTTGTATGCATCCTTGATATGAGGTTCTGGGAGGGGGTGGGCTGGGACTCTTTCTGGGATGGGAGGGGTGACATGAAGGTTCTATCCTGGAACGTTAATGGCTTGGGGGACAGGATCAAACGTGGTATTGTGTTGCAATTTATAAGACGTCATTCCCCTGATGTTGTTTTACTCCAAGAAACCCATTTGATTGGTAATGCCTGTAAAGCTCTTGACCGCCAAGGTTACTGACTTGTCGCTCACGCTGGTTTTACATCCGGCTCCCGAGGGGTTGGTATAATGGTGAAATCCTCTTTAGCCCTTGAAATTGACGATATCACCCTTGATGATCGGGGTCGCTATGCTGCTGTCTCGGGGAGATGGGAGGGGAGGCTGATTGTAATTGTTGCTGTGTATGTTCCCCCGGGACTGCAGGCTACCACCTATGCTGACCTTGGTAAGACTCTCCTAGGGCTTCCGGATGGACTCCTGGTCATGGGTGGGGATTTCAATTCGGTGATGTCGGGCGAGTGTGATCGGCTGCCCCCTAGAGTTCTGCCATTGTCACAGATGTGGCTGACTGACTTGACGGAAACCTTCGGGTTGGTAGATGTTTGGCGGTCGCTGCACCACTCACAAACTCAATACACTTTCCACTCTGGTGCCCATGGCAGCCTTTCTAGGATTGATTATTTTTTTATGCTGACTGCTAATTTATCCTTGGTGCGTGAAGTCCGACATCTCCCCAGGGGTATTTCTGACCATTCCCCCTTGTTACTCGAGGTTTCGGTGGGAGGTCTTTCTGGAAGCCGAGTTCCCCCTGTCCCACCTTGGCACTTTAGGAACCCTCGGCTCCGATCGGATTTGATTAAGGCGATTGATTGTTACTTTGATGAGAATGTTGGTTCGGTTGCTTCCCCTACAGTACTGTGGGAGGCCTTCAAAACTGTTATACGGGGTTCCGCACTGTCCCTTATTGCAGCTTGACAGGAAGGCTAAGCGGGAGGCTGTGTTGGCCCTTGAGACCGAAATAACTAAGCTCGAAAGTGAGTTGGGTGGAGATGATACGCCTGCACTTCTATACTCCCTGGAACTGAAGCAGGCAGATTATAGAGCCTGTGTGACTGATGCTGCTAAGGTGATGCGTGTGAATCAGCTGGGCCGTTTGTATGATGTGGGTGACAAGGCTAGCAAACTCCTGGCGTGGCTGGACAAGGCTGAAAAGATGACCCGCGTGGTGCCCGTTATCACCCGTGAGACTGGTGAATGTGTGACTGATCCCGGTGAGATCGTTGAATGTTTCGTGGATCATTTCCGAACAGTTTACAGCTCAGTGAGTGACCGTGACGAGGCCGACTCCCGTTTATTATTGCGTGACATTGCACTACCCTGTGTCTCAGAGGAGGATAGTTTGGCTCTAGAAGCTCCTATTACAGTGGATGAGATCGCTCTTGCCATCAGGTCCTTGCGATCGGGTAAAGCGATGGGACCCAATGGTTTGCCTATCGAGCTCTATAAACTTTGACCGGACAAAATGGCTGCTCACTTGCGGACAATGTTTCTGGATGCATTTGAGGCGGGCGTACTTCCGTCAGAACAGCGCTTGGCTTCTCTAGTGGTCATTTACAAGGAAGGCAATCCTCGTGACCGTTGCACATCTTATCGCCCCATCTCATTGCTTAACGCCGAGCCCAAAATTCTGGCCAAAGTCCTGGCTAATCGTCTATTGTCTGTAATCTGCGACTTGATCCATCCGGATCAGTCCGGTTTCATACCCCATCGAAACACAGCTCTTAATCTTCGCAGACTCCACAGCGTTCTCGCGAGAGCTGGAACTCTCACTGAGCCTGCAGTGGTGGCCTCCCTGGATGCTACGATGGCCTTCGACACCATAGAGTGGCCATATTTGTGGGCTGCCCTTTCCAAGTTCAGCTTCGGCCCTAGTTTCATTGCATGGGTGCGGCTCCCATACGAACAACCGTTAGCCCAAGTCGTGGTGAACGGCAGAGGCTCCGATTCATTTCCATTGGGACGTGGCACCCGTCAGGGGTGCCCGCTCTCCCCACTTCTCTTTGCATTGGCACTGGAACCCCTTGCAGCGTGGCTTCGATGGGAGCCCTCGATTAAAGGGATCCGGTGGTCACCGGATCTGGAGGATCGCGTCTCGCTTTACGCGGACGATATCCTACTCTATTTCACCTCACCCCAGAAGTCTTTAAATGTGCTCTTTGACGTTCTCACCTCCTTTGGTAAGAACTCCGGACTTGTTATCAACTGGACCAAGTCATGTGTCTATGTTATAGCGGGGGTATTGCCTCCGTTGCCCCGCAGGTTTCCTATCCAGGTGGTAGAGGATGGTTTTAAATATTTGGGGATTTTTATTTCCATGGACTCCTCGGTGCGGTACGATCGTAATCTTTACGCTCCCCTTCGTCGCCTCAAGCAGGATGTGCGGTGGTGGCGTGAATTGCCCTTGTCTCCATTGGGACGAGCGGCACTTTTTAAAATGATGTCGCTCCCCAGGTTCCTATATGCCTTGCAGAACTTTTTTGATCCTGTCCCCGCTCGCTATTTTCGGGAGGTTGAAGGCCTACAGAGACAATTGATTTGGGACGGACGTGCCCGTATTGCCTTATCAAAACTTACGCTCCCCTGGTATGATGGCGGTATTGCCCTGCCCGACATCAGACAATATTACTGGGCCTCACACCTAAGTGCAATTAACCATGTGACGTATTCCCCGGAACCCGCTCCCGCTTTCGCCCTGGATAAATTCCTGTTGCCGGGCGGCAACTTCAATAGAGCATTATACTCGAAGTCACCACTCCGTCTCTTGACTGGTCCCATGAAATGTGCTGTGCGTGCCTGGAAGGATGCGAATGAGGCTACAGGTTGGGGCGGCAGATTGACGCGTATGACCCCGCTGTATGATTCTGAACGGCTGGGTAACCTGTGGCGGACGAAAGGGTTTGATAGATGGGATATGATTGGGATTAGCAAGGTGGAGGATCTCTGGGCCAGAGGAACAGTGAAATCCTTTGAGGCCCTAAAGGTAGAATATCAATTGGATGATAAGGAGTATTTTCGATATCTTCAGGTGCGGCATGCCCTATCCTCCGCCTTTCCCCCCGGGACTGACATTCCCCAGTCGTCTCCGTTGGAAGATCGTATTCTTGATGGCCATGTCCCGGACAGTACGATCTCCTTAATTTATAAAAAACTTATTAACAATAGGGCTGACCTGCTGGAGAAGCTTCGTGCCTCCTGGATGGCGGATGGGCTCGAGCTGGATGACGAAGACTGGCAAATGGCTATTTCTTCCCCTAAGGAGGTGGCTATTCCGGCTCTGCTCCGTTTTGTGCAACTAAAGATCCTCCATCGCGTATATGTGACTGGTATGCACCTGGTACGAATGGGGCTTGCGACAGATGGATTATGCAGACGTGGCTGTGGTATGAATGGTACTTTTCTTCATATTTTGTGGGAATGCCCGGTTATCTCTGTTTTCTGGTCTAGGGTCCATGATGTGATGGGGCGTGTTACTGGGGTCCCCCTCCTTCCCGAGGCAAGGCGCTGCCTGCTTAATGTGTGGGAGCCTACGGATTGTACGGCTGCTCAGACTTTCTGGATCACCCTGGGCAACATGGTTGCCAAAAGGGACATAGCACAGCTTTGGGGCTCCAACAGACCGCCTGGACTCAGTGCCTGGAAAGATAACATGGATTGGTGCATGTTTCGGGAGAAGACGGTGTATGAGGCGCGGGGTCGTCCTAGGAAGTGGAATAGAATCTGGGCGCAATGGAATGAATACCGGGGTGACATTTGTACCCCACCACTTGATTATGCCGAGGCCATTCCCTCCTCCCCATAGTTTACGTTCCTTCCATTATCTTCCACTCTTCACTCCCTTCATCGTTCCCATCCCCTAGTAGACTTGCTTCCATTCTTGCATATTGTTTCCCGCTTTTCCTCCCCTCCTGTGAACTTGCTATTGCTTTACCATGTGTTTGTTCTTCTGTTTGTTTAACTTCGACAAAATCACAAAATTGAACCTTCGATATCCTCTAATTGGTGCTTTATGCACTACACCACAATGAAGCACGAAGAGGCCTTCTCCGCAATATAATGTGTTATACTTTTTGACCGATTGTCATAGCGGCCGGCCCAAGCGGGTTGTAGGCAGACGCTGTGTAATGTGCATTTGATAAATAAAGGTTTTCAAAAAACAATATTGTGGATATGCTACTGTGCTTTATGTTTTGAAAACACAACAGGTTGTTTCAACACACACACACATTATATAATGCTGGCGACAATGCCCACTTTGATCAGTGCCTGCTGTCGAGGGGCAGAGAGAGCTTGTGTGCTTCCCCATGGTTGCCTACTGCGCTTGCCTCGGTATCCGACCAAGGCAGTGACGTGGAGATCAGATCGTGGCTTGGAAGAACAGAAATGCTGTCTCAATCACGCGTCTTAACAGCAGAGCGCACGTGGGTAGAAACACCTCTTGCTGGGAGCGTGCCCAATCGCCCAACAATCTGCACAATTATCATATACTGAAGTGAGTTTACTGACTCTTAGGAGTACAAAGTTCACACGACAGGACTGATTGCACTGAAGAATTATATTACGCAGTCAGGACACCTTATGCGCCTCACGCGCCAGGCAGAGCACAAGCGGCTTTATGGCTGTCTCAAAGCCATCTCAAACGGAGAAGCCCCACTAACGATGGATAAAAGAACCCCAGATAACACAAGTGTCGCACTGTACACCAGGCGCGGTCTCTGAGGCAAAGATCAAATGGAAATACTTCCCCCAGATGTTACCCATGAAACCGCAAATGAAACCGTGTGAGAGCTCCCAGCCTGTACCGGCTCCAACACACTCCCTGTGTACACGCAACACAGAGGCAAACTATCCTTTCCCACGACCTCCCCAGATCAGCCAGCAGTCACATGAACAGAGCAACTCCTGGACAACAAGCGAGACTGAAGTCATCAGAAAAACACCCTGGCTGCCTGCAGCGGTTCCCGATTTTCTACACACAATGCTCATGGAATCCGGCGCCCGACCTACCAGTCCAGAATGACCTTCTAATTAAATATACATACCAGCATCTAATGTTCCAACCTGAGAGCCCGGTACAAACGGAACATCGCCGCCGGCCTGCGACCAGGAAGTCAGGCAGGCCGGGCGGGACAACCGGAAACAGGAAGTAGGAGGGTGGGAGCCTACCCCGCCTCCCACGGAAGAGCCGCGGCTGTTTGGAGCACCGGAGCAGGCAGGAGCCTACCCTGCACCCTGGTGCCGAAGGAGGGAGGAAGAGTCCTGCTGCCGGGCCCTGCAGCTGCCGATGAGAGGAGAGCCGCCGCACCAAGGAAGCCGGTGAGTGGGGCTTCGCCTTTTTGCTGAGCTGCGAGGGCGGGGGAGGCATGTGTGTGTGCGCGCGTGTGGCGGCGGGGGGCTGTGTATGTGTGTGAGCGTGCGTGTGTGTATGTGTCTTGGAGTCTGTGTGTATGCGTGTGTGTGTGTGACTGTGGGGGGGGGGGGGTGTGTGTGTAGGTGCGGCGGCGATGTGGGGGGGTGTGTGTGTAGGTGCGGCGGCGACGGGGGGGTGTGTGTGTGTGCCTGTGTATGCGTGTGCCTGTGTATGCGTGTGCCTGTGTATGCGTGTGGCTGTGTATGCGTGTGGCTGTGCGCATGCATGAATGTGGGTGCGCGTGCACGCAGTTAAATCCAGCCGGAGAGAAGCGCGTGGCACTTTCTTGTCCTCATTCCCCCGAGTCAGCTAGCTATAGTTCTCCTCCTGGACGCATCCTTCGGATGCGAATTCCAGGCTCGACCTAAAAAGGAGATTCAGAAAATGCTACAGCGTATGTTTTCTAGTGTTCACCTTACAGGACGGCTCAAAGTATTAATTATAAAAGCAAAGAGAAATTGATTTAAAGTGCCCCTGCTTTAACATGGCACCAGATGGAGTACAAAGACAGGTGTACCAGACAGCAAAAGCATACATGCCTTATTAATGTACAAGTAATGCTATTACTATTAGGTAGATGGTAGGATTGTAGTTTCATTTGAGAGGAAGCTTCTAGGCCAGGTCTGCCCATTTATCTGTTCCTAATTGCTGCTTCAGGAAGGTCAATGACAGACAAATGCAGATATCTCACATTTCGTTGTGTTCATGTTGTAGATACTTCTGCTTGGTGTTAGCCCCAGTGCTACTAGCTGGGAAAAGTATCACTTTACACAAAAGCAGCTTGAGCACGACAATTGAAAGAGAACCAAACCAAAACCAGTCCTGCGGCATAAGACCGTGGATGAATGCTGTGGTAACATCTACAGTAATTTGGCAATAGTTCGCTCATTCAGCAAGCCACACACAAACTGCAAAACAATGGAGCTTCTATAAACAAGGTATGAAACCACAGAGTCTAGAGCACACAAAAAAAATCAGTTTTCGTCATGTGGTAAACGGTGCTGTACCAATTTCACTGGCTGGAAACAATGCCTTTTTCCTGTCCTGTTGCATCTAAAGTGAACATTTTTGTTGTTGAAGAGTGGCCGTTTGGAACTGGAGCCCAGTGTGGAAGACAGCTGCCCATACAGAATGGATACATACAAAAGAATGTTACTTGTAAAGAAAGGGGCCAGAAGAAATACATAAAGCACAATTACAAATAAAGTATGAAGGCACATGAAACACTGTTACAATAAAATAGTGTTGTCCAAGAAGCGAGCACAGGTTTGAGGCAAAGGTATATATAAAATCAACGTAAATTTGAATTCCAACCAACGCAGAAAAATAATTCCCGACTACCACCCCAAATTTTTGAATCCCTTTCCCCCACATTAATTGGACCGATTATATCTAATTCTACTTTCACCCAGACATTCTCTGATGTCGGAACCAACTCTACTAGGCTCGGAATAGTAACCTGAAATTTATTACTAACCGCACTAGCCAATCTCTCGCAAAAATCTAAACCAGGCCACCAAGAATGTTCTGTTAATGTCGTTTTCATTGCTCTCATCACTATATGTCCCTCATAAGCCGAAGCAACAACTCTACCATGCACATTTTTGGCATCATTAGTAAATTAGCACGTCAGACACCAATCTTGTTTAAACTCAAAAGCCACAAGGTGGTAGGACCTCACACCATCGCCCATTTCCTTGGACAGAGGCCGATCATCACACACATACTCCATTGGTTCCTTAATTACAGCATCTTTCTACATGGCACTATCCCAATTAGCCTAGGTTACAGCACCCCTAGTTGAATCAACTAAAGAAGACAAAATAACTTGTTCCTGATCCTTTTCTTCCATTACATCACTGGCATAATTCACTGGCACATGAGACATGCAATCTGCTGATACATTTCAAACTTCTGGAATGTACTACAACTTCCATAAAAAATACTGAAGCATTTATTGCCACTTGTCTATTCTAGAGGTAAATTTACTAGTACCTTTGGTACTGAACAAATCAATGAGATGTTTGTGATTAACTTTGATGGTGAATTCTGAACCCACAAACAACTTCTAAAATGATTCACGCCTCACTAACAGGCAATGTTTCTCGTTTTATCTGAGAATATATGGCTTCTGCAATCTTTATACTCCAAAAACAAAATCTACAACTTCATACTTCCTATGTTGAACTAATACAGCTTCGAAACCACGCTGGCTAGTCAGTCACTAGACCACAAAAGGTCATGTGACTGACTAAAAGCAAATATGGCACACTACCAATACCAGATGCCTCATACTAGCTACTGCACTTAATCAAATGAAGCTCAATGCTAGACCGGCAGGGCAAGGGAATGCACTTTGACAGTAATTCTCTATATACGCCTGTGTTTAGGGTCAGCAGCAGCCATTTTATACAGGGGTGTTCAACTATATCAAAAGAGTTTTCGTTCATATATCATTTCTTCTTTTTTTTATTTCACAAACCTAAGTGGTGTCCGTCATCCTACATCTGCAAAAAAAAAAAAAAAAAAAAAAAAACACTGCAGCGGCCACATCATTGAGCCTTCTTTCCCCATTTTTATTTTCTTTCTTTTGCAAATGCTTCCAAAAAACACTGGCAAAGTCAGTTGACAAGGCGAGACCTATTGGGTTTTATAACGTTTGTTGTATTACCATTACTAAATTAGTTCAGTATCAAACACACGGAGCGCTTGTACCCATTCATCAAGATATTACTCATAACCTCAAAGTCTATGCTGAATCAATTGTTTAAGACTGAAAACCCCGCAATATAATGGCGGTGGCCAAACAACGGTAATGGAGAAAGAGGGTCATAGTGATGGAGAAATACATGAAAAAATTAGGCAATTACTAGACAAATCTAGCAAGAAAACTTTCAAGCTTTTGAGTTAGAAACTCCGAGTTTTGAATACAGTTTGAAACTGAAAAGCGCAAGCAGCATATGCCACTACAGGGCATCAGGGGACTAAGCTCCCTCGGAAGACAGAGTCTGACATTTGACCTCTGTCTATGAATGCACAGCAAATGTGCAAAAGATAAGAACACGATTTACAGGCCTGTTTACAGAAAGGAGCACACTCAGGGAGGAATACAAGGTGAGGTAGTGTGAAAAGGCTTTGCTACTAGGGAGGGACAAACTTACCCTGGGCAGCCTTAAACAAATAATCCCAGCAAATAGAAAGCCAGAAAAGGTGAATTACAAACCACAAAGCCAATGCTAAGCAAAGTGCGGAATGCATTCCCAGGGCAGCTTTCTAGAACACTATGACCTAAAAAAAAAAACACTTGAAGCTCCGCCCTTCCCCCACCAATGCTGTCTCACCAGGCATCTATCTGTGTGAAGCATACAATACCAGGAGACTCCAGGTGCATCAAAAATGGAATCAATGCTTGCGGCACAGAGATGTGGAAGAATCCTTACATTTACTACACTAATTTCCGTCCCTCAAAAGAAATCATCTCTTTAACATGCACAGGGCCTATAGGACCCCAAGAAGAAGGCGTAATGTGAGAACTCGCATGGAAATGAATGCAAAAAGTGTGGAACTCCGAATACAGACGACATGCACGTTTGAGAGCTGCCCTGCTTTAAAGTGCTTTTGGGAAAAGGTAATTAAAATAAGTCCAACCATCATTAATTGTCAGCTAGAGATAGGCTCAATTTGAACTTCATTTGGTATTGGCTAGAACGATGGAAGTGTTTTGGAACATAAAGAAGGTAAACTTATTTTTTACATAATGCTTCTTGCGAGGCATCTGGAATGCAAAACATGGATTGATAACACTTCACTGAGTATTAGTGGATTAAACTGAGGACATTAGTAAGCAAGATAGAGCCTGTTTTAATGACAAGAGAGTTAAATGTTACCTTCAGCTGACTTCCTGGGTGAACAAAAACTCGGAATACCTTAATGTTCTTCGTATCCAATGATTACACCATTCACCTGTGCGGAGGCTGGCTCTTGTGGGCTTAGAAGAAATATTCTTAACTCAATGACCCGAACAGAGAAGTTACATTATAAGTGGGGATTGGCTTACCTGACCTTGGTAAAGTGAGATTAGAATGGGCACTGACAGCTTAAAGATGATGAGGACAAGATAAATAATAACTGACTCAACAAGCACTGTTTTAACACTATTCAGGCCAACAAATGACACTGATGCAAAAATGCAAGCCACCAGCACTATTTGTATAATCTGCCCTATAGTTTAAATTATTGCGTTCACTTTGGTTCGAGTGAAAAACACAACTATTGAATCATTTAACACAATGTAATATGATTCGTTTATGTGTCTGGGCGGTACAGGAGTCGCATTTTCATTATTTTATTTGTTAAACTCTTTCAACAATTATTAGGCTAAGGGCAATTCGTGTTTTCATTTCATGAAGTCGACCACGAACATATATGCAGGGCCAACAGGACTTATCCGATTCTTTGGCACAACGCTTTTCACACAATTATGGATTTGCATAATTTCTTACATTATCCATAATGTGCTACAAAAGATGCAGGTTTTAACCAAAAAAAAGTTCTACCTCAGACGGATCAAAAGTTACTAAAAACAGAGCAACTCGTGTTCCTGCACACTGAAAGGCCCCTTCGCAAAGATTGACTGGTCATCTTTCAGTTGCTTATTGCTTTATTTGGCTACTAAATTGGTACCAATATGGTGAATTCTTTTCCTAATACAGTATTGCCAGGTGTAAAAGTGACAAAACAAGGATGTAATACTATACGCAAATGTGCTGCATTATTCCTAATTTGCCTTTTCTTGCCGCATAATTTAGTCTGTGGTGCCGCATAATTTGGTCCGCCTCTGCTGCACAATTTCAGTGGCCCTGCGTTTATGTGAACAGATGGGCCAGCTTTACGATGGTTTTAAAAACATATCTTTGAAAGATGCGCCCCCTATCCGAGGTTCATCTTCAATGCACAATTTTTTTTTTTAAGGAATGACTCAATATTTCAGCCTTTTAACCAATATCCTGAGGAATTGCAGATCCCACAGCTTGTACTTGCACTGAAAAACGTTTGTAATTAGGTTCTGGTAAAACAAATACATAAACTTTTGAGGGCCCTGCACAAGTCTCGTTTCCATGACGTATGCTCCCGGTGCTAAACGATGTGCGTGTGGCGGGGAGGGTGGTGTGAGTGGTCGAAACCTGCGCTTTTAGGTCCACATCAGGGTGGTTCTGAGGTTAGTATGAGCTGATGTTTTGGTGTGCATAATTTATAGTATTTTTTTTATTATTTACACCTCCCATTTCTTAACAACCCCAAAACCAACCTTTTATTTCACAAAGGCCCATTGCTCGGAATGTGACGTAAACTGGTCCCCTTTTACTTCCAAAGAGCATCTATTTCAGGCAATAAATGTATTTTTGCCACAAGATGGCAGTGAAGGTTTAATATACAACTCATATTTTAGAACTAAAACTGAAGCTCTCAGCTACGCACACCGATCTCTGACACTGTAAACAAGCATTGGCCGCGCGGCAGTAAAGCCTCTGGGCTGTGAAAGCGAGATTTGAAATTATAAAAAGCGTGCGCCTCGCGCGGCAGGAGGGGGGCCTGCGCGATTCCCTCGCGGGAGAGTGACCATATGGCGCCCCAATTGGCGCTGCGCGCTCCCGAAAGGAAATCGCCAGGATGTGCACGTGTTGCATTGCTTGCAATGCAACACATGCACATTTTTGCCCCTAAAGCTGTGGCGATGGCTCCAGGTCTCTCCTATGCAACGCATGCGTGTTGCGTAGGCGAGACCTAAAAACAACTAATGGCACTCTGCTTCGGAAAACTTCCTTCAGTAGCGGACTACCCAAGCTGGAAATATAAAGGGCCTACAGTATGCCAACCTTGTGGCAGTAAAAAAGAAGTTATTCATCGAATTTGTATATGCCCGAAACTGCACACAGCACAGGTCATTTTATTAAGAAAAGCCTTAATTGACAGAGGAATAAGGACCTGCAGATCTGTTATAACAAAAGGGCTAGAACCGTCAGACCCCCAGACGATTTGCAAGCTGATAAAACTTCTTTGACTTCATGATCAGGCTTTAAAAAACACAGTCCATTAGGAGCACCTATGTACTTTATTTTTCTAAATGGAAATCTATACAGATCATAATAGCAAATGGAGTCATGTTTTTTATCTAAGGAACAAATGACCACTCAACGTATCCTATTTTAAAAACGAATTTGTTGTTTTTATTTTATCTTGAAAAAACAGCAAAGTCAAAAATGAAATCGGTGAAGCTATTTATGAATTATGTTCATCAAACAATTCACCCCCCCTGAAGTAACTACGAGTAACAGATCCTAAGGAGTTTGTTGGACTAAATTGTGTGTTTGAACTATCAAAGCAAATAATATTTAATTATGTTAAATCATACTAGATTAGGAATGTCCTTGAGTTCTTCCTGACATTTTAGGACTTCATTTTTTTTTTTTTTTTAAATATGTTTTATTGAAACATTTAACATACAGTTACTGCATCGTAAGCATAGTACAATTAGAAAACAGAAGGATATATGGTCCGTACATATTCCGTGAGAGTTTTTACATCAGCCAAAGTCCAATGAAGTCAATCAGCAATTCACTGTGCGTTCGGCTGTAATGGGAATAATCTCGGTGTAGTCTCAAATTAACAGTCTCTCATCGCATGTTGTTGTATGTTGCGTCATCTATCTCACCAGAGCGTCCGACACGTCCGGTCGAGCAGGGGGGGCCCCTGGCCGGAACCCTCAACGTTGTTCACAACTCTCCACTAGGCATCACTATGCACCGTTTTCCCAAGGAGCCGACCTCGCCGGTCAGAACTGTCGGTGTGCGCAGTGCAGTGGTGCTGGTGGTTATGGGGGTTCCTGATCTTTGTCTCAGTGTAATGGTGGGCTGTGGCTCGGGGCGCCAGGTGGCGCGCGTTCATGGACATGTGTAGCAGTTTTTAGGGTGCAGCTTAGTCAACTGGGGGGCGACTATCTGCAGAACTAACCTCCGAACCAAGGGAGGAAATAAGAGAGAAATCAGGAGATGAAGTGAACCTGAGTTCGAATGGGGTGAGGGGTGCTGCATTGCGGTTCCTATTGTCTAAGTCTTGTGTCCAGGTGCCGTGCTTACGTGAAGTGGAGATGTGTTACACACGTGAGTCGGGGTGTGCGGGCGGGCGACGGGGGCCGCTGGCCATGGGGCTGTATTGCCCCGAGTGGGTCAGTCGCACGTTCGGTCGTCCCGTGCAGGGGGGAGGGGGGGGGGGGGGAAGGGCGGAGGGTCTGCGGGCAGGGGGGGAGGGGAGATAGAGGCTGTGTTGCCCGCATTCCCCTACATGTGTGTTCCTGTCACCCCGCTTCTATCCCGTGTCCCGCCTCCCTGTAGTGTGCCGCCGCGCTGCTATGAGGGGAGTGGGGGTGGAGGAGGAGGGGGGGGGAGTCGCCCCTGCTGTGTTATTCCCTGTTCTCGGCAGGCCGCACTGAATGTCTTCAGGATATCGTCCCAGATCTGCGCTATCGGGATGGCTCTCCGTCCCGCGGTCTCTTCTCTGCGGAGGATCGTGCCCTCGGCTGTCGCCCAGTGGGTGAGAGAGGCACACCAGTGTTTCGTCAGTGGTGGGTGTGCGTCCTTCCAGTGTCGCGTTATGAGCCGCTTGGCAGTGATCAGTCCCAAATCCCAGAACCTGGTATGAGCCTTGTTCTGTTTTGTTCTTTTAAACAGGCCTAGCACGCAGGTATCCCAGTCGTGTCGCAGCTCAGTGTCTGTCCCTTTTGTCAGGAGTGTGGTCACATCCTGCCAGTATGCCCGAAGCCCGGGACACGCCCAAAGCATGTGCAGGAGGTCCGCGTTCACCAACTGGCATCGCGGACAACTAGAGGTGTCCAGCGCGAAGTAACGGTTGATCTTGTCCGGGGACAGATACGCCCTGTGTACTATGTAGAATTGTATCATTTTGAACCTTGAGTTGCGGGGTATGTGGCGGGGGCCTTCCAGTATTCTTTCCCACTCCTTATCCGTCCAATCCCTCCCTCTGTCTGTCGCCCATTTGTCCCTCAGTGGCTGTAGCGTGCATATTGTATGGGATTGTAATGCCTGTGTCAGCCAGTGTATCACGTGGGTGCCGTTCCCCATGATGTGAAGGTATTGTATCAGCAGGTGCGTCTGCGGTTCCTCCGTGATGTCTCCCCATTGCCTAGTGAGTTCCCGGACCACAGAGGCGTGCAGCAGGAACTGCCCTGCCGGAATATTAGTGTCCTCCACCAGCCTCTCGAACGGGATCAGGGTGCCTTCATTATATAGATCCGCCATCGATTCTATCCCCGCACGTCCCCAGCTGTCCAGCTGCGTCACGGTGACCGCTCCTCCCGGCCTGGGCATGCCCTGCAGTGGGAGTGCCGGAGCATAGGGGGTAGCCGCCCGTGTGAGTCTAAGGGCGCGTCTGTAGCATTTACAGGCCACCGTAAGATGCAGTTGTGCCCCACGGGCAGCCTTGTTTAAGGGGTGGAACATCGCGAGAGCCCCAGCATGTGTCAGGGCCGGTACCGCCGAGGCCGTGTCGCTCAGGTTTCTGCCCGCAAGCCAGGCCACCACCCATTGAAGCTGCGCTGCAAGGTAGTAAAGTTCCTGATTGGGGACCGCGAGTCCCCCCAGGGATGTCGGGGTGTACAGCTTCTTCAGGGCCACTCTGGGCCTCCCTTTGTTCCATATGAGTGTTCGTATCAGTGACTCCAGTTCTTTAAATATCCGGGCGGGGACATATACCGGTATGTTCGAATAGTAATAAAGGAGTCTTGGCAAGACGATCATTTTCGTTAGAGTGATTCTGGCCGGGACGGTCAACGGAAGTGTGCCCCAGAAAGCCACCTGGGCTCGCAGGGACGAAATGGCCCTGACCAGATTGCCATCTAGTACATCCGCCGGAGTTCGATATATATGAATGCCTAGATATTTGAAGGTACCCGCGTGCCAGGCCAGAGTCGTCCCGCCTAGTTGCACCTCGCACTCCTGCATGTTGGGGTGAAAGGGGTATACCCCGGATTTCCCCCAGTTTACTTTCAGTCCCGAGTGTGTTGTGAAGTCACACAGGGTGTCTGTGAGGTCCTGCGGGATTTGGGTGAGGTCCCTGATATAGAGGAGCAGGTCATCCGCGTATAGCGATACCGTATGTGTGCCGTCTATCAACGGGATACCCCATTCTACGCCCCGTCTCCTTAGTAACTCCGCCAGCGGTTCCATTGCTAGAGAAAAAAGCAGAGGCGACAGGGGGCAGCCTTGCCTCGTGCCCCGTCCGACTCGTATGGTGTCTGACAGGAGACTCCCAGTCCGAACCCGGACGCTTGGTGTTCGGTAGAGGAGGCCCACCATGTCCAGGTATTCCTCTCCCAGTTCGAATTTCCGCAGGACTGCCCGGAGATACGGCCACTCGACTGAGTCGAATGCCTTTTCCAGGTCTAGGACAAGGCATCCCGACCGCGGCCAGAGCTCCCTCGCATATTCCTGTACCCTGAAAAGTCTGCGGATGTTTTGCGATGTGCTACGTGTAGGTACAAAGCCGTTCTGGTCTGTGTGGACCAGGGTGGGTGTATATTGGGCAAGCCTCCGGGCCAGTGTGGATGCTAGTATTTTATAGTCGGTGTTCAGGAGGGCGAGTGGCCTGTACGAACCCAACAGTGTCTCGTCTTTACCTGGTTTCAAGAGGGAGACCAAAGTGGCTTCATTCAGAGAGGGCGGTAGGGAGGAGTCGTCAATCGCTGATTCATACATTTTAATTAGTTCGGGGATCAGGAGGTCCGGATACGCCTTATAGAACTCCGCTGGGAGTCCATCGGGGCCCGGGGACTTCCCATTGGAGAGCGCTGCTATGACTTCCCGGAGTTCCTCAGCGGTGATGGGCGCTGCTAGGTCATCGCGTTGTGCGTCACATAGTGTCGGTAGTGGTATGCTGCTGAGGTACCCCTCTGTATCTGGGGCGGGAGTGGGCAAGTGAGAACGGTACAGCGCGCCATAATGTTCAGTGAATGCTGAGTGTATCCCCTGTTGTGTATGTGTAAGCGTGCCATTGACCCCCAGGACTTTCGTGATTGATCTGGTCTTCTCCTCCCTGCTGATCAGCCAGGACAGTAGTTTGCCTGGCTTGTCGCCCCTATCATGTGTGCGCGCTGCATGGGCTGCATAATTTAAACATCGCAGCCTCTCTAGCAATGCTTCGTGTCGCGCCTGCGCGGTTTGCAGTTCAGCCCCGTCCCCCCGTGTGGAGTCCTGTTCATGCTGCATCAACTCCGCCTCTACTCCTCTTAGCTCATTCTCTACACTCCGTTTAAGGTTGACCTGCGTGCCCAGACATTGCCCTCTTATAACTACTTTAAACGCGTCCCATTCAATCCGGGGGTTGGTGGCGGTGCCCGTGTTCTCCTCAAAGTAATGCACTATGTGTGTGAACAGTGAGTCCCGAAAAGGTGCATCTACCAGGAGATCTGGCTGCAGTCTCCAGGTGGGAATAGGGGGTCGTGCGTTTGCCCAAGAAACCGTTAACATATGTGGGTTATGATCCGAATGCGTCCTCCCCATGTAGTGTGTATCTGTCACCAGCGGGAGTAGGTCCTCAGTGAGCATGTACCTGTCTAGTCGAGTATGCAAAGTATGAGCCCCCGAATAGTATGAGTATGTTCGGGTGGACGGGTTTCGGTGTCTCCACGCGTCCCAGAGGTTCCAATGCTCAGCCCAGGCCCTAAGGGCCTTCATGGCACCCACCACTGGCGCTGTAGGCAATGGTGGGAAGGAGCGGTCTAATGTGGTGTCCAGTACACAATTGTAGTCCCCTCCCAGTATCCAGGGTATCCCATGCCAGTGTGATAGGGCCGCTGATACCTTTGCGAGGAAACCCTGTTGGTCCGTGTTGGGAGCATAGATCGACGCCAACACCAGTTGGCGCCCGTCCAGGCGCCCCCTGACGGCCACCAGCCTCCCCTCTCCGTCTATGTGGGTATCGTCAACAGCGAACGGGATCCCTGGCCTCACCCAAATCAGTACGCCCCTCGCATAAGAGGAGAACCCAGTCGCGTGTAATTGTCCACGCCACCGCCTGCGTAGAGTGTGAACCTCGGGTGTCGTCAGGTGTGTCTCCTGCAGGAGTGCTATTTGGACCCTGTGTCTCTTTAGGTATGAGTAGATCATGTACCTACGCGCTGGTGTGTGTATGCCACGCACATTCCAAGTGCAGATCTTAACCTCAGTCATCGCAGCATGTTAGGTGGGCCACATCCCCCCCTCTCCAGCCCCGCACAGTCCCCCGTACATCCACCCACCCACCACCCGCCCCAACAACATTTCCACATGCACCTGTTGGGCACAATAGTAAAGACAGCAGAATCATCACCAATCTGTAGGTGCAGCATAGTTCAACAAGAGGGAGAAGGAAGAACATGAACTGGGGATAATACCACTGGGTCGGCTGCCAAACGTGCAGCCGTCCAAACACTCTGTCAAGACAGCTAACGTTCAAGTCCGGGGGGTTGCTGCCCGCTACGTAGGGCAAATGTAATACTAACATCGAGCAGTGCGTGGGTGCGTGTGCAATCACACATGGGGAAGGAAGTGCATGTCGCTGGCAGGCAGAGCAGCGCGCCCTGTGAGTCATGTGGGACCAGCGTTGCCACAGCTCAGAGTACAATGGCGGTCCAGGCCCACCTGGGGGGACCCTCGCAACAGCATAACCTTTGGAAAATGGACGCCTCTGGCCATCCGTCTGGAAAGAACCAGCAGTATGAATGTTTCAGTGTCTACTCACTGCGTTCCAGGTGGTGTTCCCTCAGGGGGAGGCTGGCTCGTTGTGTCCATTTCGTGCAGGTGCCCAATACCCCGTGGCCGCCCCCTTCATGTGCTCCATTCGTTCTGGTCGGGGGCCATTAGGGAGGGGGGGTGATGGGAGAATGAGTGGGGCCCTATTGATGGGCCGTTGATGCGTTTCGCTCCGTCAGCCAAACAGGTCCGACGTTTGCGGTGTGATATCAGGCAGTTCTCCCGAGGCTTGCGAATCTGGTATTCCATAGATCGCCTCGTCGTCACTCGGTAATGCCCCGGGGCTGTTTGGTGGCTGGGAGCGTTGAGCCGGCGAGCTGCTGAGCTCTGTGACCATCCTCAGAGCTTCCTGTTGTTCCCTGCGTATTTCCTCCTCGGGCGGGCCTGCGCTGTGTTGAGTACCACTTGCTGCTGGTGAGGGCGATCTGTTGCCGCGTCTCCGTTTGGGTCCTCTGTGTCTCCTTGTCCGGGGCTGTTCTCCTTGCCTCTTCGCGTTCTTGTCCGTCCCATTGTCTAGCCATGCTTCCACCTCCTCTGGTGCGTTAAAGAAATGGGTCTTTTCGTTAGCTATGACTCTCAGCCTTGCCGGGAAAAGAAGGGAATAAGTGAGTCCAAGCTGGCGCAAACGTCTTTTCACCATCAGGAAGGAATGTCTCTGGCGCTGCACCTGGATGGTGTAATCCGGGAAAAACATTATGCTCGCATTATCCACCTGGATGGTGCCAAGTTTGCGGGTTTCTCTCAGGATTGAGTCTCTGTCCCTGTAATTGAGGATCCGGATAAGGAGCGGGCGTGGGTTAGAGCCAGTTGGGAGCGGTTTGGTCGGGACTCTGTGCGCCCGCTCAACAACAAAGTGGGGCGATAGGGCTCCCTCCGGCAGCAGAGCGCGAAGCCAATCCTCCACGTGTGTTGTCGGATCTCTCCCCTCCCATTTTTCAGGAAGTCCCACTATTCGGACGTTGTTGCGTCTTGCCCGTCCTTCTGCATCTTCGGCCCTGTCCTCCAGGAACTCCACTCTGTTGAGGAGATCGTTTATTTGTTTATCCGATTGCGTGACTCGGGGCTCCAGATCTGTCATTTTATGTTCCAGGGATGTGGTGCGATCAGCCAGCTTCTTGTGGTCCGTTTTCAGGTGCGTCAGGTCGATGGCGACCCCGTCTATTTTCGCTTCGAGCGACGTCCTAGTTGACTGTATGGAGTTCTCCAGTCGCTCCATGGCCGCCAGGACCGAGTCCAACCTGGCCGTCACCGGGTCAGCGTCGTTCGGCTTCTGAGTCTTGTCCATCTTGCCTTTCGGGTGTGTGCTCCCAGCTCCCGTGCGCTTCCCTGCACCTCCAGACATGGGCGGAGTCCTGCTCTTTAACTTGGTCGCCGGTTAGTTGTGCTGCACTTCCACCTGTCCGTAGTCCGGGGTCGCCGGGCAGGGAGGGTCCTCCTGCTGCAAGGTCAGGATAGTTGGGCTCGGTTTGGGTGGTCAAGACGTCCTTCCCGGTGTCCGGCCAGGTGCGGTCCGTCACGTCGCTCGGCCCCGGAGGTCCTGGTCGCTCAGCCCTTGCTGATCTGCCCCTGTTCTATTCTGTTGGCGAGGCAGGAGTGTGAAGGGGGCCGTGTCTCGTGGATAGCCGGCTGTTCGCGTCGTGGGCTACTGTGTCCTGGCTGTGTGCAAGGCTCCCAGGTGGGTCGCTTGTGGTCGTTTCCCGCCCCAGGTCCCGGCCGAGGCGGCGCGAGTGGTCTCTTCCCGCCGCAGGCCGTGGCAGTTCCCGCCTGCCGCACCACCTTTGCGGCGCTGGGTGTGGCCGGGTGGTGTGCCCTCCGGTCAATCGGTCAGTGGTGGTAGGCGCGTGCTTGGCGCAGTGCTCTCCTGGCCCATGCCCAGGCTCGGCCTCGGGGTTCCTCTTGAATCGCCGCCCCCGCACCGTTGCGTGGATGCGAAGCTATGGCGCTGAGGTCCTCCTGATTCAGTGGGCTGTGTATCCGGGCCGGTTGGGGAAGTCCGCGTGTTGTGGCCGCCGGCTTGATCCGCTATATAAACAGGGCGCCCCCCCCTCAGCTGCTGCGAGGGTGTCCCGGCGCCGTTAGCCACGCCCCCCCGCGATACCCGGGTCCGGGCCGACGGCGCGGGGGCCTCCGGTCGCTGGGCCGGATTCTCCTGGTCTCTCAGACGCTAGTTCACCCTTCCTGTAGACTTGGGTGGGCGCTCAGGCCGTCGTCGGGAGTCCGCTGCCACACTCCCCGGGGCTCACCTCTGCTAGAGCCGCGGTTCGCTGTCAAGGGGGGGGAGGGGGCACTTGCCTGTCTCTGTGGCTCCGGTGTGAGCCCGTGTCCCCCTCGGCGTCGGCCTCCGGTCTGCACTGCGGCACTCCGTCTGTATGGGAGAGACGGCCCCCGCCGGTTGCCACCGCCCCTGATGTTATCCGAGGTCAGCAGCGGATGGCGGCGCCCCCGGATCTCTTCCTCCCTGCAGGTTCCAAGTTTCGCCGGCCCTCGCGGCCTATGCTTCCGGCGTGGTCCCCGAGTTTGCCTGACAGGCGCTGCCCGCTGCGTCGCTCCTTCCCCGGCGTAGCTGGGTCCCGAATGTCCGGTGCGGTCCCGGTGTTCGCGGGAACCTAAAACTTGGCCCACCGTCGGACATCTGTTTCGTGGCCGGATGCCCTGAGTTGCGGCCTGCCAGATGTGGAAATTATCGGATAAATCACCCCCTATGTGGAGGGGCACGCCGGAGCTCCTCTACGGCACAGCCAGTCTCGTTGCGTGCGTAGCCACGCCCCGACATTTTAGGACTTCATAATGCAAAATTAAGAAAAATGTTACGCACACGTTCTTTACTGACCGCACGGTCGAATGTGCATCGTTTAAACTATGTTTTATATTATGGAACTTTTAATACTGGAATTTTATTCGTTGTTTATGGGAACATTGTTACCGTTTTAAATAACTGAACAATAAACCTACTACACTCTACACCACACAATCTCACAACTAATTAAACCAATCCAACCAACATAATTCCACTACACACCACATACATACACTCCATAGCACATAGGTAAAATACATTGCCATTTACAATGCCAAAAGCTCTAAAACACATGCAAGACAGATTGCTTTTCCAATGCTTGTTTTTTTGTTGAATTTTTATATAGCAGGAACTCAGCCTGAAGGTATTGGAGCACTTTCCATGAGTACCAGTTACATAACACCAGGACACACATGTAAAAAAAAAAAAAAACAACAACAAAGCCTCTACTTTTAAAATGCCTTTGAATGACCCTTGAAGTACTGTAGCCCAGCGCTGACATCAGGTAGACGATTTCCTTTTATTATCGAAGCTACAGCAGTCAAGGTTACTGCACATGAGAGAGATTGGTGGGGGCTTTTAATGCCCTGAAAAACGAATTGAATTTAAACAGGGATAGCAGCGAAGCCTCTCTTTAAACTTGAGCGTTGTTCAAGTTCTTATCTCGCATTGGAGGTCTGCAGGCATCTGGTAGGGCTGCCCTTTGATTGTCCTCTGTAGGTGTGAAGCTCGACTTAGAAGTGGCATGCAGGTCAGGCCTGAGGATGATTTTTTTGTCGCCCTCATCCACCTGTAAAGGTGCTGCATGCGGTAGGGGTTGGGGCCTGCTTGATGTGCGCTACACACAACACGCGCACTCTGGGCTATGTGCCAGCCGAAAGTCATGTGCGACCGGGGGGCCATTAATTTATACCCTCGGACCGAGCCCGGTCACGAGGGGTGATGCACAAGATACATTGTGTTGCAGAGGCCAGATGGCTCTCTACATCCCTCCTTTCCTTTAGATAAAGATTAACAGGAAACGTGAAAAGAAAGAAGACAGGAACATTAGAACAAAAGTGTTAATTCAACATGCATCAGGATGTGGCCGACATGGCCGAGTTTGTCCGCTAATAGTGTTCTAGCACACAAAGTCTCTGACCTTTTGGCTGGGTGCGGGTTAGGTCGAAGCAGGTACAGTTGGCTGAGAGAAGGCGGTTTGCCTGGGTCCGCTGCGGTGTCCTCCAGGGATCTCTCCACCCCTTGGGGAGCCCCGAGGACTCTCCATTGATTTATTTGCCGCATCCTGGCCAGGTGTCAACACCAGACTCGCACCCGGACTTTCTACAGGTCCCATGGGCTCATCCATTGCGTCTTCCTCCTCCTCAGGTGACACCCTGTTGGTGTGCAGGGCATCTGTGGCTTCTTTGAACCAGGATACGTTTCACACCACCGTGTGGCGGCCCCGCTGAGCCATGATCAAGGTGCCATCCACTATGGTGACAATCCACACCTCTGGTTCGTAGGGTGTGCAAAACTTCCAGCTGAGGTGACAATCTTTGAGGACCACTCTAGATCCTACACACACCGCAGGCATCCAGGCTCCTCTGCTTACTGTTGCTTTTTCATTGGTAATTTTGAACTTTTGTTGAGTTTGCTCCACATCTAGACTTGGTGGTGCCCAGTTGGGGTCTTTTTGGATGAAATTCCTCAGTGAGCGTTTTAACAGGAGTGTGGCCGGGGCGCACCTCGTTGTTGAGTGGAGTGTCTGCCGATAGGCGAGCAGGAATTGGTGGAGACATGTACTGGATCTTGTCGCTGATCCACCCCTATTCAAAGTGCTCTGTTTAGTGTCCTCAAGAACCACTCTACCTCGCCATTGGCTTGAGGCCATTGGGGTGTAATCCAGTAGTGTTGGATGGCTCGACGTTCTATGAAGTCGTGGAAGTCTTAACCCTGGAAAGGGGGTCCGTTGTCAGACTGTACTTCCTGCGGCAGTCCAAAGGTGGTGAAGATCTTCTCTAGAGCTGGTTGAACGTGTGTGAACACCGTGGACAGTACCAGTTCTATCACTGGGAATTTGGAGAAGGAGTCCATGACAACCATTGCATGTCGCCCATCCGGGAAGCTCCCAAAGTCGACACTGACTTTGGCCCATGGTGTGTAACAGGGTTCTTCCATGATCACTGGAGAGGGAGCCGGATCCCCACCAGTGATGGTGCAAGGGTCGTACCGCCTGACTTCTTCATCGACCTAGTTGTCCATGCCGGGTACCCACACCTTCACCCGAAGCCTGGCCTTTGTATTGGCTGTGCCCTGATGACCTTGATGAGCCAGGGAGACCTTCCATTGGTGTAGATCTTTGTGCACCAAAATTCTTTGCCCTCTTAGGATAAGGCCGGACCCACTAATGCCGAGTTCAAGTCTCACCTTCCATATTTGTTGCCTGGAGTTCTGTTCCTCCGCCGTTAGTAGAAAGAGACCGTCCAGAAACCAATGCCACTGCCCCTTTTCAAGGGCCTCTTTGATTCTTCTCATGGTGTCATCCACCTCAGTGGCGGTGCATAGGTCGTCCTTGGTGACTGCTAGGGGGGCAGGCATGGTATTTGACCATGCAGATGAAGGCTCTTGTGCTTGCCGTAACATTCGGAACTGGGTTGTCCTCTTTTGTTGTGGGGTGTCTTTACAGAGGTCCGCGGGGTTGTCTGCCCCGGGCCTGTATATCAGCTGGAATGAATACGCCTGAAGTTGGACAGCCCACCTTTCGATCCTAGGAGGTGCCAGTCTCGTGGACCTGCTGAACAGTGGTATAAGGGGCTTGTGGCCCGTTATGACTCTAAAAGGGTGGATACATAGGTACAGATGGAAATGCTGGCATGCCCATCTTATGGCGAGAGCCTTGCGCTCAATTTGCGCGTACCTCATTTCCGTCTGGGATAGTGCGCAACTGGCGTAAGCAACTGGGACGCACGTCCCTTTGGTATCTTCTTGTAGTAGTGCTGCCCATAGTCCCACTGGGCCGGCATCAACAACAAGCTCTGTCTTTCTTTTAGGGTGGAAGTAGGCCATAGTCGTTTGATCTAAGAGTGGTTTTCTGATGCCTTGAAACGCCGCTTTCCCTTGAGTGTCCATTCCCAGGGTGTTCCGGTCTTGGTTAGTTGCCGTAGTGGTTCAGACACAATAATGAGGTTCAGGAGAAATCTTCCACAGTACGTCGCCATCCCCAGGAAGCTTCTTATTTCTGTGGGACTCTGTGGCACAAGAGCACTTCGGATGACTTCTGCCTTGCGAGGATTGATGCGAAGGCCCTCTCTTGAGAAGACATAGACAAAAAAGTCGATTGATCCTTGGTAAAAGGCACATATTTTCTTGTGTACAGTGAGCCCACAGTCGGCTAACCTCTGTAGTGTGGCTCTCAGTCTGGCATGGTGTTCCTCCAGGCTCTGCGAGTATATCAGGATACCATCACTTACATTTATCACTCCCATGAGTCCGGAGAGGGTGTGGAAATCCTAGAAATTGCCATTAGCATAAGCTGAACCCATTTTAGTTGTGGCATCCATTTTGTTAAGCCATGTGATTCTGCCGTCTTCACTGCTGCCTGCCTTTCTATTCTGCTTGAGTCATAAGCTTTAGTTAACTCCTTCTATTCTTCCTCGGCTAGGTTGGCGACAATACCTAGGTTTAAGAAATCCAAAGCAGGAGGAAGATCGTTCGGGGTGGCCGCGGCGAAGCTGTGGAATGCCCTTCCGGCTGAACTTAGGCACACCTCTGACCTCCTCTTATTTAGGAGGAGTTTAAAAACCTGGTTGTTCCCGAATCCTTAGCTCATCATCAGTTCGGCCCCCCCTCCCATATGAGTCTGCCAGCGCCAGGATGCCTTTTTTAGGTGGTAATGCGCTGTAGAAATGAAATAAATAAATAATATTCTAAGCCAGAGCAATGTATGAGCTCAGAAAGGCATGTAGCTGCTAGAATGCACCTGTTTTAGAATGTAACTGTCAGGCTATTCTAACTGAAGTAAACTGTTTCCCCTCCCACGTTGCTGACCAAGTGATATCTGTCTGCCCATGTTAGTCAATAGCTACTCCTGTGTATCACTGTACCTTCTATTTGAGTCTCCATGCTTACTCAGCAACAAACAGGGTATAAAAGACCCTTGGTTTCTGTATTCCATGTACTATCTCCTACAGTGCCCGAGGATGTTGTATTGATGTAGTCCCACTCATGAGTGATTAATAAATTTGTTATTTGATATTCCAGATTCCGTGCCGATCTCTATTTTGTTGGTTTAAGGACCAGTGGACAGATAAGGGTGAACCCCTGCACCAGTGGGCCCCTAAAAAGGCTAATTTCCACAAATTGGCGCCCGGCTCGTGGGGCTCATCGGAGATGCAGCCATCCAAAGGAGCAGTCTTGACGGAAGACAAGAATCTACTGAGGAGGTACCCTGCATGAGGAGACCCTTTGTCTTTGCAGACCGACGTGTTTTCCGGTTTTCCTGATCTGACCCTCCGGGTGGTGGCCGGTCCCCAACTGAGATCTCTTTTGGCATATTAGGTCAACCTAGGGCTTGGCAGGTGGAGGTTGGAGACTTTGGTTTGGTAAGGTCGCTGAAGCAGCACTCTTGTTTTGGATTTACTTGGCCAAGATTCTGGTTTTGTTGTTTATTTGTTTGTTTGTTGCTATAAACAAAGGAAGGTAATAAGGAGATTGTTGTCTCTACTGTTGATACACTTGAAATAAATACTATTTGATTATAATATTATATTTTATTATAATATTTTTGGCATGCCTGCTCCTAGCACACTTCGTAGAATGTGTTGCTGTCTTGGAGGTACCAAAATGGACCTAGAAAGTAGTCAGCCGGTTCCCCTAGAGGGGACACCTAATAGGTTTATATATTAAGTACGGTATTTCTTTCATAATGTATAGTACACTGGGGAACAAATATACGAAAAAGGATCCTGATCTATGATGGCCAGTAAATGGGTCTTTTGATTTAAAAAAGATTCAGTATGTAGAGCAGTGTCTCTTTGGGCGAAAGAGTCGACAAGATATGTTTGATTGTGTACGAATGTGGGAGAAAGAGGTGAATGAGAGAGTGAGGAGAGAAGAAGCTATAGCAGAAAAAGAACAGTGCAGGATAATTTACCGTAAAGCATTATAAAGAGATGAAGTAAATAAAAGAGAAAGAAGATAGGGAGCATCATTTAGAGGTAACTGGCCAGTACCCTATTAGACGCCCCATTTATCCCATACTTAATAAACCTCAAGATGATTCTATTCTGTTAGATAGACCTCCGCCACCGTATAAATTCCCTAGCGCCTCTGAGAATTAAGATTCTGATGATGAGCATTTTTCTTCAGAAGAAAAAGATGACGATAAGCAAATTGGGCGGACAACTCGCTCTACTTAAACCACTGAGCATAAGGCCATTCTTAGATGTGCTGCTCGTAAACCAACTTGTGGGAGTGTGTCCGCCCCAGACCTCATAGCAATGATTCAGCAATGGTCAGATTTAGAGAAGTTATATTTTTACGTGGGAGGTAATACTCATCTTTAGAGAACATTCTGTTGCTCTAGAGCACGGGTACTCATAGTACGGCCCGCGGGCCTCCAGCGGCCCGGCAAGCCTTCCGTGGCTGCCCGCGGTCCCCCGAAACATCGCAGCCGTGTTTAAACATTTTTTTAAGAGAGTCTGCAGCAGCGCAAGAGACTCTGCTACTCTGTGGGGGCCGGGCGATCCTAGCTATGGTCAGAGTAAAGCTGCAGAGTCCTAAGAAGAGGTGAAATACATCAGAGCCTCATTAACATGCAAATGGTCTTTTAAAGACCTATGAAGTGCTCGGGTGTGGCTGTGAGTGTGTGTGTGCCCAGGCTGGCACACAGCAGGGTGAGATGACAGAGGGTGACAGAGGGGGTGGGAGGGAAAGGGAGGAGGATGGAGAGGGAGTGAGAGGGAGTGGGAGGGGGAAAGGGAGGGGGACGGAGAGGGAGTGAGAGGGAGGGAAAGGGAGGGGAACGGAGAGGGAGTGAGAGGGAGGGAAAGGGAGGGAGCTGGAGAGGGAGTGAGAGGGAGTGAGACAGAGGGAGTGAGAGGGAGGGAAAGGGAGAGAGATGGAGTGAGAGGGAGAGAAAGGGAGGGAAATGGAGTGGCAGAGAGGGAGGGAAAGGGAGTGAGATGGAGAGGGGTGAGATGGAGTGAGAGGGAGGGAAAGGGAGGGAGACGGAGAGGGAGTGAGAGGGAGGGAAAGGGAGGGAGATGGAGAGGGGGTGAGAGGGAGTGAAAGGAAGAGGGAGTGAGAGGGAGGGAAAGGGAGAGGGAGAGAGGGAGAGGGAGTGAGAGGGAGAGAGAGAGAGTGAGACAGTCAGAGTGAGTGAGACAGAGGGAGAGAGGGAGAGAGGGAGAGAGGGGAGTGATAGGGAGTGAGAGAGAGAGGGAGTGATAGGGAGCGAGAGAGAGTGAGACGGTCAGAGTGAGTGAGACAGAGGGAGACAGGAGAGAGGGAGAAAAAGCTAGAGAGAGGGAGGGAGACAGAGAGAGAGAGAGCTGTGTGTATGCCGGGTCTGGTGGCTCAGTGGACGAAGGCGTCCGCTGCAGGGACCTGTGATCAACCTCATGGTCAGTTTTTTTGTTGCTCTAGCCCCGCCCCCTCCACCACTGACCCCGCCCTCACCGGTGCGGCCCTTGGACACACACCAAACTGTAAATTTGACCCCCAAGAGACAGTTTGTGAGTACCCATGCTCTAGAGCCCTCTGATATTAATTCTGATTATAAACAGTTAAGTGATGACACATTTCTTTTTTCACAGGTGGCCGATCTAATTAGGCGACTGGTTAAATTGCGCGTTGAGGCATCCCGTTTACGGGAAGAGAAGACGGCAGCTGATAAAGCTAAAGCTGAACAAACAGTTCAGTCTCTGGCACAACAATAAGGAGTTACGGGGACAGATACAGACACTAGTAATCCTGTAATTCCTGTGAAATCGATGCGTGAAGCTGCACCTTTGTATGTTCCTCCAAAGGGAGTGGGAACAAGTGACGATAAAACTTCAGATAATGCGAAGGGATATTTTATTTATAATTGGGTCTATACCCCTTGGAGTAGAGCAGACGTTATGGCTCTTAAAGCTGCTTTGCCTGATCCACGCAAAAATACAGCCGCTTTTTATGAAAAAGTAGAAGGAGCTATTATTTCTTGCACTATGACATAGCCTGATATTGACATGTTCTTCTGACTTATTTTACCCCCTGATATGTGTAAATCAATTCGGAAGGTAGACGATAATGTAGCCTATGGTGATACTTGGGTGCAATCAGAGGGAATAGATGCCAATAGAGAGCCTGCGCAGAAACCACAACAGGTGATATTAGATCTTCTCAAAGCTATTGTAACTAAGTTGAAAACTCTTATACCCCCTAAGAAAATAGATTGTGCAACATTAGTGTCTTGTAAGCAGAAACCGGATGAGTTAGTTTCTGATTTCTTTACATGATTAGAAGAGACATTCCATGATTTTAGTGGGCAGCCATTGACAGATGACACAGGTATGCATCTGTTCATTGACAAATTTGTCGCCAACATGTTGCCAGAAATAACTAGTTGCCTAAAGGCCAGCGAGAGTTCATGGAATACTTCTTCCTCCGTTTCCCTTTTGACTACGGCCCAGTATTATGAGCATCAGGAATTGGAAGCAAAAGGCAAGGAGGATAAAAAGGTTAAAGATTTAAAAACGAAAGTTATGTTGGCTCAAGTCTATGGTTCATCATTTAGAGGTAGTATGAGAGGTGGACGTTCGATGTATCGCCCTGGTGTACTCCCTTTCCCTCAAACAACTTTGTCTTCAGATCAATGTGTGTATTGTAAGAAGATTGGACACTGGCGTTCTGGGTGCCCCCTTTTGCTTGGTCAGCAGTATCAGTGGGGTAGCTGCAGAGGCCCCCCAGGAAACATAGGAAATAGGGGAGGCATGGATAATCGTACCAGATTTGAGGCAGGCGAAACCAACCCAACTTCTTTTAATACATTTGATAGATGAAACCAATACCAAATGTCTGATTACTTGGCTGATGGCCCTTAGGATTCTGATTATGCATAGGATTGCCTAGGATGGGGTAAGGAACCGGTTGAGGTCCCAGTAGATCAGAGGGATCCCTATGTGGATGAAAACGTCTTGGGGTCTACTGATCGCTTTCTGGTTGATACAGGAGCTACTCATAGTGCTCTGTCTAAACAATTGGTTCCTAGGGCTCCCCTGTCTGGCGCAATGATAACATCAATAGGATACGATGGGACACCTTCCCTTAGTCCACTGTCACAGCTACTTGCATTTAGTCTTGATAAATTCACTGCAGCATGTCCATTTCTGCTTTCCCTTAACACACCGGATAATATTGTGGGTATCGATATACTCAAACATTTCCGTGCTACAATACGTTGTTTCCAGAAGGTGTGCGTGTTAGTTTAAATGACAACTATCCGATGGTTGAGAGGTCTTGTCTCATTAAAGAGGATGTTGCTCTAGCATCGTTACCTAGCACTTTGTGGGCTACATCAGATACTGTGGTTATCCCACCAGTACATATTCAAGTGAAGGAAGGTGCTTCATTGCCTCGATTGCCCCAATATAAAATCTCTCGAGAAGGTGAAGAAGCATTGGTACACATTGTGCAGGATTTGATTGGAGTGGGGTTTGTGGAAGAAGTCCCCTACAATACCTGTAATCGCCCTATTCTTCCCATTTTGAAAAAGGACACTGATACTAAGGTTTATAGATTTATCATTGACCTGCGATAGGTAAACAAGATAGTCGTACCTCAATATCCAGTAGTCTCTGACATCACAACACTTCTTACTATGGTTCCTCCTACTGAAACTACATTCAGTGTGATCGATTTGAAGAATGCTTTCTTCTCGATACCTATTCATCCTGACAGCCCTTACTTGTTTGGCTTCACTTTGAATAATCGATCCTTCAGATTTTGTAGAGCTCCACAAGGGTATACAGAGAGTCCTAGCATTTATAGCCAGGCATTGAAAAGACAGCTTGATTCTTTCCCTGTACCAAAAGGGGTGGTTCTTATTCAATATGTCGATGACATCTTGTTGGCTGCTGATACCCCTGGACACTGTGAAAAAGGAACATTGTCATTGCTCTCATGTCTTGCCTCTAATCATCACAAAGTCTTTCGGCAGAAATTGCAGTTTTGTAGACAGCAGATTACCTACTTAGGTCACCTCCTGTCTAACGAGGGATGTGCACCCACACCAGATCGCATTCAAACTATTTTGGACATGCCTGTGCCCTGTACTCAGAAGGATGTTTGTGCACTGATTGGCCTTACTTCTTTTTGTAGGCAGCGGATCCCTGGCTTTTCCTATATTGTTAAGTCCTTGTTAGCCCTTTAGACTAAAGACACTCCGAGGCCTCTCCCATGGACTACTGAATGCCAGAATGCTTTTTAGCAGTCACGTCAAGCTCTTTGCTCTTCGCCAGTATTAGAAACTCCAGACTACACTAAGGTCTTTACACTCTATGTACATGAGAGGGACGGTTGTGCTCTCTCGGTTTTAAGCCAGACAAACGGTGATAAGCTGTGTCCTTGTGCATATCTCTGTTGTCCTTGATCCAGTCGCTTGTGCGTTGCATGGGTGTTTTCGAGCGGTAGTGGCGACAGCTGTGTCCATACGTCAGAGTGAGGTAATAGTCTTGCCACACAGATTGCTTGTGTTTTTGCCCCATTCAGTTGACGCCCTTTTGAACCAAACAAAAACACATTTGACTAGTGCTCTCTTGACAGGTTATGAATTGACACTTTTAGCCCCTCATAATACATTGAAAAGATGTTTGACCCTTATCCCGCTACACTATTGCCATTTCCAGCTACTCAGCCTCAGTCACAAGAGTCCCATGACTGTATATCCCTTACTGAAGAATAAACAAAGGGTTGTGTTGACCTACAAGATACGCCCCTTACTAGTGTTGATGGGAAACTGTGGGTTGACGGGTCTTGCTTGAAATTGCCTGATGGCGCGGCATCTGCTGCCTATGCAATTACACTTCAGACCGTAGCTGAGACAGCTTGCATCCCACAGATTCAGCTAAGGCAGCTGAGTTGATAGCGCTAACAAGAGCATGTGAGCTTAGTACTGATCTGTTTGTTAACATCTACACCAATAGACAATATTCTTTTGGAGTGGCTCATGGTTTTGGGCAATTCTGGAAGGAAAGAGGCTTCCTTACATCACATGCGACACAAATAGTGCATGGGGAATTAGTACATAATCTCCTTACTACCGTGACATATCCTAAGAAAGTCAAGTGTAGCGCACACAAGAAAGTGACTGATAAAATAGGACAGGGCAATGCCTTTGCAGATCATACAGCTTGTGAGACTGCAATGCATCAAAGCACTATATGTATGTATGTGGTTAAGTCACAAGCTGAACGTTGGCATGATGCCAGGCATGAAGTACTGGACATGCAACAATCTGCCTCTGCTGATGAATTAGACCAATGGTCTAAGGAGGGAACATTGGTGATGAGGGCTGTTGGAGGAATAAAGACATGACCAAGTGGAGATTGCCCACAGCCTACTTACATCCCATGATTCACGTGGCACATGTTGGAGAATCCTCAATAGCACAGCTACTTATGGAAGTTTGGAAACATCCATATATTGCCGGCACAGCTAAAAAGATAGTCCAGTCTTGTTTGATTTGTCTCCAGTATAATCCTGGAAAGATAACAGAAACTCCAACAGGAAGATTTGCAATACCAAGTGCACCTTTTGAGGTTCTGCAAATGGATTACATCCAGCTAGAACGCTATAATAATCTGAAGTATGTCTTAGTGGTGGTCTGTGCCTTTGCTAAGTGGATAGAGGCATACTCTATGAAAGATAATACAGCTCTTACTACAGCAAAGGTGCTCCTAAAGGAGTTTTCCCCAGATTCAGCATTTCTCGAGTTTTGTGGAGTGACAACGGACCCCATTTCATTGGGCAAGTTGTTGAGCATGTCTTGAAAGGATAGGGGAATAAGCAGAAATTTATGAGGCTTTTCACCCGCAGTCAGCAGGTTTGGTGGAGCGTTTGGAGCGTTACAACTCCACGTTGAAATTGAAACTTGCCAAAACCTTAACTTCCACATCTCTGAAATGGCCTGATGCACTGCCCCTAGCTTTGCTCACCATTAGATCGATACTACATACAGGATCTGGCTTCACACCATATGAAGTGGTTTTTGGGAGGCTAATGAACATTTGGGGGCTTCCTAAGCCACTCCCTATACATGATGTACCTTATGTGTTGATGAGTGACCAGGGCCGTTTCTACAATTAGGCAGGACTAGGCAGCCGCCTAGGGCGGCAAAAGGCGGAGGGCGGCAAAAAACCTGATTTTGTGCTGACCCTACCCAGCATTTCACAAGGCTGGTTCATTTGTAACCAACCACACGTGTAGCTTGTGCTCGGTATAGAAAGCGCTTCTGAAAAACATAACACAGGCACCAAAATGCTGCGCGGTCGTTTGTGTGCCTTTTAAAAAGAAGTTTTGTTTTTTTATATGCAAAGAAGAAATGTACTAAAAGTCGTGCTCATGAGCGAGAGAAGACGCGAGGTTTGATAACTATTGAAAGTCCATGTAGATGTACTTACTGATTTTCCGAGTAGTATGGTTATGTGGATATACTTGTTGCTGTTTTTTTGTGTACAATGGCAAGTTTTTGTCTTGCTTTAAGAACATTTTGTACAGCGCTTACAGGTGGCGAGGTTTCGTATTCCAAGATAAACCCTTCCTTTCGGAGCATGTATGCCATCTGTTGCAGGTGGGAGTGCTATGGGCTAGATTTCAGAGTAGGTCACACCGGAGGAAGCGTTTCCTTCACATTCGGGAGCAAAGACAAGTTTTACATTAACCAACAGGCTACTTTGCCTGATGCTGCAATGGGAAACATTGTCAGAAGAACAAACATGAATTAGTGGAAGATTATGAAACGTTAGTGCACACTAGAAATGAAATGCTTTACACATCATCAAAATTGGCTTTTTTATCGGTTTACAGTCTTTGGCCAGGCCCAGTGTACTATGGCATTGTGCATGCTGACTGTGCAGGAGAGATTCATGTATAGGAAATACTAAACCGATAGATAAGATCTGGGATGGTGTCATGAAGGCATGCGTTCCCGCAGTGCAAGGTACTTTCTAAAGCGCATACAGCAAACTCGGGTTGTTTTCAGGGTTAGAACATGTGCTGCAGAGAGCACCACTTGATAACAGCTGGAGGTGATTGCCTGGCATTCTAGTTATGCTGCTTGCTGCATATCCTCCGAGAAATTCCGCATTAAGTGTTTGTCTTTTTTTTGTAGTTTATATACCGCAAACTCGACCGGAAGGTACCAGTGCACTTTACAGGAGCACCAGTTGCATTACAGAATCACAGACAGACACATTAATTTTTGTTCTTTTGTAGACACGGGGAGATTACGTGATTTGCCCAGAATCACAGGAAGATTGAGCCTCCCTCCAGACTCCAACCTGGTCCCCAGCTTAAAAGTCATAATAAATTCACCTAAAACCAAACACACATCTGTGCCCTGCAGGATCACGCACCCACGTCATAAGGCCCCTGTATTTGTAGTTCAATGATTGCCCAATCAATAAAATAAAATGCATTCCAGTTATTGTAGGTGAATTCGGTACACTATATCTGGGCTGCGTCACCTGCTTATCAACATGCATAGAACCGGAGTGATGTTCCTTGGCACCCACGAGTCTCACCTGTCAATTAATTCTTCTAGCCTTGATGACAGGGGGAGAGAGTGATGGTAGTAAAAGGGAGGGGGCGGCATTTCTTAATTGTTGCCTAGGGAGGCAAAACACCTAGAAACGGCCCTGTGAGTGACTACTTTTCTCAGTTGACTGACAGCTTGCTTTCTATTCATCAACAGGTTCGAGGAGCTCTTCCTGACAGGTCACAAGGTGATGGTTATGATCTGAGGCCCGGTGACCAGGTGATGGTAAAGGTGTTCCAGAGGTCAAGGAGCCTGGATACGAGGTGGCGGGGAGCCGAGCAAGTACTTCTGGCCACTAGAACTGTAGTCAGAGTGACTAATCGGAAGAACTGGGTCCACTCCACCCACTGCAAGAGGGTGCCATCCGCCTTGGTGGAACCTGCTCCGCTGAAAGATCACCGAAACATCCTGGACACAGAGAGAGGCCAAGCTGCGTCACCTGAAGATCCTGAGGAAGTCTTCCCCGGCCATACGATCCCTGGTACATCTCAATATAAGCTGCGACCCCGGAATAGAGACACTTCATCGTTGAAAAAGACTGTTTGAGCCACTGTCCTGGGTTAGTGAAAGCATGAGTTACAAAGGGGGGGACTCTACTAGAGATACTCGTCTCAATCTCAATGAAGAAACCAACAGCTGCCCAGGACCTTAGGGTACCATCTGTTTTGTTTTTCAACATTGAGATGAACATGCCTGCGGAGAAGAGATCAATTGCTGTGAGAGTCTGTGATCAAAAGACTATGTTTGTTATTGGACTTACTTCCATTATTATCATCATTGCTACGATAACATGGGCTGTAGAGGGAGTAGCTCCTGCTTGAAATCTACTGACTGCTACTACTCCCGTCCCCATTGAGCACAATTACTACACTCTCCCTTATCATGAGCAGAAGCATCGGCAGTCTTACCTCAACAATACGTTCATTCAAATGTTGCACCACACCCAAAATGCTATGAACATTACCGACTGTTGGGTGTGCGGAATGATGCCAGCTCATCAGAAAAAGAGAGGAACGCCTTTCATTCCTCTGCCGTTTTCACACAATGGTTCTTGTAGGGCCTGGTATGCGCTACTATGGGCTTCTAAAGTTGCTCGCATTACTAAAACTGATGTAGGTGGACTGAATGCCCAATTAAACAAAGTGTGTTACCCTGATGAGGAAGGAGATCCACAAGCTAAAGGAAGTGTATGGGAAATGGAGGAGTATCGTCGAGGAAATTCCTCTGCACGCCATGTTTTCTCTAATACTCGAACAACCAAAGGAAATGAACCGCCTGTTATAGCTGTTACTAGAACTCGAGCAGACCTTTGCGTGACCAGTATTGGCAGCATTCCTGTGGGGAAAGTGACTGTACTATAGTGTTAAATGTTACTGGAACAAACAATAGCAGTTGTTTGCCATCACATAACACTTATTTTATCTGTGGGAGTAAAGGTTATTACCACCTACCTATTGGGTGGTCAGGTAGCTGTTTTGTGTCCTTTTTGCTACCACCAGTGTTTTTGGCTTCTGCATCCTACCACAAAGACTATAAACTGTCAAATGACATTTCTAAGAACCGATATTAGAGGACAATAAATCATGATGAGGTGGATCAAACTGCATTGCAGCAGTACGTTGATTTTAATTTGGGGCTATTCTTCTTTGTTGGTGCAGCCTTAAACAGCAGAAAGATCAGGCGCTTGACACATGTTGTAGAGGATGTAACCAATCAGACAGTCATGACACTTGGATATCTCACAGAATAACTACTCATGAGTGATTAATAATCTTGATATTTGATATTCCAGCTTCTGTGCCAATCTCTATTTTGTTGGTTTAAAGACCAGTGGACAGATAAGGGTGAACGCCTGCACCGGTGGGCCCCTAAAAAGGCTCATTTCACAAAGGCTTCCTTGATGGCGTTCTGGAAGACCTCGCCGTGGACGAAAGCTGAGTTGGTGTATCTCCAGGGACCCACATGCATGGAGAAGGTGGTAATGTAGCGGCTCTCTGGTGCTAGCTCCAGCTGGTGGTATCCAGAGGTGAAATTGAGTTTCGAGAACCAATATGCGCCTTTTTAAGTCTGCCACAATATCATCCATCATCGGGGTCTCATGCCTCTCCCTGTGGATGGCTTGATTAGGGAGCCTCATATCTAGCGCATAGAAGGACCGCGCAGGGTTGCTTCGGCTTGGGCGCCACCACTAGCGGGGATACCCAGGGAGTGGATCCCTACACCTTTACGCCCAAATCTTCTAAGTTCCGTAGCTCTTGCTCCACCAGGGGGCGGAGGTGAAAAGCGATGTGCTGGTGTCAAAGTGCGCTTGGCTGGACAGCCTGGTCGATGTGTAGCTTCACTTGGCACCCCTTGAGCTTACCCAGCCCTTGAAAGAGCTGTAGAAACTCCTTCATCATGTCTTCCGCGTGGTGTTCATGGACCTCCTTGGTGAAGAACACGAGCTCCAAATCTTTTGCCGTGTGTCAGCTCAGCATCGTTCCTCTCTTTCCTTCGGTAATATGAAATTTGATTTTCACTGAATATTTGGTGTTCGAGACTTCCACACTTTGTTTAATTGGGCATTCAGTCCATCTCATGCAGTGGTATTGGCTCGGTGCCTCCATATGTGTAGATCTTGGCAGTACTGGGCGTTAGCTTCAGTTTGGGTGAGAGCCTTTTGTATTATTCAGAGTCCATTACATTAACAGACGCTCTGGTGTCGATGAAGGCCTGTACCGAAATACTGTTGATCTTGATGTTGCAGACTGGGGGCGGGCGCCCTTTTTGACCAGTCGGCTGGCGGATGAGATGACAAATGTGTCATCATTGTCTTTGTAGAGGGCGGTGGTGCCTTGTTCCGGTAGAGCTGCTGGGTTCTCCCATTCTTCCAGCATGAGGTTCCTGAGGGTCGTCAGACCCCTCTGGTTGGACCGCTGTGAAATCTCCCTCCACTGCTGCGGCAGACGCTGGCGTAGTGGTTGGCTTTGCCACACTTTGAGCACGCGAGCACGTCTGACCTCTGGCGGGTCACCTGCTCCTTGTGATCGAACCCACAGTGCCCGCACTTGCTGCTTGGCCGGCTCCCTGTGATCCACCTCTGGTTCGGTGCAGGTTACCTTTGCACAACCTCTACGTCTCTTGTTTCACATGCATTTTTGCGTCCACACGGCCAGCGTGTTCCTCACTTGAACAGCTTCCATCTCTTCAGCTCGCTTGTCCGACAGCTCTTGGGAGCGGGTGAGGATTAAGATCTCGTTGAGCGAAATTCCTGATTGTCACAGCATCTGTCAACGCAGGCCAACTGACTTTGATTTGCGCCCTGATCTCTTCATTCGGATCGATGCCAGTGCACGTCATGGCCAGCTTCCAGAGCCTGGTGTAAAACATATCTATTGTTTCCGACTCTGTCTGTCGAGCCTGGAGCAGCTTTAACCGCTCATAGTCGGGGATCATCTGTGGGTAAAAATTCCTGTTCAGGGCCACAATTGCTGCATCATATTCATGTGCTGCCCCATATCTGGTAGTCTTTCGAAGAGCTCATAGGAGTTCGTCCCCCCCCAAGTGCATGAGTAGGTAGCGTTTCACTGTTCCATCAGTCTTGCGTGTCCCCGTGAAGTAATGATTGAGAGCCTCCATCTGGGTGCCGCGGTGGCCGGGTCTGCCAGTTGGATGAAAGGTGGTATTGGCGTCACTGACGTGAGAGAGTATGGCGCTAGTGGTGCTTGTGCTTGTTTTGGGGTGGCGGTGGAATTCCCATTCTGAACTCTTGATGGCGCTCTCCTTTTCAGAGGCTGTCTTTCTGCACATGGTGAGTGTGTTAGTGCTGCCTTTTCCCCTTGTCTAGGGCTTGAAAATGCCTTGAGCTGCCTTCCCCCTGGTGCTCTGTGGTTCTGCAGGTTTGCCTTCCGTGCCTTCACTGTGCCCTCTTCTCCTTGGCCTTTGTTGGTTGTCCTTTGTCTTTTATGTGAATTTATTTATATATTTGTTTCTTCTTTTTTTTCTCTTTTCTTGAGGAGCAGGGCTGTGTGAGGCAGTCACGAGCACCTGCAGCTGCCAGCTGGGGCCTTCCTTTCGTAAGCGCCATCCATCGCTGAGCTGCTAGCGCCCCTCGCACCTTGGAATCACCTCGTGGTCCGGCCGGAAAGGCCCCACCCTCGAGTAAAAGCACACACGCGGTGGGCCTCACCTTCAGTGCTGAGCCAGCCCGGAGTGAGGCTGATGTCACCCTGCACTGCTCCCAACGGAGCCTGGGTAGGCGCCGCTGGTGCTGGTGATGCACTGCCCTCTACTGCTGGGTGTCAGTGGGAGTCAGGTTGCACCGATGACGGTGAGTCAAGCGCCAGCAGGATCCCGTTGCAGGTTGTGATGCCGCTGGACTGCGGGGCGGCAGACACGTGTCGTGGGAGAGACGCGGGACGTATACACCCCCTTGTCGCCAGTGGAAAGGTGCTGCATGCGGTAGGGGTTGGGGCCTGCTTGATGCGCGCTACACACAACACACGCACTCTGGACTATGTGCCAGCAGAAGGTCACGTGCGACCTGGGGCCCATTTATTTATACCCTCGTACCGAGCCCGGTCACGAGGGGTGATGCACCAGAAACATTGTGTTGCAGAGGCCGGATGGCTCTCTACACCCCCCCCCACTATTGTTTTAGTTTAAATATAGTGCAAACTTGACCCAAAGGTATTGGAGCACTTTACATGAGCACCAGTTATGTTATACTAAGAAATAATCTGTTTTTTCATTGGTAAACACGGAGATTAAGTGATTTTCCCAGAATCACAGGATTTTGAACCGACGCCGAGTTTCAAATCTGGTTCCACAGGTCCATCCTGCCACCTATATTGTACCGACCACTCTAAAATCTGGGGGGATAAATCCCCCGCGTCTTTCTCACTTCCTAAGGCCATGCTTCTGACCAGCTAAATTACATTTGGAAATAACCTCCATTGAGTTGGACATTTAGACTACCTGACGTCATGTTTCAGTGCAAGCGGTGCGTCAATACAGTACTGAAGCTCTTTTCACTTCTATTAGCAAATACATTGACAAGCTTTCATCCTTTTCATAGTGTTTGTTCGTCGAATGAATAACAAGCATTTGCAATGCAATAAGTCTCGCCTTTGGGACCTTATATGTATTTAGTTATGCAGCAAATTAGCCTGGGTGCTGAAATGTCTACTGTTCTTTAACATGGAGGGAAAGTAAACACCAAACTACGTGACATGCCAGGTATGGGAACACATGGAGAGAAATATTGCCTTTCAGCAGGAAATGGTATAGTCCAAAACTGTTTTTAATGTAAAATGAGGGCCTTCAGTGGTCATATCACTGAAAATACAAGATTTGAAAAAAATATTATTGTCTACGGGTGCTCGTCGAAGACAATTTCTATGGACTGGAATCTAGAGAAGGCTAAAGTGATTCTAGTGTTTGACTGATCTCTGCTGGTCGTTTTGTATAAAGAAGGTTAAATAGAGGCAGTTGCCAGAAAAATCAAAAAAGAAAGTCCCTAAGCAGAAAGTAATTCTGGTATTACTGGTCGTTTTCTATCAAAACAGTTAAATAGAGGCAGTTGAACAGAAAAAAAGTCCCTAAGCGGAAGACACAGCCTTAATGCATAGGGACATGGAGATATAGGGTTTTAGTGAGAAAGGGGCATAGCGCGGAGGACTGAGGGACAGCAGGACAGCAGGCATAGAGAAGTATAATTAAAGATAATGGCTACTGAAACAAAATTATGGAGGTCACTTATAAACATGCTAAAGACCAACAGAGAAAGTGAACCGAAATATTAAGTGAACGGAGGGATGTGTAATACAGACAGAGCATATTTAAAGTGACATTGGATAGAGTGCAAAACAAATTGGAAATATAATTGCTACTAGAAAAGTAAAGTGAAGAGAAACCGACAAAGTATAAAGATATAGAAAGAGAATGAGAGAGAGTTGAGTGAGCGAGACAGTTAGCGATATTTGGACAGAGAACTGAGAGGTATCGTGAATAGAGAAAGAACGAGTAATGGTGTGTAGTACAGAAGAGGTATACTAAAACTGCAAAAAACTAAGGTACGCTGGCAGACAATTCTGCCGGCCGGGGAGGGAGCCGGTTACGGCAGCTGGGAGTATTCTCCTTGAGCCGCCCCCTAAGTGGCACAACACCAGGGCTCTGGTAGGTACAAGCACCTCAGAGCTAATGACAACAGTGAGATGATGTGGTGCGCCATGGCATCAGCAAAGAAATATATATTTTTTGTAAAAACACGACCAAAGGTTTAAGTGGGGTGTGTCAGAGGTTTTTGAGCAGTAACTGTTGACGTGTATATTTTCCAGGCATCTAAAAGACATCACACAAGCAGTGCTTTGAATGGACCGGAACTGTCAGGTACCGAGTATCGGTACTTTATTTTTGAGAAGGAGAGTCCCTGCACTTTCTATGAAAAACATAATACTTTTAATTGCAGAGTACCGTACTTTTCTGATAACGCGATGGCAGAAAGCACTTAATCATAAAAACAGCGACAGGCGGAAAGCAATAATAAAAACTGTGATGGGTAGAAAGCAATTAATATAAATGGGTGAGGGCGTAGGTGGAAAGCAAGTAATATTAAAACAAGCATTTGCAATGCAATAGGTCTCACATTTTTTTAGAGTTAGAGCTACTGGCATTGTAATGGAAATCTTTGTTACTTATGAAGATACACAAAAGATGGACAGTGGACCAAACACAAATAATTGCAGCACCAATCACAAAAAATCACCAATGTATTCGGAGTATTTAGCTATCTTGTGTGCAGGCTTCCAAAAGTGCCACCTGTCCAAGAGCACTCCCCTTCCCCAGGGAAATTAGACAAACAAACTAGATCGGAGCTGCACCACTATAAAATGAACAAGTCCATATAGAATTTATAATCATTGTTCAGTGAAGCGCTTAATGAGGTACTTTCTTCTTTATTTTTACATTTATAAAAGGCTACAGCCAACCTGTTTCGTCCTATGACATAGGACTTCTTCAGGGCACTATCATTCCGGGGCAACAATCGGGCGATAGGGTTGTAACCTTGTAGGTAAATTATTCTGAGCAGGAGTAGATATCTGACATCTGATCTGTGTGTAGAGTAAGTGATCCACAATAAGGACAAAAGTGTAATTTGACGTAGTCCAATATCAAATAGTCGTAGATTGATCAATAAAAGGCGTGGTATAATAGCCACAGTTAGAGACTGTGCTGGTAATATTAGAGCCTGCACATCTTAAGGGAGACCCGTTGCACTAGCTGCCGTACTTCGTAAACAAAGTGTAAACCGGCATAGTTTCTGGCGTACCTCTCTCGCCAGTGATTCCGGGGCTCTAACTAACTGTGGCTATTATACCCTACCTTTTATTGATCAATCTACGACTATTGGATATTGGAATATGTCAAATTACACTTTTGTCCTTATTGTGGATCACTTATTCTACACACAGTTCAGATGTCAGATATCTACTCCTGCTCAGAATAATTTACCTACAAGGTTTCAACCCTATCGCCCGGTTGTTGCTCCGGACTGATAATGCCCTGAAGAAGTCCTATGTCATAGGACGAAACGCATTGGCTGTTGCTTTTTATGAATGAAAAAATAAAGAAGAAAATACCTCGTTCCGCGCTTCACTGTGCAACGGTTATCTATATGGACATGTTCATTTTATAGTGGTGCAGCTCCGATCTAGTTTGTTTTACTTATGAAGATGTTTGTTTTTAGCACCATTAAGTGCCCTTAAGTAATTTCTCTCGGCTGCCAGATAGGAAGTGAACCATATGTTTGTTAATGCTTTGGCATAAGTGAGCATCCTGTACTTGAGGGTAAATAGATAGAGAGGTGGGGGAAGGTACGAGTTCTGTTGCAGTTTGTGAATGTGGCTTTTAAAGGGCAGCTCCCATGAGCACTCAGTGCTAAGTACTGCAATCCTGGTATCTGAACACACACGCAGCACACAGGGGGAGGAGAGATGAAATGGAGAAGGGGTAGGTTAGAGGCGTTGGAGCATGAATGTATGGGCTAAAAGAAAGGGAGGATGAGCACAGGTAGAGGGGAGGAGACATGCAAAGGGAGCCGGAACATTTTTCTGTGGTAATTAGAATACGCAGTAGAGTAGACTATGTGCCAGAAGGGAACATTTAAAAGCAGAAATCTCAGAGGGGTGGTGGGGGCGGGTAAGTACTGTTGTGGGAAGGGCGAAGGTGTGGTAGAACAAAGCATAGGGGATTACATACGGATGTTGGGGAACCGGGTTCTAGTCTCGGTAGGGACGCTCAATATCATGTGATTTTGGGCAAATCATGTAATCTCCCCGTGTCTAACAAAAAATGAATGTGTCTGTCTGTAACACAACTGGTGCTCATGTACAGCGTTCTGATACCTTCGTGTGAAAACTCTGGAAAATGAAAAAGTTTAATTTAATTTTAATTAAACCAAATTAAAAAAGAGCTGCAACCTTGGACATGTGGTATGTACGAAATACTAACCTTGCTCTTCAAAAACAGCAGTAGATGCCCGACCAGTCCCTTGCCACATGCCCCTTTGCAAGCATCCAACATGGAGGGATACGTAGCCCTGCTGCAGTGTGCTATCAAACTCAGAAACGGGATGCAACCAACATTAAGGGAGAAGTTGCACGGTGCTTTGGGCAGCTGGCGCGAGACGGAGGGGGCTGCCCGAGCGTTGTTTCTCGCCTGAGGCAATTCCTCGAAGGCAGGGACGCCGTTTTTTGAGTTTTTTGACCCGTTTTTGCTGCATTTTCGGCGAGTTTTGGGTGGCTAAATATAAAATAATGGAGCAGTCTTCCGAGGCTGTGAGGAAAGCGCTTCGTGTTTTAGCAGATGCAGGCAGAGAGGACCTGCTAGTGCCAGGCACACTAGCTCAAGCATGGGTAGGCCTGGAGAAGAAAGAGCGTCAGGCCGGCGCTGGGGCTGACTCGGGCAGAGGCGAGCTCCGGAGCTCCTCCGCGGCCGCCCTCCATAACCATCGATCGTGGCCAGCAATCCTCGAACCCGGCGCCACAAACTGCCCATGAAAGATCGGTGCCCTGTTTGAGCACTGCTCCCTGGGGCGGCAGAGGCGTGGGGGCCAAATAACGGAGTTCCTACCTCTCTCCCTGCTCCTGGTGCCTACAGGCGGCAAGATGGCGTCCGCGACTGGCGAGACTGGCGTCAGGCGCTAGGAAAACCCACCGAGGCTGGCGACTGCACCAGGGATGCTGGAACCCTGCTGATGCGACTGGAAAATAGCCTGCGGCTCCCGTTCACGATCCCAGTGAGGAGACGACGCATGCAGGTGGGCGGGGGCCGTCCAACACCATCTGTTTACCCCCAGCTGCCTGACCCTAAGATGGCGGCGCCCGGGACACGATGGGCGCCATTTGGCGTCTAGTGAACTTTTAAGCTGTAGGCCCTACGAGATCCCCAGTGAGGACAGCGGAGCCCTTATATTGCCCTGGGCCCAAGAAGTGTGCTGCGGAGCAGCTTGCTCAGTTGGGAGAGACCCGGGACGCACAGCGCAGCTGATGGCTGGCTCCACGCGGCGCCTCCTGATCTGGGGCTAGTTGGAGAGCTCTCCTGGATGGTGCTTTGGATCTTTCACTGCAGCGGATCACGTCAAGGTCCGTGGGCCCCTGGTGGATGCCCAGTCCCGACTTGCCTGCGCGCCCGACTTGCCTGTCCCTGCGGGACATCAACCAGCTCTAAATCCCCTGTGGCCGACCGAAGAGAAGCTGCCTACATCTCGATCTGTACAGGAGGTAAGCGCCGCACCTAAGCGCACCTTGTCTGTCCCTAACGCCGACTTTAAAGAGACCGGCCAGACCCTAAGATGGCGGCGGTGAGCCCGTGAAACTTTTACTCAGCGCGATTTCAATGCGCGTCCGGTGCCGCTTGCCCTTATGTTACACCGGCATACCTGCAGGCCCGCCTATTGGCACCTTAAATGGCGGATGGGTGAGTGGAGAGCCCCTGTTGACACCCGGATAAGCACTACAAGTCTGGCAGCACTTGCACATGTGCTCCAAAATGGCGCCGCCCGACTCCGATCACAGCACTGCTGAAACTGCCTGCTTTAGCTCAATCTTACTGACACAGCCTCAAACAGTCCCCATATTGGCTCAGTACTGCTGTTTCACGACCAGCCCATGCCACCTGACCTGAAAATGGCGGAATTTGAGACCTCAACGTCGCGCACAGCGCGCACCTGCACGCCTAATTACCGAGCTGTATTAAGTGAGTCCACAGCCTGTCTTCCAGATTACTTATTCCTTATTACTGAGCTGTATAAAGTGACCTTACAGCCTGTCTTCCAGATGTTTCATCTTCATGGCCAGTGCTTCCTGCAGCAATCGGACAGCCCTGCGGGCGTCTGCGAGAAATGCATTCCTCTATCAAAATCGCCATCCGCTTAACTCTTTAATTGCGTGGTATTTATTTTGAACACTTTTACAGCTGCGCAGCAAATAGTGCCAGCTGCACTGTTTAGGCCTTTTACAGCTGCGCAGCAAGTAGTGCCAGCTGCACCGTTTAGGCCTTCTACAGCTGCGCAGCAAGTAGTGCCAGCTGCATCGTTTAGGCCTTTTTACAGCCTGACGGCACATTAACTCGGTTATTCCACCATAAACGTTTGGATTATGCGCCCCCTTTTTGCCATCTTATTTCTCCTCATTTCCGCTCTCCCAGTAACACCCCTCTCATCTCTCCCCCACCCTCCTTCGCCTCATCTCCCCAACATGGCCACCTCTCGAGTTAAGTCTGGAGCCAATTGCTACAAAATTATTTATCCGCCCGACCAGACTAAAGCTACAATAAAATGATTGAAGCATAACACTATTGAACGTTTCCCGGACTCCCTTTTTGTTGATCAATTTTACAATGGTCGTCTTGGGAGGCTCAAAAACGATTTCATCTTCTTCACTCGATACACCTCCTCTTGGTCCAACAGTTTTTACAATTCCCTTAACGTCACCTCCTCCTCCTCTATCCCTTATGGGAAACAACTAAAAATGTCAACCCTCTGAGTGCTTCAATGGCTACCTCACTATCTCACTCTATAACAACGGTACTGTCATGATCCAAGGCAAAGACTCCTGCCTCTCGCTCTTTGACCACCTCTTCCCCTCCTTACTCCCCTCCTCTGCAACCGGGTTTCCCCTTGACTCTCCTTCCAGCTCCACCCATTACTCCCTTTCTCCTCCGCCGACCCCACCTCACTCCAATTGGCTGCACTCTCGAGAAGCGCAGGTCGGCCCTCTTCCCTCCCCCCCAACTTACCTCATCTCCTATTCCTCCCCCCTCACAGTATGTCCCCTCCCACATTACTTCAGCCTTACCACTAGCTAACACGCTCCTCGTCCCATCTGCACTATCACGATACTCCAATCTCTTCTCCTCCCCCATACTTCTTCCCATCACCCCCCTTTTTAGTCCACCTCTCCTCCAACCCTCTCCTCCAATTAACTTTCCCTATGCTCCCCTTATCCCTCCTTCCATCCCTCCTCTCCACTTCTTCATCCCCTCGTCATTCACCCTGTTTTTGCCACATTCCCACTGCATCTCTCTCCTCCCTCCTACTCCTCCAGTACTGCTGCACTACCCCCTTTCCCCTCCTAGTAACCCCTTCCATCTCCCTCTTTCGGGCCCAGCAGAACCACTTCCCCTCCTCAACTTCCCTTTCTCTCAACCCCCCTCACTCTGCCAGATGACCGTTCCCTCACTGCTACCTCTACTAACTGACAGGACCTCCGCAACCACTGCACCTCTTTTCCTCACAAACCTCCTACATTCCCATGACGCCACACAGGCATCCCCCCTCCTACTTCCCTACCGCCGTGTTCCGCACCTTTCTCCCTCTAAATTTGTCCTTAATTCCTCTCCCTCTTGCAACACCAACAATGACAACTCTCCCTTAACCCCCAATTCACTTACTCCCGCTCCCAACCTCCACCTTTCCCCACCTGTGAACCCCACCCCCCAACTCACCCCCTGTCCCCCCACCTCTCCCTACCTTCCACCACCAATTCCACCCCCCCTTATTTCAATCGAGCCACCCAACCTTCCGTGCTCTGCCTCTTTCTCACCGGAAAATACACTAGGCTCTCTGATCACCTCCATCTCCCAGCTTACAGCTGCCATTTCACTTTTATGCTCTAAGATCTCCACCCCTCCATGCACCTCTACTCCCTCCCAACTTCCCTTGAGATGCACCTCGCCCCCTCACCCCAATACAGCCAAGCTCAACCTTTCGTCTGCAAACGTCGTTAACTCACACAAGCCCTTGAACGCCACCCTTCTTCAACAGGCATACCCTAGCAACCCACTATCTACACTATTCCGACCATCACCTCTGTCAGAACAAAGTGTCCACCTAAACCCTCCCGAGCACCCCCACAAATGTACAATATCCCGATCACCCTTCAGAGCCCAAGTGCCCCCGTCACCAAAACAGTCTTGACAGAGCTGCGCTGTATGCTTCAAAACTGCAGATCGGCAGTAAAACACAAACTTGAAATCTCCGACACCATCACCCTTCACAAACTTGACATGCTCTTCCTCACAGAGACCTGGTTCAAAGATACCTCTCACTCTATGTTTGATCTCCTATTACCCACAGGTTATTCCATACTTAGGAATGACAGAACTGAAAACACGGGGGAGGTGTTGCAGTCATCTTCAGAAACGCCCTCCAACTTAATGCGTCTCCTTTCAGCTCCTCCCACACCTTTGATTGCCTTTCTCTTGAGCTTCAATTGCAACACCGTTCACCGCTCAGATTCCATATCATTTACCGCCCGCCTCGTAGTGGCTCTTCGTTTATAGAAGATCTCAAAGACTTCATCAGCGACCAATACTCTCAAAGTGACAATCAGACCATCGTGGGTGACTTCAATCTCCACTGGGGCGTACCGCAAGACTCCTCTGCAAACTCACTGGCCACCTTCCTCTCTGCAAATGATCTTATCCAACACTGCACTGAATCAACCCACTCCAAAGGCGCAATCCTGGACCTTGTTATTTCTAAAGCAGGCATGCTTTCTACTACTACCCCAATTCATGTAGATTGGTCTGACCACCACCTCATCCCATTCTCTCTTCAACTTTCACACTCTATAACTCTTGGCCAACCCAAGAGGGCCATCTCCTGGTTCCGTGATGCCAAAAACATTGATGTCGGTCCCCTCTGTGAATCAGCTTTGCTATCACTTCCAAGGCTAGACCCGAACATAGCTGTTGACGATCTCACCTCCCAATGCCTCACAGTTCTTGCAGCTGAAATTAATAACGTCGCTCCACTCAAAAGCAAAAGGATAAGGCCCACTCCCTCAGCGCCTTGGTTCAACAAATCCCTTTATGAGCAAAGGAAGCAGCTAAGATTCCTGGAGAAGCAATGGAGGCAATTGCCCTCCACTGACAATTTAGCTATGCTTCGCACAGCACGATCCAAGTACCACAAGCACATCTTCCTTGAGAAAGCGACGCACTTCAAAACCCTCCTTGATTCCGCCAAAAATAGACCCAAAAAACTATTCGATCTCATCAAGACTCCAAGCTGCTCTCCCCCAACCTCCAAGGTGGAGGATTCTACAAAGAGAGCAGCGGATTTCGCTATTTTCTTCGATGGAAAAGTGAAATCACTTGTGGATCAGGTTGCTCATCCTACACCTCCAGAGGAGGGCAAATCCTTAGCCATTTGGCAGAGCTTTGACCCCATATCTGAAGATGCCCTTCTCAAGTGCATACGCGAAACAAAGCCCTCCAACCATTCTCTTGACCCTATCCCCAGTGCCATTGCCTTTGACTTCTATACCCATTCCCTTTCCTATTGGACCACTCTGATCAACCTCTCCCTATGGCAAGGCTCCCTTCCTGTCTCCTTCAAAACTGGGCAGGTCACCCCTCTGCTTAAAAAGCCCACTGCTGATGCGAATGACCTCAACAACTTCCGCCCCATCACTAACCTTCCCTTTCTTGCGAAGATCACAGAAAGATGTGTAGCAAAACAACTCTCTCGTCATATCAAGGACAATGCTCTTCTTGACAATTGTCAGTCCGGCTTCATCCAAAACTGCAGCACTGAAACAGCCCTACTGCAAGTGGTGGATGATGCGCTGAGGATACTCGACTCAGGGGGGTCCTGTCTGCTAATTCTCCTTGAACTTTCCAAAGCCTTCGACACTGTTAATCACAACACCCTCCTCAATATTCTTCAACAGAGAATGGGCATGGAGGGCACTGTGCTTAAATGGTTTGCATTCTTCCTCTCTGACAGATCTCAAATGATCAAAATAGAGAACAGTCTTTCTTCTCCTGTGGCAGTGAGTCAAGGTGTTCCCCAAGGCTCTATACTTGCACCCACATTGTTCAATCTCTACTTAGAACCACTGGGAAACCTCCTAAGCAAATCCGGGATTCACTATCATCTCTATGCAGACGACACTCAACTCTACCTCAAGGTTGCCTCCACTCATGATCTCTCCATCCTAAGATCTACTCTTGACTCCATTCAAATCTGGATGTCAACTCATCAATTGATCTTGAATCCCTCCAAAACTGAATTCCTCCTCTTCTCCTCCTCACTCTCTCCTCCCCCGGTTCAATCATGGATGGATCAGATGAATCTACTAAACAATAAACCCATCATTGTCGACAGCGCAAAATCCCTTGGTGTCATTCTAGACAAAAAACTCAATCTAACTCCCCAAATCAATTCTGTTGCAAAATCTGCTCGTTACCAACTGCGCCTTCTTTGGGGAATCCGTCGCTTCTTCCCGGAGCAGGACCTTATAACCCTGGTGCAAGCGCTGGTCCTCTCCAGACTAGACTACTGCAATTCTCTTCTTACTGGCCTCCCCAAATCTCACCTGTCCCCACGTCTGTCTTCCATTCAGCAGCTCGTTTCATTTATGGGGCCAAAAGAAGCGATCACATCACACCGATGTTATCCACCCTCCGCTGGCTTCCCTTTGAGGCTACAGCTATCTACAAGACCGCTTGTATCACCAACTGTCAGATATGATCAAGCACTCTTACCTGAGCTGAGCTCCAACCTTACCTGTAAGGTGCTTGGTCGGTTTTGCAGAGACGCTATGGACCAATCCCCCAAAACCCTACCTTTTCAGCCAGTGATCCTTATTAATACACTAGGATGTTGGGTAGCAGTCAGGGAGAGAGGCCGGATCTGACGCTACTTGTTGTTTAGTAGTCGACCTGAAAACATACCAGAAAGTTGTTTTAAGCAGATGTCCTAATGTATTCTAACCTCCTATCCTACTTCTCTAACTCTTTTCTAGACTTTTCGAAAGCAGTCTCCTACCTGCGAACTACTCGATAGGTCTTCGCGTCCAGGAAGTCGTCGTCGTGATGTGTGCTCAAGGGTTGAGATGTTTTCAGTTGAAGGTGGTTGACTTGTCCGCCCCCAGACTTGTTTTTTAAAGATTCTATGAAAGAAACAACACTTATTTGCACTTTTTCTTAAAACTCTCTTTCCCTGTAAAACAACTTTGAATTAATCCTACTCACTTCTTTTCCCAGCTTGTAGGTTTAATCACGACTTCTCCATTAAGGATTAGTAGTTTCAGTTCACTACTAAAGCCTTTGTTATCCCGGCTGAAACTTCAGAAAATTCTGTGAGGACAAATTACTTTCTATACATCAAAGTAACAAGCATTACAAATATTTCAAACATTAAAACACTCATGTCTGAAATAGTCTTTGACTCGGTTCACAAAAGGTTAATTAGAAATATCCATCAAGTATTATTTTACAAAATGTCCAAAAAGTCTTGAGGATCCTAGCGTTGGGCGCCTTGACGAGAAATTGTACTTAGCTTTAGTTCCTGGGCTGTCCGATGATTAATAGCGGATGGCTGACTCAGTCCTTGGGCCTCAATGATGTACGCGAGCTCTTCCGATGCAGGTGCTGCCTCCAGGATGCTCCGAAGACCAAGCGCCTTCTGGAACCCTGGGTGTGGCTTTTATAGTCTAGCCACACCCTGGGACGTCGGAGAACGACAGCGTGCCACGCCCAAATCCGCCGAGCACTCCGAGAACGGAGCATTGCATCATTCTTTACTGCGCACCAAAAAGATGCGTGTAGATTTAAAAGCGCGTCTTTTTTCCTTGCACCAAAAAGATGCGTGTTGATTTTAAAAGCGCGTCTTTTTCTTTTTCTTTAATTGCCAACACAGAATACTACTTAGACAGTTCAAAACCGATCATGAAACATAAGAGCTACATAACAGTTCAAAACCGATCATGAAACATAAGAGCTTCAGTTTGAATAGGACAATCTTCATTATACTTTTAACTCTTAATACAGTTCCTTTGACTTACTAACCCCTTCTTTCCTTTCTAGGTACAGGAGTGCTGGGTGCACGGGACAGGGGTGGGTTTTCTTGAAGGGTGTTCTAAGCTTACCATGGGCTTGGGAAACACAGTGTCATGACAGTACCCTCCCCGTAGAATCCCCCCTAAAACCATTGGAATTGGCTTTGGTTTGTCTGGGAATCGATTATGAAATGTTTTCAAGATTTTGGGAGAGTTTTTTAAGTTCTCTAAGGGCTCCCAAGAGCGATCTTCAGGACCATAGCCCTTCCAGTCCACCAAGTAATACAATTTGCCTTTTCTCCTTTTGGAGTCTAAAACTGCTTTTACCTCGTATTCCAAATCACCCTCTACCTCAATTGCAGGAGGATGAACAAGCTTTCGAGTGTCAGGATCATAAGGTTTCAGTAATGAAACGTGAAAGACTGGATGGATATGATATGAACTAGGTAGTTTCAACTTCATACTAACTGGATTAACAATTTTTTCTATTGGGAAAGGTCCAATGAATCGAGGACGAAATGTCTTATGATCTTTTAATCTTAGATTTTTTGTGGCTAACCATACTTCGTCACCCACTGAATATTCGGGCTGTTTAGTCCGATGTTTATCAGCAAATTTCTTCTGAACTTCTTTTGCATGTACCAGCTGCTGCTGAGCTTCTTGTTGGATAGAAACCAGATTATCTACAAAATCAGTGACTGCTGGTGTATCAGAAACCTTTTTATCTATGCCTAGCATATCTTTTGGGTGGAATCCATGAGCACAGAAAAAGGGTGACATACCAGTTGAAGAATGGTTTGAGTTGTTATAAGCGAATTCAGCGGCCCAAATGATATCTGACCATTCTTGATCATGGGTGGTTAGCAAACACCGCAGGAACTGTTCCACTGTCTGATTTGTGCGTTCAGTTAGACCATCAGTTTGCGGATAGTAACTGGATGACATGCGTATTTCCATTTTCAGAGATTTCCCCAGGCCTTGCCAAAAATGTGATACAAACTGTGAACCTCTATCTGATAACACCACAGATGGAATTCCATGTAACCTTACAATATGTGTGACAAAAATGTGTGCTAATTCCAAAGCAGTAGGAAGCCTTTTTAATGGAATGAAATGAGCATATCTAGAGAAGTGATCTACTACTGTGAGAATGGTGGTAAACCCGGAAGTGGTGCGAGGCAATTCTACAATGAAATCTAAAGACACAGTATGCCAAGGCTGGGGAGGAACTGGCAAAGGCATAAGTAATCCAGATGGAGATTTATGAACCGCTTTGTTCCTACTACAAACTGTGCATGTTTGCACATATCTCTGAACGTCCATTAACATGTTCTGCCACCAAAAGTGTCTTTTTATGAGCTGATACATCTTAGTAACCCCTGGGTGGATTGACAACATAGAATCATGATAATTCTGCATTACTTTTTCCTGTAATATTGCATTGGGAACAAACACTTGGTCATTCATAAACAGCATATTATTTTTCCATTGCAACAAAGGGTAAAGCTTATTCCATTCTTCTTTAGTATGTGTTTGTAAAGCTTTCTCAATGTCAGGCAAAACATCAGAGTTGACAAGACCAATCTGAAACCTATCCTCAGAAATTATAGGATGTAACTTTTCTTTTTGTAGGTTTAGATCATCACTTAAACCTATTCTAGACAAGGCATCGGCTTTGTTATTTTCTTTACCTGGTCGATAAGTTATGATGAAATCATAATCATTAAAAAACAATGTCCAACGTAGTTGGCGAGGAGTCAAAGCCTTAGCGGATCTAAGTGTTTGTAAGTTCCTGTGATCCGTATATATGGTTACCGGATGTCGAGCCCCTAGCAAGTAGTGTCGCCATTCTTTGAACACAGCTTTTATGGCCAATAATTCTCGGTCTGCAATTGCATAATTCTGTTCAGGAGGGGTTAGTTTTCTAGAATAATATGCAATGGGGTGTAACTGCCCAGTTTTTGTACTTCTCTGAGACAAGATCCCTCCTATGGCAAATTGTGAAGCATCAGCTTCTACTATAAATGGCTGGGAGGGGTCAGGATGTTTTAGAACTGGGGCTGTCACAAACTGTTCTTTTAAATCCTGAAAAGCTTGTTCACTTTCTGAGGTCCATTCAAATTTTGTGTTCTTGCGTAGCAATTTTGTGATAGGCGTAACCTTTAGAGAAAAGTCCTTAATAAAACGCCTATAAAAATTTGCAAAACCTAGAAAACTCTGTATCTGCTTTACAGAAGAGGGACTGGGCCATTCGATTATTGCATTAACCTTTTTTGGGTCCATTTCAATTCCAGCCGGACTAAGAATATAGCCCAGGAAGTCCACTGTGGTCACATGGAACAAACTTTTTTCAAGTTTGACAAATAAAGAATTTTGTAAAAGCTGTTGAAGAATGGCTCGTACTTGCTTTACATGCTCAGAATGGTTTTTTGAGTAAATTAGGATGTCATCAATGTACACAATACAACAAATATCCAAAAAATCTCTCAACACTTCATTTATAAAAAACTGGAATGCTGCTGGAGCATTGCAGAGTCCGAAGGGCATTACCTGGTATTCATATAAACCGAATTTAGTTCTGAAGGCTGTTTTCCATTCGTCGCCCTCTCGAACTCGCACCAAATGGTATGCTCCTCGTAGATCCAGTTTGGTATAAATGGTGGCATCTTTGATCTGATCGAGTAAGGTCGGAATCAAAGGTAAGGGATATCGATTCTTAACTGTCACATTGTTAATGGCACGATAGTCGATGCAGGTACGCAATTCTCCTCCCTTCTTCGGGATAAAGAAGAGAGGGGAAGAGACCGGAGACTTAGAGTGTCGGATAAACCCATTGGCCAAGTATTCATCCAGATAATTGCGTAGGTGTTCATTTTCTTTCTCAGTTAGAGCGTAAATTCGACTACAGGGCAAGGAAGCCCCGGGGACTAGATCTATCTGACAATCAAAGTCTCTGTGCGGAGGTAAAGTTTCTGCCTTTTTTTTGTCAAAAACATCCACCAAATCCTGATATTCTTCTGGGACCCCTGCAACCACTAGAACACTTTTGGATTTTTTAGGAAAGTCATATCCTTGGATTAACAATTCCGAACCTGGGAATTGTTTGAAACACTTAGCATGACAGTAATCGGATTTAAATAAAATGCTCCTGTTAGTCCAATCTATATATGGATTGTGTAAAACTAGCCAGGGAATCCCCAAAATCAAACCAAATTGAGGAGCATCAATTATGTCGAAAGTTATTTCTTCTATGTGTTTTTCTGCACAAGTCATTTTTAGAATTTCGGTATGGTACTGTATGAGTCCTGAAGTGAGTTCCTTTCCGTCCACTGCCCTGACTACTTCTGGTGAGTCCTTGACTATTTGTTCTAGACCTAACTTCTGAAATAATTTTGTGTCAATAAAATTTCCAGTTGCCCCGGAATCAATTAAGGCATCTATGGACCAGGATCGTTCTTTATTCAGTTGAGACTGAAGAAGAATACGCATACTGAGGTGACAATGAGAAGCAGTTGGAGTTAAGGAGGCCAAAGTGATGGATGGACTCGATAGATCGACCTCTGTATCTACCGAGAGAGCTAGTTTTCCGACTGTTGCATAGTTGCAACTTCAGAATTCCTGGTTTTAGGCCTTACAGGACGTGTTGGACAATCTTTTATAAAATGCCCGGTTTTCCCACAGTACATACACTGGTTCAGTTTTCGGCGCTTCTCTCTCTCATCTTTAGTGAGGGGTCCTCTAATTGTGCCTATTTGCATTGGCTCTACTGGATCGAGTTTAGAAGGAGAAGATTCAGTTCTTACATTCCCTTTTTCTTTGAAGACCATCATTCTAAAATCTGATTTCCCCCTCTCACCTTTTCTTTCTGAAATCCTGTGATTTAATTTTACAACCAGATCTATGAACTCCTCACAATCTGTAGGTGGATCTAAAATTTGTGTTACCATATCTTTTAGATCATCGCGTAAACCACGATAAAACAGTGATACGCGTTTCTCCTCAGGCCACTCTGCTTCAATAACCAGCCGGTTAAAGATTGAAATATAATGCAGAAGATCTGAAGACCCTTGCCTTAAATTTAGCAACTCATGATCTGCAGATTGCACAAATACATGTTTGGCAAACAGTTTCTTCATTGCCCTTTTGAATCTCCTAAAATCAGTTAACATGGGGTCATTCCTTTCTACATAGGGTACAGACCATAAGGCAGCATCTCCTCCCAGATATGACAAGATAAATGCCACCTTAGAGGAGTCATCGGGAAATGCTGTAGGTTTCGCCACAAAATGCAATTGACACTGGTTTAAAAAGATAGTGAACTTGTTGCTATCCCCATAAAACCTCTCGGGTGGTGCTAAAGGTACTGACACAGGAGTAACCACCTGAATTTGAGGACTACCTGACGTATTAGATGTAGTATCTCCACTATACAGAGTATGCATAGTGGGTTGAAAGGTTGGTGGTTTTAAATAAGATTTTTTATCTGAAGTAAAAGTCCAGGTCTGAGGACTTGGTGCTTGTATTCTATTCTGAACTGCAGTTAAATCCTTCCTTAATTCTGCGTTTTCTGCCCTCATTTCTAATAGTACTGCAGCTAAATCCTGCAACGTGAATTGCTGGGATTCATCCATAGCGCCTGGGCAAAACTTCACCGTGGGCTTGGTCTTCTGTCAGATATGATCAAGCACTCTTACCTGAGCTGAGCTCCAACCTTACCTGTAAGGTGCTTGGTCGGTTTTGCAGAGACGCTATGGACCAATCCCCCAAAACCCTACCTTTTCAGCCAGTGATCCTTATTAATACACTAGGATGTTGGGTAGCAGTCAGGGAGAGAGGCCGGATCTGACGCTACTTGTTGTTTAGTAGTCGACCTGAAAACATACCAGAAAGTTGTTTTAAGCAGATGTCCTAATGTATTCTAACCTCCTATCCTACTTCTCTAACTCTTTTCTAGACTTTTCGAAAGCAGTCTCCTACCTGCGAACTACTCGATAGGTCTTCGCGTCCAGGAAGTCGTCGTCGTGATGTGTGCTCAAGGGTTGAGATGTTTTCAGTTGAAGGTGGTTGACTTGTCCGCCCCCAGACTTGTTTTTTAAAGATTCTATGAAAGAAACAACACTTATTTGCACTTTTTCTTAAAACTCTCTTTCCCTGTAAAACAACTTTGAATTAATCCTACTCACTTCTTTTCCCAGCTTGTAGGTTTAATCACGACTTCTCCATTAAGGATTAGTAGTTTCAGTTCACTACTAAAGCCTTTGTTATCCCGGCTGAAACTTCAGAAAATTCTGTGAGGACAAATTACTTTCTATACATCAAAGTAACAAGCATTACAAATATTTCAAACATTAAAACACTCATGTCTGAAATAGTCTTTGACTCGGTTCACAAAAGGTTAATTAGAAATATCCATCAAGTATTATTTTACAAAATGTCCAAAAAGTCTTGAGGATCCTAGCGTTGGGCGCCTTGACGAGAAATTGTACTTAGCTTTAGTTCCTGGGCTGTCCGATGATTAATAGCGGATGGCTGACTCAGTCCTTGGGCCTCGATGATGTACGCGAGCTCTTCCGATGCAGGTGCTGCCTCCAGGATGCTCCGAAGACCAAGCGCCTTCTGGAACCCTGGGTGTGGCTTTTATAGTCTAGCCACACCCTGGGACGTCGGAGAACGACAGCGTGCCACGCCCAAATCCGCCGAGCACTCCGAGAACGGAGCATTGCATCATTCTTTACTGCGCACCAAAAAGATGCGTGTAGATTTAAAAGCGCGTCTTTTTTCCTTGCACCAAAAAGATGCGTGTTGATTTTAAAAGCGCGTCTTTTTCTTTTTCTTTAATTGCCAACACAGAATACTACTTAGACAGTTCAAAACCGATCATGAAACATAAGAGCTACATAACAGTTCAAAACCGATCATGAAACATAAGAGCTTCAGTTTGAATAGGACAATCTTCATTATACTTTTAACTCTTAATACAGTTCCTTTGACTTACTAACCCCTTCTTTCCTTTCTAGGTACAGGAGTGCTGGGTGCACGGGACAGGGGTGGGTTTTCTTGAAGGGTGTTCTAAGCTTACCATGGGCTTGGGAAACACAGTGTCATGACACCAACAAAGCCTTGCACTCCTTCTCTCCCCGCTACCTGGCGAATAAACTGAAACTCTCTGGAGGCTCTAGACCTTCACGCAATGCGGAGAATCTACTGCTTGAACCTCCCACTTTCAAGAAGGAAAGAACAATGGCCCAATCCTTTTCAGGCAACGCAGTGAGAATCTGGAACTCCTTTCCGCCTCAGCTCCGGACCACCGCCTCCTCCCAGGCCTTCAAAAGGGACCTCAAAGTTCTCCTCCTCCAGAGACACCTCCAAAAGTAATTCACGTCCTCTTGCTATTTGGAGGAAGACTTCCCACTACTGATAATTTCTACTTTCCATGACCATGGTAGTGCCTTCCCAGTGTATTCCTGTGGTTGGAGTGTCTGCCTTTTTGCAATATTTTCCATGTACTTGTGTTAGGTGCCCTTTTGTAACATGCACACACCACTTTGCCCTTGTAACACACTGTTGCTACCTCTCACATGTTTTTACCTTTGATACTTGCACAAGTGCCACCTTTGCCTACGTAACGCTTGTTCCTGTGCCTGAGTATCTAGCACTTATTGCAGTAATATACCTTAAATTATACTTTGTTTTCTCTTATAACTGCACACTTGTCACTTTTCCTCTTGTGCACTTTTGACTACCTCTTGTTATGTTATGTTATGTTAATGGGTGACTTATATAGCGCACGGCTACTCCGAGGAGTGTCCCGGCGCTTTCTGACCCATAGCTGAAAAAAAGGAGATGAGAAAACAGAAACATAACAGATTACTGGTTGTAGAGCCAAGTTTTCAAGGCCTTTCGAAGGGCAAACAGATTGGAGGTACGGCGAAGATCAACGGGAAGGGAGTTCCATAGTTTGGGGGCGAGATGTTTAAAGGAACGTCCACCTATCCTGGCTTTCCTAATGGGAGGCACCGTTGCCAGGCCAAGACATTCAGATCGGAGAGATCTGGTGGGTTTGTAGAGAGAGAGACGTTTCTGAATGTACGAGGCCCCTACCAAATGGAGTGCCTTATGGGCCAATGTGAGAGCTTTGAATGTAATTCGCTTCTTGACAGGAAGCCAGTGAAGGGAGGAAAGCAACTCAGATGACCTAGCTTGCCGAGGTAGGCCAAAAATAGCCCTTGCCGCGGAGTTTTGAACTACCTGGAGTTTATGCAGGAGGTAATCCGGCAAACCCAGATAGAGGACATTTGAATAATCAAGCCTGGAACAAATCAGAGCCTGTACTGTCAACTTCCTGTGGACTAAAGGGAGCAGAGGAAGGAATTTACGCAGCATTTTTAACAGACCGAAGCAGGTACCAGTGAGACCTGTGATCTGTGTTTTCAACGAAAGGGTATTATCGATTTTGACCCCAAGGTTTTTAGCAACCACGGAGGAAGAGGAAGGGGGTGACATGCATACCGGCCACCATTCCTGCCAAGGCGGGTCTGCCTGACAGCCGAAGAAGAGCACCTCAGATTTATCAGGGTTGCACTTGAGGCTGCTTCGCTGAAACCAGTCGAAGACAGCCCCAAGGAAACCACGGATGCTCTCCCCGTCGAACTCCATGCCCTTCTTGCAGGTGAAGAGAAGCTGGGTGTCGTCAGCGTATGATATGATCTGGGCACCCATGGACTCCGCCAGTACCGCCAGTGGAGTCATGAAGATGTTAAAAAGGGTCGGGCTCAGCACCGACCCTTGTGGGACTCCGACATCCATAGGCGGCACCTCGGCGGAGTACGGAGGGGCCCAGACCACTTGTCGACGACCCGCTAGGTAAGATCTCAGCCAGCTCAACACAGTCCCTCTGAGACCAATCTCGTGAAGTCTTCTCAAGAGGGCCTCATGAGGGACGGTGTCGAAGGCCGCCGACAAATCCAACATCACCAGCATAGCTCTTCCACCTGCGTCGAGAACTTCCTTAATGGCTTCATTAACTTCCAATAGAGCGGTCTCCGTGCTCAAGTTGGAGCGGAAGCCAGATTGGGTAGAGTGGAGTAACCCTTGGTCTTCAAGGAAGGAAGAAAGCACAGAGTGAACGTGCTTCTCGACGATCTTAGCTAAACTGGGCAGGAGTGATATGGGCCTATAGTTAGCATGTATCTCTGGATCAAGGCCTGTTTTTTTTAGAAGGGGAACGACCATTGCCTTCTTCCAGGCTGGCGGAACAATGCCGCTAGACAAAGATAGGTTCAAGACAGGGTAAATTAAGGAATTTAGAATCTTAGCATTCCTGGCTAGAAAGCTAGCCGGGCACTGGTCAAGCGGAGAGCCTGATTTGATCCTGAGTAAAAGATCCAGAGAGATAGATTCCAATAAAGGTGGAAACTCCGATAGAATGGGGCAGGAATCAGATGGAAAGGACATCAGATTGGAATCAATCAGGGATACATTAGGGGCGGCTGGTGGAAAGGATTCTTGGATTAGTTTAATTTTAGTATTAACACCTTGGCTGCTAGGCGTTTTCCCCCTCCTGTGCTGGACATTGATATAGTACACTATTCATGACGAGCTCAGCTCGTCATCAGCACACGACACCCGTGGGTGATGACGAGCTGAGCTCGTCATCAGCATCGAAAGGGTTAAAGAAAATGGCCAGCTCCTTTACCCAAGGTTCGGAAAACTTATGCTGAACTGTGCTAGATTTGGGAGAGATAAACTCTTTAACGATGGTGAAAATTTCTTTACAGGAGTTTGACGCAGACTCAATTCTGTTGGCAAAATAGTTCTTTTTAGCCTCTAGGATGTCTGAGTGGTAAGATTTGATAGATAGTTTATATGCGGACTTAGCTTCCTGGTCATATTGCTTCCGCCAGTATCTTTCGGCTAACTTACAGTTACGCCGAGCCAGAGCAAGAGACTTAGAAAACCAAGGGGCCGAACTACGCTTGACAGATGAAAGGGGGTAGAAAGAGGGGCAAGATCGTCAAGCCTATCAGTCAACCATTTCTGAAAAATTTCAAGGTCCCTCTCCAGATGGCCGTATAGGGTACAGGGATGTTCCTGATACGCTTGAGCAAGACTCTCAGGGGTAATTTTATGAAAGGGTCTACTGGGGTGCCTAAGATGGTCGAGTTAATACAAGATGTTTTACTTCTGCCCTGAATTAGAAAACTGATCAAAGAGTGGTCAGACCAAAGAACAGGAGTGGGACGGGACATAATAAGGGGAATGGTGGAGAACACTTGGTCAAGGGTGTGACCCTTTTCATGAGTCGCACTTGAGATATAAGGAGTTAGACCAAGAGGAACAGTGATGTCCTTGATTGTAATAGCTTCACTGTCCAACTCGACGTCCATATGGATGTTGAAATCCCCTAACAATATGCAGTGTTCCACCTTCAGGCAAAGAGTAGTGATAGCTGATTGAAGCTCATCGAAGAAGGAACCCCGCAGACCCGGAGGTCTATAGACAAGGAACCCTGAAAAAGATTGGTGCGGGGAGAGTGTAATGGAAAAGGCGAGGGATTCGCAGCCGGAAATAGGCGAGGATGGAATAATTGCGCAGGCAAAAGATCGTTGAACTGCAAGTGCAACACCACCACCTTTACCCACTGACCTATCCTGTCTATAAAATATATAGTCGGGAGGAATGGCTACCGCGATGTCAGGGTTAGAAGACTCACTAAGCCAGGTTTCTGTGAGCATAAGACAAAGTGGTTTCTCAGAGGTCAGTAACTCAAAAATGTCCAATGCGTGCCTATGCAGTGAACGGGTATTTAGCAGTAAGCACTTATTTTTGGTGCTCACAATTTTTACTACCTCATGTATTTTGTTTGCTCACAATTGTCACTATTACCTTTTCTACCTCATGTATTTTTGGTTGCTCACAATTTTTACTACCTCATGTATTTTGTTGCTCACAATTGTCACTATTACCTTATGTAACGTAACGTATGCTTTTGTAATCTGTTCTTTTGTAATGTTTCTCATGATGTTTCATTTCTGTTCCTAATGTGAAGCACTCTGACGCCTTCGGGTAAAGTCCGCGCAATATAAAAATGCATAAATAAAATAAAATAAAATAAATAAAGGCAGCAAGAGGTGTGTCTGCAGCAGTGGCTGCCTGTCATTCCAGCAAAAGCTCGCCGGCTGCCTCAGTTCGAGGTGAGCTTTCAAGTTCAATGAATGTCTCTAACAGTGATTTGAACAGGCAGCGCAGCAGTGTCCTGTTTTAGGGTCTTTGCCTGCTGGCATTAATTTGCCACAGAAGGGGAAGCGAGGTAGGCCTGCTTTACATAAAATAAAAGCTGTCACTATTCAAAAGGCAAAGGCTGTGGTTAAGAAAGGCAACACGCCAACGCAGCTGTCTTTTAAGAAGGTAGTTACTGAGCAAAGGGCTCCATCTAGTGGCCAAGCTTGGCTCCTATTAACACTAATATTGCAAGGAAAATTGGTATTTTTGGCACATTTAAAGCTGTCGACTGTTTTCTCTCCGGTTGCAGCACTGGTCAGGGGTTTATCGCAAATGCTAACCAGTGAGCAAGGGGATTTCATGGTGGAAAAGGAGGCTTCTTCACGAAAGTCTACACAGGAGCTGTCAGGACAAGTACCTAGAGAAGAGGTTTCTGTCATTTCGCCTGTACAGTCAGTTTCTAGTCATAATGTCAATGCAGCTCGAAACATTTTTCCTTCTAGGGTTGGGCGGCAGGGCTCTTGTGACGCACATCGTGGGGAGATAGGAGAATGGGTTTGGATACCGCAAGACATTTCGGAAAGGAGTAGGCTGATGAACTTACAAGGAGAATGTAGAGATAAGACTGCAAAATTAAGCATTTTACAGTCCCACGAGGGCTCAACACTGCCAAAGCGACCAGAGGGCAGTGATGTTACATTAAGCAGGCCTCAGGCGTCCTGCCCCGTCAGAAGTATGACTCCGAGGAAGGTTCAAGCGGTTTTTCCTACTCCATTGGACACCAAAAGAACAGCTTGCTTCAAGGATGTTGTAAATTGGAGGGACTATGATGGTGGGGTAGGGGACGGGGAGTTACCTAGTGGCAGTGGGGTGGTAAGCACATTCACAAGGGATGATGATAATGTTTCTATTGAATAGGTGGAACTGTCAGATTCCGTTGATAGGGCTGTTTCTCTGTCACATGACTTGGAGGGTGCGAGGGGAGGGGCTACTAAAGATTTGTCTAGTCTTTCTTATCTGCAGAATTCCCAGTTGGGTACAGATACACTACGAACTCACGGATCAACTCAACGCACAGGGGCGTGTGGTGTTGCGCTCTAGTCTACGAGCGTGTACGCGATGACGCGTCACGCCGTAGACGAGAGCGAAGGACCCGCGCATGCGCAGAGAATGAAAAGGAAGAGCGCGGAAGCAGAACGGCAGTTGGCGACCGGAGCAGCCGCTAGTTAGACGCTCGTGCCTATCACTTGTTACCTTTTGGAATAAAGCTGTTTCAATACGCAAGCTGGCTCAGAGCACTGTGTGGGGGACAAATAGTAATATTACAGTGGCGACGAGGGTGGGATCACCCCACCGTCCACACACAGCCAGACTGGGAGTTGAGCCTGAACTTCAAGAGACCACTCCAGGCCTAGAGAGCAGCGCACGCAGCAGCACCAACGTGGAGGCATAGAGCGTGGCAGCAGCGCACCCCCACCTCTCGGCAGAGGTGCAATCACAGACAACCCTCAGGTCAGTGCGGTCCCAGAGGCAGGGGGTCCCTCAGCCAGCACACTGGCAACCAAAGGCACCGACCAGGAGCCAGAGGAGGGCGAGCAATCAACCAACCCACCGCGAGGGACAGGGGATAACACCCCAGGCAGCCCCAGAAGCCAAGGAGACGCCGCAGGTGTAGTGGAGGGCCCCAGTGCGCCGAATAGCCCCAGGGCCCAAGTAGAAGCACCCAGAGGCGAACCTAAAATGGCAAACCAGTCGAAGACTGGAGGGAGTACTTCAGGAATTACATAGAAGCGCTAGAGGATGAGAATGGAGAACCGTACGCCCCAGCACGGAAGAAGAGGTTGTTGCTCCACAATCTAGGTCCCGAAGGAGTGAGGGTCTTCGCCAACATAGTGCCCAAGGAACGTGACGCAACAGAGGACGACGTCTTCAAGAATGCGCTAGAAGATCTAGATAACCACTTTCGACCAGCCGTATGCGTGTCCATAGACCGTTACAATTTCCAGCAAAGGAAACAGGAAGCTGGCAAATCTATAGATGACTACGTGGCCGCACTACGACGCCTGGCCATCACGTGCAAGTATGGAACACTGCAAGATGAGTATATAAAGGACCAGATAGTCATGCATACAACCAACAAGTCAGTCCAGGACAAACTATGGGCACAGAGCAAAACATCGCTTAAGGACGTCATAGCCATGGTGAAAAAAGCCGAGATGTCGAAGCGCTGTGCAGACGCAGCCAAACGGGAAAGCACACAGAAACAGATGGTCAACAAGATCGATGAGGCCTCGACCACATACAATCAAAAAGGACCATACGGAGACCAGAAGCAGGAACCCAGAGGGGCAGGGAAGCAGATGGGATGACAGTCTGCAGACAGCAATTTTTCATGCTACAGGTGCGGAAGCACAGCTCACTCAGCTCAGGACAAACGTTGCCCGGCGTTTCGCGCCAGATGCGCGTTCTGTGGCCTGGTCGGCCATTTTGAGAAAGTATGCCGCAAAAAGGGAAAAAGGTCCACAGTGAAGTGCGTGGAGTCAGCACCATCAGATATCGGTGCGGAGGACGATCTGGAGGACGGGGACATGGTGCTGTGTATAGAAGGTCAGGTGCTGGACGTTACTGGGAAACGCACGGACAAACCACGCACGGACATGTTCATCGGCGGAGTAAAAGTGCATGTGGCCGTTGACTCGGGGTCTCCCTGGACGATTGTACAATGGTCCATTTGGGAAGGAGATTTTGTACCCGTAGTAGGGCCCGAACTACGCCCACCGGACATCCGAGCCATATCATACACCGAAAACACCATTCCCATGATAGGCTTTCGTCCATTGAAGTTCGAGTTCAGAGGGAGATCAGCAACCTGCAAATTGTATGTGGCGGGAAGAGGTCCATCTGTACTCGGTTGGAGAGATGCTGGAGACCTAGGAATCAAATTAGACCAAATGGAACAAATCCTCCTAACAGAAGAACTACACACCACCAACGGTGAAGAGTGGAAATTAACCTACCCCAAGGTGTTTGACGGAACAGTAGGAAAACTGGACTAATTCGTCCACAAGATAACACTCAAGGAAGGGGCGACACCGGTGTCCCACAAGGTCAGGAACATTCCCCTATCCACCATTGAGGCCGTACAACAGGAACTCCAAAGGCTGGAAGGACAGGGCATCATAGAACCTATAGACAGTTCAGAGTGGTTGGCCCCCCTGGTTGTAGCCAAGAAGCCCAACGGCAAAGTCCGTCTATGTGTGGACCTCCGCGAACTCAATAAGTGTCTCATTGTGTAAAAGTTCCCCCTTCCCAGAATTGACGAAATGCTGGCGAGGACAAAATTGGTTCACAGAGAGTGAGCAACCCAGTTAAACCCTTGAGGGCTTGGGTAGTTAAATGAAAGGGTAGAGAGGCCTTCAAGGGATATAATTCAGGAAAGAAATCAGTTATTCAATATACTTTTAGGATAAAGTTAAATAACCTAATGTATGAATCATATAGTTAAATACACACAATCAGTTTGTAAAACACATAAAAACATATAAACATATAAACAACAAAACACAAAGGTGTATCAAAAAAGAATTTTATCAAAAAGTTCATTGAGTCAGCAATAAATCAAAGAAGCAGGTAAGGAGATGCTGGTATGAATAGCCTAGTAGCAAATAATCAATAATACAGCAAAACCTAGAAAAAACATCTATCTCAGAAAGCAAAGTGAATCAAACACTGTAGAGATAAGATGAAGGTCGACGTTTCGGTCTCTCTACAACACAATTATCGAGACCATCCTCAGGACTGTTGTCATTAAAACACTGCTGTGAGCTGTGCTGTAATCTGTAACATAAATATTAACAATTACAAATCTATTCTATTTAAAGACCATTACTCCATACACCCATGTGACAAACCTAACTACAGAAATACGTGACTTATAAAAACTGGACATCACTTACAATATAACAAATTTAACTACAGAAATACATGACTAACTTGAAATGGACAGACACTAAGTACATGATACAAAAATAATAATCGATATATATCTGCATTGTGGTATTTTCAGAGAAGCATATACATTGAGCAAAGTTCCTAACTCTTAACGAGCTCATATTTTCGAACTAGTTATGCAGATCTTTTTAGAGCCAATCTTTACTTTAGGGCAATAAATCATAACAGGAAAAATTCAAGTTGCATGGTTGGTTCAAGTAACAAAAATAACCGAGTCTTCTGGTGACATGTCCAGGAATCGAATTTTAAATTTTACATCACAAATATGTCATCATCTAACTTCAGAAAGCCTAGAGAGATGAGGTAGTGAAGGCTAGGGCAGAGCCGTTACATGCAATGATTATCGAATAATGTAGATGTTTCACAAACATACCCAAATTGAATGAGATACCACAATGTTGGTCTCAAGGCAAAGTTAGGCGATGGAAACCGGACGGGTGCCTGCATAAAAAACCACGTGCTTAGTACACATGTCGTGGCGAAGGGATGTAAAAAATGGCACAAAGTATGGAAAAATTACCTATGAAAAGAACACAATCGTCCACAGGTCAACGCGCCAAGAATACACTGGTCGATCGATTCTGGGTGGCAAATGGCTCAAAAAGTGAAGGATGCTTAAAAATCTAAATATATAAAAAAAAAGGGGAGACTATCAGTTTAGTGTGTCTCTGAAAATTCTACAAATAAATTACGACCTCGATTAAACCCACCTCTGTGGTATGGAACTTGGGGACCAGAGATCCTTTTTAGCATACAATATCTGTGTCCATGGATATGGAATCTACAAAGGAAATAGTGGAACCTGCTTAGCCAAATATAAGCCTTAAAACAATGCCAAAATGAACGCACCGTGGAGCATAGCTACCTTATGAGCTGGTGCAGTTATCCAAATAGTAGTTACTGGGCGCTTGACAGCTTCGTTTCTATGTTTGCTGTAAAGCCAATATATGACAAAAGGTCAGTGTCATAGTCTATAGTCAGACCTGAAAAAGCGCTATAACGAAAGCCCTAGCTAGCGCATCTTGCTTACCTGGGATACAGAAGTCGGGTCAAAGTTAATTTGACTGGAAACACGGGGAAAGCCGAGTGAAACGTGGGCAGCTAGCCTCCCTATTTGAGGCATGGTTTGAAGCGCGAGATAGGACTACGCGCATGTCTGTTGTTACCTAAAGTTATGAGCGCCATCTTAGAATGGGTATTTTTCAAAAAAACAACGTGGCGACTAAACTTGGAACAAATTCAAGTATTCAGCCATAATCGATATTATAAATGATTTAGGATAGAGAACTCAGAGCCGGGCGCTTTCTTATGTGAACCATTTAAGGTGCACGATATTTCCAAATGAAAGCGGGGAAATTGACATAGTATTCAAAAATATTCTGCAGAGTACACTTATTCATATATATACTACAGAATTAAAACAGAAGCAAATCAAGCAAGTAGGTTGGTGAAACATCCACATTTTACAACATTCAAAAAAACGCACTTGAGCACAACAAGTCAAAAAGATTTTTTTGCGTTTTTTCAGAGTTGAAGTGCAAATTTATCGATGTATGCACAACATGATGAATGCAGAGACATCATATTTGAGGCTGAGAATGTTGTCTAGGGTAGGACAGCAAGAGCATGCCATTCTGTGGCAGAATTCAAACCCCTTCTAACCGTATCGGTTAGACAGATTAATTTACCCTCTCTTAGTGAGAGGATTCTGTCAACATTATTCTGGCGTGCATTAGGTCGAATAACTTCCAACACCCACCAAATCATGTCGATTTCTTTGTGCCCCATTCGCAGATAATGTTCGACTAGTGGGGCATTCTCCTTCTTGCAACGAATCCGTGACTGATGTTGCAAGATACGTTTTTTAATAGGCTGTATCGTTTTGCCCAGATAATGGAGTGAACAGGGGCATTGAATACAATACACCACATTGGTGGTATTGCAATTGGAAAAGTTCTTAGCACAAAATTTGATGCCATTAGTCGTACATGTTTTCATACTTGTTGTAGTTGCACAGGCCGCACAGTTATTGCATTTATGATGGCCAGTTAGAGGGACAAGTTGTCTCATGTTGTCTACGGTGTTATCTCGGGTGGTGTTATCGTATGCATGGATAAGTCTGTCCTGTAGGTTAGTTCCACGTTTGAACGTGAAAAGTGGTTTCTGTGCAAATTCTGGTAGGGAGCGAAGTAGACTCCATTGTTTGGAAACAATTTTCTTGATCGCATTAGAATGCGTACCAAACGTTGAGACACATACTATGTTAACTTTCTTTTGTCGTTTGTTCACAGTTAATAATGTCTGGCGATCATTATACCATGCCCTTTTCATAGATTTTCTTAGTAGCCTAGATGGATAACCTCTTAGTCGGAGTTTTTCTTTCAGTTTGCGTGCTTCACAAAAATAGTCGTCCTTATATGTACAGTTCCGTCGTAGACGGAGAAACTGTCCAAACGGTAATCCGTCTTTAAGGGCCTGAGGATGGTGACTAGTGTATCGTAGCAGAGTGTTTCTAGCTGTTTTTTTGGTGAATAGGCTCGTGTAAAGCAGATTGTTTGAGTCCACTTTGATCATGATGTCTAAAAAAGGCATTTCAGCTGTATTTTGTTCCAAAGTGAACTGTAGATGAGTGTTCCTGGAATTAAGCCATTCATGAAACTTAAGGAGCTGATCAGCCGATCCTGCCCAAACCATGAACACGTCATCTATGTAACGTAGCCACTTCAGTATATTGCTGGAAAATGGATTGGAGCAATGCCAGATATGTTGATCCTCAAAACTAGCAACATAAATGTTCGCTATGTCAGGGGCAAAAATAGCGCCCATAGCCACGCCTTTTTGTTGTAAGTAGAACGTGTTTTGGTACAGAAAGAAGTTTTCACACAACGGAATTCTGATACATTCCATAATGAAAGAAGACGGAACAGAGTGTGATCTAGGTCTGGATTCTAAGAGTGTATATAGTAGTTCCAGTACTTCCGTCTGGGGGATGTTTGTGTACAAACTTTCAATATCCATTGTTACGAGTATATTAACAGCAGGATCAAAAGGAAAATTCTCAACTTCATTTATCACAGCTGTTGTATCTCTTATGTATGATGGGCGTTCTATAGCAAACGGTCGAATGAAGAAATCAGAGTATGTTGCAAGTGGTTTTAAGATGGAGTTGCAGCCCGAAACAATAGGACGACCTGGTGGATTTATAAGATCTTTGTGCACCTTGGGGAGCATATAAATCACTGGTATTGTCGGTGTTTTATTAACCAGGAAGGCAGCCTCCTTTTCGTTCAACCAACCACCTTCAAATCCCAATTTACTTAGGGCTTGAATTTCTGCTATCAATCTTCTGGTCGGGTTACTGGCAAGTTTCTGATAGTGAGTGGGGGTTGAGAGTTGTCTCATCATTTCTAGATCATATTTAGACCTTTCCCACAAAACTATGCCACCACCTTTGTCTGCTGGTTTTAACAGAGTTTGGGGTAGCTTCTGGAGGGTTTGTAGTGCCAACTGATGTTCTTTAGGTAGATTGGATTTATATCTACAAGACTTTTGAAATAGAGACTCTATTTCAATAAGTGTGGCATTCTCAAAAGTAATTATGTCCTTATGTATCATCGTGTTAGATGGGTAAAAGGTGGATGGATTCCTCAAACCCGTGAATCCTCTTTTGGGATCTGATGTTGAATTTGCAAAGAAGTTTTTTAACCGCACAGTTCGAAAGAAACGGTATAGTTCCAATTTAGTTTGGAACAGATCATTCCTATATGTAGGGACGAAACTAAGCCCATTGGAGAGGACTGCCACTTCCTGTTCAGATAGATTATGTAATGACAAATTGAAAATGGGTATCGTCTGATCCTCATCTACCACTCGTAGTACTGATTTCGGGTCCGACGGAACCCTGGGGTATATTGTCTGCGGAACCATCCCCGTCTCGATTGTTGAGGTCTCCCCGGTGGTCTGGAGCCTCGTTGGTCCTGTCCTAAAAAAGGCTGATGCGATGTGGAGGGTTGTTGGTCCTGTTGGTGATGGTTAGTGTTAAAGGATCTCTCACTACCTGACTCAGAACCAGTGTCTGAAAAGTTGACCCTTTTGGTTGACTGTTGGTTGGGACCTTGAGAGGTATAAAAATCCTTTCTCAAATAGGGATACGTTCTCTCTTTGTTATATCTCCTAATGTCGTTTTGTAGTTTATCACACTTTTTCTGGGAATTAAACTCCTCAAACTCTTTAATTGTTTGCTGAATTTTGTCCAGTAGGAGTTTGCTGTTAGGGATTGAGCTATCTCCTGAAATTTTACTTTCTAAGGATTGAATCTCTTTCGTCAGGATTTGTATTTGACGAAGTGCAGTTTCTATGCTCAGAACCATCCAGGTTCTTGAGCATCTGTTTGCAGAAAAACTGAAGCCGATTTTGAATTGTTCGTCATCTACAAATATAATTGGTACATTGCGTATTTGTAGACCCGCCGGTATAATATTGGCGTTCAGGCAATCAGTCAAGAATTTCGCATGTAATTCTGTGCGAACAAGCTTCTTTTTCAGTCTCTCAAGTTGATTAAGATCTGAATCGAGCGGTAGATTAACATTAGGCCCTTTGTTCCCAAAAAGGGAAGGGCCGGATGCAACCTTAAGAATATATTCGTCTGAGTACACCAGAGTTTCTGCCTCAGACATGGACTTAACTAAAAAGTTTTTACCAGAACAACCACCGATTAAAGTGACTCACAACAGGCATGCGCCTGCGCGAAATATTGGTTCACAGAGAGTGAGCAACCCAGTTAAACCCTTGAGGGCTTGGGTAGTTAAATGAAAGGGTAGAGAGGCCTTCAAGGGATATAATTCAGGAAAGAAATCAGTTATTCAATATACTTTTAGGATAAAGTTAAATAACCTAATGTATGAATCATATAGTTAAATACACACAATCAGTTTGTAAAACACATAAAAACATATAAACATATAAACAACAAAACACAAAGGTGTATCAAAAAAGAATTTTATCAAAAAGTTCATTGAGTCAGCAATAAATCAAAGAAGCAGGTAAGGAGATGCTGGTATGAATAGCCTAGTAGCAAATAATCAATAATACAGCAAAACCTAGAAAAAACATCTATCTCAGAAAGCAAAGTGAATCAAACACTGTAGAGATAAGATGAAGGTCGACGTTTCGGTCTCTCTACAACACAATTATCGAGACCATCCTCAGGACTGTTGTCATTAAAACACTGCTGTGAGCTGTGCTGTAATCTGTAACATAAATATTAACAATTACAAATCTATTCTATTTAAAGACCATTACTCCATACACCCATGTGACAAACCTAACTACAGAAATACGTGACTTATAAAAACTGGACATCACTTACAATATAACAAATTTAACTACAGAAATACATGACTAACTTGAAATGGACAGACACTAAGTACATGATACAAAAATAATAATCGATATATATCTGCATTGTGGTATTTTCAGAGAAGCATATACATTGAGCAAAGTTCCTAACTCTTAACGAGCTCATATTTTCGAACTAGTTATGCAGATCTTTTTAGAGCCAATCTTTACTTTAGGGCAATAAATCATAACAGGAAAAATTCAAGTTGCATGGTTGGTTCAAGTAACAAAAATAACCGAGTCTTCTGGTGACATGTCCAGGAATCGAATTTTAAATTTTACATCACAAATATGTCATCATCTAACTTCAGAAAGCCTAGAGAGATGAGGTAGTGAAGGCTAGGGCAGAGCCGTTACATGCAATGATTATCGAATAATGTAGATGTTTCACAAACATACCCAAATTGAATGAGATACCACAATGTTGGTCTCAAGGCAAAGTTAGGCGATGGAAACCGGACGGGTGCCTGCATAAAAAACCACGTGCTTAGTACACATGTCGTGGCGAAGGGATGTAAAAAATGGCACAAAGTATGGAAAAATTACCTATGAAAAGAACACAATCGTCCACAGGTCAACGCGCCAAGAATACACTGGTCGATCGATTCTGGGTGGCAAATGGCTCAAAAAGTGAAGGATGCTTAAAAATCTAAATATATAAAAAAAGGGGAGACTATCAGTTTAGTGTGTCTCTGAAAATTCTACAAATAAATTATGACCTCGATTAAACCCACCTCTGTGGTATGGAACTTGGGGACCAGAGATCCTTTTTAGCATACAATATCTGTGTCCATGGATATGGAATCTACAAAGGAAATAGTGGAACCTGCTTAGCCAAATATAAGCCTTAAAACAATGCCAAAATGAACGCACCGTGGAGCATAGCTACCTCATGAGCTGGTGCAGTTATCCAAATAGTAGTTACTGGGCGCTTGACAGCTTCGTTTCTATGTTTGCTGTAAAGCCAATATATGACAAAAGGTCAGTGTCATAGTCTATAGTCAGACCTGAAAAAGCGCTATAACGAAAGCCCTAGCTAGCGCATCTTGCTTACCTGGGATACAGAGGACAAAAGGCATCACCCACTTCTCCACAATTGATCTCACGTCGGCGTACCACCAAATCGACCTGCATCCCACTAGCAGAAAATACACCTCTTTCATCACGCCGTTTGGGTGCTACCAATTCCGCCGCATGCCTTTTGGCCTGGCATCGGCAGCCGCGGTCTTCCAAAAGTTGATGCACCGTTTGTTCAAAGAAATACCAGGAGTCCAGTATTTCCAGGACGACATCCTGGTAATGGGGTCCACCCAGGAAGATCACGACGGAAAGCTGACCAAGGTCCTTACCGTGCTGCAAGACAAAGGACTCACGGCGGAATGGAGCAAATGCAGAATAGGGATGTCATCAGTCACCTACTTGGGACACGAGATTGGGACGCACGGCATATCTCCCAAGGAACAGAACGTGAGAGCCATCAAGGAAGCCAATGCCCCAAGAACTAAAGAAGAGGTACGGTCGTTCCTCGGTATGGCCGAGTACTATAGTAAGTTCGTGAGACATTTTGCCACCAAAACGCGCAGGATGCGCCAGCTCATCAGAGACAAGGCAAAGTTCGACTGGGACACTGGAGCGCAAAGTGAATTTGAAACCGTAAAGTCAGACATCAGTGAGGCCATCCCCTTGCAAGGGTACGACCCCTCAAGCAGCACGATCCTGACCACAGACGCCAGTGACAAAGGCCTGGGCGCGGTGCTAGCACAGGAGAGGGCGGATGGCTCAGTAGAGACTATCAGTTTTGCTTCACGAGCTCTCTCTCCCACGGAACAAAGATATAGCGTCATTGAGAAAGAGATGCTAGCGGTCACCTGGGCAATGTGCAAGTTCCGACAATTCATCTGGGGCACCAGGTTTAAACTCCAAACTGACCATAAACCGTTGGTCAAGGTCCTGACGTCCTCAGGCCATGACACGGCTACCCCGCGCATTGCAAAAATGACGCTCAAGCTACTGGATTACACTTATGACGTCGAATATCTTCCAGGAACCCAGAACAGGGTAGCCGACTACCTCAGCAGAGCTTCCGCCATGGAGGATGCTCCGGATGCCGCACCGGACCAGGAGGAGATGGTAGCGAGCATGGCTGACAACGAGATGACAATAAGCAGACAAGAATGGGCAGCAGCGTATGAGCAAGACCTGGAGAAGTCTGAAGTCAAACAACACCTCACATCAGGATAACCGGACAAACGGAGGCTCACAGCGGAGGTGAGGAAGTTCTATGAAATTCGGGAGGAACTGTCTTTGAGCGACTCGGGAGTCTTCCTGTACAGGGGTGAGAGAGTCATTCCACCTGAAGCCCTTGTGCCGACGTTATTGAACCAACTGCACAAAGGACACCTGGGCATCGTAAAGACAAAAGCCCGAGTGAAACAAATGTATTGGTGGCCTGGCATGGATGCCCAGATAGAAAGGCAGGTGAGAGAATGTGAACAATGCCAAGGAGCTGACAAAATACTTCGTCCCCTCAGGCCAGCGCTAGGGAAATTCGAGAACCCCCAGAACCCGTGGGAAGACTTAGCCATTGACCTCTTAGGACCAGTGCTTGACAACCGTGGAATAAATAAATTCTTGTGTGTGGTCATCGACAAATATTCAAAATGGCCGGAAGTTGATGTGCAGGAGTCCATGGACACTGAAACAGTGTTGAAGTTCCTAACTTCCCTGTTCGTAAGGGAAGGTATACCTAAGACAATACTTAGTGATAACGGACCGCAGTTTGTCTCAGACAAATGGACCCGGTTTATGAAGAGGAATGGAATCAAATCGAAGCACACCGCCATCTACCACCCAGCGTGTAACGGCCAAGTGGAGCGGTTTAACCGCGTGCTCATGGGCTCAATACAGGCGGCCATCATGCAAGGGAAAGACTGGGAGACAGAAGTACAGAGCATGTTGTGGGCATACAGGATCACCCCCACAGTGGCAGGGTATAGCCCCTTTCAAATTTTGAGAGGCCGTCTCCCGTTCACCCGGGACAACGTGGTGTGGAGAGAAAAAACTGTAACCAGCAAATGGTCCCCAGCAGTGGTACAGCACAACCTTGAGAAGGCTCAGAGGGTATATGCAGCCCATTACGACAGGCGGCGCAACACTAAAGAAACCGCGCTGGAGGAGGGAGAATGGGTCAGAGTCAAACTTCCCACCCTGCAAAAGAAAGGAGAGAGCAAGTATAGCCAACCCCTACAAGTCAAGGAAGTACGAGGCAGAGCCGCCCTACTCAGCGATGGCAAGGTGTGGTCCCAAGACCGCATGGCGAAAGTCAACAGGATAGTAAGATGGCCCAAGTCCGAGGAAGAGGAGATACGCATAGGGGGAGAAGAAGAGATGTCCTCTAGCGGAGAGGACCAGAGAGTATCATCAGAAGACAGAGAAGAAGGAGGAGAAAGAGATGCGCAGACAGCGGAATTAGCGGTAGGCCACTCCATCCCAGCTACCGACGGAGCGAGGGAGGATCAGAGAGACACTGAGAAATTTCCAGGAGGAAGCGACGGTGAGGAGAGCAACCTGGTAAGGCGTACCCGCTTGGGCAGAACTGTCACCTTGCCCTCAAGATATGGAGACTTTGATATGAGTGGACGTTAGAAATGGACTACAGCACTGTTTAAAGTTTAGTGTGCAAAAGGGGGGAGATATGTGGTGTTGCGCTCTAGTCTACGAGCGTGTACGCGATGACGCGTCACGCCGTAGACGAGAGCGAAGGACCCGCGCATGCGCAGAGAATGAAAAGGAAGAGCGCGGAAGCAGAACGGCAGTTGGCGACCGGAGCAGCCGCTAGTTAGACGCTCGGCGCTCTATGTGCCTATCAATTGTTACCTTTTGGAATAAAGCTGTTTCAATACGCAAGCTGGCTCAGAGCACTGTGTGGGGGACAAATAGTAACATTACAGGGCGAAGCATTTTTTCGCAGCAGAAGCTTCAGCTTTGAATAAGACAGGTGAGCCTCATTTTCAGATGGCAAAACGCACCAAGTTGGTCAAGGGTGGGGGTACCGTTGGGGAAGGGCATGTAGTTTCTCCACAGGTCAGTGGAAAAGGGGGTACAGTATCTGACACAGTGCCACCTCCACCAGTTAAGGAAGCTGAACACATCAAGGATCTGAATCTAAAAGTGCTCACATTTTTAAGCGATTACCTTACATGGGGGTTGCTATGCCGTTAGGTGTGCATCTGAGCAATGCTACAAAAGAGAAGATATGGAATGGGGATTTCATGAATGTTTTTAAACTACTGCTTAGGGCAGTGGTTCCTGTGAGAAGTTGGCCTGATATGCAGTGCTCACTATTCTAGTGAACACTATGTATCAGTCCAGACAACCCTTATTGATGATTGGTTGTAAGTCAACCTTATAGACCAGCTATCCTAGTAGCGTGGATACGAGCAGTCTAAGGCTAAAGACTCGAGAGGGCGTGTTAAGCCAGCTGTTATACCATCACATATACCCCTTGAACACCAAGTGAAAGGACACCACACAAGTGTTATGAAAATAAACAGTGTATTTATTAGAATCACAACAGCCCTGTACTCTTTATGAGGACAGGGTACTAAGCACAAAACAAAACTCTTACGAAAATACTTAAGTTAGCACAGTATATACAAATGCCCGAGGGGCACGGAAAACCATATACTCTGAAAGTGGAATGCGAAATTACTAGCAGGTAAGTACAGTACTAATAGGCTTTGGAATCGCTAGGACTTGACTATAGAATCGTTAGATTACTTCTAGGAGACCCAGGGGACTCGGGTGCAGAGTGTGCACTCTCACGCGTGAATCGGGACAAAGTCTATGGTAGCTAGTGAAGACAAAGTTAGTGTTCTCGGGCGAACCCGACCTGGTAGGAGGAAAACGAAAGTGGATTCTGACCCTTGGATAGTGAGGCTATGCTGGGGCACCGAAATGCCGAAGTTACCTAGCCCAGGGGCTGCAGCTGCATAGGTCTCAAAAGACGTCGGGAATCCTCGTAGACGGACCAGGAGCCTGGAAGAAAGATGCTGGCAGGCGACCAGTGAAGAGAGTTCGAAGTGATCCAAGCCTGGATCTTGAAGATAGATGACACCTGAAAGCAGAGGGGACCAAGTTCGTGACTACTAGCCAGTAGTCAGGTGGCACCAGGAGGGCACCGGATGGTAGTCACCTCGACTAGGTGAGTGGGCGACGCTGGGCTCTGCAGATCTCACGGACCAGGAGGCGTTGTCGGCGACCAGGATGGAGGAGCGAGCTGTCCCACGATGGATGAAGCTGTCAGCGTCGCTGGACCCAGGATTGGGCAACAAAGCCTTGGCTAATTCAAGCCCACGCGTTGGACCTAAAATGGCGTCTTGAGTGGACCAGGAGGGTCCGGGGTGCTCCTCTTTTGGAAGGGAGCAAGTGCCAGTCTGGAGCAACCAGACCAGCAGCAGTGATGTCGTCGGGCGTCGTTAAGAAGGCCACAAGCCAGCGGGCTAGTAGCCAAACAACGCGGTGAGCAGCAAAAAGCAGAAGGGCCCCACGCAGATCGTGGAGATGCTGGGAGGCTGTACTTCGGTGCTGGAGCTGCTCAGGGTCGGGGCTTCTCGGACCCCAAAGCACTCACCAGAGGGTCACTCGGCGGGCGTGTTTGTAAAGAAGTCGTGCAGTCTTGGCGATAGCCGGTCCCTCGAGGTCTCGTCGCACTCACGGTTCTCAGCTTGGCTGTAGAGGTGAGTAGAGGTCAGAGGTGCCAGGGAAGCCGGGTCTCGTCGAGCTGTGTCGTCGGATTCCTGAGGAAGGACTTGCAGCAGACCGCAGGGTTCTTAAGATGGTGCCTGCGGATGCAGGGTGACTACTGCTTAGTCCTAAGGGAGAATCTTGAGGAAGAAATCTTGAAGTCCTTTCGCAGAAAGTCGTGTCTTGATTCCAAAGATGATCTCATTTGAACAGGGGGCCCGCTCCCATCTTTATACTAAGAAAAGGGGCTGACCCGGTGACTAGGTCCTGCCTATGGGTGGGACTAGGAGGGGGGTGGTTACACCCCTCTCCCATGCCGGACTTCCCCCAGGCCAGGGGCTGGTGTGCCCCTGGAACTGGTTCTGACCGGCCTATGCGTAGTGAGCACCGGGGTGCCACTCAGCAGTCACCTTCCTGTAAAGCCCTGCCTACCCAGGATACACAAAACCTTGTCTGGGATGGTGCTAGCACCGCCCCGGACAGGAAACCCTTTGTCCAAGCTCTCCTCGCTGGAAGGACTAACAGCAGCAGGAGGTCAGACTCGTGTCTGTGGTGGCAGCATCCATTTTGTGGAGCTGAGGCTTCGTTTAACTTTAACCGGGGTTCACAGTTACATACATGTCGTGTCCCTCTAGAAGGGTGGAATGCTAACCCCGTCGCCAGAATTGGCGAGGGGTTAGTATTCCAATTCGTATGACACCTTAGTCGACATGTTTTGATAAAGCAATACCAAAGATAGCATTTAACCGCGAGGATTATAATGCACTTAAGAGTATATGGTATGCGTTATCATGGAACAGCTATTAGGACTTGGTTCCGCAAGCTGCAGATAGGCTCAGCTCATGCCAGAGCACCATCTCACACGATTCCAAGCACTCTGCCTTCAGGATTGTCAAGGCCTGCCATAGGAGTGACTGATAGGAATCTGTGTGTCCATTTTAGGGTTAGATATAGGTATACTATATCTACAGCAAAGGGTGATTACACGACTTTGCCCCAGCTGTCATGCAGCCAGTTGTGTCAAATTTAGGAGGCCAGCCAGGGGTGGCATAATACATGCTTCAGCCCCTGGTAGGCCCTGGGTACACCTATGCCCTGAGTTACAGGGTCTGATAAGGTGGCCCAGTACCAATTGGTAAATGCACCTAGGGTACACGTTGTAATTTAGAGAGAGAACAGCCAGGCTGTGGGTCTGATTGGCAGGCCCACAGCCAGAGAAAGTCGTAAACCAGTGAAACAAAAGCAAAAAATCTGGGTGATCATAGGATTGCAGACCCTACTCTCCTACATGACCCCCCCCAAACTTTGGGACAATAAACTAACCTTGACCAGGTGAGTCTTCTTGTTCTAAGTGGAAATATCTGGAGAGCCCATCGGCATTGCCATGATCAGTACCAGGTCTATGTTCCACTGTAAAGTCCATCCCCTGTAGGGAAATGGACCACCTAAGCAGTTTGGGGTTTTCACCCTTCATCTGATGTAGCCACAAGAGGGGCTTATGGTCGGTCTGAATCTTGAAGTGAGTGCCAAACAAGTATGGCCTCAGCTTCTTCAGGGCCCAAACCACAGCAAAGGCCTCCCTCTCAATAGCTGACCAATTCTTCTCTCTGGGGGTCAGCCTTCTGCTTATAAAAGCAATGGGCTGGTCTTGACCATCAAAATTCAGTTGAGATAGAACAGTTCCCACACCCAACTCAGAAGCATCTGTTTGGACAATGAATGGTTTGGAGTAGTCTGGACTCTTGAGGATAGTTGCTGTGCACATGGCCTGCTTTAGGTCATCAAATGCTTTTTGACAGCCTGCTGTCCACTGAACCTTTTTTGGCATTTTCTTACTTGTCAGTTCATTTAATGGAGTCACAATTGATCCATAGTTCCTGACAAATTTTCTGTAGTAACCAGTCAGGCCCAAGAAAGCTCGAACCTGAGTCTGGGTGGTTGGAGGGGCCCAGTCCCTGATTGACTGTATTTTGCTCTCCAGTGGTTGAACTTGGCCTCCACCTACAAGGTGGCCCAAGTACACAACCTGTGTCTGCCCTATCTGGCACTTTGTGGCCTTGATAGTGAGACCTGCTGCTTGCAGTGCCTCTAACACTTTCCTCAAGTGGACCAGGTGATCCTCCCAGGTGGAGCTAAAGACAGCAATATCATCAAGATATGCTGCACAGAAGTCATCCAGCCCAGTGAGAACATGATTCACCAACGTTTGGAAGGTGGCAGGTGCATTTTTCAGACCAAAGGGCATTACCACAAACTGATAATGCCCACCAGGGGTTGAAAATGCTGTCTTGGGCTTGGCGTCCTCAGCTAACCTGATTTGCCAATACCCAGCTGTCAGGTCAAATGTACTTAAGTAGTTGGCAGAAGCCAATCTATCTATAAGTTCATCTGCCCTTTGTATTGGGTGGGCATCAGTCTTAGTGACTGCATTGAGACCCCTGTAGTCTACACAGAACCTCATCTCTTTCTTACCACCCTGGGTGTGAGGTTTTGGTACTAGAACTACTGGACTAGCCCAAGGGCTATCTGAGGGTTCAATGACTCCCTACTCCAACATTTTCTGCACTTCAGTTTTGATGCAGTCTCTAACATGATCAGGCTGCCTGTAGATTTTACTCTTGACTGGCAGGCTGTCACCAGTGTCAACCTCATGGGTACACCAATTGGTCTGACTGGGTGTCAGAGAGAACATATGTCTGAAAGACTGAAGAACCTGTTTACAGTCTTTCTGTTGATGTTCAGAGAGGCTGCCACAAAAGACAACACCATCTACTGACCCATCATCAGGATTCTGAGTGAGCAGGTCTGGGAGAGGGTCACTCTCTTCCTCCTGTCCCTCATCTATGGCCATGAGCAAGCTCATGTCCTTCCTGTCGACATATGCTTTGAGCCTGTTGACATGGAGCACCCTGTGGGGGCTCCTGGGAGTTCCAAGGTCCACCAGGTAGGTGACCTCTCCCTTTTTCTCAAGAATGGTGTAGGGCCCAGACCATTTGTCTTTGAGTGCTGCTGGGGCCACTGGCTCCAACACCCACACCTTCTGTCCAGGCTGATAAACAGTCAGGACAGCCTTTTGGTCATGCCAAGCTTTTTGGAGTCCTTGACTGGCCTTAAGGTTTTCAGATGCCTTCTCCATATACTCAGCCATCCTGGAGCGGAGACCAAGTACATAGTCCACTATGCTGGTTGCAGGCTTTTTGAGAGGTCTCTCCCATCCTTCCTTCACCAAACACAGGGGGCCTCTCACAGGATGCCCATACAAAAGTTCAAAAGGGCTGTAGCCAACCCCCTTTTGTGGGACCTCTCTGTAAGCAAACAGAAGGCAGGGAATCAGGACATCCCATCTACGCCTGAGCTTTTCAGGTAGTCCATGAATCATCCCTTTTAGGGTCCTGTTGAACCTTTCAACAAGCCCATTGCACTGTGGGTGATAGGGTGTGGTGAACTTGTAGTTGACACCACATTCCTTCCACATAGCAGTTAAGTAGCTTGACATGATGTTTGCACCTCTGTCAGAGACAACCTCCTTAGGGAAGCCCACTCTGGAGAACACTCCAACTAGGGCCCTTGCCACTACAGGTGCTGTAGTGGTCCTAAGTGGAATAGCTTCAGGATACCTGGTGGCATGATCCACTACCACCAGTATAAACTTGTGCCCTGATGCTGTCTGGGGTTCCATTGGACCAACAATGTCAATCCCCACTCTTTCAAAGGGCACCCCCACCACAGGCATTGGTATAAGGGGGGCCTTTGTTGTGCCACCTGACTTACCACTGGCTTGGCAAGTGACACAGAAGCGACAAAACTCCTTGGTATCCTCATTCATGTGAGGCCAGTGAAAGTGGGAAACAAGCCTGTCCCAAGTCTTTGTCTGGCCTAGGTGACCTGCTAAGGGAATCTCATGGGCCAAGGTAAGGAGGAAACCTCTCTGAGACAAGGGGATAACCAGCCTCCTGGTCATGCCAGGCTTGGGGTCTCTTGCCTCAGTGTACAGGAGTCCATCTTCCCATTATACCTTGTGGGTACCTGTGTGGAAAATAGACAAATTGATGTACATAAGCAGCGTTCATTTCCCTTTTTCCCACTCCTCTCCCTGTATGCACCATGAATACCATAAAATATTGACCGTATCACTCCCCCAGTAAAAGCCCGTGCCCATATGTACATGACAGCCATTTTAGGCCATGGCCTCTCTGTCCGTTTTTATAAAATCCCCGGCTTCCCTCCTGCGTGCATTTGAGCACCCCCCTCCCACTCTCACATGCATAGACCATGAAACCCAGCACTCTGCGCGACCCTGCTATGAAAGGCAACCCTCCTGCTTGACCCAGGCACCCCCCCCCATTTCCCTCTTGAAGAAGCATCCTTCGCCTCAGCTGACATAGCCCCCCAGCTGTATCTGACTGCCCCTGTTCTCTCATGTACGGGTCATAAGACCTCTCTCTCTCTGTGCGACTCTGACCCTGCGCGCACCCTGACCCCCTCCTTCTCCCTCACATGGACAAGTCATAAACCTTCCTCCTCTGCAAGACCCTGTCCTTGGGAGTCACGGCCGCGCCTGACCAAACACCTCCTTTCCTTCCATGAATGCCCCTCTGTTGACAAGCCTTCCCTCCGCGCTCGATTGTCCACGCGGCATGAATACCACTCCTTTGATGACCTCTTCCCCCGAGTCCGGCTGACCACACATGTCCGAGGCCATCGCCTGAGCCGGGAAATACCATTAACTGCCCTTATTGTATGAAGTCACTCCTCTTCAAAAGATCCACTATTGATCCTGGCCACCCCACCCCCTGGGCTATGATCAGGCGCACACATCCTAAACTGTTGACGGAACACTTAGCTGCGTGATTACCCTCCCCTCTTATCAGCAGGTCAAGGGTCCCTATTGTGAACACATGTGGGGTAGGATTGACACAAGGATCATGGGGATGTATTTTCCTTGTTACACAATATCATGATTGTAGTGCCAAGTGTTCTGCAAAGTATAAAAGACAGAGTCTCAGCTCACTTGTTAGAGCACCTCGAGACGATACCTTGTTGTCTGATCTGATGTGTTCTGCTCCGTCGGAATAAACTTCTGTTTCCTGCCTTCTGGTCTCCGGCGCCTGCCTCATTGCTTGGTAATTTTGAATGGTACAAGGGCGGTTAGCGCCGGGCAAAACTTGAGAAAGGTCCTAGCCCTACCTTTTTCTACAATTTGGCGTCCCAAAGCGTGGGGCCCATCAGCGACACGTGGATCCAGTGGGAGAGGTCCCGACGACAGAGTGAACGACTGCAACGATCGGGAGAGCTCGTGTCCGATAGACCCTCGTCTGACAGCCGATCATCCGACCTTCACTAGTTCTGAACAGACCTCTCTCGAGTGATCCACGGTCCTGACTGGGAACCATCAGGAGTGCCACGGGCATCACGAAGAAGAGAGGACGATCGGGCGCTGGATCCAGGAGACAGGAAACCGTCCATGCGGTCCGGGTAAGGTCGTGTAAATACGACAAATTGAGAAAAGATTGTTTTGTTTGGATAATACTAGTATTACGCTTTGTTGAAACCTCTGGAGATTCGCTGTCTGCAAACGGGGAAAAACAAACAGGCTCTCTCTTTGCAAACAGTGAAGGATAGGTAACGCAGACTTTTGTCCCCATTGTAATCCGTCGTGCCTATCTTCCTCCCCCACTGTTTCCCGAACTGTCGTTCGTGGATTATTGTCTGGAGATTCTTTGTCTGCAAACACGGAAGAACAAGGTCTCTCTTTGCAGGTAGAGAAAGAGTGGGTAGCGATAACTTTTCGTGCCCACTTATTCTCCCCACTGAATTGTTTGATTGGCCGATTATTCGGTATTGGTTCGTTTGAGGTATTCACCGCCGCCAAACAACGGAGAATAGAAATATTCTGCCTAGTCTTTGCCCGCTGTGATAAGATAGGGAGTGCAGACTTTTGTCCCCGGTGTAAACCGTCATGCCTATCTTCTCCCCACTGGTTGGTAGCCTGTTTAGCCCGGACCGCTTATTAGAGATGAACCATCCAGCTCCACTGGAGGGCACCCCTAATAAGGACATGTTCACTAAGCATGGACTAGTCGCTATAGCTTATAATAGGTTATGGCATAAAAATACAAGAAAAGGAGTTGAGCGAAATCAGTAGGCCACTGAGGAGTTATCAACTTCGCTAAAAATAAAATAAGAAACGCTAGAAACAACCCGTAATAAGAAACATACAAATGGCGAGGGAAGACAAGTTTGACAGCAGGCAAGCCACGAGGTAGCTAGGTTCCGTTGCCTATTCCTGCCCTAAACATGTCTGCCTCATTGCCCACCACGCCCAAATAACGGTCACGTGAAATAGATACAAATCAATAGGTACCTACCCCCATCCCGGAAACTCCCGAAGTGCCACAGGTCCGCGGTTACGCCCATCCGGTAGGCAAGGCCTCGAGGCATGCGGGGCTCGCCTGGACGCAGTCGGAAGGGGAGGCTGTGGGGCGGACGGCCCAGAAAACCGTGATGGCCTCTCCTTCTCTCCTCCTCTGCTGCCCTGCAGGCCACGGGGGGGGGGGGGCTGTCTTGCCTCAGCCACCGACCACCCCCCCCCTCTGTCTCTCGCCTGGTCCGACCCGCGAAGAAGGCCGAAGCCAAAAGCGAGAACGGCGGCGCTTGCAAGTAGTCCCGCCACATGTCAAATTCCTGGATAGTTACAGGTAGTCCCGCCACATGTCCACCTCTGGAGAGTTGGAGGTAGTCCCGCCACCTGTCAAAGAGGAAGGGGGGGGGCTGTCTTGCCTCAGCCGCAGACCACCCCCCCCATCTTCAATAGCCGGCACGGCCAATACCGAAGCGGCGGAGCCGAGGAACGGCGCGGGGTCGCTGGAAGGAGGAGGCGGCGCGAACGAGCCTCCCCCACCTCCCTCCAGGTGGAGGCTTCCAGCGACACCCCAATGCTCTTACTTAAAGAGGGTCAACATCAAAAAGCGGTCTTCTGCCCAGGACGGGCACACGCTCCATGCCTTCTCTCCTCGATCTTGAAGATTCTATGAGAGCCGGGGGGGCACCCCGATCCCTCCTCATGGGCGCCCCCGCCCCCTCACTGGGAACCGCGACATCGACGCACTCCTGCCGGTGCCAGCCTCAGTTTGGAAATGGCTAAAGCACAGCCAAGGTACAGACTTGTTCAGTTCCGGTGGAACACCAGAATGACCCGGTAGGAAAATTGTTGCCGCCCTCCCCACTCTTTAAACTGATGGTCCATATTGTTAGACTGTTACCACATTGCGAAAAAAAAAACTTTTTGAACTGCCAACGGAAGGTTCTGGTCCAACCATGAGTCATTGAAGACGTTCTGACTATACCGGAACCTGCCTGACCTTGCCCAAAATGGCGCCGATACACGAAACGAAACTTTCGAACTCCCTGTTCACCCGGATTGCTCGAATATTGATGCTCTGAGATATGTATGCATTTTTGGACAATGAAAGTCGATAAGATGGATAGTGATTATGTGCTTAGAGAAGAAAAGCAATACCGATATTGATCATGTGTTTGGACAATGAACTGATTTAGGGTGGGTACTAATTATGAATGGGAACAATGAATTGGTGTAATTTAGACAGTGAACGAGCATCTGGATAATGAATTAATGAACTAATTAAAAACTGAACTCTTGATATGCATCATGCCTGCTCTATAGTAAAAGTTCGATACGATTTTATTGCACTGCCGCACTTTATGCAATGAACTGCCATCAACTTCTTTCTTCCTATGTACAGTTCCAATCTGCTCCGTGGCTGGTCCACTGGGTTGTAGGCCTGTATTTTATACACCAGCACTTTTTATTAAAAGTATTTTGAAAAAGAAAGCATAGTTGTAGTGGTTGCATTAATGAGTTTTGAATGTATTACTACTGTGAGCAACGAGAAAATATGATGAAGGCTGAAGGTTAAAAAGGACCCGATATTTAGCAGCTACATTATGTGCGACAGACAGCCGGAAAAGTGTTTTAGACGCTTTTAAACGACACCACAGAAATGCCACCTGATCGCCACCCTTGCACGCAACCTAAAGGGGTCGCGACCAAGCAACTCATGTAGATACGCAAATCATCAATGATTATCTATCTGACGCTACTGGTCCCTCTGGGCTTAAACGCCGAGATGGCAAAGAAATGCACTACGTGGAGATAGGTCGAGTATGTGGTAGGTAAAAACATTTCCGGATTACTGCATGCTGATGAGGTTTGAATGCTGCCCCCCACCCCTTCTTTCTCCTCCCTTCTGCAGGTCGCGTTGGAACATCGGCTGAAGTATGGGAGAACGATGATCGAACAACCGACGAAAAAGGGAAGGAGGGAATATGAGCATAGTCCTTATGACGATAAGTTTTTAGAGACATAGACTTAAATATGACTGTTCCTCCATTAGAGCATAGCGACTGAGGAAATGGGCTGACATAGAAACTCGACGGGTACTGTATGACGGAAATTGACTGGAAATTAGCACGTTAGAATGGCTGGGAGGATGGACTGACATAGAGACTTGACGGGTACTGTATGACGAAAATTGACTTGAGATAACACGTTAAAGAATGTAACTAGACGTTTGACTAGGTAGGGAAAGGACAGAAGAAAAATGCAAGAGTTAGGGTTACCAAGGCTGCTGCCGTCTGGGAAGTTAGAAATGTTGCTGATGTTCAAAAATACTGCTCCCCCCCCCCTTCTCACATTATAGATCTAGCCAAGCTGTCCGACTGTTCTCCCGATCAATACTTGCCGTTGCCTCAGCCTGGAGAACTTCCCACCAAAGGAAGGAACTGAAAAATGGTTTAAGATCAAACCATGGGTAAATAGCGCGACCAGGTTAATTTCAGATCGACTGACCACGGTGTAAGTATTAGCGACTGAGAACACTCACGAAGATAGTAATTGAGAGAAAAAGGAGGAAAAAGGTAAAAAGAGCTAAGCACATAGATAAATAGAATACTAAAGATGCGCAGCATGCAGAAGTTCTGTTTGGCCAATAACTGTTTTATGTTTTGTCGTGAACTCTTTTGTATGTAACACATGTACTGTCTTCCCTTGTCTGAGTTTGTGTGTATGTAATGTACGGGTTTATGTCTTCCCTCTGTCTGCGTTTGCGTGTTACCTGACCTCTGCCGTTCTGTGTTGTGAGCACACTAAATGACCTATTTTCGTACACGTCTCTCTCTCTCTCTCTCTCTCTCTCTCTCTCCCTCTCTCTACATGTCATACGTGTACCGAATGGCTCGTTTAGGTTGCGGACGACTCTCACTCCCTACGAGAGTCCCCCTGTCCCATCCTTTTTGTATGGTAATATTGTGCCCCGTCGGCACCAGTCTGATTGGATACTTATTGAACGCGAAGGTGTTCAGCGAAATTGACCGAAACTAAAATGATTGTATCTCGCCATATTACTACCTCTCCTTTCTACAAAATGAATGAACTCGAATTGGCTGAGAAGGAAAGGACAGGTGAGACGACTAAGGTCCCCTAATCTGGCCCTCTTAAAAAGGGGACTATATGTCAATGGCATCCTAATTTTTATTGTTAGAGACAAGCGCCAAGGTCCAGATTGACCCCCAGTGCCCAGATTGCCCCACCCCCTTTGCACCCAAGCGCGAATGCCCGAAGCGTCCCCGCCCCACTTGATTGACCCCAGCTACTGTCCCCGATATATATATCTGATGACCATGAGTAACTGCCGCCCCTCGAGAAAAACCTGTTTGACCCTGTCTTTCAATGATTGCACCCCCGCTCTGTTTGAAAGAGTTAGCCAGCTCTAAAGGAAAAATGTAAGACTGTTAAGGCTCGGGTTAGAAGGACGAGTCTCCCCTGAATGTTGTCAATCTTGGGGTTTTTGTTGAAATACGCAGGTGATAAGAGTCTGACCTCTGTCCATATATGTCATGAACGAACGCCGATTAGGCTTGGTGCGAACGCAGTAGAAATACCCACCTACTTACTTCATGCTAATAGACTTCTGACTATGACCAATGAGCATAACGCCAGGTGCTAGGATTGCGAGTGGAATTCAAATGTAAAAAAATCTCTTCTCCTGCCAGTTCTCTAAAACTTGTTTTTACCCATTTAAAGATACTCAATCACCGGAGGAGAAGGGCCGGACGTGACGCACAGCGTGGCTGCAGATCATGAGACACATGCGACCTCGACCAAAGGTGGAGCCGCAGCACAACAAGAAACGGGACGAGGCAGCACTCTCAAAGGCGGTAAAAGAAAGGATGAAGGGCTGTCCTGAAGCTCTCTGTCCGCCAACCCACGTGTGCCTGGAGCCTCCGTCCCTCTTTTCAAGCCCGATTGATGGGCCCGCTTGCTTGTTATCCATTGCTCCCTTGGTCCCTTTGGTGTGTCCCAGGAAATCTGCCCCCACTCCGCCCTCTCACTCCCATCGACTATCGAAACAACACACCCTCTTTTCCATGCGACTCTCTGCTGAAAGGAAGAACAGCATCTAGATGGAAATGGGGTTACGCCACGGAAATATAGGTGCCAAACTTAAGGCGCCACTAAAAGGATTGGTTAGGGAACAGGACTGTGGTCTAACAGCAGAGGACTGACCGCACCCTGCAACGCGTAAGGATAGAACCGAGCTGGACCTATAGCTCCACCGCCGGTGCTCAACAGTGCCAACGAAAGGACACGGACTAGAGCCTACCAGTGATGGCTCACTACTAAAAAGACACTGTGACGAAGAGATCTTATTGGACTGAATTCCTCCCTCAACTACTTGGTCAAAATGTTCATTGGTCACATTCGTTTTTGAAAGTCAGAAGCATTTATGCTATGTAGTACGTTTACAAATGCAATTTCCTATGTACTGCATTTTGCCAATCGCACCAACTGTTCATGATTTTTATGCAATATGTTAGTATTGACAAATGCTATTTCATCAACCACATGTTTATATGTACGCCCCTTAACTAGGAAGGATAGGAAAATGAACTTCATTGTTTATATGTACCCCCATCAACTACAAAAATGAACTCTGTTATGTAAAAAGGGGCGACTGTGGAAAATAGACAAATTGATGTACATAAGCAGCGTTCATTTCCCTTTTTCCCACTCCTCTCCCTGTATGCACCATGAATACCATAAAATATTGACCGTATCACTCCCCCAGTAAAAGCCCGTGCCCATATGTACATGACAGCCATTTTAGGCCATGGCCTCTCTGTCCGTTTTTATAAAATCCCCGGCTTCCCTCCTGCGTGCATTTGAGCACCCCCCTCCCACTCTCACATGCATAGACCATGAAACCCAGCACTCTGCGCGACCCTGCTATGAAAGGCAACCCTCCTGCTTGACCCAGGCACCCCCCCCATTTCCCTCTTGAAGAAGCATCCTTCGCCTCAGCTGACATAGCCCCCCAGCTGTATCTGACTGCCCCTGTTCTCTCATGTACGGGTCATAAGACCTCTCTCTCTCTGTGCGACTCTGACCCTGCGCGCACCCTGACCCCCTCCTTCTCCCTCACATGGACAAGTCATAAACCTTCCTCCTCTGCAAGACCCTGTCCTTGGGAGTCACGGCCGCGCCTGACCAAACACCTCCTTTCCTTCCATGAATGCCCCTCTGTTGACAAGCCTTCCCTCCGCGCTCGATTGTCCACGCGGCATGAATACCACTCCTTTGATGACCTCTTCCCCCGAGTCCGGCTGACCACACATGTCCGAGGCCATCGCCTGAGCCGGGAAATACCATTAACTGCCCTTATTGTATGAAGTCACTCCTCTTCAAAAGATCCACTATTGATCCTGGCCACCCCACCCCCTGGGCTATGATCAGGCGCACACATCCTAAACTGTTGACGGAACACTTAGCTGCGTGATTACCCTCCCCTCTTATCAGCAGGTCAAGGGTCCCTATTGTGAACACATGTGGGGTAGGATTGACACAAGGATCATGGGGATGTATTTTCCTTGTTACACAATATCATGATTGTAGTGCCAAGTGTTCTGCAAAGTATAAAAGACAGAGTCTCAGCTCACTTGTTAGAGCACCTCGAGACGATACCTTGTTGTCTGATCTGATGTGTTCTGCTCCGTCGGAATAAACTTCTGTTTCCTGCCTTCTGGTCTCCGGCGCCTGCCTCATTGCTTGGTAATTTTGAATGGTACAAGGGCGGTTAGCGCCGGGCAAAACTTGAGAAAGGTCCTAGCCCTACCTTTTTCTACACCTGTGGCGTTCCCAGCAGCCTCAGCAGCAGCCTGCTGTCTGAGGGGTTCAAGGGAAGGGCAGTCTAACTGGTCCTTCCCCAGGTCTTCCCTTGAGGGGCCACCTGAACCCAGAAATTCAACTTGATCAAGTTCGAACTCTTTAGGCTCAGTTTCCCTCAATTCCTGTAGGTCAGCCTCCTCTGAGACTTGATCCACAACCTGGGGCAAGGGGGAAGGCAATGCCTTAACCCTACTGCTCTTCTTCTTGGAAGGTGTCTGGTCCATTGTTCCAGGATCCAGCACCTGTTCAGTGGGGCATCTTCTGGCCTGTGACCTAGTCACAGCAAGCACATGTGCTGGCAAGCCTAACATCTCCATGTGAGTCCTATGCTCCACTTCTGACCATTGTGATGACTCCAAATCATTGCCCAACAAACAATCCACTGGGAGGTCTGAACTAACTACAACCTTCTTTTGGCCAGTTACCCCTCCCCAGGAGAAAGCTACAATTGCCATACTATGACTGGTAGTGACATTGCTTGCATTGGTCACCAGGAAATCTGTACCTGGCATGATCTGTCCAGGGTCCACAAAGTTAGGTGTCACCATGGTGACACTGGCACAAGTGTCCCTATAGGCCTGAGCCATTTGTCCATTGATAAAAGGTGTCTGTCTGTATTTGCCCAAAGTATTGGGACTGACATCAGGGGATAGATCCCCATCTCCTGTACAGACAAGGACAGCCTGAGTGAGTGTGCCAACTAAGTTGTCATACCCCTCAGAACCCAAGGTTAACCCAACTAAACCCTTGGGAGGTGCACTACCACTGCTGACTGTACTAGGGGGCACAGGTGCCTTAGGGGCTGCAGTGGCAGGAGTCTGCCCTCCTCCTTTCTTGGTACACTCACTAAACCAGTGAGTTTTACTTTTGCAGTATTGGCACCACCTTTTAGATTGGCCTTCTTGATTCTTCTTTTTCTGGGGAGCCTGACCCCCACCCTCTTTGGGTTGTTGGGGACCTGTTGAAGACTTCTGGTCATTTTGTTCCCCCTTAGAATCTTTACCCTTCTGGTCTGCTTTCTTCTGACCACCTTGATTCTGGCCCTGGTTCTGCTTAACTCTTGTTCTGACCCATCTGTCTGCCTTCTTTCCCAATTCTTGGGGAGAGGTCAGATCTGAGTCAACAAGATGCTGATGCAACAACTGTTTCTGACAATTGTTTAAAACTTGTTCTCTCATGATCAAATTATACAATCCTGTGTAATCAGTAACCTTACTGCCCAGCAACCAGCCCCCCAAAGCCTTAGTGGCACAATCTACAAAATCAGACCAATCCTGAGACTGAGTTTTCTGGGTATCCCTGAACAGCAACCTGTACTGCTCAGTGGTTAGGCCAAACCCATCAATCAGTGTATTCTTCAGGACTTGGTAATTGTTAGCATCCTCCACTCTAGTAGTGAGGAGCTTGTCTCTACCTTTACCTTCAAAGGAGAGCCACAAGATAGCTGCCCACTGACTCTGGGGGACACACTGTACAGTGCAGGCCCTCTCCAAAGCAGTAATCCATTTGTGGATGTCATCCCCTTGTTTAAAGGGGGGCACTATCTTATTCAGGTGCTTTGTATCAAAACTCCTTTCCCTATTGCTAGGTATATTGCTGCCACTAGTGGGTTTTGACCCACTCAATTCTTGCTCTCTAGCAAAGGCAAGTCTTTCTTTGGCCAGGGCAAGTTCTTCCCTTTCAATCCTCAGATTGACTTCCCTTTCCTTGGCTTCATAGATTCTCCTCTGAGGGGAGGTCATCCTCCTCAGAGCAGAGGCCTGAGAGCCATCGGTTTGAATGGATCTGTTAGAGCCTCTTGATAGAGACCTAACTCGTCCACTCCCAATGTTAAGCTGGCCTGAGAGGGCCCCCAGGGGTCTCCTGGTACCATTCTCATGCCTGCTTAAGTTGTCCCTAGTTAGCTGGCTAACTACTTCTGGACCTTTGTCTGCCTCATCCCCAGATGTCTCCAGATCCTCATCCTCCTCTTCACCTTCTGCAGAGAGATGGATAAGGTCTGGGTCACCGGAGGTTCCCTCTAGGGGAGGCATGTTCCCATCTGGATTAGAAGGGTCTGGGTTACCAGCCCTCCTGGCATCATAAGTCTCTAAGAGACCAATCAGAAAGGGAATTGTGGGGTTAGACCCCTGTTTTAGTTTCCTGGAGGTACACACTTGTCTCATCTCCTGGAAGCTAAGAGCAGCATATCTGGAAGTAGTGACCTGTGGAGGGTCTACTGACACAAGGGGAGACTCAGAGTTTCCTCCTTTGTCTGACATGCTGATTCTAGTGTGGTGTAAGTGATGCACCTACCTATACTATATGTTTGCCTACTGATCCCTTGCTAAGAGTTGCAGCCAAGGTGTGCTAAGCCTTGAGGAGCTACAACAGCTGGTTCAGTAGAACTCAGAGTATTCTAAGCTAAGTTATATGTACCTGAAGTACTTATGTGATCTTTCACAAGATATTCTTAGGATACGTGTGGTAAAACAACAGCAAGCTCAAATCCCAACCGCTGCTCACCAATGTGAGAAGTTGGCCTGATCTGCAGTGCTCACTATTCTAGTGAACACTATGTATCAGTCCAGACAACCCTTATTGATGATTGGTTGTAAGTCAACCTTATAGACCAGCTATCCTAGTAGCGTGGATACGAGCAGTCTAAGGCTAAAGACTCGAGAGGGCGTGTTAAGCCAGCTGTTATACCATCACATATACCCCTTGAACACCAAGTGAAAGGACACCACACAAGTGTTATGAAAATAAACAGTGTATTTATTAGAATCACAACAGCCCTGTACTCTTTATGAGGACAGGGTACTAAGCACAAAACAAAACTCTTACGAAAATACTTAAGTTAGCACAGTATATACAAATGCCCAAGGGGCACGGAAAACCATATACTCTGAAAGTGGAATGTGAAATTACTAGCAGGTAAGTACAGTACTAATAGGCTTTGGAATCGCTAGGACTTGACTATAGAATCGTTAGATTACTTCTAGGAGACCCAGGGGACTCGGGTGCAGAGTGTGCACTCTCACGCGTGATGCGGGACAAAGTCTATGGTAGCTAGTGAAGACAAAGTTAGTGTTCTCGGGCGAACCCGACCTGGTAGGAGGAAAACGAAAGTGTATTCTGACCCTTGGATAGTGAGGCTATGCTGGGGCACCGAAATGCCGAAGTTACCTAGCCCAGGGGCTGCAGCTGCATAGGTCTCAAAAGACGTCGGGAATCCTCGTAGACGGACCAGGAGCCTGGAAGAAAGATGCTGGCAGGCGACCAGTGAAGAGAGTTCGAAGTGATCCAAGCCTGGATCTTGAAGATAGATGACACCTGAAAGCAGAGGGGACCAAGTTCGTGACTACTAGCCAGTAGTCAGGTGGCACCAGGAGGGCACCGGATGGTAGTCACCTCGACTAGGTGAGTGGGCGACGCTGGGCTCTGCAGATCTCACGGACCAGGAGGCGTTGTCGGCGACCAGGATGGAGGAGCGAGCTGTCCCACGATGGATGAAGCTGTCGGCGTCGCTGGACCCAGGATTGGGCAACAAAGCCTTGGCTAATTCAAGCCCACGCGGTGGACGTAAAATGGCGTCTTGAGTAGACCAGGAGGGTCCGGGGTGCTCCTCTTTTGGAAGGGAGCAAGGGCCAGTCTAGAGCAACCAGACCAGCAGCAGTGATGTCGTCGGGCGTCGTTAAGAAGGCCACAAGCCAGCGGGCTAGTAGCCAAACAACGCGGTGAGCAGCAAAAAGCAGAAGGGCCCCACGCAGATCGTGGAGATGCTGGGAGGCTGTACTTCGGTGCTGGAGCTGCTCAGGGTCGGGGCTTCTCGGACCCCAAAGCACTCACCAGAGGGTCACTCGGCGGGCGTGTTTGTAAAGAAGTCGTGCAGTCTTGGCGATAGCCGGTCCCTCGAGGTCTCGTCGCACTCACGGTTCTCAGCTTGGCTGTAGAGGTGAGTAGAGGTCAGAGGTGCCAGGGAAGCCGGGTCTCGTCGAGCTGTGTCGTCGGATTCCTGAGGAAGGACTTGCAGCAGACCGCAGGGTTCTTAAGATGGTGCCTGCGGATGCAGGGTGACTACTCCTTAGTCACAAGGGAGAATCTTGAGGAAGAAATCTTGAAGTCCTTTCGCAGAAAGTCGTGTCTTGATTCCAAAGATGATCTAATTTGAACAGGGGGCCCGCTCCCATCTTTATACTAAGAAAAGGGGCTGACCCGGTGACTAGGTCCTGCCTATGGGTGGGAATAGGAGGGGGGTGTTTACACCCCTCTCCCATGCCGGACTTCCCCCAGGCCAGGGGCTGGTGTGCCCCTGGAACTGGTTCTGACCGGCCTATGCGTAGTGAGCACCGGGGTGCCACTCAGCAGTCACCTTCCTGTAAAGCCCTGCCTACCCAGGATACACAAAACCCTGTCTGGGATGGTGCTAGCACCGCCCCGGACAGGAAACCCTTTGTCCAAGCTCTCCTCGCTGGAAGGACTCCCAGCAGCAGGAGGTCAGACTCGTGTCTGTGGTGGCAGCATCCATTTTGTGGAGCTGAGGCTTCGTTTAACTTTAACCGGGGTTCACAGTTGCATACATGTCGTGTCCCTCTAGAAGGGTGGAATGCTAACCCCGTCGCCAGAATTGGCGAGGGGTTAGTATTCCAATTCATATGACACCTTACTCGACATGTTTTGATAAAGCAATACCAAAGATAGCATTTAACCGCGAGGATTATAATGCACTTAAGAGTATATGGTATGCGTTATCATGGAACAGCTATTAGGACTTGGTTCCGCAAGCTGCAGATAGGCTCAGCTCATGCCAGAGCACCATCTCACACGATTCCAAGCACTCTGCCTTCAGGATTGTCAAGGCCTGCCATAGGAGTGACTGATAGGAATCTGTGTGTCCATTTTAGGGTTAGATATAGGTATACTATATCTACAGCAAAGGGTGATTACACAACTTTGCCCCAGCTGTCATGCAGCCAGTTGTGTCAAATTTAGGAGGCCAGCCAGGGGTGGCATAATACATGCTTCAGCCCCTGGTAGGCCCTGGGTACACCTATGCCCTGAGTTACAGGGTCTGATAAGGTGGCCCAGTACCAATTGGTAAATGCACCTAGGGTACACGTTGTAATTTAGAGAGAGAACAGCCAGGCTGTGGGTCTGATTGGCAGGCCCACAGCCAGAGAAAGTCGTAAACCAGTGAAACAAAAGCAAAAAATCTGGGTGATCATAGGATTGCAGACCCTACTCTCCTACAGTTCCCAAACTTTTTTGACCTGTGGCTCCCTTGGACTAATTGGCAGCTGGCTGTGGCTCCCCACCATTTTTTTTACAGTGGGCGGAAGGGAGGAGGGGGGGGGGGGGGTAGCCCTACCTTGGGAGTACTTCCTGTCATCTTTCGAAAGTCAAGTGAGAGTAAAGTGAGTTGGGGTGTTTTAGAATCTTAAAGATGTCAGCAAGTTTGTTATTGTTTTCAATGTAGTAACAGAAAGAATTACATTTCAGTAATAAATGAAGTGATTTAGAATAGCATGCATCTCTTTAATAAAGGCATGGTCTTCAAAGGTACGTCCACGGACTTAGAAAGGGACAGCTCTTCTGGAAAGGAGTACAATGGGAGGATAAAAAGAGGCTACACAAGAGCTAATAGTGGGGAGTGGGGATACCCAGAGAGGGCCGGGATCATGATGTGCCTATAATTTTCTTAATTAACAAAGCCCTAAAAAGAACCACTGGCAACCCTGGACCACATATGTAAAGAAAAACGTTCATAGGTGTTTTGCAAGGTATGGTCAGGGTCACTGGAATTGTGTGACAGGGAAGAACCAAATTAAGTATCAGAGTTCAGTAAATTATGTGTCAAGAAAAAGCTAATTATGCAGAGTAATGTGGCACATTTTGTAATAGTATACCATTATTTAGTCAATCTTACACTTTTTAACACTGCATGAGTATTGGTTGCACCTCATTAGTACCAGTATAATATCCAAAAGCAGCAATATGCAACAGAAAAGTGACCAGTTTACTTTTGCAGAGGGCCTTCCACAACGCTGCAAATGTGACGCTGCGTTTCTATTTTTGAACCATTTGAGCTACAAGCTTTTTTCCACTATAGATCTGCAGATAATGCAGCATATGATGGATTATGTGGCAAATGCATAATTATTCAAAAATCAGATAATTCTAGTGTCCCCTGGGTACGGCAGACCGCATACATGTGCGCTTGCTACAAGCAATGTTTTTGTAATATCAGGGAAATCAACAAAGAAGAACAGGTCATCAGAACAATAAACTGGCCCACAAACAGCAGATTGCCCTATCGGCCAGTCCAACCCTGCCAACATAACATAGCAGAAATACCTTAAATCTGAGTGATTTCTTAACTATTAAGCTGCAGGGTATAAACACTTTCAGTTTATTTGTTTGGTCTGAAAGCGGTTTTTTTTTAAAAAGGAGTATATGATCAAACATTTTATCTGCTTTATAAATTTGAAACGCATTCTTGGGGGCCTCTTTCTGCACTAAGGTAATTAAAAGGCTCGACTGCAGTAGCCTTAAGGTACAGTTCACACGTTGCTCAGAGCATCAGTTGGCAATGTACTTCCATTAAATAAGTGGCAATTCGGCAATATACAGGAAAGCAAGAGGTTTGCTTTCCCGTGTATTTCTGTATTTGTGGTAGGGGGGCATAAGAAAGCTGCATCACCTGGTTAAAAAAGAGCTCCTTCTATTGCCCCCAGCACTTGCCTTTGTCATGGGGGTTCAATAGGTGGTGGACATTGCCACTAGTAGGGGGTTCCCTGCGATATTACCAAACAGGTTTGTCCCTGAGGAATTAATGGATTTTTGTGTATTTAATGCGCAAAAAATGTGTCAAGAAACGGCAAAATATTACAGGTGACTGAGGCATGTCTCTGTGCCAGAGGGTTAGATGTCCGTGCTTATAGTGGCTTTGCATCAGGTCATTAGGTACAAATGCAAAGATATGTTGAAAATATGTTGCTGTTCTGCGAATCCCTTTGTTTTGAAAACATACACTTGTTGCCTTTTTATATTGTGTGTGTTTTAGGAAAGAAAAAGGAAAGCTGGCGACAGCGGGTTAGAATAATTTGACAACCAGCAAATCTTCACTTTATTGTGTAGCCACTAGGCAGACATTAATTGGGTTATGAATGTACAAAATGTCCCAAGTACTTCCCTTTCAAGGTTTTTATATCAATTGGAGCACGTCTTTCTCTCACTCAGTTTAGCATTGAACAATGTAAGCCAAAAGTCTACTTTGTTTGTAGGAAATTGCGTAACTTTGAACATCTCAAGATGTAACGGGTGCCCCGATGTAGTAATGATTCTGTGACTTTAACATTGCCATGAAATGCTGTAGAATGAAGTCACAGCTTGAAATAACCATTTTCTCAGTGTAAAACGAGTGACAGACCTCTAAACGTGCATTACTCATCTTGAGAGCTATGAAATGTTCTCCATATGTGTTTGCGTCTGGTCGGAAACATCACTGTTTTTCTAAATCAGACAATTTCCTAATAAAAGACACCCAACCTCTTTTTCCTTTGGTATCTCCTGGAAATGTGGCCTAGCCTTAAGTTGCAGGCTATGGGGAGCTGCTTTCTAGAAAGTTTTTTCCCACTTCATCAAATTGTGTGATCCTGGGCACATTACTTTATCTTCACAAGTCTCATTGTCAACACGTGCGAAAACAATCGGGAGTGTTAATATACGTGATTTAATCTACTGCTGTGCTACAAACAATCATTCACTCAGTAAACATTCTGAAAATAGAATTCATACTCTTCCTTCCTTTTCACACAGATCTCTTGTTGCAATTACTCACTGATTCCTCAGGTCAGGGCATCTGAAGGGCAAATTCAGTGGCCTTGCTCTTCTGCGTATGCAGATTTTATCAAAAAGCAAGCCTGCCCTATTGACTTTGCTAATGCTTGCTTTTTTCTTCCTATAGTTCCTATCTGGGGGGCGCTGCCAGCTTCCAAGGCTGCCCCCCAGATTGCTATATGCGTGTGTCCTCACAGGATGCTGTGCCTTATTCCAATATACTCAATACAGCGGTTCATTCAGTAGTGTTGGGCCCAAAGTCCCGTACCTAGTGAGATATGTATACAAAAAAATAAATATACAGTACCATTTAGTTCACTGTATAGTTGTTGTGCTCCTTCTATTCCCCCCAGCACTTGCCTTTGTCATGGGGGTTGTGAACACTCCTGTTCAGAGGCAGAGGCCTCCCTGCTGGGCCCTTAGCCTAGGATTGGAGGAGACTCCCTGCATGCTGTGCCTGCTCAGCCGATCATTGTCGTTCTATATAGATTGACAATGGCCGGCCCAGAGTTTGTGCTAAGTGGGGAGCCTGGCCCATCCCTGAAAAACAACATCCTACATCTGGCCTCAGGAATCTATCGTCTAGCACCAGGGAATAACCCACCTTCTACCCCGACCCTGCCTGAAGGCAGGTTAGCAGGTCGAACGCGGGGCTGGCATATTCCCGTACTCATACTGTTTACACGATCTTGTCAGCTTCAGTTTCCCACATCGTGTCCGCGGCGCCCCTGGCTTCTCATGGCGGCGCACCGGGGTGCCGCGGCGTACAGTTTGGGAACCACTGGCTTAGGGAAATACAAGCAAAAGAGGGTTCTAAGGAGGGGGCTTGGGAATTGTCGGGAAGGCCAAGGGTTCCTACAAATATAGATTCATGGACTTCTGCCTTTCTCATTTTTGCTAGTGTGTATTGCGAAAAATGTGCTGATAGATCAGTTTCTCTTTTTAAATACATGGACATTATTAGGAAGGCGGCTAATGAATTTGGGGTTATGCATGGCTCCATTATGAAGTAGAGTTCAGAGCCCGATTAACGTTGATGCCAGACAAACCTTGGGGGGAGGTGGATAACGAGTTTTGGGTTCAGTGGATGTATCCGCAAAGGCCACCCCCACCCTTACACACGGCCAGTGGCTTAGCAGTAGCTTATCGGCCCTTTCAGGTTAGACTCACCCTCGGGGGGGGTGGGATCATGGAACAGACAGCAAAATCCCATTGCCGGCGCTTGCTGGAATTTCAACAAAGGCTACTGGACTAGGAACCCCTGTAAATACAAACATGAGTGTTCTAGTTGCGGGGGAAAACATGCAGTCATGCAATGTTTTGGGGAACAAGGGCAATGGGGTCACAACTGTAAAAAGTAGAGGGAGAGGATTGACGCCACAGTTTGGTAACAAGGGCTTTTACTCCCATCAAAGTGGACATTTTATGTAAGTGTTTACAATTATACCCAGACTCCCAGGATGCTAATTTGCTGTATTGGGGTTTTCGGGAGGGTTTCAGGCTGGGTTACCAAGGTCCGCGAAGTCCCAGGTTTGCACAGAATTTGAAATCAGCGCAGAGTTTCCGACATGTAGTAAGGGCAAAACTGTTGTCAGAGGTTTTGGAAGGCAGAAGGCTGGACCTTTTGACCAATGTCCGTTAGACAATTTAATTGTTTCACCAGTTGGAGTGGTACCAAAGAAAGCGGCAGGAGAATACAGAATGATTCAGCACTTAACATGGCCGCCAGGTCATTCAATTAATGATTTCATTCCAAAAGAGGATTCCCTTGTGCAATTTGAATCAGTGGATGCTGCCTTACTTATGTTCAAAGACATGGGATTGGGGTCGCAGTTAGCGAAGTGGGATATAAAATCCGCTTTCAGGTTGTTGCCCATACATCCCTCTGATTTTTCATTACTAGACATATTTTTTTAAGGTAAATACTACGTTGATAAGACTCTTCCCATGGGTTGTGCCATATCCTGCAAATTGTTAGAAATGTTTAGCTCTTTTCTGCAGTGGTGTTTCTCCTTTCACACAGGTCCCACAGGTGTGACACTACTTGGATGACTTTCTTTTCTTGGGTGCAGCCAACTCACAACAGTGCGCAGCCGCTTGATCTGACTTTAAAACCTTTGCACAGACGCTAGGAGTCCCTTTAGCAGAGGACACAACTGAGGGCCCATGTTGTTGTATTTCTTCAAGTCAAGTCAAAATTTCTTTATTCGGTACTTACAAAGATACCATTAAAGTGCATAGAGAATACATACATACAGTTTTAAAAAGCACAGTTAAAACAGTTAAAACATTTTAAGAAAATTTTTAGTTAAAAAAAAAAAAGATTCATCTATAAAAAACAGTACGTCATCATCAGTCAGTGGGGGTTTCAGACTGCGTTCAGGTAGAGTATACGGTTGTTTCCCTGGTGTTCCTCAATCTCATAGCAACTTTAATGAATCTTATAATGCTTAGCAGGGTATGTGGATCTGATGCTTTTTGCAGAAAAAGAAGGGCTGCTTTGGCGTGCTTCAGTTTTTGATTTTTCAGGATCCTTACTAAAAACTTCTTTCTTGGCTCTGAGTAGAGAGGGCATAATAAAACAAAGTGAAGGGTGTCCTGCGGAGACCTAGTGTCGCAGCCGCAGGAACCCTCCGCCTCTACAGTAGTTATGAAATCTGCAGGAACTGCCAATAGATGGTGTAGTAAATTCAAGCGGAACCTAGTCATATAAAATCTTTCCTGCGCATTATACAGTACCGCTAGGTATGGTTCCATTTTGAAGTTTGTGGATACCACTGACCCATGTGCCACCACCGAGGGTTTTTTATTTTCAGTGATCTCTCTCCTTGCTGTTGACCATGCATTGAATGAGTTTTTAAGCAGTGTTTTATTCTGTGCGGTCATCTGCTCTGGGTCAGTGAACAGATCTTTACAGCCAATACAATCCAAGGTGTCCTTTACGTATTTTAGCCATGTAATTTGTTCCCATTTGTCCCGGCTCAAACAATCCGTAGTAATCTGTCTGCTAAAGCAGGCCTCTGGGTTTGTCCATATCCTGATCCAGGCCATAAGTGGTCGAATCTTGATTTTGTCCTCGATATAGGGTTCTCCCAGTTCCAAGTGGGTTATGTGTGCGGGGGTGCTCTGAGGGACCTTGAGTAATCTTTTAAAGAATTTATTTTCCTCAGCTTGTATCTGCTGTATGTGGTTAGTTTTGCAGCCCCACACTTCCGCTCCATATGCCGCTTTAGCGCAAGATACAGCTTTATATAGGTTTAATATCTGTTCCGGTGACCACCTGCCTAGCCTTGTTGTATTACTTATCTGGGCATAGAAATTGACACTACTGCAATGCAGGCACGGCTGCCCAACAAAATGGTTTTGGAAATTGCTAGCCTTTTGGTACATGCACGCTCTGTGCAGAAGTTGACGTTAGCAGAGGCTCAATCTTTGTTGGGACATCTCAATTTTGCCTACAAAGTCGTTCGAGCTGCTAGGACTTTTTGCAGAAGGTTGAGTTTCTCGATGTCTGGTTTGAAGCTCCCTCATCATAGGCTCAGGGTGACTTCACACATGAGGGCTGATTTGGAGGTATGGTCCACGTTTTTGGCAGATTTCAATGGCATTCCCCTTTGGTCACTGGGTGATGATTTTGTATGGCAATTGCAACTTTTTTCTGACGCATCTGGTGCTCATGGTTTTGGTCTTTTTTGGGACGGAAAATGGTGAGCTGAAAGATGGCCTGAAAATTGGCTTGCGCAGAAGAAGAGCATAGCTTTGTTGGAATTTTTTCCACTCATTGTAGCACTCAAAGTATGGGGTCCCACTTTGACCAATAAGACAGTCATATTCAATGTAGATAACAAGACAGTAGTGGATCTAGTGAATGGACAGAAGGCTAAAGACAAGCATTTATTAAAGTTGTTACAGCTATTCATGTTAGGGTGCTTAACATTTAACATTGTCTTTAACACCTTGGCTGCTAGAGGTTTTCCCCTCCTGTGCTGCATAGTAAGATTTACCATTGTTCATGACGAGCTCAGCTCGTCATAAGCACAGCTCCACTGTGCCTCATGACGAGCTGAGCTCATCATGAGCAGGGAAGGGGTTAAGGCAAAACACATTGCAGGCACATCTAATGACATTGCGGATGCCCTATCTCGTTTTCAGTGGGAGAGATTCTGTGGTTTGGCGCCCGGAGTGGAATTGAGAAGGACTCCCATTCCCAGCGAACTATGGAGTTTGGGGATCTGACTGCTTATCAGCTCATTGAGAACTCGTTAGCACAAAGCACCAAATTCGCTTACAGAAGAGCATGGCTGGAATTTTTAGGGTCTGGTGCTACTTTTAGATTTTGCAATGGTTTGGGTTTCCAGCAGCGTAGAGATGATGTGGTCCAGTTCATTATGCTTAACATTCACAGGAACAATTCCCCTACCACTATTGCTGGCAAATTGGCAGGAGTTGCATTCTATGGGAAGGCATTTTGGGGATATGAGCTTTCAGCAGGTGAAATGGGAAAACGCATACTTCAGGGATGGGCAAAAACAAGGAAAAGGGTGGCACGTCATAGGGACCCATTTCACTGCACTTGCTCGCTAGAATCCTCACAGTTCTGCCTGATATTTGTTTTTCTGTTTTTGAGTTCCATTTGATAAAGCTATGCATGGTTTGGCTCTTTTTTGGAGCGTTCAGGGTGTCGGAGCTTTTGGGTACCACCATGCAGGGTGATTTGAAGACTTCTAATGTTTCCAGATTTGCTTCTTACATTGACATTTTTCTAGAACAATCAAAGACTGACCAAATCGGCAAGGGTGCCGTAGTTACTTTGCAGACTATAGGCGGTTCTTTATGCCCTTTGCGAGCCTGGTCTGAATTTTTGAATGTGGGAGGTGCAGTGTCTTTGTTTGTTTTTCGCCATCTCAATGGGTCTCGCTTTACAGCACCACAATTGTTAGCGATCCTTAGAAAGGCTTTGAAGGTCATTGGTATGAACCCACAACACTTTGGAACACACTCTTTTCGCATTGGGGCTGCCTCTGAAGCGGCCAGGTGGGATTTTTCTGTGGGGGACATTAAACAATTGGGGAGATGGTCTTCAGATTGCTTTTTACGTTATGTTAGAAGTTTAGAACATATAAACTAAGTTCAAGAGTTTAATTGTTATTTCTTTACAGGTTTGCAGGCATCTTGCAAGCATGTCTGGCTTATCGGTCGTTCGTTCATTAAATGGACGGCCACACAAGCGGATAAGAGGCATTTTGGGAGAAATCTGGGTTTCTCTTCTGCAGCAGTGGCTCTGTCATGGCCGGGACAAAGTGGAATGAAGTGGGACCAGTTCTTACCATTGATGGGGGAATTTGATCATAACAATATGCCAGACATTCTTTTGCTTCACCTAGGAGAGAACGATTTATTTCAACTTTCAGGGCTAGGTTTATTAATAGAGATGAAGCATGATTTAGAGATTTTTATGAAAAATTGGCCAAAAACGCAAATCATATTAACGGCGCTCATGCCTCGAAGAATTTGGAGAGGGGCAGACAGCCACACTGTGGTGGAAAGGGCCCACAGGAAGGTGAACCGGGAGATGCAGCGTTTCTGCTTCCTCAATAGAATTTTTTGGCAGGTGCATGAAGAGGTGACGTATGTGGATTTCCATTTTTTCAGGCACGACGGGGTTCACTTGTCATTTATGGGGAATTAAATTTATTTGCTGAATGTAAAGGACATGCTCGCTGGAATTTTAAGCATTAACCCATGGTGTTAATTTCCTTTGGACTGTTACAGCGACAGTGGGCCTGTATTTGTTTTCAGTTCATAACGATGGCCAATGTTTTCATGACATGCATAGTATTTTCTTATTCACTAATGCATTACTGTTAAGACTTTCCCCTTTTTCTCGCCCCCCCTTTTTCATCCCACCTTCCCCCCCATCCCCCCCCCCTTTTTTCTTCCTTCTTCTGGCACGTGTTACAGTGTTCTGCTTTTTCAAATATGGACAGGGTTTTTTCATGTTTTCTCGTAATTGCGAGTTTCATCTAATAAAGATTATCCTGTTTGGCGACAGCGTTTTATTCCCATTTTTACATACTGTGTAATTTTGACAACGGGCTATTAGGGGGGACAGGAAAAACGCCTTTGATGGGGTTTTTCCAGGTGACAGATCTGGAGGAAAGTAAGACAGGCAGGAAGGGGTTGGGGGCATTAGGATTAGGTTTCGGCAGAGGGAAGCAGGGGAGAGAAGTTGGAGACAAGAGGTAGGCAGGAGACTGATTTAGGCGCTTTGGGAAGGAGGTAGGAGGTACAAGGGGGGGAAATAGTGGTTAGGGGGTCAGGGCTTAGGGGCCTGGGGTGTTAGTTTACGAAATGTTTGTATATAATATGTATGCATTTATTATTCTGCCTGCCTGTCCAATAAAGCGGCCTTTTACCCCAGTTTGGTGTGAGGCGTGGTTATTCCCCGATGGGCTCCTGGGGTGACACGCGCAGAGTGTTCACCCCTGGGAATTTTCGGGCAGATGGTACACCCGGGCCGCTCGGGTGACGGCGCTGCTAATTGGGCAGCTGGCGAGAGACGGAGGGGGCTGCTCGAGCGTCGTTTCACGCCTGAGGCAATTCCTCGAAGGCAGGGACAGCGTTTTTCGAGTTTTTAGCCCGCCCTCCCGCCCACTTGTGTTGTTTCCATTTCACAAGATTGTATATTGAAAATCTTTGTTCATTCCATGACAATGTTTATTTTTTCCATTATGGTGATTGTCGACGGGACAGGTGGCAGATTTGGAGGAAAGTAAGACAGGCAGGAAGGGGTTGGGGGCATTAGGATTAGGTTTCGGCAGAGGGAAGCAGGGCAGAGAAGTTGGAGACAAGAGGTAGGCAGGAGACTGATTTAGGCGCTTTGGGAAGGAGGTAGGAGGTACAAGGGGGGGAAATATTGGTTAGGGGCTCAGGGCTTAGGGGCCTGGGGTGTTAGTTTACGAAATGTTTGTATATAATATGTATGCATTTATTATTCTGCCTACCTGTCCAATAAAGCGGTCTTTTACCCCAGTTTGGTGTGAGGCGTGGTTATTGCCCGAAGCGGGAGATGCAAACGTTAGCAAATATAAAGAACAGCTGTTCATAATTACGAGGAGATTAACGAGGAGAATAAGATTAAAATAGTATATAGTGATGGAACTCCTTTCCATGGCAACATGATTAGGAAACACTGTGTGGCTGAGGAATGAGTTTCAGCATGCAGTCAGAGACTATAGTCCATTCAGAAGGTCTAGATGCAGGACAAAGAGAGGTGCTCAGGTATTGAGATGGGCCTGTTGCCAGAGAAAAAGAACAATGTAAAGGTTCTAGTTGCAGATCATGGTAGAGAACACAAACAAAGCAACTTGGATTTACATAATGGAAATGAACATTCCTCACACCCAAGGACCATAGATGTTGCTGATATGTGTACAATATTGCCTTTTAGTTAACTGTAGACCATCTCAAAATTCTCATGTTCTGATATGGTAATGATTGGGTTACATATTGGTATACGGGAGCAGCGCAGCACAGTTGACGCATTCTGTGTCACACACAATGCAGTGAAGGTAGGCAGGGTAATTTCTTTCAAGGGATCACATGAGCACACATATACAGAGGAAAGAACGCATTATGCTCACAGTGAGTTTATATAGAGACTGTGAAAAGCCTGGCACAATTTCCATCTTCGGAGTCATACACAGATGTTTTGTCAGAGGCTACACTTAATCACACATTGTGGGTTAGACCAATGCTCATCAATTGGATCAACAATCTACAATACTAAACACCCTGGGTGTATGAAGCAACTTGTAGTCAGAAGGTAAGAAACTGCAACAAAAAAATCAGAAGCTCATGAAATTTACTCTTTAAAGTGTAGAATACCCTTTGCTGTCTAAAACATCTACCTGCAGGCAAAAGGATAAGACTGAGCTATGTGCTGCGCAAAACTGTTGTTCACACATGAGGGGTGTGTAGAGTACACAAAAGACACAACCAAGGAAAATTTCTCAATTTGGAAAAACTGCCCTTACTCACATACCAAGGTATGTGACATGCTTCATCATAGGGCCTGCTACAAACGCCCTGGTGTAGCCACATCCAGGGCGGAGCATTAGGGAGGGGGAAAAATAATAAATTCCACACTACAAGACGTACAACCAAATATATCAATACGTACAACGAGTAACACACATAAGATGCAAAACGTGCAGTGAACACCTTGTGGCTGAACTGATAGTGCGACAACAAAATGCAGTATAGGGATGTGATTAAAACTGATTAAGGGTGCCAATAGAAAGAATTACTTTATTAGACATAGATAGGTACCCCTACCATGATTAAAAATAATAAGAAGGGGCGTGGCCAAGATGGCGGAGTGAGCGGTCGCACTCTCTGCGAGCTCCCGTGAACCCGAGCCCCTTTACCGCCTTTATTTGCAGATCTCCCCCCAAAAAGGACGGAGATCTGTTAAGGGATTGCAATATCTTCCTGCAAGGACATCAGCAGTGCTGGTAGCCCTCAGAACCGCTGCCTGAGAGCCCGAGGAGTGTGCGCGGAGGTTGAGCCGGCTCCGCAAGAAGATTGTGGGCCGCGGCCACGAGGCCTGAATCGGCCCGGGGACGTCCTATGGTGGAACGGCTGGCTGGAGTATTGAGGCAAGACTCGCCTCGGCGGACCCCAGTACCGCACGGAGAGGTGCATACATCCAGTGCTTGGTGGCGATAGGCTGTTAACCGACGCCCCCGGGTCGGATCTTCACGCGAGACCGGGGATGAGGCCCAGCAGAGAACTCTCCTGAAGTGACGTTTCACTGGTGGCGGAGACGTGTTGGGGGTCCGGAGTTGGAGTCCCTGTGGCTGGCCACGGCTCTGAGCGGCTGAGTGTGGATGCCCGATGCCCGGAGGTGTGCGAAAGGGACCCGGAGTGCTGACGCAGGAAACCACGTGAGGCCGGGGATGAGGCCTAGCAGTACACGCCCTTGAAGTGCACTTCTCCCGGAAGCGGAGGTTGTCGCGGAGCTGGAGCGGAACCCCCCGCGGCAGAGTACAGCGCCCAGTGGTGAAGCGCAGAGGCCCAGCGCCCGGAGGAAGGAGACCAGAACCCGGAGTGTCGAAGTAGACCACCGCGTGAGACCGGGGCTGGGGCCTAGCGGCTGGCTCCTTTGAGGCAGACTCCTCCCGACGGCGGCAACTGGCCGATAGACTGGAGTCGGACCTTTTGCAGCTGTATGCAGCGCCGACTGGGGAGGAGAGACTGGCCAGGACCTGGGGGTAAGAGACTTGGCCCGGGAGTGTTGGTGCAGATCGCTACGCGAGGTCGGGGTGAGGCCTAGCGGAGATCGCCATTGCAGCGGCCCCTCCAGCGTCGACGGCCCATCAGAGGAACAGAGCAGGCTCCACAATTGGTTGGGGGTACGTGTGTCTGCCGTTTGGACACCACGGACTTTGGTTCGGAACGCCGGAACAGCCCACACGTGATATCGGGCCTAGTCCGGGGCTCCTCCGACGTGAGGGTTCTCCACCCGGCCACCGGTTTGATCAGCGGAACCTGCAGCGGGCCGGGTTCGTGACACCCGGTACCCGGAGTAAGGCTGCCTACGGAGCTTGGAAGGCGACAGTGCGCTCCCTCACCGGAGATATAGCCGGCAACAGAGGTAACAGGAAGGGGGACCGGACACTGCCTGAAATGTTGGGCAGAGGCCCAGTGAGGCAAGAAAGGGGGCAACAATCACCGGGCCACTCGAGCAGCTCCCAATGGGCAGCGGGGGGGAACCCCCAGTGACTAGATCCTTCCTCAAATCCCTCTTCAGCTCGCTCAGAGAAGATTTCCAAACGCTAAAGCAGGAAGTCGCAGGGGAGGTCCGTGAGGTACGAAGAGAGGTCGATGGTCTTGGCGAGCGGGTGGCCACTATGGAAGAAGCGGGTCACTCCCGGGACAAGGAGATTGCACAGCTGCAGCAGGAGGTGCTGCGCCTACGGGATCAGCAACTCGACCTCCAATCGCATAACGAAGACCTCGAGAACCGGTCCCGTCCCAACAACATACGGGTCTGGGGAATTCTATCCGGAGACGAGGGCGAGGACGTTGCTGGGTATCTCAGGGAACTCTTCAGAGAGATACTGGGAGAGCCAGATGACTTCGACATCAGAATAGACAGGGCTCACAGGGTGGGCCCGGCTCGCAGGGCCTCTGCACCTCCCCCTGACATCTTGGCTTTCCTACCGGACTTTCCCCTGAAGGAGTGGATTATTCGTGAAGCACGTCAGCAGCAGTCCCTGCGCTTCAGGGGGCACCAGGTTGCTCTCTATCAGGATCTTTCGATAATAACTCTCCAGAAGCATAAGGGGTTCAAAATCGCTACGGACTTCCTGAGGGATCACAATACGCAGTACTCCTAGGGCCATCCCTTCCGCTTGATTTTCCGATGGAACGGGACTCTGCATCAGCTTCGTTCCCTCCAGGACACTTGCGGGGTACTTGGAATTACCGCGACAGACGATGCGGCTCCCACTCCCCGTCGACGGCGTGCTACCAGAGACGGTTCAGAAAAGGGGGTGGTGATGGACAGAGTTTCTGAATTAAGCAGAATACTCCTACCCAGTCAACAGATCAGGGCTTGATCCATCACCGTTTTTTAGCTCACTGCACCATCCCAGCTCAGAACCTGGCTACATGCAAATTAGTCTGTCCCTGTCCCAGTGCATCATGGGAACAGGGCAAACCCAACTACCAAGCCAATTCTTATACTGGGAAGGAAACAAGCTTCCGGGGACCGGTTTCTGGCATTACAGCCGTCATCGGCCCGGCTTGCTTGAATCCTGATGGTGCAATGAGCGAGGGACTCACATCTGAGTATACCCTTCCACGCTTATGGTGGACAAAACGATTCAGAAAAGGGGGTGGTGATGGACAGAGTTTCTGAATTAAGCAGAATACTCCTACCCAGTCAACAGATCAGGGCTTGATCCATCACCATTTTTTAGCTCACTGCACCATCCCAGCTCAGAACCTGGCTACATGCAAATTAGTCTGTCCCTGTCCCAGTGCATCATGGGAACAGGGCAAACCCAACTACCAAGCCAATTCTTATACTGGGAAGGAAACAAGCTTCCGGGGACCGGTTTCTGGCATTACAGCCGTCATCGGCCCGGCTTGCTTGAATCCTGATGGTGCAATGAGCAAGGGACTCACATCTGAGTATACCCTTCCACGCTTATGGTGGACAAAACGATTCAGAAAAGGGGGTGGTGATGGACAGAGTTTCTGAATTAAGCAGAATACTCCTACCCAGTCAACAGATCAGGGCTTGATCCATCACCGTTTTTTAGCTCACTGCACCATCCCAGCTCAGAACCTGGCTACATGCAAATTAGTCTGTCCCTGTCCCAGTGCATCATGTGAACAGGGCAAACCCAACTACCAAGCCAATTCTTATACTGGAAAGGAAACAAGCTTCCGGGGACCGGTTTCTGGCATTACAGCCGTCATCGGCCCGGCTTGCTTGAATCCTGATGGTGCAATGAGCAAGGGACTCACATCTGAGTATACCCTTCCACGCTTATGGTGGACAAAACGATTCAGAAAAGGGGGTGGTGATGGAAAGAGTTTCTGAATTAAGCAGAATACTCCTACCCAGTCCACAGATCAGGGCTTGATCCATCACCGTTTTTTAGCTCACTGCACCATCCCAGCTCAGAACCTGGCTATATGCAAATTAGTCTGTCCCTGTCCCAGTGCATCATGGGAACAGGGCAAACCCAACTACCAAGCCAATTCTTATACTGGGAAGGAAACAAGCTTCCGGGGACCGGTTTCTGGCATTACAGCCGTCATCGGCCCGGCTTGATTGAATCCTGATGGTGCAATGAGCAAGGGACTCGCATCTGAGTATACCCTTCCACGCTTATGGTGGAAAAACGATTCAGAAAAGAGGGTGGTGATGGACAGAGTTTCTGAATTAAGCAGAATACTCCTACCCAGTCAACAGATCAGGGCTTGATCCATCACCGTTTTTTAGCTCACTGCACCATCCCAGTTCAGAACCTGGCTACATGCAAATTAGTCTGTCCCTGTCCCAGTGCATCATGGGAACAGGGCAAACCCAACTACCAAGCCAATTCTTATACTGGGAAGGAAACAAGCTTCCGGGGACCGGTTTATGGCATTACAGCCGTCATCGGCCCGGCTTGCTTGAATCCTGATGGTGCAATGAGCAAGGGACTCACATCTGAGTATACCCTTCCACGCTTATGGTGGACAAAACGATTCAAAAAAGGGGTGGTGATGGACAGAGTTTCTGAATTAAGCAGAATACTCCTACCCAGTCAACAGATCAGGGCTTGATCCATCACCGTTTTTTAGCTCTCTGCACCATCCCAGCTCAGAACCTGGCTACATGCAAATTAGTCTGTCCCTGTCCCAGTGCATCATGGGAACAAGGCAAACCCAACTACCAAGCCAATTCTTATACTGGGAAGGAAACAAGCTTCCGGGGACCGGTTTCTGGCATTACAGCCGTCATCGGCCCGGCTTGCTTGAATCCTGATGGTGCAATGAGCAAGGGACTCACATCTGAGTATACCCTTCCACGCTTATGGTGGACAAATCGATTCAGAAAAGGGGGTGGTGATGGACAGAGTTTCTGAATTAAGCAAAATACTCCTACCCAGTCAACAGATCAGGGCTTGATCCATCACCGTTTTTTAGCTCACTGCACTATCCCAGCTCAGAACCTGGCTACATGCAAATTAGTCTGTCCCTGTCCCAGTGCATCATGGGAACTGGGCAAACCCAACTACCAAGCCAATTCTTATACTGGGAAGGAAACAAGCTTCCGGGGACCGGTTTCTGGCATTACAGCCGTCATCGGCCCGGCTTGCTTGAATCCTGATGGTGCAATGAGCAAGGGACTCACATCTGAGTATACCCTTCCACGCTTATGGTGGACAAACCGATTCAGAAAAGGGGGTGTTGATGGACAGAGTTTCTGAATTAAGCAGAATACTCCTACCCAGTCAACAGATCAGGGCTTGATCCATCACCGTTTTTTAGCTCACTGCACCATCCCAGCTCAGAACCTGGCTACATGCAAATTAGTCTGTCCCAGTGCATCATGGGAACAGGGCAAACCCAACTACCAAGCCAATTCTTATATTGGGAAGGAAACAAGCTTCCGGGGACCGGTTTCTGGCATTACAGCCGTCATCGGCCCGGCTTGCTTGAATCCTGATGGTGCAATGAGCAAGGGACTCACATCTGAGTATACCCTTCCACGCTTATGGTGGACAAAACGATTCAGAAAAGGGGGTGGTGATGGACAGAGTTTCTGAATTAAGCAGAATACTCCTACCCAGTCAACAGATCAGGGTTTGATCCATCACCGTTTTTTAGCTCACTGCACCATCCCAGCTCAGAACCTGGCTACATGCAAATTAGTCTGTCCCTGTCCCAGTGCATCATGGGAACAGGGCAAACCCAACTACCAAGCCAATTCTTATACTGGGAAGGAAACAAGCTTCCGGGGACCGGTTTCTGGCATTATAGCCGTCATCGGCCCGGCTTGCTTGAATCCTGATGGTGCAATGAGCAAGGGACTCACATCTGAGTATACCCTTCCACGCTTATGGTGGACAAAACGATTCAGAAAAGGGGGTGGTGATGGACAGAGTTTCTGAATTAAGCAGAATACTCCTACCCAGTCAACAGATCAGGGCTTGATCCATCACCGTTTTTTAGCTCACTGCACCATCCCAGCTCAGAACCTGGCTACATGCAAATTAGTCTGTCCCTGTCCCAGTGCATCATGGGAACAGGGCAAACCCAACTACCAAGCCAATTCTTATACTGGGAAGGAAACAAGCTTCCGGGGACCGGTTTCTGGCATTACAGCCGTCATCGGCCCGGCTTGCTTGAATCCTGATGGTGCAATGAGCAAGGGACTCACATCTGAGTATACCCTTCCACGCTTATGGTGGACAAAACGATTCAGAAAAGGGGGTGGTGATGGACAGAGTTTCTGAATTAAGTAGAATACCTCCTACTATGGTCTGCTTAATTCAGACACTCTGTTCATCACCACCCCCTTTTCTGAATCGTTTTTGGCCACTATAGGTGTGGCAGGGTATACTCAGACATGAGTCCCTTTCTCACTGCACCATCAGGATTCAAGCAAGCCGGGCCGAAGACGGCTGAAATGCCAGAAACCCGTCCCCGGTAGCTTGTCTCCTTTCGGGTGAAGAATTGGCTTGGTAGTTTAGTCTGCCCTGTTCCCATGATGCACTGGGCCAGGGACAGACTGATTTGCATATAGCCAGGTTCTGAGCTGGGATGGTGCAGTGAGATAAATAACGGTGATGGATCAAGCCCTGATCTTTGGACTGGGTAAGAGTGGTCTGCTTAATTCAGACACTCTGTTCATCACCACTCCCTTTTCTGAATCGTTTTTGGCCACTATAGGTGTGGCAGGGTATACTCAGACATGAGTCCCTTTCTCACTGCACCATCAGGATTCAAGCAAGACGGGCCGAAGATGGCTGAAATGCCAGAAACCGGTCCCCGGTAGCTTGTCTCCTTTCTGGTGAAGAATTGGCTTGGTAGTTTAGTCTGCCCTGTTCCCATGATGCACTGGGCCAGGGACAGACTGATTTGCATATAGCCAGGTTCTGAGCTGGGATGGTGCAGTGAGATAAATAACGGTGATGGATCAAGCCCTGATCTTTGGACTGGGTAAGAGTGGTCTGCTTAATTCAGACACTCTGTTCATCACCACCCCCTTTTCTGAATCGTTTTTGGCCACTATAGGTGTGGCAGGGTATACTCAGACATGAGTCCCTTTCTCACTGCACCATCAGGATTCAAGCAAGCCGGGTCGAAGACGGCTGAAATGCCAGAAACCGGTCCCCGGTAGCTTGTCTCCTTTCTGGTGAAGAATTGGCTTGGTAGTTTAGTCTGCCCTGTTCCCATGATGCACTGGGCCAGGGACAGACTGATTTGCATATAGCGAGGTTCTGAGCTGGGATGCTGCAGTGAGATAAATAACGGTGATGGATCAAGCCCTGATCTTTGGACTGGGTAAGAGTGGTCTGCTTAATTCAGACACTCTGTTCATCACCACCCCCTTTTCTGAACCAGAGACGGTTGGCAATCGATCCCAGCACGCAGGTCTTCTACTTCTTCTGCCCGTCCAGACTCACCCACTATCCAAGCGGACATGGCCAATGCAGTTCAAGAAGTGGCTAGAGACACGGCGCCTACTGAAGTCGCTCTGACGGCCTGAATATTCTCCGGGGGGAGATCGACATAGCCATTCAGACAATGCAGGTTTGGGGGTTCGGGGTAAGGGAGGTGACGGGGGGGCGGGCAGTGGCTGGACGTCCACTTGAGTAACTTTCCGCAGACTTGTCCGCTGAGGACCGGACTGGGACAATGGAATCTTTGGAACAGTTGGGGGAGCAGGGGGGGAGGGGAGATGGGGTGTTGGGGTGGTTCCAGTTGCGGGTCGGGGTTGGGGACAGTTGGGGAGTTGGGATGGAGGGAGGAGGGGAAGGTGGAGTCAGGAAGGAAGGGGACAGGGTGGGTAGCTTGGAGGATGTTCCTGGGGAGTTGGAGGGGGTTGGGATGGGGAGGGGATCCGGGAGTTGGGAAGGAGGGGGAGGGTCGTCCAGTGCACTGTGCGGCTACTAGATACTCTGGCGATTTTCATACACTTTAGTCTGCCTGGACGGGGAAGCTGCGCAAACACCTACACTTTCTTCTTTGCCTTGCAGCTTCTGGTATCGTTAGGGGCGCTTACACACTCCGCCTTATCCGAGCGGGGTCTTCACGCCTTCTTCCACATCTTTCCCGATGCCTCCTGACACTTTTAAGGTTGTGACCCTGAACGTCAGGGGTTTGAATAATCCTGTCAAGAGGCGGGCAGTGCTCTCTCTCCTGTAGAATACACGTGCGGACATATGTCTCCTTCAGGAGACGCACCTGCTGCCACAGGACACACACAGACTGCATTACCATGAGTTTCCGTCACAATTCTTCTCTTCCTGTACCACTAAGACAGCGGGGTGGCGATACTGGTGGCCAGACACTTTAAAGGGGAGATCCTCCACAAGTTCACCGAACAGAAAGGCAGGCTGTTGGCATACTGGTTTAGGATTGGGGGTCTTACTTTTACGATCGGGTCCCTGTACAGCCCTAATGAACGGCAGGAACATTTCCTACAATCGGCGGTTGAGGATCTTACTGCCTTGCAAGATAGACATATTATTCTCGGGGGAGATCTTAACATGGTTTTTGATTCAGCTATGGACAGGTCGGCGCAGCGCTCCCCGCAGGTCAGGGAGTTCTCCGCCGGCTGTAGGGCGCGGCTGGCGGAGGTAGACCTCCTTGATCTTTGGCGACACATGCACCCCACGGACAGGGATTATTCGTATTATTCCCACGCACACAAGACGTATGCGAGGCTAGATCACCTTTTGGTCATGTCTCCGGTGCAAGCGCTGGTCTCGGGGTCAGATATGGGTGTGTTGTCTCTGTCGGATCACGCCCCGGTTGATGCTACGTTGTGTCTGCCTCCGACAGCTCGCCCCCCCCAGAACATGGCGCCTCCGTGACACCCTGTTGCACAGGAAGGTGGTGGTGGACCGCATTGAGGACGCGATCCGGGAATATCTAACTCACAACGACAACTCTGACACCGCCCGGGCCACACAGTGGGCAGCCTTGAAAGCAGTCCTCCGGGGGGAATTTTTGTCGATCTCCTCTGCCGAAAATAAAGTGCAACAGGCCAAGAGGGAAGAACTCACAGATAGGGTCAGCGAGCTCGAACAGATACATCAAAGGACAGGGGCCCCCAGAATTTGGAGGCAGCTCAAAGAAGTGAGAAAGCTCCTGGCGGCCCTGGACCTGGACCGAGCGGAGTACGCTGCACTCCGGTTGCGCCATACCTTTTACACAGGGGGGACCGTTGTGGCAAATTGCTGGCCAACAGGCTTCAAGTAGGGCGCCAGAGTCAGTTGGTGAAGGAGATCTGACCCTACGGGGAAGGTGGAGATGGAAGACGCTGACATTGCAGCCGTATTCCGCAGGTTTTACGCGGATCTCTACACTAGTGAACCACCGGATGAGACGGCCATGGCCGCCTATTTGGATTCGGTCTCCGTGCCCTCCCTGGACCCCTTGCAGGCGGAGCACTTAAATCGGGATATCAGGATAGAGGAGGTGATTTCTGCCATCGCCAGGCTTAAACATGGCAAAGCGCCAGGCCCCGATGGATACACCTCGCTCTTTTACAAAACGTTTTGCACGCCGCTGGCCCCTATCCTTACTCGTCTTTTCAACTCGTTTGCTGAACCGAGGGCCATCCCGCCTGATCTTCTACGAGCCCCCATTACAGTTATCCCCAAACCTGGGAAGGACCCGAAGCACTGTGGATCTTATAGACCGATATCTCTCCTGAATGTCGATTTAAAATTATACACGGGAATCCTGGCCGCCCGACTAGCCCCTCACTTACCCGGTCTCATTGATCCTGATCAGGCTGGTTTTGTCCCGGGAAGGCAGCCGGTTGACAACACGAAACGGATCGTCCACCTGCTAGAGAAAGCCTCCCGGATTCTGGGGGAGAGAATGATGCTAGCGGTGGACGCGGAGAAGGCATTCGACCGGGTGCACTGGCCTTACCTGAACGAGTTCTGGCGAAGGCGGGCATAGGGGATAAGTTCCGCTCCATGGTCCTTAACTGCTATAGACAGCCGACTGCTGTGGTTCGCGTGAATGGGTATAACTCTAGGGACTTTAACATCGAAAGAGGCACTAGGCAGGGATGCCCGCTCTCGCCCTTACTATTCGCTCTTTATATGGAGCCGTTCGCCCAACGGGTTCGCGACAATCCGGCGGTGACGGGGGTGCGGATGGGAGGTTTCACACACGCTATAAGCCTCTACGCTGACGATGTCATCTTGTCACTTGACGAGCCCCGAACGGCCCTGCCGGCCTGCATCAAGGAGCTGGCCTCCTTTGGCGCGGTCGCGGGGTTTAAAATGAACATGGGAAAGTCGGTGGCTCTGGATATCTCCCTTGAGCCGGCCACTAGGACCCACCTACAGAACCAATTCCCCATGCTTTGGTCATCAGAGGCGGTACCCTATCTGGGGATCCAGATAGCTCCTACTTTACCGGCCATGGTATCGGCCAACTACACGGCCCTGGGTGCAAAGATCAGGGAGGAATTGGGCCGATGGAACCGCAGCACCCTCTCCTGGTTGGGCAGGATAGCTGCCGTTAAAATGACGGATCCCGCAACTACAGACGGATGTCTCGCGCTTTATATGGCAGGGCGAAAAGCCCAGGATGCGCAGAGCCCTCTCACTGTTGGCCCCTGAGGCAGGAGGTTTGGGAATACCTGACTTCCGTAAATATTTCCAAGCAGCGCAGTTGCGTTATCTCGTGGAATGGAGTAGGTGGGAGTCCGACAAGCACTGGCTCTTCCAGGACCAGGCGGTGGCGGGAAGACCCCTGCAGGAAATCCCATTTCTACGCCGGACTCACCGACCCAAAAACTTGTACGCCTCTTTTGTTACAAGAGTGCCCCTGCGGGTCTGGGATGCCACTAGCATTTCGTATTGCCTCACCTCGTTCCCGTCGCCACTCACACCGTTAGTGGACAATCCGGACTTTACCCCTGGAATGGAAAAGGGAGCATTCACACACTGGAGGCAGGCGGGGTGTAGAGTCCTGTGTCACATGTACGGCCCAGAGGGGATTGTCCCCTTCCCGCAATTCCGCCGGGAGTTTTCACTCACTGAGAGAGGCACCGCTATATGCAAGCTCGCCACTGGGCTCTTCAACCACAGGTGCGAGAGACGGCCGATAGGCAACTCCTACCGTATGAAAAATGGCTACTGTCGCGTACATCGGATTCGAAATTGATTACGGATCTCTATAGATTGCTACAACCGCCTTCAACACACCTCTATAACCCGGGGAGAGAACGCTGGGAGCGGGAGCTGGGAAGGACATTGAGCCCTAAAGAATGGGAGCACATATCCTACAGAGCGAGGCACTCGGCATACCACATGGGTCTCACTGACACACTGACTAAGGTCTCCACCTATTGGTACTATACACCGGAGCGGGTTCACGAATTCGACCGTAGCAAGGAAGACACATGTTGGCGAGGGTGCGGGCACCGGGGAACACTTACGCATATTCTATGGGATTGCCCACTCCTGGAAACCTATTGGAAGGAAGTGCTGGATGAACTTGATTCCAATGTTGGCATTGAACTACCACGCTTTCCAGCATACACCCTGCTGGGGCTCCCGAATGGCCTGATGTACCCACTCAGATCCCGTAGGGGTAGGCAGATAGCCATCGCACTAGGTTCAGCAGTCCAAAACATCCGGATACATTGGCGCACTACCACGACGCCCTCTATCACGGGATGGCTCCATAGATTGTGGCACGTGTTGGGCATGGAGAAATTGTCGCTCACAGCGGTGGGAGATATAGCACAGTTTAATGAGCTTTGGCAACCATTTAATTCCTTACTGCTTACAGAATTTAAAGAACTTACCTGTCCCAAATACCTCCGCCTACTGCGGCTCACGAGCCCAGCAATGCCAGCCCCGTGAATTGATGAGAGACTCGCTTTCCCTGTAGGAGGTGGCTTTGGTGTACTTTTTGGATAGGGTCTGTGCACTGGACGAAGGGTGGGGAGGGGGGGGGGTCAGGCCGGGGAGTTGGGTAGTTGGGGTTTTGGGGGGGTGTGTGCAATGGAAATGTCATCTCATACTGCGACAATGCATACTATGTACTGCTGTAATGGACTAGCACACACAAACTGCACCTGATAGTTCTTCGCCGGGGATGAGGCTTTGCCCGCCATAACAAGTCGCTCCATGATGATGTATGTTTGTCCTTGTATGTTGTGCTGAATAAAATACTTTAAACTTAAAAATAATAAGAAAAGGATAGGAAACGTCTTGTTGAGAAAATGAGGTTCCTCAAGACTTCCCTCCTACCACTGCTGAAGTCAACATGTTTCGACCGCTTGAATTGTGCCTAAGCAGGTCACCCCGGTCTTTGTCAGGACTGTCGCGGTCAGTGCCACTGTCCGCCCTTCCATAATTCGGTCACAGAGCCTTCAGATTAGAGTAGGTCTTCCAGATCCGTACTCCTCCAAATCTTCTAATTAATCAGTGGAGACTAGTCCCCATCATGCGGGAAAACATTCACTGGAAAGGAGCAGAGAGTATAGATAGAAACACATATTCTTCCCATTACTCACTCTACAAGCCCCTATAGATTATAGCATCTCTAAGAATGGTATTACTCTAGATGTATTCAAAAAATGCTCATATCATACAGCCATACCAGTGTATCTGTTCTGTTTCAGCCCGGGTTCTCAGCTTCAAGCACTCGGGAAAATAGAGCATCAATCACCTCTTTACCAATGGTGGCGATTTTATAGTGCTTTTATAAAAGGGCAACACACTGCCGGCTTCCATGGCCGCTCGACACACCCCTGTGACACAACACACACCATACGATCAACCCACTCTATATTAAAATGCGAGTTGCTCCAAGTCTCAACTCGGGCGAATAACATACTCGTAGATAAAACTCACCGAGTTTATGTAATTCACAAACTCCAACAGGTGTCTGCCAGGAGGGGCTCCCTAAGAACATAATCTGCAAGAGAGTAATACTGTGTAAGGCTTTTATGTCTCATCTGAATAGAATCTCCCTTCAGAGACTCGTTAGCGGTACTAACACCGCCCGTGTGAGCAGCCGTGAAGATGCCATATGCACCCCTCCTGCTACTGCCTTACCGTTCTGTGGGTAGATCCCTGCCCAATATGCCTGTACCTCAAGACACCGCGTAGATGCAAGACGCCGTGTAGAATCAGTTATTTAACGGAGAATGACCCGTTTGCTACTCCGCCCCTGGCGCACAACGTCACTCACGTCGTGACATAGCGGCGTCAAGCGCGGAGCGTCTAAGTTTAGTAGGGAAATGTAGTTAACAAAGGTTTCAATGCCCAGGAGATTTACGCGGTATCAGGTTACCGGCATCACTGGAACCAAGAACCACCCCGATGCAAACAAAGTTAATATCCTTGATCCAAACCGCTTATTTGTTTGAAAAAATGCAGCGTGTCTGCAACAGAATGGGGGGCAGGAGATGCGATCTCTCAACAATTACAATGGTAGCCAGTACCCAAAGTGTATGAACCCTCCCATGATGTTAGTGTATGGGAAACAATAGAGGAACAAATACGTCCAAATAGATATCGGATATCCGGAGGGAATAATGATTCACTACTAGGCATCCTTAACACAGCACAATAAAATCATACTGTAGTCCCATCATAGGGAGTCATGAAAGGTAAACCGCAATACTCATGCTCTCGCTCAATGGTCATGTCAACGATGATCAAGCTATGAAGAGACCGACCCCAGTTAGATAAAAGTATTCTTCTATCGGGGCTACTTAACCAAACTGAGAGGTCGACCTGTGATACCATCAAAGGGAATATTTAATCAAATACCACCATGATCATGCTACCATCCAATGGTCGTGTTAGCGATGTTAATGTTATGATGATGGCAGAACCTAACCCCAGTAGAGGCCCTCCAGTATGGAATCTCAGTTCATGAGAACATGAATCAAATGTTCCCTAAACCCCAGATGTGTTGAGGGTGTCGTGAGGACTTGTTAAAACAGTGGTCAAATACCCGATATCAGTGTGATATTACAACAGAATATTTAATGTCTCCCCAGTGAATGCCATGGGATATCATCGTTTAATCCCACCAGGTGGCTTTTCAAGCGATACACCCATCTCTGTTCTCGTTGGAGTAACGCTCTTTGGTCATCTGCTTGGTGTCTCCCAGGTTGGACCCTCTCTATCACGGTCCATCTTAGGTCTTCTATGCTGTGTCCAGTTTAAAAAACAATGAGCTGTAAGTTTCGTGTTCGTTTTGCCACACCGTATTGTACTACGATGTTCAGTGATCCTAGTACGCACCCTCCTACTTGGCATCCCTACATACTTTTTCTGACAATGGCAAGTTATCAGGTATATCACACCCTGGGAATTACAATTTGTGTGGGATCTTTGTTCCCAGGGGGTGCGGAGTCCTAGATCTAAAGATGTTGTGTTGTTCGTCAAGTGGCAAACGCTACATGAACCACATTGTGTGTGTCCCATCAATCTTGGTAAACCAAATAGCAGTCGTCTCTCTTATTGCCCCCAGGTCCCTGGGTCAGGTGTGTATGAGGAAATCCTTCAAGTTTTGGCTACGTCTAAAAGAAAAGAGAGGTGTCTCTACGTTCATGCCCCCTGTGTTAAGTATCTTCCAGTTCTTCAAGACTAACTTTTTGATTTGATGTGATGCGGTATTGAAGGTAGTTACAAACACCGGTTTCTTGATTTGGGGTCTCATGTTCTTAGAGAGCAGCGAATTGCGGTTTGCATTGAGCGCTCTTTTTCTAGCTCTCTTGATAACCCGTGTTGGGTATCCTCTCTGTTGTAATTTCAATGTTAGAGCTTCTGATTCCAAGATAAAATCATTCTTTTCAGAACAATTCCGGCGGATCCTACAAAATTGGCCGACTGGCAGATTCTCCCGTAGGGAGCGCGGATGGAAGCTCTCGATTGCCAGCAGAGTGTTATCAGTAGGTTTGTGTAATACCTTTGTTTTTAGTATACCGCCGCATGGTTCAATGACCAGGTCCAGGAATGGTAGATTGGTCTTAGTGATGGTCGAAGTGAAATGGAGGAACGGATTCTGGGCGTTGAGCCAATAAAGAAAAAGGTCAACAGATGTTCTCTCGCCTCTCCAGATCACTAAGACATCATCAATATAACGTCTCCACAGCCTCAAGTTGTTAGCCCATGGTCCATTGGTATTCAGCACTGTCAGTTCTTCAAAAGCCCCTACATAAAGTCCCGCTAGACTGGGGGCAAAAACACTCCCCATGGAAGTGCCATGGGTTTGGAGGTATAGCCCCCCTTCGAACTCAAAAAAGTTTTTAGTGGGAGCTATCTCAGCCAAGTGTAAAATAAAGGCTTGTGGGTTTTCGTATGGCCAATCCCTTTCAAAGAGTAATGATTCCAAGACCCTGAGTGTTTCCAACTGCGGAATATTCGTATATAGGGCCTCTATATCGAGCCCTATCAGGAACTCAATGTTGGGATCGAATGGTATGTCCTTCAACAGTTTCAGAATGTCCAGGGTATCCCTCAGGTAGGTAGGTAATCGTTATACCATTGGTTTAAGAAAGAAATCGCGAAATTGCGAGAGAGGCTCTAGCAAAGACCCCATCCCGGAGACAATAGGTCTACCGGGAGGGGGTCTCGCTGTTTTGTGGATCTTCGGAAGGCAATAGAAATAAGGGATCCTAGGTTGCTTATTCACAAGGAACTCAGCTTCCTTTTCCGTGATCCAGTCATTGCTTCTCACCTCCTCCACCATGCTTGCAATCTCCCTTGTGATCTCCTCCGTGGGGTCCTCTCTGAGTTTCTTTTTTTTTTTTTTTTTGAAAACCTTTATTCAGAAAAGAAGGAGATACATGCGCAGGCCCACAACCATCATGGCCGGCCGCAAAAGCAATCAATAAAACAGGAGAAACTGAAGCCAATCAGGAAACAGGATATATAAAAGTACATCAAATGCGGTTGTGGGGCTCGCAGACAGGATATGAGGTTTTCATTTTTAAATTTTAGAAGAAGAGTAGGGGCTGCAACAACAAGGGCATCACACCTCACAGGATAGGAGCACAAAGGAGACGATTGGGACCAACCCCAATCACAGTCGGAGATAGGCTATAACCAAAGCAACTATACAATCCAAGCAGCCACGGCGATAATACTGGACGGGAAACCACATTACAATGATCCACATTTCTAAAAATCACCCCAAAAAGCCTACCCCCCAAGAACTGAAAAACAGAGGCTTGTCGAGAAGCCGAATAAAGAAAAAGAAAGGTGCAAGACCAAGAGACAGCCAACCCTACGAAAGGGGAAAGAACCCTACCAAAGCCAGAAAAGAGCGATAGAGACCATAGAACATAACAAACTAAAATAACAAACCCCCCCCACACCCGCCACCCTGCACCCCTGTAATGGCTACGGCCTAAACCACTAACAGCGTGCCTGTCGCCCCGGAACTGCCCCACAGAAGGGAAAGTATTAAAAAGAAGTGGAGGAGGAGAAATCAAACAAGCCCCCGGACACCTAATACCTCCCGCCGGCTGTATCCCCCCCATAGCACAATCATCATCAATGAGCAGAATCAGTCAGCATTAGCATGGGGAGGACAGTCACCAGAAACCCCCCCCCCCCCAACCCCCTGCCCGGTGAGGTATTCGGTGCAATCCCGGCAAGAATAAACAGAGCAACCCCAGGGAATTAGAAGTCAACCCTGCAAGCGTCACAAGGAGTTATATTGCCAAAGTCGTAACAGTTGCAAACCGAGGAAGCGTCTCAAAGTTCAAAGCAGTGGCAAGTAGCAAGAAAATTCCAAAGTCAAAGTCAGCCCTGACCAGTGCGAATCCGTTCCGGGGCACATCTCAACCAAGCCGCATCAGACCAGAAGCAATCAAAGCGTCCATGATGGACCAGGGCAGTGCAGGCGGAGCACGGGTCGGTTTCAAAATGGCGGCATTCGTTGCGCAGACTGGCCGGGACAAAGGAAAATGGCGATCTTCTCCGACGGGACCGTGAGACTCGGCAATGGGGAACAGGATTTCCAACGACGACACACCATCGAAGAGGAGATGTAGAGGGAAGACCATGCGCTGCAGTAGATGAAGGAAAGGTGGGGCCGACTCTCAAAGGAACAAAATTGGGCTGCCGCTCGGGCCCCCGCAGATGGAGGGTCAAATCGGTCGTCTGGATCGCAGATTTCTGTGCAGGCACTGCAGCAACTGTGGCCGGCCGCGAGCAAACATCGTCCAGTTTCGCGGCCAGGGAGACACAAGCGCCAGTGAATTGTGAGCGGAGCGCCCCAATCGCCGCCATTACGGACCTCAATGAATGTGCGCCATCCATCCCCTCCATCCCGGGGCTCAGAGGACGGAGGGGAACACAAACTCCAGCACACAGCACCGGGCTCCGGGCACACACTTGGCGATCGCAACAGCAAGGGCGTCCCGAATTGGCGCACTCAGGGCAGACACCGGCCGTGGGTGCAGCCCGTCGGCCCAGGGACCGTGAAACGGGGGCAGGCACACAACCCACAGCCGCGGTGCAGGAGGATCTCAGCAGTGTCTCTTCACCATCCATCAACAAGGACAAGAGTCAAGAGCAGAAAAAAAAATTCCAGACCTGGAGGACCGGCCACAATCGCGGTCCCACAGCCGATGTTGATGAGGTCCCTCTCGGGTGCTTCAGAAATCGAGGACCCGGCGGCAGCCCGGGAGTAGGCCGAAAATGGAACACAACATAACTTCGTCGCTAAAGAAGATAGAAAATCCGGGAAAGCACCATTGGCATCAGGCAACCTTCGTACAGCCAGGCACGGGGCGTGGGTAGAGGATAGTCGACAGGATAGTCGGGCCGCCGGCGGAGGTCGGCGGAGGCGGGAGCTTATGCGGCCATCTTGGATCACGGCGTAGCTCCTCCCCTCCTCTCTGAGTTTCTTGTAGGTTCTAGAATCTGCAAGGAGCCGGATACATTCTTGACGGTAGGCCTCTATATCCATAATTACAGTGGCACCACCCTTGTCTGCGGGCTTCAAGATAATTTCCTTGTTATTCCCCAGGTCCCTGAGTACCTGTCTCTCACAGTTGAAAAGATTGGAAAAATGACCCGATTGTGTGAGGTTAGCTGTTTCTAAATCGTGTACCACTGCTTCCTCAAAAGCTGCAATCTGTGGGGGGAGCACAGCCAATTGTGGCGTAAAGGTCGATTTTGGGCGAAATGGTGTATCACCATTATGTCCCTCCTTAGGGTCCCGATCCTCGAAGAACACCCTTAGTCTCAAGTTACGGAAAAATAGAGCCAGGTCCTGTCGGAGTTTGAACAGATCTGGGTGATTGGTTGGGACAAAGCCCAAGCCTTTGTTCAAAACTTGTTCATCAATATGAGATAAGGGGTAAGAAGATAGGTTCACCACTAGAGAGGGTTGAGGCTCGTGCTTGGCACGATTCCGTGTGCCATGCTCCTGGTTACCTGTTGGGTGATTTCTTGTTCTTGATCTGACCAGTTCAACCGTGTGGGTGTTTTCTGTTTGCCGCGTCCCTTGCCTCGGCCTCTCGCTAAAAAAGGCCCCTGGTAGTTCTGGAATTGGGGGTTCTGGAATTCAGGGTTCTGGAACCTTTGATTCTCATAAGTTTGATTCTGGAAAGGTCCAAGAGGTTGATATCCCATCATTGGCCTGTTATAGGCTTGGTTTGGGTACTGATGGAAAGGCTGTTGGAAAAAAGGAGGTCTGGGGCCACGCCAATTGCCGCGCCCTCTCCCTCTTCTCTTAGGTTGGTACTCATTATCACTGCCCTCGCTCGAGCTACTGGTGGTATATTGGCGAGGACGGCCTTGTTGGTTACTCCTATTACCCTCTGCCATTTTCTGTTTGGCATATTCCGTGGACGTATATGGGTATGCCTTCTCCCTGGAAAAGTTCTTCAGGTCCTTCTGAAGTTTTGAGATTTTAGAATGGATCAGATGGTCCCTATATTCTGCCAGTTCAGTGTTGATCTGTACAAGTTTGTGATCAAATGTTGTCATTAAAATATCTGCTTGTAATCCTGCTTCCGTTGTCTGTATTTTAGAGCATCTGCTAACCGTTTGGCTGTCCAGATTATTAGAACCAACCAGTCCCTGCTACATTTCGAAGACACTAATGCCCAGTCGCGTCTGAATTCTTCATCTTCCAAGAAGATGAGCGGTTCATTAGTCACTAAGAGGCCCCTAGGGGTCGTATTAACCCGTAAGTATTCTGTTAGAATTGCCCCATGAAGGATAGTTTTGACCTGTGTTTTCTTGAGTTCTAGTAGGGTATCCCAACCTTCCCCTTGTGCCAGTACTGTCGTGACTGTGCTGTCTCCTAAAAGGGACGGCCCTGCTAAGATGTCAGAGACAATATCATCCCCAAAAGAAAGTCCTGGGATGAATGCCATTCTGAAAGGGGGTCAGGAGGAAAAAGGGGAAACACTCTATTGAATCCCTGTCTACCCTGAACAATTGGTCCCTTAGTAAAACAATTTAAAGAGTGGATTTAAGGTGATAGGTGTGTGGATGGCACTAGAAGTAACGGAGGAGCAATACAGTGCGTGCTCTGTCAGAGCACAAATAAATACCCCTGCGGCTAAACTGCCGCTCTCAAACTCATCAACATCAATGAGGGGAGAGGGCCATTATAGTTGGTACGTCTTGTAGTTTGGAATTTATTATTTTTCCCCCTCCCTAATGCTCCGCCCTGGATGTGGCTACACCAGGGCGTTTGTATCAGGCCCTATGATGAAGCATGCAAAAAACACAGTTGATGGACAGAATGCAGAACAATGTCTTACATTCACCCCAGTACAAAGATCTGGGCCTAAAACCATCGTTTTTTTGCTCTCCACACCACCCTAGGTCAGACACTGGCTATATGCAAATCAGCCTTGACCCTGTGCCTCATGGAACAGTCCAGCCTGAACTACCATGCCATGTCTTTCCTAGACCGGAATCAAGCATCCAAGGACCGGTTTCTGGCTATCAGCCTTCTTCAGCCTGGATAGCTTGACTCCAGTGATGTGGAGAGCCTGGGATTCACGTCTGAGCATACCCAGCCCACTCGGGGTGAAAATTGCAAAAAACACAGTTGATGGGCAGAATGCAGAACAATGTCTTACATTCTCCCCAGTACAAAGATCTGGGCCTAAATCCATCGTTTTTTTGCTCTCCACGCCACCCTAGGTCAGACACTGGCTATATGCAAATCAGCCTTGACCCTGTGCTTCATGGGAACAGTCCAGCCCGAACTACCAAGCCATGTCTTTCCTAGACCGGAATCAAGCATCCAAGGACCGGTTTCTGGCTATCAGCCTTCTTCAGCCTGGATAGCTTGACTCCAGTGATGGGCCTAAATCCATCGTTTTTTTGTCTGACCTAGGGTGGTGTGGAGTGCAAAAAAACGATGGATTTAGGCCCAGATCTTTGTACTGGGGTGAATGTAAGACATTGTTCTGCATTCTGTCCATCAACTGTGTTTTTTGCAATTTTCACCCCGAGTGGGCTGGGTATGCTCAGACGTGAGTCCCAGGCTCTCCACATCACTGGAGTCAAGCTATCCAGGCTGAAGAAGGCTGATAGCCAGAAACCGGTCCTTGGATGCTTGATTACGGTCTAGGAAAGACATGGCTTGGTAGTTCGGGCTGGACTGTTCCCATGAGGCACAGGGTCAAGGCTGATTTGCATATAGCCATTGTCTGACCTAGGGTGGTGTGGAGTGCAAAAAACGATGGCTTTATGCCCAGATCTTTGTACTGGGGTGAATGTAAGACATTGTTCTGCATTCTGTCCATCAACTGTGTTTTTTGCTATGATGAAGCATGTCACATACCTTGGTATGTGAGTGAGGGCAGTTTTTCCAAAATGAGAAATTGAGAAATTTTCCTTGGTTGTGTCTTTTGTGTACTCTACACACCCCTCATGTGTGAACATTTGATTGTATTTGGGGGCCTGGGGTAGTGGAGTTTAAACTATAATGGCCCTCTCCCCTCATTGGCGTTGATCTGCACAAAACTGTTACCATAATCAATAATGATGCTAGTAGAGGTAAATTCCAACCCTATACTCATTGTGCATCTGCTACAGTTCACCCTAGATACTCTATTCCAGCTCCTCCTGACTGGGGGTGAATTAATTGCAGGATCAGTGGTGTTCGGGTGCATCAAACACTACAATAGAGCACTCGTAAGCCCGTTCTCAGGGAGAGAAAAAGCTACAACACAGTTTGTCCCAACACTAACAAAACCAAGGTCTGAGTTAAGGAGATTTCTCACCGCATTTTGTATGATGAAGTCAGAGTACTGTATAAATGGTCATTAACAAGGAAACTTGAGCAGGATGATTAAAGCCTTGTAAAGATAAAACATCGCTGCGCACATAAACACGTTAAAAATGACCCCCACTGGTATAGAGAATTTAATTTACACCACACAGAAATCTGCTGCTAGGAAAACGAGCGTGCAACTAGGAAACGTGAGCAGAATGATTTAGGGCTTGTTAATATATATGTTTTGTAAACAGGGCTGCAAGTAGGTACATCTAAACCTTTGCAAGCCCGAGGAAACCCTCGTTATAGGTCTGTTTTGAAACTACTCTAAAACATTTGCGCTTTCATATTCTTGCCTCATACACCATAGCCCTCGGTTGCGTTTTTTAAAGAATTCTCACAAAATGGGAGAACAGCATTTCCTTAGTCATGGTAACGTGATTCCACAGCTAAGCATTATCGTGTGAATCAAAATGTATTTATATATAGTTTAGGGGCATACTTTATTGTTTTTATAATACCTTCTCTTAAGAATGTAGACACGTCATTTCATAGCCGTCCGGGCTTTGTCACGTCTCGGTGAGGTTATCGACAAATAGAGAGACTTTGTTCTTTTTGAAAATGTCCTCAATTAAACAGTTGAGATCAGTTCATAAATCACACGGAGAACAAACAGGGTCCCGTGCAGAGATTATGTTAAATGGCTACAGATTGTTTAAGGATGCAATACCTCCAGGCTGGTACAGCTGTAAATCGGCGGTGGTGCTCTTACAGACCTGTGGATCAATCGTAAGCAGTGATGCACGTATGTGTGGTATTTGGGCCCTAGGCCCTCATACTATTCAAATGAGGTGACACAGACACATGTATGGTAATTAGTTAACTGGCCCAGAGCACGTGCGCTCAGCCCTTTTTATTTAGCAGGGTCATCTGACTGATGACGCCTGTGGTCGGTGGGTGTTCAGTGTGTGACAAGCATGCTGAACACTAGAACGTATCCAGTGCGATACTACAGTATGCACGGCTTGTTTTCGTAGCAGACGATTTCTGTGTGTGGTGTAAGTAGAATTCTGTATACCAGTGCGGGTCAGTTTTAGCGTGGTTCCACACACATAGAAATCTGCTGCTACGAAAAAGAGCCGTGCATAAGTGCAGCGCTGCTTACAAAACTCATCTATACTACTATAATAAAGAAGAAACTTTCAGGCTTTGAGGCGGGTAAACTCCGGAACCACTGTGCCAATCTACACACCCAATACACCGTAGAATTCGTCAGGGTGTGTAGATGGTTATAGGCTATATAAAGTTTAAAAATAAACCTTATTTAAAAAAAAAAAGTAGTCCCCCCCCCAAAAGTAGCGCTGGCCGCGACGTTCGTGCTCAGGTTGAGGAGCAGCGGCGGACAGGCGGTGAGGAGCAGAGCGGCAAGGAGCTGTCAACTCAGGAGCGGCAGCTGAGGTAAGCAGACGGGTGTCTGGCCAGGCGGGGGACGGGGACTAACACCTCCATTGACTCAGGCCAGGCGAGGGTCGGGCCAGGCGGGGGCACGGGCTGCTGGGCAATGTCGGGGGAAGCCTGAAAGCTCCCGGATAAGGTCAGGACGGGCTGCTAGTATATTAATAAAACTAGAATATGTGCGCTGGATACTTTACTGTAGGGTGGGCATGGAGACTTTAGAGAGGCCCCCACCCCATCCTAATGCTGCTGCAGAAGCCCAGTGAACACTTTTGGGAGCCCTCCCCTCCTGTAGACATATTGTACCAGGCACAGGGCGGGCACTTTACTCAGACCACCTCCTCCTCACGCCGGACTGGATGTATGACGTTACAACGCATACTTTTACAACGTATATCTTTACAACGCATTTTTTACAATGCAACATCCATTACAACGCATTCCATTACAACGCATGCCATTACAACAAATTTTTAAAAACTACCTTTACAACGCATTCCATTACAACGCATACTACCTTTACAACGCATACCATTACAACGCATACCATTACATTACTATTCTAACTCCAGGGGGGTGCACCAGTAGGGTAAGTGTTGGATAGTGTAGGGGTAACAATTACTATTCTAACTCCAGGGGGTGCAACAGTAGGGTAAGTTTTGGATAGTGTAAGGGTAGTATGCGTTGTGATGGTATGCGTTGTAATGGTATGCGTTGTAATGGTATGCGTTGTAGTGTCATGCGTTGTAATGGTTGCGTTGTAATGGCATGCATTGTAATGGATCTTGCGTTGTAAAAGTTTGGTTGTAATGGTAGTGCGTTGTAAAAGTTGCGTTGTAAAGGTTGTTTCCCCGCCGGACTTGCTGTTGTGGGTGGTAACGGGCACGGCAGCGTGTTTCTAAAGGGAACGGCTGTCTTAGGTGGGGAGAGAGACTGGGCCTTGTAGATACCCCTGCTGCTGTAGGAAGTACCTAACAAAACAAAAAGGCTTGGGTCCTGTCACTACCACTGGACCACTCTAACTTGCTAAACAAAAGAATGACCAGATAGGTTATTTTCACAGTCTGACACCACACCTAGCAAACAAATCCTAAGTGAGCACAATGTTCATTTCATCATTTTTACTTTTTAAATTTTTCATAGCATGTCGTCATATCCAAAAAACAACACCAATGTAACACTTTTTACACCTTCAATACATAGACATTCAAAACTCAACAAAAAAAAGACATCATACAAATAAATGACAAAACATCTATGTCAAACAAAGACACCATATAAAAAGTGGAATGCCTCCAACTGCTTAGTTTAGAGGGCACCAGTCCTTATGTGATATATACATAAACAAGCGGACAACGAATAGTTCAAACAGGGCCTGCTTGTTTACTGTGCTGAAGAATAGGTGTCAGTGACTCTGAACCTTATATTTCGATAGTTCTCTCTTAACCTTCACACTAGACACCTAGTTGTACCTGTAATTTAGTGTTCCTTCCAACATTTCGATGTTCTATTCATAGGAAAGCATGGGAATTCTGTGAATAGATGAACACATATTGGGGAATAATCAGCACACGTGATATTAACAGCTGTATACCTCACTGCTAAACCTTGAATGTATAAATTCCTACCTCACTCTGTAAAAGGCACATATTTGTATTCCCAAAATTTCTCAACAGTGGTTAATGCGCTTAAATAAAGTGATTTCACATGAAGCTCTGGTGAAACATGAAGTTTTACGTTAGTTCATTAAAACTAGATGTTAAGGTTTTACTATATTGCAAGAGATTTTAAAACAACTGCTCGGGGACTGAGCCTACCTCGATGTTAATCCGTTTCAATCATGAGATACACTGCCTCGCACAGAGCCAGTGCATAGCAGCAAGTATGGGCGGGAAGAGGCACACAGCTGCACACAGTTACGGGGCTGCTGGTCCTTGCAGTCCCGTCGCGGCCATCCTCCCAAGAACACCAGGGTCCACCTCTGCCTTTCATCATTCCGACATCAGTAACTTGGTTACCACTGAATTTGTTAATATGTAACAGTCTAATTTATAGACCTGGAAAAAGCAGAAAGGTGGTGTAACGCGATGCATGAAACAATGTGTTATAAAAAAAATGTTAGTGCTTCCCAACCTGATTTACCATCTTTCGAATACGACCCTGTTCCGGTATTGACTTGTTTTACAAGTATGCGCAGAAGGGAACACATCTGACCCCCTTGCTGCAGCAACGCCCGAATCTCCTCGAACACTGAATGTCTGCGCTGAGGCGTTTCTGATAATGCAGTTGGAAGAAAATGCTTGGGGCCCATCGGGAGACGGGGAGGGGAAGAACCGACCGGACACAGATGTAGGTGTGATAAAGGCCGCTTTATTGGGAAACAGGTGCATCCTGAAACATACCCCAACCTTGGCCTTTGCCGTACAAAACTAGGCCTAACTAATTATGCATGTACCTGACCAACAAACCCCCCACCCCCTCCCCTAAACAGTTCCCCGCCAACAACATAAACATCATTATCCATTACCCAACACTTGTCTCACTGTTTCAACATCAGCCATATGTACACTCCCTCTCCTCAGCCAGTAAAACTCCTTCCTCCTATCCTACCCCCCCCCCCGTTTAACTAGGAAAAAGCGACACTCGAAAGCCCCATACGGCTTTCGAACCCCCCCTAGGGCCCCTGCACCTTTGGATACCTATGCACCCCTATTGCCCGATCTAACGCCGCCTTCAGTTGCACGATATATAGCTCCATCCCATATCTCGACAAATGTACACCATCCTCCATAAAAAAGTAGACCGCCTCATACTTCAGTTCCGAGTGCTCCATCCTCCCCACCCCTTCCTTGTCACAGAATGCCCGCATCTCTCTGTTAATCTTCCTCCTAGTCCTATCTATAGCCCCTGGTCTCTCCGCTCCCCTCCAACACCTCCTGGGTATGAATTCTGACCAGATGACATAGCACCCCGCCCACTGCCTCCTGATCTCCAGCAAGTCCCTCCTCATTTGCTTCACCAGCGCCAGCCCCTTGCACTGCACCAAGTCGTTTTCCCCCAGGTGAATGACCACAACATCTGGGCAGACCCCCCCCCCGCACAACATTGTTCAAAACCGGCACCAACTCGTGCCAACGCATGCCCCCTTTGCCCCTCCAATGACACCTAAACAAATTCTCGTCCAGCTCCAAATTGAGGTTCCTGCATTTTTCCCACTCGGCCCTCTCCGCTCTTTTTACAAACGAATGGCCCACCACATATATGGACACTGCTGCCGCCGTAGGCCCCGCCACCGCACCTGTAAAGAGACATATGTAAGCAGCGAGCCCAAACATCCATTCTAATCCACCACTACCCCTCGCAACCTAACATACGACTTATAGCAGTCTGATTTCCAGCGCCCCAGCCGTTTGATCTCCTCCTTCCCCCAGCCCTTCCGCGCTGCCTCCGTCGCCGCACCGATGCGAAATGAATGCGTTCCGAACTCCCCCGGGTCCTCACCCATAGACCGCAGGGCGTGCCGCAGGACCCACAACAACTGCGCCGCCGTCACACGTCCCACGTCCCCCCTCTCCTGCCAAAAACCTCCGAACCATCCTGTACCCCTCCTTCTGCCAGCCGTCTCCCCCACTCCGCCGGACACACCGCCTCCGTTCCCCCCTGACCCAACAACACCCACGTACCCTTCCCCCGCTGATCAGTCTTGGACCGCCGAAGCCGTACCGCAACCTCCCGGCCTCCGACCTCCACTTCCCCCCACGTCAACCCCGTACCTCCCCTCAAACCCACCAACTCCGACACCCGAAAGGCTCCAAAATACAACAACGACATCAATGTGGAAAACCGCACCGTCTCTGCCCGATCCCTGCACACCAGCGGTAACTGGCCCACCAGGCCTGCCAACATGTCCTCCGCCTCTTCCGCGCTCGAGCCCCTCTCTCCCTCTCCCAACCCTCCAGTAGTCTCCCCCCCAATTCTCCCGCCGAGGGTGCATACCCCCACCACAGCTTGCCCATGAAGGCCACTCCTGCCAGTTTACCCGCGATGGTCACTCTCGCCAAACCTTTGTCCATCAACCCCAGCATGAAACGCACCACCTGCTCCTCCCGACACCACTTGCCCCGCTGCCTTACCGCTCCAAAGCGCAGAAATTCCGTCCAGGCCTGCTCGGAACTCTTCCAAGTGGACGCTGCCAGGGACGACCTCACCAACTGAACGACCCGCGCTCTCCCACCAACCACAGCTCCTTCGGCACCTCCGTCTTGACCGCCGCCGCCTCCGTGGCTAGCCCATGGAACCTCCGCCACTGAGAACGAGACAAAGCATCCGCAATGTCATTGTCCACTCCCGGCACATGCTGAGCCTGGAACAAGATATCGTGTTCCAAACACCTCAAGACGAAAACGCGCATCAGCTTCAGCACCTGAGGTTCCCTCGCGGACTGCCGGTTCACTACCTGCACCACTGACATATTGTCCACCTTGAACAACACCCGCCTGTGCGCCAACTCCTGCGCCCACACTGTCACAGCCACCACCAACGGGAACAGCTCCAAGAATGCAATGCTCCTACCCCCTGCCTGCCACTGCTCCGGCCATTGCTCCGCACACCATCTGCCCGCCCAGTAGAGTCCAAAGCCACCAACTCCCGCCGCATCCGATGACATTGTCACGTCCCACTCCCAGTCTTCCGGGGGTGCCATGGGCACTCCATTGAAACGCTCTAAAAACGCCAACCACATGTTCAGATCCTCCCTCGAGCCCGCCGAGATCCGCACATGATGATGCGGCAGTGTCAGACCGGACAACGCCAAACCCAGCCGCCGACAGAAAGTCCGTCCCGCGCGCACCACTCGGCAAGCGAAATTCAAATGTCCCAGCAACACCTGTACCTCGCGCACCAACACTTTCCGCCTGGCCAACATGCTCTTCACCAAGTCCGTCATAACCGCCCGCTTCTCCTCTGGCAGGCGTGCTTCCATGGCCGCCGAGTCGAGCTCTATATCCCGAGGAACGACGGCACCGTGCTGGGCCCTTGTGTCTTCTCTGGCGCCAATGGAACCCCCAGGTGACCCATCAGGTCCGTAAAACTGTCCAGACTCTGCTGGCAGTCCGTCGAACCGGGCCGACCCACCAGGAAGAAGTCGTCCAGGTAATGCGTAATCGCCTCAGAGCCTGTGCGCCAGGAAAAAGCCCACTGCAAAAAGGAGCTGAATCGTTCAAACAAGGCAAACGACACGGAACACCCCATAGGAAGCGCTCTGTCCACAAAAATTTGCCCATCAAGCTGAATCCCCAGCAACTGATGATCCGCCGGGTGAATCGGCAGCAACCGAAAAGCCAATTTCACATCGCATTTTGCCATGAGCGCCCCCGGACCCGCCGTCGTCACCAACCTCCTCGCGACGTCCACGGACGAGTACGACACGGACGCCAACTCCGCCGAGATAAAGTCGTTCACCGACGCGCCCTCCGGCCACGAGAGATGCTGGATCAGCCGGAATTGGCCCTGCTCTTTCTTCGGGACCACTCCAATGGGTGAGATGATCAAATCTGACAACGGCGCCTCTGCAAAAGGCCCCACCATCCTCCCCTCCTTCACTTCCTTAAAGAGCTTTTACCGGACGATACCTTTGTGCGCGTTCACGGACTTCAGGTTCTCCGCCCACCGAGCGATCCGCGGACCCTCGTACCCCAACCGGAAACCCTCCCTGAAGCCCCGACGCAGCACGGCCGCATCGTCCGCCCGCGGATACGCCTCCAACAACGGCTCTAGCCGATCCAGCCTAACCGGTGTACGAGCCTTTTCCCAGGGTACTCGCCCCCACCTACCTCCTCCCCTCCCCCTGCTGGGCCCGGGAGCCGGGTACTGGGCCTGTGCCGGGCCTCCCCCCGGCCCCCAGCATCGCGCCTCCGGGTGTCGCCGCCCACATGCGGAGCACTCGTTCCGAAAACGGCACACCTGCCGGAGACAGGAACCCCTGTTGAAATTCCAGCAGGTCCCGACACCCTGACCACTCCCGGCTCCCCCCGCCCCCAGCCCTCCACGGGTGGGGCGGGCCGAAAAGGGGGGCAGCGCCAATGGCAACCCACTGGCCGTGAAAATGGTGCGGCCAAACTTTGCCCCACTCATCGTCTGTTGGTAGAGGTCGGCATCCAACTCCCCCCACTTCGCTTCCGGATCCGACACCATGCGCGCCCGAAACTCCTCATCGTAATGCGACCAAGCATTACCTCCGTAAGTCACCTATGCCCGTCGCACCACGTCCATGTACTTGAACAGCGCGACCGCCCTGTCCGGGTACTTCTCACAGTACACACTGGCATAGATCAGGAAAGCTGCCGACCAATTCTCAATAGTGACAGGCACCTTCGGACGCCTAGCTAATTCCTGCTCCTCCTCCTTGGACCCTTCTTTGGCCATCAACTCCCTGTGAAGCAACCTCAATATCTCCACATACTCTCCCTTCCATATCTTTTCTCTAGTAGCCAGCGACAAATGAGCCCCCAGTGGCTTCGCCACTCCCATGTACGGCAGCTTCCTGACCGGCACCTCACAGCTCTCCTTCGCCCCGGCGCCGGACGCCGCCGACCCGCTGGCCTTCGCCGCTTTCCCCGTCGCTGTACTCCCCGACGCCGCGCCCCCTACCGCCTCCGTACCCACCCCCGCATCCGCTATGTATCTGCCCTTCACCAATCGCACCTTGTCTCCGCCGCCAGCATCTGTCCCCACTGACCTCTGGCATCCGCCATCCGCACCCCCACCCGCCTGGCCTCCATGAGGCCCGCCCAAGCCACTCCCCGACCCCGTACTGGTCTTACCTGGTGTCAAGGCTTGCGTCCACACCGGATCCCGCCGCCTAACCAGGTCTGCTGGGGGGGCCGTCACTCGCGGCACCGATTGCCGGGGGCATATCTGCAAAACACTGCCAACAACATTACATGTTTCCCCCCCTTCCTCCCGCAGTTCCCCTTCTTCTTCCGACCCCATCTCCCCCTCTCCGCCCCCCATGACCGCTCCTGCCGACATCCTGCTCAGACCTGCCTTGTCCCTACATGCTGCCATCAACGTCCCCAAATCCACACGCTCCATTCTCCTGTCCCCAGTTTGGTAATCGGTATTTCCTGCCAGATTGCTGCTCCATCCCCGTCCCCCGGCGGCCGGAGCGACCCATCGGGAGGGGGGCGTTGGAGACCTATGACCCTGCCATCCGCTGTCCGAACGCACATGGTCCCTCGGTGGAGCGTGACCGCCCGTACTAGGCGGAGCCGGCCCATCCTCTCGGCGGGTTGGAGCCGCATGCTGCTCACCCGAGCCCCTTACCAACTGCTCCTGCCAAGAGAAAAACGGGCAAGTCCAGCATGCCGGGGCAAAACCAAAACCGTCGCCACCCCACCCCCCTCTCCCCCCTGCCGCCGAATGCCCTCCTCGCCGCGCCGGAAACCCCCCCAACCCCCCTCCCCCCACCCACAGCCCCCCGCCTCCCCCCGTACCTCCCACTCGCCCCCCCTCAGCCCCCAACAATCCCCACCTCCCCTCGGCCCCCCTCCGCGACCCCCCGCCGCCCCCCGAAACCAACATCTCCTCCGCCGCACCCCCCCTTCCCCTCCCCCCTCCCCCCTGACCCTCGTGGCATCCCCACCGCCCCACCCCACCCCCCGCCGCCACTCCTCACCCCCCTTCTCTGCACCACGCCCCTCCCTGCGCCCCGTGGCGAACCTGTCCTACTGGGAGCCACTACATCCTCATCTCCTGAAGACCCCCAGTCCAAACCACCCGCTCCCCCCTCCCCGTCCCCCCCCTCCCCCTCTGATTCCTCTATCAGTACAGGCGACCCCCCCCTGGCTCTCCCTGCCCCCCAGCTCCCCCCTCCCCCACCGCGTCTTCGATCCCCCGTTCCTGCACCCCACTCCCTCCCCCATCATTGCCCCCTCGCGCCCCCCCTGTCTCCCCCCCCCGTGCCCCTCTCCTTCGCGTTCACCCATCGCCTGCCCCCCGTCACCCCCCACCCCCCCCCCCCAGCCTGGTGCTCCTCCTCGTGGCCTGTGATGCCTGCACGCCCCCTCGTCCCCTGACGGGCCCTGTCCCTCCCCCCCGCGCCTCCCGACCCCCCCTCGCATATGACCCCGCTCCCCCCCGCCCCCCCAGGCCACCCGCTCCCTCCGCAAATACAAGCAGCGCCTTCCTCCGGCCACCGCGCCCCCTCGCTGTGCCGCCTCCCTTCTTCAGCGCCCCAGCCGCCTTCCGACCGCCGCCTCTCGCCGCTCCACCCCCAGCTCCCGCCCCCTCCCCCTTCCTCGCACGCGACCGCGGAGGCTCGCACGCCGCCACTGCCGCCGCGGCGCCGTCTGCAGCGCGCCGCGGTGGCCTTACCCTGACATCGTCGCGCAGGAGGTCCGTCCTGCCCGCCTCCCCCAGGAGGCGCAACGCTTCACGCACCCGGGGATCCGCCATCGCCTCCGCTGCCATCAGACCAGCAGGTACTCTCAGCCTTCGCTCCGCCGCCTCACAAACAAGCCCTCTACAACCCCCGCCCGGCACACACTAATCGTCCTAGTCGCTGCACCGCTCACTACCTCTACCAAACCGCCACCGCCAACAAGCCCTATGCCAACCTAACAACGCTACCACTCCCAACTAACAACGCTCCAACTACGCCCCCCGGCTGCTGGGTCACTGTCCCACGAAATGGTGCACAGTGACCCAAAATGGCCGGTTTTATTCCTTCCAGCCCAAAGGAGCCCAACCCTACTAACCAGCCCAACCAAGCCCATGTCCCTTCCTGTGTCCCGTCCTATTTCTTCCCCCCTCCCTACCTCCCGGGGCCCCATAATTCCCCGGGGGGGAGAGCCTCCCTCCGGTCGGCCACCCCCCGCAAAGCCCCATTCAGAAATGTTAACTATTTCTGCATGGTTCAACCCGGCGCAATCATTTCTTGGTGCTCTATTAAGAGTTGTAACTGAAATAGCCTCAACCCCCGTGCTGTTCTTTACTCAAAATGTGAATGCCTGTATTAAAACACCAGCGACCGCTGGGGATTTCGTTTTCTCTGTTTTTTGCTCGTCCTATTACATATATATATATGTGTGCGGAGCTGAAAAAACTAAGCTGCACTGATTCTGTGGTCCGTACTACTTACGTGGGCAGTAGAAAATAAGTCTGGCAGGCAGAGGAGAAAAACTTTATTTATTCATTTATATATATATATATATATATATATATATATATATATATATATATATATATATATATATATATGCAAAGTGCAATATGCAAAGTGGCTCGAACATCGTGATCAAGGCCAATCAGGAGGCCTCATATTGAAATAAATAAGCTGAATCAGATGAAAAACGAGTCTGCACTTCATTATACTAACAGCCCAGGAATAAGAGTCCATGAGACTCGAAACGCGTTGGCAAAAGCAAATCAAACTGGGAGCGTGGATGCGAGTGTGATATGATATTCCGGATGGAAGGCGAGCTGTGTGTGACCTCCTGAAGCTGTCAGGCGTTTGTTTGAATATATATATATATATACATATATATATATATATATTCAATGAAAAAACCATTGGTTATAAAACATATATAGTTAGGAATTTGCATTTACAAAACCTTATTTTACTCGCATAAAACCATTGAAATTCCATATATAGTTAGATGCGCTAACTATATATCGCGCACCCGCAATCCACTGCTGATGATGTCACATATTACATCATTCATGACATGGTTAGTGACATCACTGATGACATCACTGATGACATCTCAAATGACATCACTGATAAAATCACTGATAACATCTCATTTGACATGACTGATCACATCACTGATGATATCATTCATGTGATAATACCATGAAACCTCTTCAGACTCTAATATAACCTTAGATACAATCAGTGTAAACAGACAGTCACAGACTGTCACTCATCCATGGAGTTACTCACACACCTAGTCAGTTATGCAAAAAATCAATCACACCTCCATTTTCTCAACTATACAGTTATACACACCTTACTTATTCAAACATATACTAACACATATTTACTTTACTCTCTTATACAATCCCTGATACATGTTCACAATGATCCATACAGCCACTCACACATTCACTGGCTCTTATGCACAGTTATTTATATATGTCAACTCTCACATGTACTGTGTTTTACATATGTACTTACTTTGACATGTAGCACTGAGATATCCATTCACTAACTAATACACTCATGCACAGTCAACCGCCCATACAGCTGTTTCCACATGCACTTTTGAACCCATACATATAGTGAATCAACTACTCACACATCTATGTACAGAGTCACACACCTCCCAGCCACCCATAAACACACACTCAGTTTCCCATACAAATACTTGGGCAACCAATCAATAACCCATATAGTTACTCATATAGCTACTGATCAACATATGCAGCAGTTTGTAGAACAACAGATATAATGATGCACAAATTAAAACAGTTTAGTCACTAACCCATGCACTCAGTGAGACACATTTAATCACTCACTCATACAGTCAGTCATGCACCTACTAAATCCTTCATCCAGACACTTATACATCCACTCATTCTTCAATATGTAAGACATATTTTAACTTTACAGAAACAAACAGTCACTGGATGTTGTCATCAGTGATGTCAACAGTGATGTCATTTGAGATGTCATCAGTGATGTCATCAGTGATGTCACTAACCATGTCATGAATGATGTAATATGTGACATCATCAGCAGTGGATTGCGGGTGCGCGATATATAGTTAGCGCATCTAACTATATATGGAATTTCAATGGTTTTATGCGAGTAAAATAAGGTTTTGTAAATGCAAATTCCTAACTATATATGTTTTATAACCAATGGTTTTTTCATTGAATTTTCAAGGTTTTGTAAATGCAAATTCCTAACTATATATGGACTATAACCTATGGTTTTTTCTGTGAATATATATATATATATATATATACACACATATACATATACATATACATACACGGGTCCCTGCGGCAAACTACAATGTCCAGCATGCAGTGGGGCAGCAGGAACAGCACAAGGAGCTTTGCACCTGTGAGGCAGAGGAGGGGCGTGACCACGTGACTGGGAGTGGTCACAGCCGTTATAACACCACAGCAATGAACCCCTGATAAGGATACAACTGGAAAAGGCACTGATGAATCCATTTTAAGGAAGAAATGCGTCTGCCTAGCGTTTCAGGAAACCCCTTTTTATACTTGTGCATCTACAACAAATAAAGCCGCTTTTGAAGTCCCCCGGAGCATGGTCACACTTTTTCCTGGTGGAGGGAAAAGATTAGAAGCTATGTTAAGCCAGACTGCAGGCTCTGGCTATGTGACCGCCCTCTCGGTCTGGTGCTACGCGACTTCACTGCAAAACTCTTTGGTACTTGTCGGTTACAGCATTTCGCGTCGCCCCCCTGGTGCTAACGTAGCGCATGGAGAGAGAGGAGGCAGTACACAGCTGCCTGATAAGGGGACCCAGGAGAACTTTGTTACCTATTTTCCGTGCTGCAGGGGCGGTGGAATGTCGACCAACCCAGTTGGCAGCATCACTTGGTGTTGAGTGGGGCCCTTCACTTTACGGGTCCCTGCGGCAAACTACAATGTCCAGCATGCAGTGGGGCAGCAGGAACAGCACAAGGAGCTTCGCACCTGTGAGGCAGAAGAGGGGCGTGACCACGTGACTGGGAGTGGTCACATCCGTTATAACACCACAGCAATGAACCCCTGATAAGGATACAACTGGAACAGGCACTGATGAATCCATTTCAAGGAAGAAACACGCCTCCCTAGCGTTTCAGGAAACCCCTTTTTATGCTTGTGCATCTACAACAAATAAAGCCGCTTTTGAAGTCCCCCGGAGCATGGTCACACTTTTTTCTGGTGGAGGGAAAAGATTGGAAGCTATATATATATTTGACAGTGAACAAGATCTCAGTGGGAGATTGAAACGCGTTGGTGTTTGGAGTGCTTGGAGTTTCTTTGTAAATAAATGCTTTAAATCATCTTAAAGAAGTTTTGTGGTGCAATCCAACTTCTTTTCTGTGTGAGGAGAGATTATATATATATATATATTCACAGAAAAAACCATAGGTTATAGTGGATATATAGTTAGGAATTTGCATTTACAAAACCTTGAAAATTCAATGAAAAAACCATTGGTTTTAGGCCATATATATTTAGGGATTTGCATTTACAAAACCTTATTTTACTCGCATAAAACCATTGAAATTCCATATATAGTTATAAGCGCTAACTATATATCGCGCACCCGCAATCCACTGCTGATGATGTCACATATTACATCATTCATGACATGGTTAGTGACATCACTGATGACATCACTGATGACATCTCAAATGACATCACTGATGACATCACTGATGACAACATCCAGTGACTGTATGTTTCTGTAAAGTTAAAATATGTCTTACATATTGAAGAATGAGTGGATGTATAAGTGTCTGGATGAAGGATTTAGTAGGTGCATGACTGACTGTATGAGTGAGTGATTAAATGTGTCTCACTGAGTGCATGGGTTAGTGACTAAACTGTTTTAATTTGTGCATCATTATATCTGTTGTTCTACAAACTGCTGCATATGTTGATCAGTAGCTATATGAGTAACTGTATGGGTTATTCATTGGTTGTCCAAGTATTTGTATGGGAAACTGAGTGTGTGTGTATGGGTGGCTGGGAGGTGTGTGACTGTACATAGATGTGTGAGTAGTTGATTCACTATATGTATGGATTCAAAAGTGTATGTGGAAACAGCTGTATGGGCGGTTGACTGTGCATGAGTGTATTAGTGAGTGAATGGATATCTCAGTGCTACATGTCAAATTAAGTACATATGTAAAACACAGTACATGTGAGAGTTGACATCTATAAATAACTGTGCATAAGAGCCAGTGAATGTGTGAGTGGCTGTATGGATCATTGTGAACATGTATCAGAGATTGTATAAGAGAGTAAAGTAAATATGTGTTAGTATATGTTTGAATAAGTAAGGTGTGTATAACTGTATAGTTGAGAAAATGGAGGTGTGATTGATTTTTGGCATAACTGACTAGGTGTGTGAGTAACTCCATGGATGAGTGACAGTCTGTGACTGTCTGTTTACACTGATTGTATCTAAGGTTATATTAGAGTCTGAAGAGGTTCATGGTATTATCACATGAATGATATCATCAGTGATGTTATCAGTCATGTCAAATGAGATGTTTTCAGTGATGTCATCAGTGATGTCATTTGAGATGTCATCAGTGATGTCATCAGTGATGTCACTAACCATGTCATGAATGATGTAATATGTGACATCATCAGCAGTGGATTGCGGGTGCGCGATATATAGTTAGCGCTTATAACTATATATGGAATTTCAATGGTTTTATGCGAGTAAAATAAGGTTTTGTAAATGCAAATCCCTAAATATATATGGCCTAAAACCAATGGTTTTTTCATTGAATTTTCAAGGTTTTGTAAATGCAAATTCCTAACTATATATCCACTATAACCTATGGTTTTTTCTGTGAATTTCATTGGTTTTTTAATAGCAAATATGAAAAGCTTTAAAATGTCAAGTACGTGATAGATAAAAACATTTTCGTATTTATGCACGCTGATGTGCTTTGAACGCTGCCCCCCCCCCTCCTCCCCTCTTTTCTCTTAGTAGTACTCTCTCTTTGCAGATAGTGAACGGTAGTTAACGCAGGCCTTTGCCCCCGTTGTAATCCGTCGTGCCTGCTTGTCTCTCCATTTGATTGATTGTTATCCAAGCATTTACTGTTTTAGAATTGGTTCTCTTTGGATCATTCTCTATTTACAAACAAGCACAAAGTCGCAATACTCTGTTTAGTCTTTGCAGATAGTGAAAAATCGTGTAAAAAAATAAAAGTAATCGAGCAAAATCAGTAGGCCACTAATTGGATCTCTTTTTGACCTCGCTAAAATAGAAATATTAGGAACAACCCTTCATGAGAAATACGAAAATAGTGAGATGAACTGAGCTCCACACCATGAGGGCTGCAAGACAGCTCGACTCCGTCACCCACCCCGCCCAAAATAACAACAAACCCTATGCAAATATTATAAATATACACAACACACCACCAAAGAAACAGAATAAAACATTTTATTAAATAACTATTTACATAACTATTTTATACTTTTTATTGCCCGATCCGGCTAGCTCAATCGATCGAGCATGAAAGTCATGCACTGATAACAAGCGTTGAGAGTTTGTAGAATGATGGCTTCAGATTTTCCACATACAGTGTAGTGGCGCGAACTGGCAGGGGGCGTTTGGATTCTACCCCTTCTCCAAATAAGATTTTCATACGTGAATGTTCGTTCATGCTTTTTGTCCCTGAGTTGCTTCCATGTCACTGCCTTACATAAATGGCATAAGTCCTGGTTATTGAGTGCCATACTTCAGAGTTCTAAGCAGTTCTTGTAACACTGTTTAAACCTTATTTGCACCTGCTGCAGCTTCACTATTCAAAGTAGTGGGGTCCATTTGTGGACCAGACTGCATTGGAAAACAATGTGATACGGTGCCTCCCTAAACCGCTTGACGGAGGCTCCCGAGGGGCGGTGAGATGGCGCGGACTGAGAGGGGGCGCTTGGCTCCTGCCCCCTCCCCAAGTCGTGTTGCCCTGGTGAGGCCTGAGATCGCCCCCGGCATAGGTGGCCGGCTCCCGGGGTCCGGCGGAATTTTTTCCCTTTTGAAGAATCTTTCATTCTGGACCTTGTCCCACAATCCGTTTCACCTGAAGACACGCTGTCGTAGGGCGCCCCTTTACCGTTTTAGTTGCCATTCCGCCCGCTTTTGGTACTCTGTGCCTCTTCCGCCATTCAGCTGTTTACCGCGCGCTCTTGCGACTACAACGTCTCGCTCACCATGTAGTTGAGTTGCTCCCGCTCTTAAGATTTGACCGAACTTTTTGGACTGCTGAAAGCGGTGGAATTCCGACCGCTGGTTGGTGGAGACATTTTGACTATATTCTGCACCTGCATTGTCGCGTAATGCGTCATATGACGCGACGCGTTAGCGCACCCGGATGTGCTCCGGTGCGCAAGGCGCAGCTTCCCGGAAACGATCCAGAGCGCGCCACGCAGCGCGTAACGTAAGCATAACAGGTCATGTGACTTGTTAATAAAACTTTTCATTGGTTCATTTTACTTTTCTTTTCCTAATTATGTAAGACTAGGTCATGTGACCTAAAAATAACACTTTTCATTGGATTAAAACATTTTTTTTCCCCAAACGAAGAAAGCCCCACCTTGTTTCTGGATGTTTCAGACTGAAGCTGGCGTCACCATGAGAGCACCACCATCTCGTAGCTCCGTCGTGGCCATTCCGCAAGCAATCATGGCAGCCGCTCCCCACCGGAAGCCTGCGGGAGTCGAGGGCCCCCAAGACTTTTGTACAATCTTCAAGGCTGAGGGGACGCTTTCGAGAATGGAACCCAAGCCCTGGCAGTCAAGCGTCCGAGTTCCAAGGTGTCCCAGGGCCATTTTACTGGACCAGGCCCAAATCCGAAGAGCCGGCCGCCATTTTAAGAGTCCTGTGGAAGCCGCCTACCGCTGCACCGCAAGAGTGGGAGCAACTCAACTACATGGTGAGCGAGACGCTGTAGCCGTAAGAGCGGGCGGTAAACAGCTGAATGGCGGATGAGGCACAGTGTAGCAAAAGCGGGCGGAATGGCGACTGAAACGATAAAGGGGCGCCCCACTACAGCAGACAAGCCTCCGCCATGTGCTTCAAAACTGCATATGTATCTCGTGATATCAAGGTTGGGCAACCAGTACAGAACAAGCAGTTACGAGTCCCATTTACACCGGCGCCATTTTGGGCGCGGCCGGGCAGGTCCAGGATCTACTGAAACATAAAAAATGAGGCTGACGTCTCTGAAGCAGTTCACGAACAGCAGGACATAGCAAATAAACATGAACTCTCTAAAGCTGTTAACTCACTGCAGAACAAAACAAGTGAACCTGAAACCTCTGGAATAATTGTCGCTCAAAAGAACAACACACAAAACTCTGTAGAGCCTGAAGAAAAAAAAACAGAAGAGCACTGTAGTTTCAGACACACTTAACACTAATGACGAAACAAAGATATCGTCTGTTTATAAAGCAGTTATCATCTTGACAGAATTGACAAAGAAGTGTACAGACACCAATGCATCAGCATTCTCGGAGATAACATCTTAAGGAACAAAGAAAGACCTGTTCACTCTTGACACCCCAGGTGCTGTGTATATTGCACTATAGTGCTGCATCGACAAAACGGGCAACCCTATTGATGTGGATTTTTCATTATTGATTATTGTAAAGAAATGGCGACTCCCCCCTTTAGCAGATTAGCTAAATGTTTGCGTAATTTAGGCATAAAAGTTATATTATTGTTGTTGTTGTTGTTGTTATCGTTATAGTTCTGGTTAATTTCAAAAAATGGTTAAATATATTTACAGTTTTTGTTGCGTTCGTTATATTTAAATATTAATAAAGTTTTAAAATGTAACTGTCTTGGAGTACTATATTTTTTTTAAAAATCGGGTGAATGGGGCCTTCAATCGGGTTATTGTCATGTGTGGGCTTTGCAAGTGTACTGCTACAAGATCGGACATTTCAAACTCAAATGCACGTTCTTTTTCTTACCTTTCCGAAACATGGAGCGCAATAGCAGGCAGAGAAAGGGTGATGCACGTGTTGAACACTGCCTGGCCTGCAAATTGCTGCCAGTGCCCCCCCCGCCCCGAGTACTTCACAAATCTTTAAAAGACCATGCGCTTGTTCAATGGGAAGTGGATAACATGGCTAAGAGCATTTGCTGACTAATGCATGAATATCGCTGACTTTTCAGCGATATTCATGCATTGCGGCCGTTTTTTATCGCATTTGCGATAAACCTTGCTAATAGCAAGGTTTATGTGCGATAAAATTCGCCGAAGTGCCGCGATAATTATTGTCTCTAAACAAGTTAGAGACAAAAATTACCGCTAGTTGTTGGAAATATGCCCCCGGGTTTTTCCTTGCAGGAATCGGGAAACGAAAGACTAGCACTGAAATCAGTAGTCTCACACCTGAATCGGGAGGGTTGGCATGTCTGGATACTCTACAGCTGGAGCCATACACTACATCCGCAGGGCTAGGTGATAACCTAGGTCCGGCCTGGACAATCGGACACAGAGGAAGAGAAGTGTCAGAGGGTGCGGTAGTGAATAGGGTGAAAGGGAGGTGTCGAACGGGCACAGGGTGTGATTCTCAGAGAAGAGCAGCGCAGATGGGGGAAGTATATGGCCCATGCATGAGAGAGAGAGCGGGGGTGACCATTGCGTGGGGGAGATGCGTGCGAGGGTGGGGAGCCATGCTGAGAATCGACGGCGTGCAGAGAGTGGCCCTGGTCAAGGCATCTAAAATGGCTGCCGTGCACGACAAAATTGTGGCATTGGACAAAAACGCAAGATGGCGCAGACAATGTTTATCAATAAGGATTCATTTATAACAAAATATTTACTCGCAGTGACAAAATGGTGTTCAACACTTCCTGATTTCCATCGAATCGAACGTTAACAAACGTCACGCAGCAAAAAAAAAAAAAAAAAAAAAAAAGCTCACGCACAGAGCGGTTTTTAGCCATGTTATCCAATGGAAGGTGGATAACATGGCTAAGAGCATTTGCTGGATAATGCATGAATATCGCTGACTTTTCAGCGATATTCATGCATTGTGGCCGATGTGCGGCGATAATTTTTGTCTCTAAACAATTAAAACGAAGCACAAAATGGCGAATTCCCGTTTCGCTACCAGTTTGCGGCCCAGTTCGCGGCCCGTGAAGCGCTTCTACCGTGAAAAATATTTTTTTTTTTATTTTCCCCACGGGACCCTTTAATAACCCCAACAACATTCCTAGGGGGTCAAGAGGGGTATACCTTGCCCCCTTTCAATAAATTCCCCCTTCGTTTTTCACCTCTTCTTCTCTCTCGATCCTACCGAGAGATAAGATGGCGGCCGCTCCGGACTATTTAGAATGTTGACAGACACCGGAGAGCCAATCAGCTTTCTGTTATCCAATGGAAGGTGGATAACATGGCTAAGAGCATTTGCTGGATAATGCATGAATATCGCTGACTTTTCAGCGATATTCATGCATTGTGGCCGATGTGCGGCGATAATTTTTGTCTCTAAACAATTAAAACGAAGCACAAAATGGCGAATTCCCGTTTCGCTACCAGTTTGCGGCCCAGTTCGCGGCCCGTGAAGCGCTTCTACCGTGAAAAATAATTTTTTTTTTATTTTCCCCACGGGACCCTTTAATAACCCCAACAACATTCCTAGGGGGTCAAGAGGGGTATACCTTGCCCCCTTTCAATAAATTCCCCCTTCGTTTTTCACCTCTTCTTCTCTCTCGATCCTACCGAGAGATAAGATGGCGGCCGCTCCGGACTATTTAGAATGTTGACAGACACCGGAGAGCCAATCAGCTTTCTGTTATCCAATGGAAGGTGGATAACATGGCTAAGAGCATTTGCTGGATAATGCATGAATATCGCTGACTTTTCAACAATATTCATGCATTGTGGCCGATGTGCGGCGATAATTTTTGTCTCTAAACAATTAAAACGAAGCACAAAATGGCGAATTCCCGTTTCGCTACCAGTTTGCGGCCCAGTTCGCGGCCCGGGAAACGCTTCTACCGTGAAAAATCATTTTTTTTTATTTTCCCCACGGGACCCTTTAATAACCCCAACAACAATCCTAGGGGGTCAAGAGGGGTATACCTTGCACCTTTTCAATAAATTCCCCCTTCGTTTTTCACCTCTTCTCTCTCGATCCTACCGAGAGATAAGATGGCGGCCGCTCCGGACTGTTTAGAATGTTGACAGACACCGGAGAGCCAATCAGCTTTCTGCGCGCAAAGTTCCGTTTCGCGAAAAGTAAGCGGACCGGATCGCTGCCCAGAGCGCTGTTACAGATATATATCTTGGTTTGAACGTTAATTTCTCAAAAACTACTGGAGCACATATATTGAGACCTAGCAAAGGCACATCGGGCTAACAGTCCCTACAATTTTGCCAAGTTTCGTGCAAATCCATTCAGCCGTTCGAGCTAAAAGTGAGTCCAACCGCCCTATGGAAAAATGAATGGAAAAAACGCGTTTTGGGACCCCCCTTTTTTCTCAGCCCCCCCTTGACGAAACTCCACCAAATTTTCAGGGGCTGCTCAGAAACAAAATGTGCCATTTTCCTGAAAATTTCAGCCGATTCCGTCCTCAAACGCCAAAGTTATTAGGCATAGAATTTTCAGAAATCCCATAGGGAATTAATCCTAACTATATATACCTACTGGCGAGACGCCAGTAGGTAATATATATATATATATATATATATATATATATATATATATATATATATATATATATATATATATATATATATATATATATATATTACCTACTGGCGGTCGCCAGTAGGTATATATAGTTAGGATTTTTTTCCTATGGGACTTTTGAAAATTCTATGTCCAATAACTTTGGCGTTTGTGGACGGAATTGGCTGAAATTTTCAGGAAAATGGCACATTTTGTTTCTGAGCAGCCCCTGAAAATTTGGGGGGGTTTCGTCAAGGGGGGCCGAGAAAAAAGGGGGGTCCCAAAACACGTTTTTCCCATGTTAATTTCCATAGGGCGTTTGGCCTCACTTTTAGCTCGAACGGCTGAATGGATTTACACGAAACTTGGCAAAATTGTAGGGACTGTTAGCCCGATGTGCCTTTGCTGGGTCTCAATATATGTGCTCCAGTGGATTTTGAGAAATTAACGTTCAAAAAAATTTATATATCTGTGACAGCGTCCCAGATAGCGCTCCAGATCGCGTACTTTTCGCGTAACGGAGCTTTGCGAAGCGAAGCCGATTGGCTCTCCGGTGTCTGTCAACATTCTAAACAGTCCGGAGCGGCCCCCATCTTGTCTCTCGGTAGGATCGAGAGACAAGAGGAGGAGAAAAACGAAGGGGGAATTTAATGAAAGGGGGCAAGGTAGACCCCTCTTGACCCCCTAGGAATGATGTTGGGGTTATTAAAGGGTCCCGTGGGGAAAATAAAAAAAATTTGATTTTTCACGGTAGAAGCGCTTCCCGGTTCGCGAACTGGGCCGCAAACTGGTAGCGAAACGGGAATTCGCCATTTTGTGTTTCGGTTTAATTAAATTACAGGGTATAAGGGGGTACGGGAGACGTATCCTGACCCCTTATGTTTTCTGAGGGTGGCTGAGGAGGCTCATATATGTTGATACATGTCTTCCAGCGGCTGTGCGTGAGCCTTTTTTTTTTTTTTGCTGCGTGACGTCTGTTAACGTTCGATTCGATGGAAATCAGGAACTGTTGACCGCCATTTTGTCACTGCGATAAAATATTTTGTTAAAAATAATTGTTATAAATTAATCCTTATTGATAAACATTGTCTGCGCCATCTTGCCTTTTTTCCAATGCCACAATTTTGTCGTGCACGGCAGCCATTTTAGATGCCTTGACCAGACCCACTCTCTGCACGCCGCCGATCCTCAGCACGGCTCCCCACCCTCGCAAGCATCTCCCCCACGCACTGGTCACCCCCGCTCTCTCTCATGCATGGGCCATAAACCTCCCCCCATCTGCGCTGCTCTTCCCTGAGAATCACACCCCGTGCCCGCCCGACACCTCCCTTTCACCCTATTCACTACCGCACCCTCTGACACTCCTCTTTCTCTGTGTCCGATTGTCCAGGCCGGTCCCAGGCTATCACCTAGCCCTGCAGATGTAGTTTATGGCCCCAGCTGTAAAGAATCACCCCTCTTCAAAGGAGTTACAGTAGATCAAGGCCCCCACCCCATGAGATCCGTCACACCATACGCGTTCCTACTATCTGATAACCATCCTGTATTGTGCTTGGGGAGGGGATTCTCACTGTGAGGGTGTGTGGGACCGAGCCTGAAGCGGAAGATTCCAGGGATGCCTCTTTGTACATCAAAGTTTTTACAATTATGTGTCACATTAAAAATATATAGCACTCCAACAAAGTAGTAGGATTATAAAACTTTAATAACTTATAAATATATACAACGCAACAAAAACAGTAAACACATTTAAAAAAAAATTTGAAAAAAGAAGCAACAATGGTCAGTAGCTGTGTTTTGTGCGAATAGTCCCAAGGCAGCACAACGAGCTGAGTTCTGGACGGCACCCAGGTGATGTCACCTGGGTGCCGCACTGGTTTTTTGTATCCTACAATGCAGCTCCAAAAAATGGCGTGGGGCGTCCCGGGGGAGGCCTTGTCAGTAGCGGTCTGTTGTGCGAATAGTTCCAAGGCAGTAGAACGCGCTGAGATGTGGATGGCACCCAGGTGATGTCCAGTAAACTGCCGCACTGTGCCAAAATCCGCCATTCAGCTGAGTTGCGCCCACTCTTGCGGTTCAGCGATAGGCGGATGCCACAGGACTCTCAAAATGGCGGCACGCTCTTTCCTTTTTGGGCCTGGTCCACTAAAATGGCCCTGGGACACCTTGGAACTCGGACGCTTGTCTGCTAGGTCTTGGACCCCATTCTCGAAAGCGTCCCCTCAGCCTTGAAGATTCTACAGAAGTCTTGGGGGCCCCCGACTCCTGCAGGCTTTCGGTGGGGAGCGGCTGCCATGATTGCTCGCGGAATGACCATGACGAAGCCACGAGATGGTGGTGCTCTCATGCTGACGCCAGCTTCAGTCTGAAACATCCAGAAAGAAGGTGGGGCTTTCATCGTTTGGGAAAAAAAAATGTTTTAATCCAATGAAAAGTGTTATTTTTAGGTCATATGATGAAGCCTTCCATCATTAGGAAACCAAAAGTAAAATGAACCAATGAAAAGTTTTATAAACAAGTCACATGACCTGTTATGCGGCATAGGGCTATACAAAGCGTAGAAAATCCGTTGGCACGTGCCGCGGCGTCAGTAGCGGACCGATGTGCGAATGGGCCGAAGGCAGCACAACGCGTCAAGATTCGGATAGCACCGAGGTGGTGTCCAGCAAGTTGCCGCACTGGTGTGGCCATCCTACAATGCTGCGCCGAAAGTCGGCGTGGGGCGCCCCGTTGGCCTGTGAGGTCACGTCAGTCAGTGGGGGCTGTGCGTCTCCCCCAAGATGGAGGCTCCTCGGCTGCAGTGGGGCGCCCCTTAGCGTTTCACTCGCCGTCCAGCTGAGTTGCGTCCGCACTTGCGGCTACAGTAGGCCGAAGGCAGCACAGCGCGCCGAGATCTGGATGGCACCGAGGTGGTGTCCAGCAAGTTGCCGCACTGGTGTGGCCATTCTACAATGCTGCGCCGAAAGTCGGCGTGGGGTGCCCCGTTGGCCTGTGAGGTGGTGTCAGTAGCAGACTGATGTAAATGTATGTATGTATAGGCATTTATATAGCGCACTACTTACCCGGAGGGTCCCAAGGCACTTCGACCGCTGCGAAACCCTTCCTGGTTTCCCTGAGAGATGGTCCCTTAATGGGTATCTCCAGGGTGAGACCAGGCATCCCCGGCGGTCTGGTGGGGCCGTTAGTGAAGATGAGGCAAGCTAATGCCCAGAGTTGCCGAGTGTGAACGCTGATCAGAGTGGGCACCGAGGCGAGAGAATTATCGAGTCCGCTGACCCTGGTCCAGAAACCTGCCGCGCCGGGAATCGAACCCTGGTTCCGGGCCGTCCTCTGCTCTCGGGTATGTGTGAATAGGCCGGAACCAGCACAAGGCGCCAAGATCCGGATGGCACCGAGGTGGTGTTATAGTTGAGAGTTCTGAGCAGCGCTTGTAACACTGTCTGAAGCTTATTTGCACCTGCTGCAGCTTCACTATTGCCCTGGTGTGGCCAAAGATCGCCCATGACATAGGCGGCCGGCTCCCGGGGTCCGGCGGAACTTTTTTCCTTTTCCTTTCTGCATCTTGTCCCACAATCCGTTTGACCTGAAGACACGACCAGGTCCTTGAATGTGTGCAGGGGGACGCTATTGATTGAATCAAAATGGCGGCTTCACACAAAGCTGACTCAAGCGTTGCTGCTGATGCTATACAGACAAAAACTGGTTTTCAGTTTGTACATTCGTCAGAATTTTTCCATCCAAGGCTGGTTGAGAGTTTGTAGAACAATGGCTTCAGATTTTCAACATACTACTCTTCAACATTCTCCCTAAATGTAACAATGTGAGACTCACTAGGAGAACGGCTGTTTATCTTTCCTTTCAAAATGCTGCCAACAATATTTTCTGAATGGAAGACACCATCTTGTAGCACAAATGAGAGATTTGGTGGTACATCCACCAATGAAGTGGCACTGACAGCATCAGAGGCAAGGGAAACGGTCCCAAATATTCAGAAGAACTTTGGAAAGATTAAAATGACATGTTTAGATTGTGGCAAATTAATTTCATTTGGACAGATGAGTGTTACTCTAATAAATAGAGCTTATGAACATCATCATAGTCGATGGTTGGTGGAGACATTTTGACTATATCCTGGACCTGCCCGGCCTCGCCCAAAATGGCGCCGGTATAAATGGGACTCGTAACTCCTTGTTGTGTACTGGTTGCATAACCTTGATATCACGAGATACGTATGCAGTTTTGAAGCACATGGCGGGCGGGGACGAGAATTGTTTGAATATTTCGACATCCCTATTGATATTAAGTTCTGATGTGTTATTGATTACTGTACTATTGAAAGTTCGAATTAACGTCATCCATGGTACTTGCCCGCAAATGTATATCTAGATAATTTTATTGTAAGTGGCCCTGTCGTATTTTAATTACAAAATGTACGTCCATCGATTTCGCAACTGTTAGACACCTTAGTTCTTGCAATCTAATGGGTCGCCCGTTACGTTCCTCTACAGTGTAAATGTCTCCTCATCATATACGATTACAGTTTGCTCCGTGGCCGGACCACGTGGTTATAGGCCCGTATTTGTATACTGACATTTTCATAATAAAGGTTTTTAAAACAAAACATGGTAGTAGTATTTACATTGGTAAAGTTTTTAATTTTAGTCACTGTTTTCGAATCAGTAAAAGGCAAGTGAAATAAAGCAGTCCAATTACATGACGGATAAAAGGTATAATACGCAGGAACGCAGTAAAGATAAATGGTCAAGGGCTGTTGTGTTTTCTACTCCTGCAACATAAAGTGATCGATAAGAATCTGATATTCAGGCGTATCGGCGACTAAGACAGCAGGCCGAGCCTCTTTTGCTCAACGGCTCCGTCATGGGACGAAGAAACGCCCTTTTTCTCGAAAAAGGAATATATTTTACTTGCAGGACAGTTGTAAAGTTTCCGGGAAAGTACATTAGCCTGGAACATTATAACATATATGTTTAAGAAAAAAGAATGTTCGAAAGCAATAAAAAGCGTAATTTTTAGGTCATATGACCAAGCCTTTCATCATTAGAATAACAAAAGTAAAATGAACCAATGAAAAGTTTTATTAACAAGTCACATGACCTGTTATGCTTACGTTACGCGCTGCGCGCCGCGCCCCGGATCGCTTCCGGGAAGCTGCGCTTCGCGCACCGGAGCACTTCCGGGTGCGCTAACGCGGCGTGTGATATAACGCATTACGCGACAACGTAGGTCCAGAATATAGTCAAAATGTCTCCACCAACCAGCGGTCGGAACTCAACCCCTTTCAGCAGTCTAAAAAGTTCTGTTAAATGACAACAGAAGGGACAGGCAACAAGAACCATCAGTCAAAGAGGGGAGGGCAAGTTCTTCTCTACCGGGTCACGTTGGGGCGCTACCGGAACTGATCGAATTGGTAGTCTACAGTGTTTCTGGATGTTTCAGACTGAAGCTGGCGTCAGCATGAGAGCACCACCATCTGGTAGCTCATTCGTGGCCATTCAACGAGTAATCATGGCAGCCGCTCCCCACCAGAAGCCTGCGGGAGTCGGGGGCCCCCAAGACTTTTGTAGAATCTTCAAGGCTGAGGGGACGCTTTCGAGAATGGGGCCCAAGCCCTAGCAGACAAGCGTCCGAGTTCCAAGGTGTCCCAGGGCCATTTTAGTGGACCACGCCCAAATCTGAAGAGCCGGCCGCCATTTTGAGAGTCCTGTGGCAGCCGCCTATCGCTGCATCGCAAGAGCGGGAGCAACTCAACTACATGGTGAGCGAGATGCTGTAGTTGCAAGAGCGGGCGGTAAACAGCTGAATGGCGGAAGAGGCACAGTGTAGCAAAAGCGGGCGGAATGGCAACTGAAACGGTAAAGGGGCGCCCCACTACAGCGTGTCTTCAGGTCAAACGGATTGTGGGACAAGGTCCAGAATGGAAGAGTCATCAAAAGGCAAAAAGTTCCGCCGGACCCCGGGAGCCGGCCGCCTATGTCGGGGGCGATCTTAGGCCACACCAGGGCAACACGACTTGGGGAGGGGGCAGGAGCCAAGCGCCCCCTCCCAGTCCGCGCCACCACACCGTATGTTGAAAATCTGAAGCCATCGTTCTACAAATTGTCAACCAGCCTTGGATGGAAAAATCTTGAAGAATGTACAAACTGAAAACCAGTTTTTGACTGCATAGCATCAGCAGCAACGTTTGCTATCAGAGTGCATGAGTTTCATGCTCGATCGATTGAGCTAGCCGGATCAGGCAACAAAAAGTATAAAATAGTTATGTAAATAGTTATTTAATAAAATGTTTTACCCAGTTACTTTGCTGGTGTGTTGTATATATTTATAATATTTGCATAGAGTTTATCGTTATTTTGGGCGGGGTGGGTGGCGGAGCCGAGCTGTCTTGTAGCCATCATGGTGTGGAGCTCAGTTCATCTCACTAGTTTCGTATTTCTCATGAAGGGTTGTTCCTAATGTTTCTATTTTAGCGAGGTCAAAAAGAGATCCCATTAGTGGCCTACTGATTTTGCTTGATTACTTTTGTTTTTTTACACGATTTTTCACTATCTGCAAAGACTAAACAGAGTATTGCGCGGCGGATTACAACGGGGGCAAAGGCCTGCGTTAACTACCCTTCACTATCTGCAAAGAGAGAGTACTACTAAGAGAAAAGAGGGGGGCAGCGTTCAAAGCACATCAGCGTGCATAAACACGAAAATGTTTTTACCTATCACGTACTTGACATTTGACAGCTTTTGATATTTGCTATTAAAAAACCATTGAAATTCACTGAAAAAACCATAGGTTATAGACCATATATAGTTAGGAATTAGCATTTACAAAACCTTGAAAATTCACTGAAAAAACCATTGGTTATAGACCATATATAGTTAGGGATTAGCATTTACAAAACCATAATTTACTCGCACAAAACCATAGAAATTCGCATATATAGTTAGTTGCAATAACTATATATCGCGCACCCGCAATCCACTGCTGATGATGTCACATATTACATCATTCATGACATGGTCAGTGATCGTCCCCTCTCAAGCACACTGGCTGCATACAAATAGCCGGCTGAAAAGATTTGTGTGCACTGCAGTTTCCAGGCAGAGGGCTTCATGAGAAATTTTGCAAGTATGTGCTTGCTCCTGTAAGGCACACAGTGTGTGTGAGTTAGTGAGTGTGTGTGTGTGATTGAGCGAGCGTGTGTAACTCGCGTAAGGCTGCACTGAAGTCTCTTGTGTCTGTCGAAACAAACTTGCCCCTCCACTCCAAAGAGAACGGAACTGAATGGTTCATCTGACCCCCCCCCTCCCAAGTCCCCACCCCAAAAAATCCCCCCCCCCACCCACCTCCATTTCCAGTAGAGCTGCTCATGGGCCAAGCACACTAATCTTGGTCAAGCCAGCTCGGCCTTTCATCCCACGGGAGCTGATAAAGTGAGCATCGCTGTGTCTGGCAGTGACAAACGCGATTAACCCCGGAAGACGATGCGGTTTGTGGTGTGCGCTATCTACATGCCAATAAAGCCCCTCGTCCCCTCTCAAGCGCACCAGGTGCGTCCCCGGAGTCCCATCCCCAGGGTATTCCGGGACCAGCTGTGCACTGGGATTGGAAATAGAGGACGCCGGCAGGTGTTACATCTCAGTGTGTACGGGGGCCATGTTAACGTGCTCACGGGCACGATCGTAGCATGGAGGCAGACCCTTCTGTGCAGGCGTTCACTGTGCAATCAGTGTCCATTGCAGGCTGCACCAAGGGGCAGAGAGGGGGGTTACTTAAACTCGACCCCCCCACAAACTCACTCCACTCCCACCTGAGAGTCTGCCTCAGTGTGTGTATAGTGTGTCACACACAACCTTCGGCCTCTGCGCGTGCAGACACAACCTTCAGAGAGGGCCAAACAAAACCAAGCCTCAGCGTGTACAGTGAGGGCCAGCGTGTGCAGAGAGGGTCACACACTATTGTGTGTACAGAGAGGGCCTCAGTGTGTGCAGAGAGGGTCACACACAACCTCCAGCCTCAGTGTGTACAGAGAGGGCCTCAGTGTGTACAGAGAGTGTCACACACAACTTCCAGCCTCAGTGTGTACAGAGAGAGTGTAGGAAGGTGGATACCTGACTGTGGTTACCCCAGATTTTTTGCCTAGTGTTTAGCTGGTTTTCGACTTAGTTGGCCTGGGATCCTGCTAATCAGGGTCCCAGGCTATCTGCTCTCTCCTTAAAATGGACTCCAGGTACCCTAGGTGCATAACTAATTGGTATTGGATCACCTTATCAGCCCCTGCACAGTGTACTATAGGTACCCAGGGCATAGGTGCATCACAGGCCTACCAGGGGCTGCATCATATCTTTTGCCACCCCTGGCTGGCCATCCAAACTGACACAACTGGCTGATCACTCAGCTGGGGCAAGGTCGTGTAATCACCACTTGCTTGGATATAGTATACCTATATCTAAACCTATATCTGGACACATATACACCTATAAGTCACTCCTATGGCAGGCCTTAACAATCCTGGAGGCAGAGTGCTTGGTTTTATGTGAGAGGGTGCTCTAGCATGAGCTGAGCCTGTCTGCAGCTTTTGGGACCAAATCCCTCTGGGATATTGCCATACCATATACTCTTAAAATGCATTATAATCCTCGCGGTTACTTGCTACCTTTGGTTTGGCTTTATCAAAACATGTCGTGTAAGGTGTCATACGCTTTGGAATACTACCCCCTCGCCAGTTCTGGCGACGGGGGTAGCATTCCACCCTTCTAGAGGGAGAAGACATGTTACTTTGCTTAAACGCTGTTATATCTAACCAGAGCCCCAGCATCACAAAATGGATGCTGCTGCCACAGACAAGAGTCTGGCCTCCTGCTGCTGACCGAAACTCCGGCAGGGGAGGCCTGGACAAATGGTATCCTGTCACAGGGAGGTGTTACACCACCCCAGACAGGAGATAGTGGATTGTAGCAGGGAGGGTTGAATGAAACTAGACACTGCATGGGGAGCACAAGGCTTCCCATGCATAGTCCAGTTCAAACCGGCGCTGGGGCACTCCAGCCCCAGCTCTGGAGCGAAACTGGACAGAGGGAAAGGGGTGTAACCACACCCTTCCTGGGTCCCACCCATAGGAGGGACCTAGCAGGTAATCCAGCCCCTTGATGTGGAATAAAGGTAGGAGCTGTGCCCAGGAGCATCAGATTATCCTGACTGGAACTTATGAAATGAAACTCCGGACCCTTCGACATCCTACTCGACGTAGAAGACTGAAGAATCTCCCTTGTGGTCAAGGTGTGACCACCCTGTGCAAACTGGCACCATCCAGCGCCCAACGGTTTGCTTTGTTGCAGTTCCTGCCAGAACTCGAACAACAGATCAACAAGACCCAGCTTCCCTGACTTCTAACAGCCCGATCCACAGTCCAAGCGAATCTGAGACCCGTGGAGGCGACGTGAAGCGTGGAGCCGGCCATCTTGGAAAGACTACGAAGTGCTGACTGTGCAGCTCCCGAGGCATCCTCGAAGCTGTGCATTGGGGTTTGAGAAGCCCCAGCCCCGAGCAGTTTGTGCACCGAAGAACTCCACTCCACACTCATCGAGTGCTGCATAGGGCTCTTTTGCATTTTCCTGCTCGGCGCGTTGGTCCGGTTGCTTGCCCGTTGGCTAGTGGCCCCAGAACCGACGAACTTTTGAAACTACTCTGCTAGTCTGGTTGCTCCAGACTGGCCCTCGCTCCCCTGAAAAGGAGCCTCCGCTCTGACCTTGCTGGTCCGAGTAAGAAGCGATCTTCAAATCCTGCGTGGGTTGCCTTTGCCAAGGCCTGTTGACTCCGATCCGGAAGCCGACACCGCCAACAGCGAGAGCCTTTGTGGGTAAGTCTGTGTTCCACTCCAGGTCATCGTCGATGCCCGAGAGTCCACGTGGCAGCGGAGACAAGCTTCACGACAACCACCTGATTGCGCCCGACATCACCTGGTTCCTTCCTGGTTCAATCCTGGTCACGGACTAGTGACCCAGACTCTGTCCCCTCTGCTTTCAGGTACTCTACATCTTCGATCCACCCTTGGATCCAACCGGACTCTTCTCTTCTGGCCGCCTGCAGCATCTTCATCTCCAGGCTCCATAGATCTACACGACGAAACCCGACACACTTTGGCACCTATGCACCCGCTTCCTGTGGGTGAGGTAACGATCTAACACCGGTGCTCCTGTAGTGGTTTACACCTATAGTGTCCTAGTTTAAAGTGATTTGATCCTAGTCCAGTCGGAAGACTTCCAAAACTGTAACTCGATAACTTTTACGTGCCATTGACTTTGCATTGGTGCATGCGTGTGCTTTAGGCACTGCACCCATGTCCCGCGGGCCTCTCCCGACTTCATCACTGCTAGTCTTGAGTAGTCCCAGCGATTCACAATGCCCTAGGCCTTACCATTGTTCGAGAGGTGGTACTTATACCACTATTTTAGTATATGGTTTGAGTGGCCACCGGGCCTATCCAAAATTGTGCAACTTTTGAATGTTTAAATGTGCTTTTGTTTAAACGCTTGTGCCTCTGCACTCATAAAGAGTACAGAGGATTATTCTAGTAATAAATACATATATTTTTATAATATATAACTTGTGTGGTGTCCTTTCATTTGATATTACAAGATTGCATATGGTAAAACAGCTGGCTTCACATGCCCTCTTGAGTTTAGCCTAAGACTGCTTAGTCCATGCTACCCCTAGGATAGCTTGTCTATAAGGTTGACTTTACAACCACCACCATAATGGATTGTTTGGACTGATACAAGGTGCCCACAGAACTGTGGACATCATACATCAGGCCAACTTCTCACAGAGAGCCTCAGTATGTGCAGAGAGGGTCACACACAGCCTCCAGCCTCCGTGTGTACAGAGAGGGCCCCAGTGTGTGCAGAGAGGGTCACACACAACTTCCAGCCTCTTTGTGTACAGAGAGGGCCACAGTGTGTACAGAGAGGGCCAGACACAACCTCTATACTCAGTGTGTACAGAGAGGGCTATGGCACACAACATCCAACCTCAGAGACGGCTAGACAGAACCCCCACAACCTCCAGCCTCAGTGTGTACAGAGAGGGCTAGGCTCACAACCTCCAGCCTCAGAGACAGCTAGACACAACCTCCATTATCATTGTGGGCAGTGGTGCACTAAACTCACTGTGTACATAGGGATCCCGACAATGTATTAGGGGCAGGGATATATAGGGAATTAGGGGGGTTTCCCTTGGGGTGGTGGTTATGCGCTTGTCGTTGGGGAGGGGGTGTAGATGTGAATGGAGGGGTGGGGGACACAAGCCTTTGGTGGTATTAAAGATCCCACCCAGGGCGAAGTGATACCAGAAAGGAGAGGGCATGACGTGGGAAGTTCTAGGGGGAGGGGGTGATGGACATTGATTAATCAGAAGACTCCCCGCCACAAAAGGACTGCTGGGCTGGCAGAGCACACAGCGCATTCACAAGGAAAGCTGAATGAAAAGTGCAAAGGAAGCGGTCCATGAGGGGCAGAGATGGTAGAAGATATAACGGGGGACTCGGCCGTGGGGGAGGAGGAGGAAGGGAAACCAAGGAGAGAAGGGCGAGGGGGAATATATGACCGAAGAGGGCGGGAAGGAAGTAAACGAGAGAGGAAAGAAGAAGCATTGAAAATGCAATAGGTCTCGCCTTTGATTAAGTTAAAACCATTTGCTTTGCTAATGGTATTGTATAGCAAAGAAAATGGCTTCAACTTTATAAAAGGCGAGACCTTTTGCATTTTTAATGCTTGTTATATAAGATCATACGTACTTGTCTCTCCTGTTGACTATATGTCTTAATTAATCTCACTGAATTTAACTGTTCAGTACTACAGGCGTATGGGGTAGTCTGAACCGAGGATGCACTGGTGGTGATTGTAGCTAAATACTCTTCCCTATTTTGATTATTGGCTCTATCTAAAGCCGCCTTGAGATCTTTAGTTTTATAGTCCCTAGTGCTAAAACGTTGGAAGGCTTCTGACTGACACTTACCTAAATCGGCCTCTGTGCTACAAATTTGCCGGATTCTTAAAAACTCCCCATAGGGGATACTCCGAATAAGATGTTTAGGGTGGGAGCTACTCGTGTGGAGTACAGGATTTCCCGCAGTCGATTTTCTATGGAGTTTAGTTTGGATGGAGTTACCTTCTATGTACAACTCTACATCTAAAAACTGCACTCTCTCACTGCTTATATTAGCTGTAAAATTTAAATTTAGACTGTTGTTGTTAATGGCATCAATGAATAGTCTGGCCGATTCGCTAGTCCCTCTCCAAAGTAAACAAATTTCGTCAATAAATCTCCACCAGTGAAGTACATGTGCGTCATACATGTCTTTATGGAGAGTCTTGAGGACATGCTCCTCCCACCAGCCAACGTGTAAATACTCATAACTGGGTGGGAAGAATGCCCCCATTGCCACCCCACGTAACTGCTGGTAAATCTCTATATTAAACATAAAATAATTACTGGTGAGACATATCGCAATCCTTCTTAGAATCATCTTATTGTGCTCATATAAATGAATGCTGCGCTTATCCAGATGTTCCCCTACTGCTTTCATACCGTCAGAATGATGAATACTAGTGTACAATGACAATATGTCCATTACTTTTAAGAGACAGTCTTTTTCCCATTGTGCTGATTGAATTTTAGATAAAAAATGACCAGTGTCTCTGATAAAAGAAGGGAGATGCTCAACAAATTCATGCGTTACCTCTCCTGAGGCGTGAGCCGGGAGATAGCTTTATGTGATTAGCTATTTGTGTTTAAATAAAAAAACGTCGCTATTTGCACTGTTTTTATTCGCCTTGCTTTGCACAATTCTTCTTTTAAATTCCATTATTAAATTCGTTGTGCAGTTTTTAAGAAACTGTACTTACTTTTGCACAGCTCTGTTTTTAAATTATGTCATCAAACTCGTTGTGACATGCTTTTAGAATAGATACTTGAAACTGCACTTACTTTGAGGCTTAGAATCGCCTCCCGGAAGCTGGTTCTCGCTCCGTGGTGTTGATCCACCATCTTGGCTTGAGTCAGGGTGAGTAGTCTAGGCTTTACCAGCTCTCACACCTGATTCCCTGTTAGCGCTCTCCTAGTATAAATTATGAGGCTGGAGCGAGCGCTCAGCGGGTGCATCGCCGGCGCGCCAAAGACAAGCCCGTCTGTGCCCGTCCGCGCCCCGGGAGCTCCCAGCACCAGCCATGATGCCCGGCACACGTCTGAGGAGCAGGATGGTCGGAGGTCCTTCAGCCATAAGGTACTTTTGGTGCTTGATAACAATAAGTGCAGGGGGGGGATCAGTGGGCAGTCTTTCATGCCCCACCTGTCAATTCTGCTTCCAAACTAAGCAGACAGCCCCAGCTTCTCGATTTTAGAGGGAGCGCTTATTAACTCCCGTTCTATGGTTAAACATGCCTCTGATATCCATGAGCTTCTCTCTGATGAACATTTATATGTTTTATTTATGACTGAAACTTGGCTCAATGAGTCCTGCGCCCCTGTGGTTGAGCTGGCCATCTCAGCGCGCTATAAAATTGCAAGAGCGGACCGTAAAATTTGGAGAGGGGGCGGGATCGCAGTGGTGTTCAGGGACACCTGGGTTTTCTCCAGAGAGATATCTGCGGGGCTAGTAGATGGGGAGCCTCTTGATTTTACCATTGTTATGTCCCCCCATTACACGCTGGGAGGTACTCTAGTTTACCGTCCCCCTGGCCCTTCCGGAGCTTTCCTGAAAGCCCTGGATGATGTCATTGTCCCACGAGCCCTTCGCTTCTCAAGTTTACTCATCTTGGGCGATTTCAACATCCATTTAGATTGCCCGGAGGCTTCTGACTCCAGGGAACTAATGGATTTGTTTGATCTGGCACAATTGACCCAGTGGACCAGGTCTTCCTCTCATAAGGGAGGACATGCTTGACTTGGTGTGTTCAAACTTTGCCCTGTCCGTTACTCACCACCTTCAGGTCACTTGGTCAGATCATTATTTGGTCCGGTTCTCTTGGACTATAGGGAAGCCCCCTGTCTCGTTAGCTGCGGCCCAAAGTAAGCCAGTACTGAAGATTGATATCCCAGCCCTCTCTAAGGCCCTTCTACTCTCACGCCAGTCCACAGCCCATGGCTTGATGGAGCGGCAGATAGTTTTACCACCTGGATCAGCCAAGGGGTTGACTCCACTTCTAAACTCCAGCCCAATAGGCGACTGTTGGACAGGCCACATGAAGGGCCGCTCTCCCCCGGCCCAAACCGGCCCGAGCCCGGTCACACAGGTACCACACACCACCATTGCACGTCCTCCGTCCCCTCAGGGACCCCTGCCTTCGAACATATCGACCTCGTGGACCCGATCCACTGCTGGCCCGCGCGCCCATCCTGGGCGCCATCTTGGACACTCCACCACGAGGCCGCCTGGCCCCCGATCGACCTCAACCCTGGGCCTGGCCAGGCCTCAGACATCCCGGCACCACCATCCACCCAGGAGGTGAGCGGGCTACTTGGCAAGTCAATGGGAGAAAGAGGTGTCGATGGCTCTCCCCGCCAAGTGCCGCTCGCCCATCGCCTCCCCGGGCGCTGGCCCCACCCCCCTGCTGGGTGTCTGGACTCCCCCATCCCGGACCTCCCGACCTCCAAGTGCGAGGGTCCGGACATCAAAGAACACCAGCCCTATAACTGGGGCAGCTCCAGAGCAGGAAGGCAGTTGTATCTTGGAGTCGAGAGACGTAAAGAAGAACTCATCCTTGACGGACTACTGGCGCTGCCATAGCTCTGCCTTGTGCACCATCGCCCTGCCTGCTGGTGCTGCCGCAACCTTCGTAACCTTCGTAATCCTTCATCGTCGTCGGGACCTGCTGGCGTGGCCGCGGACCGTTTGCAACCATCATCTTCATCGGGACCTGCTGGCTCCGCCGCGGACCGTCGCTTCCTTCGTCCATCTCGGGACCTGCTGGCTCCGCCGCGGCCCGATCATCTAGAACGCCGAGCTCGAGGATTGAGAGCTATTTCCATCTTTTGGTAACCAAGACTGTCCCGCTACCCTTTCCCCAAACCAGAGATCAGAATCGAGGGGACCCCTGAGTCCAGACCTCCTTGTACCATTTTATCGTACTTTAAGAATCGCCTATAAAATCTCGTTGAACCTTACCCTTGTGTGGTGTCCGTCTGTGGGGGGGAAGTTACTTGTCTGTACGGTCACTGGAGTCGGCTCTCCCTGGAGACCGCTCCCCTTATCCTCGGCCGACCCTCCCGGTCCGTCTAACATTGGTGGCCAGCGGCGCGATCCGAATCACCGCATAATCGTACAGACAGTAGCTCACCCCACGACGAAATCAAGATGACAACTAAAGAAAGCGGATCCACCGAGAAATTCCAGATGGAGAAATTGGACGAGTACAACCATCGTGAACTAAAACAATTCTGCATCGAACTAGGTATCGCTACCACCGGACTAAGTACCAAAGACGATTTCAAGCATGCCCTAGAGTCTTGGGCAGAGACCGGGGTCGCCGGAACCCCCGATCGAAGCATCGCAGCAAAAACCACCATGGCTCCTGAAGAGCAAAGAACGGGTCTCTCGCAAGACGAGATCCAGGAACGAGAAAGAACCCGACTACACGAGCTAGAAATGGCTCGGCTCAAAATGGACGTTGAACTTAAGTTGGCCGAACAGAAAATAAACTTAGAGCACCTGCGTCTCCGAGAAGAAAGAGAGGAGAAACAGAGACAAAGGGAGCTCGAGGAAAAGAAACTGGCATATGAACACGAGCGACGACTAGCTGAGATTGATTTACGCAAGCAGAATAAAGAAATAGGGGTATTCGAGCAACCCCACACCCCAGGGACAACGGAGAAAAAGGTACACATCCCCAAGGATGTCGTTCGAGAATACTTCCGAGAGGACGACATCCAGCAATGGTTTAAAGCCTACGAAATCGCTATGACTGCACACCGGATCGATAGAAACGACTGGGGAGCCGGCCTATGGGGGAGATTCCTCAATGAGGGCCGCGACACCCTGCTACAGCTCCCGGACCACCAGATGACCTCCTATGACCATATGAAAGCTGCCCTCCTCACCCGCTATGGCCTCACACCCGAAATGTACCGTCAGAGGTTCCGAGACTGCACCCGCATCCCGGGTACAACTTGGGTGGACTATGTAACCTACTTTAGCCGAGCCTTCGAGGGCTGGATCAAAGGAAGCAAGGTTACATCCTACGAACAACTGTTCAATCTCATGGTATGGGAGTACCTATCGAACAATTGCTTTATTGAACTCCGCCAGCACCTCCTCGACAGCAAGTTAACCGATCCCCGGCAGCTCGCAGCCGAAGCTGACCGATGGGAAATCACCAGAGTGGGCCGGAATGGGTCCTACGAACAGAACCGGAACAACAATGGTCAGCACCGTCCCCGAGGAGGAGGAGGAGGCCAAGGACGCGGAAGAGACAACGCTCCGGTCGCCCCCGCGGTCAGCACCACCCCCCCGGCCAACCGGGGCAGCGCCCCGGCGCGACCGGGATACCGAGCCAATGTTACGTGCCATCGATGCCAACGAGTCGGCCACTATGCCAACGATCCAAATTGCCCACAGTACCAGAGCCCAAGACCCCGCCAGGTGGCTGCTGCTGCCCTGGGGGAAGAAAAGATCTCCGAGGAGCAAGAAGAATATGAGCAAGAGCATCAGGAATGGGAGCCAGCCGCCATGGCTCTAGCCTGCTTAGGGGGGAAAGACATGGTCCCGCGGGTCCCCCTACCCGCTAACACCCAGAAGTACAGCCAATGGGTGAGCATCAATGGACGCCGGGCTGAAGCTCTTCGTGACACTGGGGCCAGTGTAACAGCCGTCCGCTGTCACCTGGTGACCCCGGAACAGTATCTACCGAACATTCTCTGCCCTGTACGTTCAGCCGATAACTCGGAAAGTCTGTGTCGGATGGCCTGCGTCCCTTTCGAATGGGGGGGGGGTATCCGGCATGTTGAAAGTCATGGTCCGAGACGATGCCCCCGTAGACTGCCTCCTGGGGAATGACCTTGAAAGCTCCCCGTGGGCCGCCGTAGAACGAAGAGAACACCTGGGGATGTTAGGCGTCCCGGACTGGGCGTGCGTCACCACCCGGTCCATGGCCGCCCGTGCCAGCCCCCGCCCAGAGGAACCCGAATGGCCGGCGCCACCGCCTCCGGTCGCCCCAGCCGAAACCACCGACCGTGACGTCCCCCCAGAACAAGCTCAACCTCCAGACCTCACTAACCTCGACCAGTGGCCTTAAGAGGGGGGGCCCACGCAAGAACAATTTCGCCAAGAACAGAAGACCTGTCCCTCCCTCGAGGGACTCCGCCAGCAAGCGCTCGCCCAAGGCGCAGGGGATACCTCCGGCACTCACTGGGTCTACTGGGACAATGACCTGCTGTACAGTGAGCAAAGAATCGCGGAGCTGGGGGCCAGCCGAGTACTGGTGGTGCCCCTCCGTTTTAGAGACTTTCTGCTAAACCTGGCCCACGATGTCCCCCTGGCGGGACACCTGGGTCAAGATAAAACCTACAGTCGTCTGGTGACCCACTTCTTCTGGCCCAAAATGAGGAACGATGTACACCAGCATTGCCGATCTTGCCCCACGTGCCAAGCCAGTGGAAAGAGCGGCCGCAAACTAAAAGCCCCCCTGCAACCTTTTCCCGTGGTCACCACCCCGTTCGAGAGGGTCGGGATAGACATCGTGGGGCCCCTGGACCCGCGCACAAAACAAGGTCATCGGTTCATCCTGGTGCTAGTGGACCACGCCACCCGCTACCCCGAGGCTGTTCCCCTGCGAACTGTGACAGCCCCGGTAGTCGGCCGGGCTCTAATGGGGATCTTCTCCCGTGTGGGCTTCCCCCGAGAAGTCGTCAGCGACAGAGGCACGAACTTTATTTCTAAATATATGAAGTCCCTCTGGCAACAGTGCGGGGTTACCTACCGATTCACGACCCCCTATCACCCTCAAGGAAACGGACTCGTTGAGCGGTTCAACCGCACGCTCAAAGGGATGATCGGGGGGTTGGAAGAACCCCTCCGTCGCCAGTGGGATGTACTGCTGCTGTGCCTCCTCTTCGCATATCGAGAGGTTCCCCAGAAGTCCCTGGGCTTCAGCCCGTTTGAACTGCTATATGGACATCCAGTGCGGGGGCCGCTCAGCCTAGTCAAAGAGGGCTGGGAGATGCCCCCTCTAAAGAACCCACCAGATGTCTTCCGGTACCTCCTAACACTCCGCAACCAGACCCGGCGGTTCAGAGAGCTGGCAAAAGCCAACCTAGAGGCCAGTCAAGAGGACATGAAAAAGTGGTATGACCGGAATGCCTCCTCCATCGAATTTGAACCTGGGCAACAGGTATGGGTGATGTCCCCCACCGAACCCTGCGCCCAGCAAGACAAGTGGACGGGGCCCTTCAAAGTAGTCGAGCGCAAGGGTCCTGCCACCTATCTCATCGACATGGAATCTTCCCGGAACCCCCTACGGGTCCTCCACGCTAACAGACTGAAACCCCACTTTGTGCGCTCCGAACTCGGCCTCCTGATGGCCACCGACAATGGGGTTGAAGAAGACTCCGAGCCCCTCCCTGACCTCCTACGGACTCAGGAGAAAGACGGCTCCGTGGATGGGGTCCGACTCTCGGAGGCCCTCACCCGAGAGCAACACCAGGAGTGTCGAGTCCTCCTGTCACAGTTCGCCAACCTGTTCTCCCTCACCCCAGGGGTCACTTCCTGGTGTGTGCACGATGTGGACACAGGGGACAGCCCCCCTATCCGCCACCGGGCCTACCGCGTGCCAGATCGGGTACGGGCCTGCATCCAGGAAGAGGTAGCCAAAATGCTCACACTCGGGGTCATCGAGCCCTCAGACAGCCCCTGGGCCAGTCCTGTAGTACTGGTCCCCAAAGCGGCCGCCCCTGGCACCCCACCGGAACTCCGGTTCTGCGTCGACTACCGGGGCTTGAATGCGGTCACCAGAACAGACGCACATCCCATCCCCCGGGCGGATGAACTAATCGACCGCATGGGAGCTGCCCGCTACCTCAGCATTTTCGACCTGACGGCGGGCTACTGGCAAATCGGCCTCACACCCCGGGCCCAAGAACGTTCTGCCTTTTCCACCCCCGATGGGCATTACCATTTCAAGGTCATGCCCTTCGGCATGAAAAATGCCCCAGCAACATTTCAGCGGCTCGTCAATCAGGTCCTGGCGGGGCTCGAAGGGTTCAGTGCCGCCTACCTAGACGACATCGCTGTATACAGCCACCATTGGTCCGAGCACCTCCACCACCTCCGAGCAGTGCTACAAGCCCTTCAGCGAGCTAGCCTCACGATCAAGGCCAGCAAATGTCAAATTGGGCAAGGATCTGTGACCTACCTCGGGCACCAGGTGGGAAGCGGCCTGGTGGCCCCTCTGCAGCTCAAAATTGCCGCCATCCAGTCCTGGCAGCCACCCATCACCCAGACCGAGGTACGAGCCTTCCTGGGCCTCACGGGCTATTACCGAAGGTTCGTGAAAGACTATGGTACTATCGTGGGGCCCCTCACAGAACTCACGTCAAAAAATCAACCCAAAGAAGTCAACTGGACCCCGGAGTGCCAAACAGCATTCGAACAATTGAAAGCCGCCATGTGTTCCGCCCCGGTGCTCCAGGCCCCCGACTACAACCGGGAGTTCGTCGTCCAGACGGATGCCTCCGACCATGGCATTGGGGCAGTCCTGTCTCAAGTGAACACCGAAGGCCTTGATCAGCCAGTGGCCTTCATCAGCAGGCGCCTCCTACCACGGGAACAACGCTGGAGCACCATAGAGAGGGAGGCCTTTGCTGTGGTATGGGCCCTCAAGAAGCTCCGGCCCTACCTCTTTGGCACACACTTTCGGGTGCAGACCGATCACCGACCCCTGCAGTGGCTGATGCAGATGCGGGGGGAAAACCCGAAGTTACTACGTTGGTCCATCTCCCTACAAGGGATGGACTTCACAGTTGAACACCGGCCTGGGCCGGATCACGCCAACGCAGATGGCCTGTCCCGGTTCTTCCGCCTCGACGAGGAGAGTCCCCAAGAGGATGGGTAACTCTCCCCGCCTTCAGCTGGGGGGGACGCATGTTGGACAGGCCACATGAAGGGCCGCTCTCCCCCGGCCCAAACCGGCCCGAGCCCGGTCACACAGGTACCACACACCACCATTGCACGTCCTCCGTCCCCTCAGGGACCCCTGCCTTCGAACATATCGACCTCGTGGACCCGATCCACTGCTGGCCCGCGCGCCCATCCTGGGCGCCATCTTGGACACTCCACCACGAGGCCGCCTGGCCCCCGATCGACCTCAACCCTGGGCCTGGCCAGGCCTCAGACATCCCGGCACCACCATCCACCCAGGAGGTGAGCGGGCAACTTGGCAAGTCAATGGGAGAAAGAGGTGTCGATGGCTCTCCCCGCCAAGTGCCGCTCGCCCATCGCCTCCCCGGGCGCTGGCCCCACCCCCCTGCTGGGTGTCTGGACTCCCCCATCCCGGACCTCCCGACCTCCAAGTGCGAGGGTCCGGACATCAAAGAACACCAGCCCTATAACTGGGGCAGCTCCAGAGCAGGAAGGCAGTTGTATCTTGGAGTCGAGAGACGTAAAGAAGAACTCATCCTTGACGGACTACTGGCGCTGCCATAGCTCTGCCTTGTGCACCATCGCCCTGCCTGCTGGTGCTGCCGCAACCTTCGTAACCTTCGTAATCCTTCATCGTCGTCGGGACCTGCTGGCGTGGCCGCGGACCGTTTGCAACCATCATCTTCATCGGGACCTGCTGGCTCCGCCGCGGACCGTCGCTTCCTTCGTCCATCTCGGGACCTGCTGGCTCCGCCGCGGCCCGATCATCTAGAACGCCGAGCTCGAGGATTGAGAGCTATTTCCATCTTTTGGTAACCAAGACTGTCCCGCTACCCTTTCCCCAAACCAGAGATCAGAATCGAGGGGACCCCTGAGTCCAGACCTCCTTGTACCATTTTATCGTACTTTAAGAATCGCCTATAAAATCTCGTTGAACCTTACCCTTGTGTGGTGTCCGTCTGTGGGGGGGAAGTTACTTGTCTGTACGGTCACTGGAGTCGGCTCTCCCTGGAGACCGCTCCCCTTATCCTCGGCCGACCCTCCCGGTCCGTCTAACAGCGACCAAGACTGCTTCCACCTAAACCCTGGTACCCTGGCACAGAGAGACTACTATGCAGCTATTGGGGAGGCGAAAAGTAGTTTTTATGCGGAGCGGATTGCTAAAGCTAATAACAAGAGTAAGGAGATTTTCTCCATTGTTAGAAGCTTTCTGACACCCTGCGCGGAACAATCGGCCCTTCCAGCCTCAACACAATGGTGCGAGGAGCTGTCTTCTTTCTTCATTGAAAAAAATACAGACCATTCAAGATAGCTTGGGGACGGGTACCAGAGGGCCGAAGGATTCTTCTCCTCTGCCCCTCTCAGTTCCCATCCCTTCAGATCCTCCATTTTTGAAGTTTCTGCCCATAGCTGGGTCTGATACATTGGTCATCCTCAAATCACTCAAGTTGGGTTCCCCAACAGACCCATGTCCAGCTAGAGTTCTGGCTGGGGTTGCTGAGTTGGTCTATCCAGAGGTTACAATGATTATCAATCTATCCCTACAGACTGCTACTGTACCTCCGAATTGGAAACAGGCTAAGCTTCTGCCACTTTTAAAGAAACCTTCCTTAGATCCGCTTAAGCTTGCCAGTTATCGCCCTATCTCTCTCGTCCCTTCACTGACTAAGGTTTGTGAAAGGTGGTTTTTCGACAGCTTGAGGCCTACGTTGAAGCATCCGGTGTTCTCCACCCGGCCCAATCCGGTTTTAGGGCGTCATATAGCACTGAGACCGCACTGGTGGAAATGGCTGAGGCTATCAGGGAATGTCTGGACGCAGGCGGCAGAGCAGCTTTGATTTTGCTCGATCGCTCTGCCGCCTTCGATATAGTGCCCAACCAATTACTTCTTACTCGACTCTCAGACTTTGGCATCATTGGCCCTGCTTGGGATTGGTTGAAATCTTTTCTGGAAGAAGGCACTTAGCAGGTCTGGATGCTACCTTTTTCATCGGCTGCCAGGAAAATGTCTACTGGAGTCCCGGAGGGTTCTACCTTGAGCCCTTTGCTTTTTAATATCTATGTGGCTCCTTTGATTTTTCTGGCAGAGGAGCTGGAAGCAAAAATAATAGCCTATGCCGATGACACCCAGCTCCTATTTACCTGGAAAGACTCCGACCTTTCGACAGAAATTGCTCGGATATGTCCCTCGTCTGTGTTTCAGTGGCTCTCACATGCCCAACTGAAGTGCAACGAGGACAAGTCGGAGGTCCTTCTGTATGGTCAGTTTCCGCCTGCTTTTAGAGAATCCCTGTGGCCACCAGACTTCCCTCAACCCAACTCTGAGGGCAATCCAGCAAAGTTCTTGGGGGTCTGGTTTGGAGAAGACCTTCGGTTTTCGGTGCAAATCAAGAAACTCACCGGAGTGTGCTTCGGCACTCTTAAATCATTGAGAAGATTCATCCCCATGCTTCCAAGGCCAGCCAAGGAAATGGTCGCCCGTTCTCTTATTCTTTTCTTTCCCGCATTGACTGTGCCAATGCCCTGTACATTGACATCCCTGGTTATTTACAGACCATACAGAATGCCTTGGCTAGAGCTCTGTTTAACATCTCCGGAAGATCAAGCGTAAGTCAGCATTTACAGGATCTACACTGGCTTCCTGTGGCCCACAGAGTGCAATTCAAAGCCCTCACTTTGGCCCATAGAGCCCTACATGGTCCTGGACCAATGTATATCAGGAAGCGTTTTGCTTTCTATGCTCCCAGCAGATCTTTGCACTCAGCCACCCAACGACGGATGGTGATCCCCCGATTCTGCAGGATGCGGCTTGGGGGCCAGTCCCTCTCTGTGAAAGCGGCTACAGCATGGAACTCCCTTCCCGTGGAATTACGGTATATTCAGAACTTTAGACTTTTTAAAAAACAACTTAAAACCTTCCTTTTTAATCAGCTGATTTAAACTCTTCGCTCCACTAGGTCACGGTAACTTTGCGCGCCAGGACACTTTTGAGTATTTGTGCGCGGTATAAATCTATTATAACATAACATGTAACAAAAAAAAGTCCATGTATTATGACATTGGTTCTAAAAGACCTTCTAAAAGACCTTTTTGCGCTGATATTATCAGTCTCCCCGGTATCGATGTTACATTCTTATGGATCTTGGGTATGAAATATAAAGTAGGAATTAAAGGAAATTAATTCTTTAAAAAGCCGAATTCAGTTTTAGTCAATAGGCCCATTCGTTTCCATTGGTCCAAATCTTTGAACACTAAATCTTTATTTTGTCTCAGTTCAGTAAAGGAAGCTTTTCTGTAACACTCCAAATCATTTAGATGGCAAGAGGCTTCTTCCATATACATAGTTTTAGGCCACAGCTCTCTGTGGCCTCCCTTATCCGCCTTGTTAATACCCAACTCATCATGTGTCTGCAATTTTCATATAGGATTAGAGTACTGTGTCTCCAAGTGTTTTCTTTGTCTTCCTGTTCGTGAGACAATTATATTTAGCTTTTTTAAATCTTCGATGACACAGTCACTAACAACATCAATGGCATCCTTTGGCATAAGGGGAATGAAGGTTCAAGGTGGACAGAATGGACTGTTAAAAGAACTGTTACGAGTAATACACAATTGTCTTAGTTCATCTTGAGTGGAGGTTGACGCACTATTGTCATTATTGGTCGGAGACTGCATTGACCTCAGCGTATCAACATCTGCTGCTTGCAGCATGGAAGAAGGTCTTGTGCACTGAATAATATTTGATGCAGCTTCTGACGCATTATTGAGTTGGAAATGTTTCTGCAGCTTCAGTTTTCGGATGAATTTAAAAACATCCACCCTTGTTTGTGTGTACTTTAAGCGATTAGAGGGACAAAAAGACAGGCCAAGAGACAATAACAGTTTTTTGCGATAGTTAACACAGTGTCAGATAAATTGATGACCGTACTATCTTCTGTACTTATTGCTGGGGACATTTCTTTGCTCTCCTGCCCCTGCCTCTGCCGTTGTTTCCCGACTTTCCGCCACTCTCTCCTGCGCCGGTTTCTCCTTCTCCTAGTTTCTTCACAGGATTGCGCGGTCGCAGGGTTTGGTGTCGATCTTCCGAATAAAAAATTCAATTCCTCTCCAGGAGTGAAATTTATAGGTAGTTGTACCCCGAGGAGGAAGTAGTCCATGGATGCAAGGGCGTGCATGCGGCGATGGAGTCGCTGAATTGTGGTCTGGGTCCGGGGGTCCTGTAGATCAGAGTTCCTCTGAGGGTGGTGTTGGGATCAGTGCGGATCTGGAAGTGCAGGTGTTCGGCGGTGTTGAGGGTGTCCTCGAAGTTGGTTGAGACCTTGAGGGTGGATTTGTGGATGAAGGCGATTCCACCTTCTGCTCGGTTGGTGCGGTCTCTGCGGGTGATCTTGTAGCCGTCCGGGATGGCTATAGCGATGTCGGGTGCCAAGGAGTCATTCATCCAGGTCTCTGTCAGGAAGGCGACGTCTGGGGAGGACATGTCGAGCAGGTCCCAGAGTTCGACGGCGTGTTTACGTGCAGAACGGGTGTTCAGGAGTAAGCATCTGAGGTGGTTGCGTGCTGTCCTGATTGGTCGTTCTGCGGGTCTGCTGCTGATGAAGCTGCAGTTCCGGCAGGAGAATGGTCCTTGGGTGCGTTTCGGGGCGGCCTGGAAGCAGGAGTGTGCTCGTCCGGTGTTGAGTGTGTGGAGGGTGCTGGCATCGTAGCGGAGACGGGCGCCGAGGCGTTCGCAGGAGCCAGTGGTTCTGGCGCTGGGTGCGGTCAAGGCTTAGCAACCGCCATAAGAAGGGGAGGTGGGAAGGAGGAGGCAGCTGGGAGAGGATTTGGATTAATATTTTGGTGTCCATGTGTGTCTTCTGCTTCAGGTAAGTTTTGAAATAGGGCATCCGCCACGGCCCCTCGGTCCCGCAGTGCCTCCGCTGTTGATAACATTGTGATGCGATGCAGCTTTGAACACCAAACTCTCCTCCACTATCCCTACCAACCACAATGTTCTAGAATAAGTAGGCGGACCGATAACAATTAGGAGGAACGTATGGCTCCTCGGCGTCCTCCGACGCCTCCGGTGCCACTCAAAACTCAGTCAGGGAATTAGTCCACTCAACCAAAACCTTAGACTGCGGGGGGCTGACTTGGAAAATAGTTCTTCCGGGTTGAGACACGAAATCGCTTCCGCGATTAACAGCTGTATGCCGGTCAGCCGCACAATGGAGGGAGGGTCCACAAAGACGAAGACAGTCGGACCCCGTCCTGAGTATATAAAGTAACCATAGTCCTTTTAGCTGAATCCTACAACAAAGGTGCAGACCACAGCGTGCAGTTTCGGTAAAGTGCTTTATTGCATGAATCTGTGCATCAAAAAGTAGAAGCAAGTGCCTAGCCTGATACGTTTTGACCGTGTTATCGCAGTCTTGATCACATGACGCTCTGGACCAATGATCAACATTAAATAGTGATACCACCAATTACATCCCTGTTAGAACACACCCTTAAACATTAGACAAGGACAACATACTTCGAGGGCTCCTTTGCTCATAATACAACAAAAGGAGCTTGCGGTTTTTCATAATTAATAATATAAAGAAAAAATCATCTTTGTAGTGCAATAAAATGATCTAATTAACACAATTATAGAATTAAGAACATATTGCCATAGTGACCATATCATAACGTTCTTCTACACAAATTAGACCAGTTGAAATGGAAAGATACCCGGGCCCGCTAGCATTGCTGGCTGTGTCAAGATCACCGCCCGACAGAGGAACACTGCGGGGGGCTGTTGGTAGCTCGGAAAGCATCAAGGGAGGCTGGTCTAACTTACGCATTATCCGACAAGGCTGGTTAGGAGACGCAAGCCGGGCCCGGAAAGTTCTGTCCCCAACCCCAAGCCCCGCGGATGGCATGACTGATGAGGCATGAAAATCGATCTTGAAGGTATGCTCATGGAACATCAACGGGCTGGGGGGCAAAACAAATGACGCAGAACTACTAGTATTTCTACGACAATTTGATATTATATTACTCCAAGAGACCTGGTCAATCATATCCGAACATATAAACGGCTTCAAAGAAATTCAACAACATGCCATCAACAAGCATTTGCAATGCAATGGTCTCGGCATCATTAAAGGTAGAGCTATTGGCATTGATCATGACATTTCTTTTTTTTCTTTAAATCATAAATAAATGGCATTGTCATTTACATTGCCAATACACAGCACTCTGCACTCAACAGCACACACCACTCTGCACCTGCACTCACTGCTCTGCGCACTCACTGCTCTGCGCACTCACTGCTCTGCACACTCACTCTGCACTCACTACTCTGCACTCACTACTCTGCACTCACTACTCACTACTCACTACTCTGCACTCACTACTCTGCACTCACTACTCACTACTCTGTACTCACTACTCACTACTCTGCACTCACTACTCTGCACTCACTACTCACTACTCTGCACTCACTACTCACTACTCTGCACTCACTACTCTGCACTCACTACTCTGCACTCACTACTCTGCACTCACTACTCACTACTCTGCACTCACTACTCACTACTCACTACTCTGCACTCACTACTCACTACTCTGCACTCATTACTCTAGACACACAACTACTCTGCACTCACTACTCTGCACTCACTACTCTGCACTCACTACTCACTACTCACTACTGTGCACTCACTACTCACTAGTCTGCACTCACTACTCACTACTCTGCACTCACTACTCACTACTCTGCACTAACTATTCACTACTCTGCACTCACTACTCTGCACTCACTACTCACTACTCTGCACTCACTACTCTGCACTCTGCACTCACTACTCTGCACTCACTACTCTGCACTCACTACTCTGCACTCACTACTCTGCACTCACTATTCTGCACTCACTACTCACTACTCTGCACTCACTACTCACTACTCACTAATCCCATGCTATCTTATGGGAGGTTCCCTCCAGACGACAGAAGCGTGTGCTTTCAATCCTTATAAAACATAGACATGACAATTTTTTGAGGACATTACAGTGTAACATGGATCAGCTGCTCCAGATGTTTTGCAAGAGGGACAAATGCTCCTTTAGATGATGGAAGACTTTCTTTGTACCTTTCTGAAAAATGAGCCAGAGATAAATAGCGCGGTGCACTGTCACCCTGTGATTATGCAAACAGCTGCATGTGTGCACCATCTTTCTATCTCGGTTGAAAAGAACTCAACAGTCATTTAACAGCTGCTTGTGAATACATGTAGACTACCTCGATGATTGCCATTCACGTGGCATGTTTATTCATGTCGTGCTCATTTTAACAAATGCCATTCATCTTCCCATTGGTTTTCCAGTACATTTGCGTGATCAAAAGTGAAGAATGCCATTCGGGTCACTGGGCCCTTCTTCACGTTAGAGCTAAAACCAAACACAAAGATAACATGCACTTTTGACCAAAAATACTCAATCAATAAGAAAGGTAAAACTAATCAATAATGCACCATACTGCATCCAGTGACTGAGTTAATAATGCACAGGCTCCAACTCTCACCCAGACATATGGTCAAAAAAATGCCCCCGGAAGCCCGCCGCGGCCGGCCCGGAAGTCAGGCACGGTCGCCTGTGACGGGGGCGGGGCCACGTCCAGACCGGAAGAGGAGGCAGGCGGAGTCGATGCGTCTCGCGGCCCGGGGCTCCTGTGAGCGGTGTAGAGCCCCGGGGCCGCGCCAGCAGGAGGTTGGGCGCCGCGTGCTGAGAGCAGAGTCCCCGACATTGGCCAGGTAAGTTCCAAAAGGCTGGGGGGGCTTGGTGCACTTGTGTGTGTGTGTATGCTCGTGTGTGTGTGTGTATGTATGTGTGCGACGATGACGGTGGGGGAAGGGGGGCCTCGGTGCACTTGTGTGTGTGTGCGCGCGTGTGTGTATGTGTGAGGGTGGGGTGTCTCTGTATGTATGTATGTATGTGCGTGCGTGCATGGGCGCTTGTGTGTGTGTATGCACATGCGTGTGTGGTGTTGCTGCTTCCCAGGAGACAGCAGCTGAGCGCGTTCGCGAGCGCGTGGCCAGCGGAAATCACCTCCTTGAAGAGGCAATGCGCGTGGCCGAGGCTGTCTCCTGGGAAGCACAGTCCCTGACAAAAGATCTCGGCGGAGACGCGCTTCCGCACGGCTAGCCGAGACCTAAAAAGGGCTTAGTAGGCAGAGCTTCCGGAGGTCTATCGATGTATCTGAATACCAGCATCCCATGGTCATATGACATAATCGACACGGGACAAACATGGATCCAGTGCATCAAAATTGAACCTCAGCCTGTCCCCAGTCCAGGATCACAGGTCACACAAGACCTTCGGTCATTGGTTATCTGCAACACCTATATACACCCAGAATCGAGGAGGAAATTAGAAAAAATCTTGACCCTGAAGGCACTAGTCAAATCTTTGCAATCCACCTTCCCACAGTCGGGGCTGATAGTTTCTGGGGATTTGAATATGTTCCTTTTACAGAGCGATCACGCACAGAATATCCAACGAAGCAAAAGGAATGGGAAACCAATTCCCCCTACAATAACTAACCATCTAAAAAAGGATAAATATGGTCAACAATGTGCCCTAACGTTCGCGGAACTGGGAATGCTTAATTTGAACGGCCGCTTTTCGCAAGATCAGCCCGCATCTTCGACCAGAATTGCCAAACAGGCGCAAGCTGTATTAGATTACACCATAGTGGATCTCGAGGTACTCCAAACAATTGTCACCTACAGAATAATCCACAAATTGGAGAGCGACCACAGTCTACAATCAATTGAGCTGAGCTTACAACATACCAGGGCTCCAGCATGCAAAGATTTGCTCCAAATCCCGAGTCCCTATAATCTTAAGCGACTAGTTTGGAATGGGAAGAACATCGAAGAAATTATGACATTTGTGAAAAGTGTGCAGGCAGAAGAGGGCGTGCAAAACTTATTGTCACACCAGGATAATTGGGAAAACATGACTGCAAGTCTAACCAACAGATTTGGCCAGCAACCCCAGACCCACAAAAGAAAAACTAATGAAGCACACCAGGGGCTCCTGGGCCCAATAGGGCGCAAAAAAAGGATCCTAAATCAGGAAATCAGAAAAATACAAGGAAAAAATCCAACAAAGGGTGCAGACACCAAACGACAAATCCATAATCTAAGGCAAAAATACAAAAAAGACATATGGTCGGCAAAGACAAAACATCAAACTGAAATTTGGCTACAACTACTAGAAGCCAGCAAAACAAACAACAATCGGAAATTTTGGGCAGAAATCAATAAAATAGCAAATGGAGCTGCCCACGTCTTTAACGCAACCATACTACAGGAAGATTGGATTCACCATTTAGAGCAAACACAAATGACCAATTCCCAAGTAGACCATCCAACATACAAGAAAAATGAGAAACAGGAAGCGGAACAAAACTTTGGTGAAAACTGGATCACGTCACGACAAGTGCAATTAATACTAAAAAAAACTGAGATCACAAGGTGCACCAGGCCCAAATGGCTTGCCAAATGGACTCTTTAAACATGACCAAGCGTTTTGGGCTGAATACCTTACCCCTTTGTACAACAACGCTTTTCAAACAGGAAGCATTCCCCCCTCATGGAGAGGGAGCATCCTGCATCCAATTTACAAAGCAGGTGCGCGAACAGACCCAGCGAATTATAGGCTGATAGCGCTTATCGACGTAGAGGCCAAAGTATACGCATCCAACCTCCTGCAAGCACTGGAGGACTGGGTCACCTCCAACAACATTCTGCCAATTACCCAGACGGGGTTTAGGCCAGGAACTAACACAACATGCAACCTGTTAGCGCTAAACCTCCTTGTCGACAGTGCAAAGGCCAAATCAACAAAACTCTATACCTGCTTTGTCGACTTAAAAGCGGCGTTTGACACAGTCCCAAGGGAGACCTTGTGGAAAAAGATGGATAGCTGGGGCATACCATCGAAGCTGTTACAGGCCATCATTGACTTATACACATCGACCTGGGTCAAGATAAAAATAGGCAATGGTGACAGAACAACAGAAAAAATCCCCACACGAAATGGCCTCAAGCAGGGATGTGTTTTGGCCCCCACCCTCTTTAATATCTTCACCGCGGATCTGGACAAGAGCATTGCGGAGATTGAAAGCGACCCCCCAAGCTAGCTCAGCACAAAATAAGGAGTATGCAGTACGCCGATGACATTGTTCTTTGCAGCCAGACCCCCTTGGGATTACAACGTTCCATCACAAGGCTGTATGAATTTACCCGTACGCACGGGCTGCAACTCAATTACAAAAAAACAAAAATCGTCTGCTTTGCATCACGGCCAGGGCGGCAAAAATTCAAATGGCACATTGAGGGAAATATGATAGAACAAAGCCCCTCTTACAAGTACCTGGGAGTTCTGGTCGACGCAAGATGGACATTAAAAGATCAACGACTGTACAGAAAAGCTCAGGCCAATAAACTACGCTTTGCTTTAAATCTACTAAAAACAAAACTGAATTGTCCTTCCAATTCACATCTGTTGAAGGTGATCGCAGCAAAATTTTTGCCATTGATCACGTACTGCTCAGAACTATTCAGAGGCAAAGACGCAAACTTCCTGAATCTCCAACAGTCAGTGCTGTTCAAACACATCTTTCAAATTCCGAAGTTCGCCTCACAAGCGCAAGTACGCCTTGAATTTGGGCTATTAAATCAGCACCAAGCCAGACAAGCGGCAATACTAAAAATGTGCTGGAAATTAAGAGCAGCTCAAGAGGACACGCTGATGGGTCTCTGCTGGACTGAAATAAATAAACAAACAAAAGGAAAAGACGCATGGAAAATAAAACTTGAAGAAGGTCTGTCAAATCTTAATATGCAAGAGGCCTGGAACACCGGTCACACCTTTGCGACCTTCAAAAAAGCAGCCAATGGTGCGGCAAAACTAGAATCTTGGATCACTGACAAAGCTGCACTAGCAAAGAAAAAACATGGCTGGATGGTACTTGCAACATATGAGAGGTGTGCTCCGCAACCATACTTATTTAACCACATCACACCATCTATACAACAGATGCTCCTACGAGTACGGCTGGGAACTTACATCTCAAAAGACCAGACCCCTGCATGGAAGCAAACGTGGCCAACACCACTCTGCAGACTCTGTGGTCATGCAGAAGAAACTTTGATTCATCTTCTGTGCATTTGCCCAACCCTCACAATCCTGAGACGTTACTATCTCTTGCATATATTTCGCTCATTTCAAGTTAGAACATGTCGGCCGGCAGTTATGCTAGCACTGAACAGCCAGCAGCTGCAGACAGCTTGTAGGGCCACCAGATTTCTTCAGAAGGCGAGCCTCCTAATAATGCAAACTGAAAAAATGGCGAACAATGGTATCAAATCAAAGGAATAAGGATTACAAAAGACGCCGATATTAGCAAATGTCAAATTGTTTTATTTTTTTTCTGTCTTCCCTTTTAAAACAGAGAGTAAATGTAGGTTTTCATTCATTTTGCATTTTAATGATTTTATGTTATATTCTCTTTGCAAATTTTGTAAAGGTTTTAATTAACCATATACAATAAAATATTTACTTACTTACTTCTACACATGAAGCAATCGTAAAATATATTCACATTCCACCTCAAAGTAAAGCCATGCTACCGCTAAAATCCATAAAGTGCTGTGAAGATAAAGTGCTAGTGCAAGAAAAAAGTGCAATAATTGTGCAGATATCAAGATAGTTCATTTCAGATGTAATAAAATTTATAAAAAAGACGTCTGCTGAATACCCTTCCAAAAATAGAATATATATATATATATATATATATATATATATATATATATATATATATATCCAAACTTCGCAGAACCCCAATTTGGAATGAGCCATGCGGACACCAAGTATAAGCAACATCTTCCTTATTGGCAGCTTGCTGGCAAATCTTCAATACGGTGGGTAAAACAAAATGCAGCCATCGTTTCAGCCAAACGCGTTTCAGGAGTTATATCCCTTCGTCAGTGGCTTAAGTGAAGGGCTGACGTGAAGCGTTCTTTCGGCACTCGGATTTCAAACATTCCCCCGCGCCGATAGGCGTAGCCAACCTGGCATTGTGGGAGCTGTAGTCCATGCCGCTCCTACCACAGTGAGTGCTTTCACCGGAGCCCAAATGTCATTAATGTACGGCAACTCTCCTTATTGCAGTCTTTGCCTTGCTTTGTTGCCATCATGATGGGTGCGCAGATTCTAGTCGCCATTTTAGAAAAGTTGTGAAGAATCCGCGTACGCTGAGCGACGGCTTTGTGTTTTTTTAGTTATGTCATTTACATTTAACATTACGTGATGTGCGAGATAGGTATGCGACGGATCGGTGACTCCTGCTCCCGCGCATTCGCAACACATGCGCATTACGGTACGTGACGCTTGCGCTGTGGCGGACCACACGTGTCGTCATGTACGTGCTGGTGTGCGCTGGATGCGCGACTCCTGCAAATTTTTGTTATGCCTTAAATGATATATATATATATTTAATGTACATATTAGGACAAGAGATTATCTAAGATACTTATAAAAATAATATATCTGTACTTAAAATAAACTTATATTACTTTAAAATATATTTTCGTGAAGTCGCGTTGGGTGCGTGCTTGGTGCGCGCAGGGTACGCGGATCCCATGTGACCTCAAAAAGAAAGATTTGATTGGTTCATAACATTTCCCACTGGAAGTATTGAAGGACCCCACCCATTTTAATCATTCCTCTTGGACTATCTTCAGAGAAGCATCTCTTCTCCAACTTTAACCTTTTTGGTTTTCTATGGTGTTTTTTTGCAACTCTGAAGAACAATGGCATCTGGACAACAGCAGCAGATGAAAGAATCTTCGGAAGAAGAATTCTTACAGGAGGAATCCAGAAAACAGAGAGCAGAATCTGTAGTCTGGAAATTCTTTGCTTTTCATGAAGAACAAAAGAAAGTTAATGCCACAAATGTGACATGCAAAATATGTCAAAGAGTACTGTCTAGAGGCAGTGAAAAGACGTATTCATGTGGCACTGCTAGAATGTATAAACACCTCAATACAATCCACCCTTTAGATCTTGCTCGGGAGAAGATGAGGAGAGCTGCGTTACATCCACCAGCACCTGGAGCAAGTACCTCAGCACCATCTACTTCTCAACAACAGATGGATATAAGGCCTGAATTTTGATTTTTGGAACAGCACTGCATCAAGTGCAAAAAAATAGTTTGTTACGGAGAGCAGTCAGTAGATGCCATTTGCGCTGCTCAACGCAACCACCGTTGTTAATTTTTTTATTTATTTTTTGTTGGGAATGATATTTAATTCGCAAAGTTACCTGTTTTTTCTTCGTTTTATTGTTCAGTTTTTTTTTTTAAAACACAAAAAAATACAAAATCGTTGAAAAAAAAAAATATATATATATATATAAAACAAAAACAGAAGAAAAAAAGTTCTTATCAGAACTACCTTATCTGGTTAAAAAAAGAACTACTATTGCATGGTAATGTGTGAAAGTGTGTTTGAATATATGTGTACAGCATGATTGACTGAAAGAATGCATTACTAGTGTATGGTGAATGTATAAGTGCAGATGTATATGGAAGTGCTGAAGCAAGCCACTGTAAGCTCTTTAGCTGCACCGCACTGTAGCACTTCCAAAGCACAGGGATGTGACATATTTACATAAATATGTTGCAACTCTGTGCTTCTCCCTGCACTGGCATAGAAACAGCTGTGAAGTGCTGGCGCAGGCACCCTTGCATCATGTTGCAAGGATCTCTGTGTCGCGGGGAGATTTTTTTTGTGTAGGAAAGGACAGCTTCCTGCCAAAAATAATCACTACATGCAGCACGCATTGAAAGAGGAAAAAACAAGGAGAGATGAAAACATTCCTCCTCATTGCGTCTCGTTACACCACCTCTAGGGTGGCGCAGCATTCACATGTATCTCCAGATTTACAATTTCTTGTAAATCTTAAGATGTGTTTTCTCTCATGGATGTTGTGAGAACATACACAGCAACACTCATGGAACGCCCCTTCAACACAAGGTGGGGCATTTCAATGAGCCGTAGGAGACGAAAAACCGCGCACAGTGGCTTTTCCTCTCCTTGTAAATATGGAAGAGTCCCTGGCGCCATTATTACGTCACAGAAACTGACGTACAGGTGACATTGGGGCCTTGTAAATCTGCCCCATAAGTACTTAGATATTGGCGAAGTGTTACACTAAGAACATAGTGCTGAATATGTGATTGACAATGTGCATGATACTTACAAGAGGTATCCTAGGATGCATGGGTACTACATCAGTATTTAGTGGAGTATACCAATAGTATGTATGTGCTTACATGTTTGTAAGAAGTGTGCACAGAATATTATATGTGTATTTATGTTGGTGGCTACGCCACTCCATAAGTACAGATGCAAAAACAACAGTTGATGGACAGAATGCAGAACAATGTCATACATTCACCCCAGTACAGAGATCTGGGCCTAAATCCATCGTTTTTTTGCACTCCACACCACCCCAGTTCAGACATGGCCATATGCAAATCAGCCTTGACCCTGTGCCTCATGGGAACAGTCCAGCCCGAACTGCCAAGCCATGTCTTTCCTGGACCGGAATCAAGCATCCTAGGACCGGTTTCTGGCTATCAGCCGTCTTCAGCCAGGATAGCTTGACTCCAGTGATGTGGAGAGCCTGGGACTCACGTCTGAGCATACCCATCCCACTCGGGGTGACAGATGCAAAAACAACAGTTGATGGACAGAATGCAGAACAATGTCATACATTCACCCCAGTACAGAGATCTGGGCCTAAATCCATCGTTTTTTTGCACTCCACACCACTCACCGCTCACTTTGCCACTGGATTCAAGCAAGCCTGGCTGAAGACGGCTGGAATGCCAGAAACCGGTCCTAGGAAGCTTGTTTCCGGTCCAGGGAAGGCATGGCTTGGCAGTTCGGGCTGGACTGTTCCCATGAGGCACAGGGTCAGACTGATTTGCATATGGCCTGTCTGAACTAGGGTGGCAGAGTGGGCTAAAGAACGGTGATGGATTAAACCCAGATCTGTTGACTGGGTGTGAGTGTTTGATTGGTTCAGATGCTCCGTCCATCACCACTCCATAAGTACAGCACTAATAATTGGAATGTTGACCATGCTGTAAACAGAGTGCACAGTTAATTTATAAGAGCTTAGGTATTGGCAGTGTAATAAGAAAAGTAGATAGTGGTAGATAAGTGATTAAAGAAGTGCTTGGAACAGACTGGACGAATCCTAGATTGCATAGGTACTAACTGCATATTTAGAAGACTGTAGCAATAGTATGTTTCTAGTTAGAGGTCAGCTTGGATAGTGCACATAATATTGTAGCTGCACTTGTGCTAGTAGATAGGCCATTTCATAAGTTTATGACTACTAACTATAATAATTACAGTATTGCAAACAGAGTGTATAGTGACTATATATGTGCTTAGGTATTGGTGGAGTGATAGGATAAATAGATAGTGCTGGATGGATAATTGGAGAAATGCATGGGACAGACAGAAGGATTCCTAGACTGTATAGGTACTAAGTATTTAAAAGGGTGTATCAAAAGGGTGTATCAATACTATGTAGCTGATAGGACCCCTGCATGCATAGTGTACATAATATTGTCACTGTGCTAGTTTTACCAACTAGGCCATTCCTTAGGTACATGACTAGTAACTAGAATAGTTTCAGACTATACCCTGGACTTTAGCAGGAGAGACTCAGTAGTCTGGAAGGGATTAGGGGACTGCATATATTCTACACATTTGACTGTACCACTGCGTGTGTGAATGCCTTACTCATTCTGCAAGTGCATAAACAGTGGCTGGCTTCTCATACTGCTTGTAATTGACAGCAGGATAAGTTTATAAGAACTTATGTGTCAGCAGAGACATTACATAAGCACATGCTTCTGTCAGGATGATTGTAGGAGTGGACACAGACTCACAGTGTGATTCCAGACAGGCAAGACTATTCCCTGGACTATTGTGTCACATATTTAAACTATACCTCTGTAGACACTTATAAAAACTACTCTCATCACTAATACCTTAACTCAACATATACATTTCCAATTTCAAATCAATACCTAAAATTATGCACTATAATACCAATGTACATATGCACACATTAAAACAATCAGTTATAATCAGCAATCTCTATTGCAAAAGACACATAATAATATATAATCTGTATATCTGTACATTAAACAAAATGTAAACACATTACAAAAAACTGTAATAAATATTTCTTCATTTGAAAATATATCACTACCTCCAATTATATTCTATGATTAAAAACAAAGGCGCCACATAGAACACCTCACAAATTAAGAACTCACCTTTCAAATTGATTTGTAGATTATAAAGTATCTGAATCACACACCAGATTTTCTTATGCACACAATGAATGTAGTGCACTGCTTGTAGCAAAACCAAAAAATGGCAAACTTTCCCTCTCATTCTGCACACATATAAATGTAAATATCAAATCACATTGCTTCCCAGATTAATTCAAAGTCTAACACACATTTCTATTGGTTACACATGTCAAGCGTTGCCAACTGACCTCTAACTGAACCAAAACTGCCTCTGGAATTTTCTGGAGTCGCGCCTGGTTCGTGCACCGTAAGCGATGGAACCGCGGATCGAGGCAAGACCTCAAAAGTATATGACAAATAGTTTTATTTTTTTTCATAACACTACTTTTAACTATACCAATGACTTGGGCAATATCACTGCAATTACATATTACTGTAATATTAACAATAAATACACATTTTAATGCTACACATAACCCTACCCCCATTCTGCTTAATGCCTGTTACCGTAGTAACAGTTTATGGAACACTCAACTGAACACACAGGTCACAAGTTCAGCACACAATGTTACAAATGTAAACAGCAAGTGTGCCTGATTTTCCAAAGTACAAGCTTATCTTATCTAATGTACCTTTCAAACTGTTTTTACTAACCAATAAGAAACATACTTTTTATAAACAGAAACATGCACCCTATTTTTCAGAGTATAATGTTCTCAATCAGCCAATCATTTCTCTTCTTTTTTTAAAACTGCATCTTGTCCACCATTTTAGAAACATCTTATTTTACAAACTGCCTATTTCACCTACAGATATCTTATGAGTGCATCCAGACTTCCCTTCAAGATGCTTAGAGTGTGGATTGTGGGACACAGCTATATTTTCTGGTGCAAAAGGTATGCTAAAAGCAGAGGTGTTGACAAAGACCTAGCTTTGCAAAATGTAGACATTAAATGGATTGGACAGAGAGGGTTAAAGTGGCACCAACTGATGCCATTGATTAAATCCTTTTTACATCTCCAACACCCTGAACTCATAATTGTGCACTGTGGTGGGGATGACCTAGGGTACTTTGACTGGGGTAGGTCTGGAAATGCTAATGAAGGACACCTTTGCAAGATTGATGTTACCTTTCCCTCAGACTGCCTTTGTCTACTCTAAAATATGCCTAAGACAGAAATGGAACTGATCCAATCAATTTTGTCCACAAATTGAGAAAGCTAGGAAACATGTCAATAAAGCTGTTTCTGCTTATTTACAACAACAATCTGCGTTTTAATATGGATGGCATCTACAGTAGAGATGGTGTACATTTCACAGATGAGGGTAACAGACTTTCTCAACAACTTTAGAATCTGCATAGGTACTTACTTGTAGGTACCAAAATCTCCGAATAAACACAAGGGCTCTTTTTAGAGCGACCCAAGATCTAAACAAATAACCTAGATTTATAATTAAAAAATATAAAACAAAATTGATTGGAGTCGCGCACCCAGCGCGTTTTGGAGTCACACACCCAGCACGTTCACACCAGGGGGCGTGCTATGAGTCGCGCACCCATCGCGTTCACACCAGGGGGCCACGCTGAGCGTCGCAGCTCCCCGTGTGGAAAAGCAATGCCGGCTCCCCGCGTCCTCCGGGAGCCAGCATTGCTTTTCCGCATGGGGAGTTGCTAACATGAAGCTCCCCGTGCGGAAAAGCAATTCTGCTTTGGATTTTGGAAGAGAGAGCAGGTTTCCCTGCTCTCCCTTCCAAAATCCAAAGCAAAGTTTGCTATGGGAGGGTGGGAGACATGCTCCCGCCCTACCGTAGCAAACAGCAGTGTCCCGGGGGTGGGCACCCCGGGACACTGCAGGAGCCGGCTCTGGGGGGTGGCGGTCCCCCGGGCCATCGAAGCCTTCAGGTGGGGGGCCCGCGGCCCCCCTCACAACATTTCAAAAGCCCCGTGGGGTGGCGGCCCCCCACCCATTTAAAAAAAAGCCCTGGGATGTGGCGGTCCCCGGGGCTGCGGGGGGGCGTGAGCCCCCACAAATATTTTAGAAAAGCCCCGGGGGTGGCAGTCCCCGGGCTTGGGGGCCTTGGAGGCACCCCACCCATTTAAAAAAAAGCCCCGGGGGGTGACGGCCCCCGGGGCTGGGAGGGGGCTGTGTCCGCCCCCCAAATATTTTTAGAAAGCCCCGGGCCCACACACAGATATTTTTTTAATGCCCCCGGGACTTGGCCCAACCCGGGACTAATTATTAACGAAGCATGGGAGACCGCACTTCGTTTTTTTCATTTTCGTGGCTGGATCCACGCAACCAGCGCGCATCACAGCATTTAAAAAAAATGCTTTGTTTGGCCCTGGAGGTCCTTGTGGCACCCTCTAAGCAAGCCTAGGGGGTCAGGGTGTTTCAACCCTGCCCCCTTTTCTTGTTTTGTGCCTTCATTTTACTGTTTTCTTGTGCCTAGCTTCTGCTGAGGCACAAGATGGTTGCCAACAGTTCCTGCTTTGGAATGTTGACAGCCAATTAGAATGCAGCTCGTGATCAGCAGGGTGTGCGGACCCTAATCTGCAGGGTGACGGATCCTGCGCACCTCTAGATATCGATATTTTTAAAATGTTGATTTTCTCAGCAACTACTGAACGAATGTACACCATTTAACAAAAAGAGCTCTTTCTGAACCAAGGGCTACCTTTTTGCCAAATTTGGTGTAATTCCGTTCAGCAGTTCGAGCTGTAGCCGTGTCTAAAGTTTCCTATGGAAAATTGCATAGAGAAAACACATTTTGGGTCACCCCTTTTTTCTCGGCCCCCGCTTGCCGAATCACCCCGAAACTTCCAAGATAGGAGTGGACCGGATCGGGCCATAAATTTAGAAAGTTTTGCGAAGATATGTCAATCGGCGCCAAAGTTATTGGGAATAGAATGTTGAGATTTTCCTATGGTAACTAGGTCTTAACTACGACTGCCAGTAGGTAATATATATATATTCCATTCACAACTTCCTTTCTCCCCGGAAATAATCCAGCACTCCAAGGGGGATAGTTTACTCAATGTTTTATTTGAATGATGGCATACATTGAGAGCTTTGTGGTATGCAAAGCTTCACTTCGTGCCATCCATGTACAAATCATTATTTTTTGCTGTGAATTTGTGTCACATGCATTCTTGTTTACGTCCAGGTTTTTGGTTAATGAAATGCCATTGTGCCTAGATAAACTGGACCCAATGTAAACCTGTAGAAATATTCTGCATACATTTTCCCAGGAGGAACTCGCGTCTCAAACGTATATTTAGCCTGAATCTCAATCAGCACTTGGTGGCTAACTTAACTAGCGTCTGTTATTCAGAAAATTCTCCTACAAAGGAGTGACAAAACTTTAAGTGGGTGAAAAAACCAGAGAAACCTATTAGCTGTTTTTTAATGGCAAAACATTCAGAAACTTAATAAAACGTTCCTGGCAACAAAAAAAACTGAACAATCAGCACTGGCTGTTTTGAAATTTTACAAGATGTTGTTGCATTTAACTTTGGTGGGAAGGGTTGGTTTCTAGCTAAAGCACCGGTGTTCAAACACCCAAGGGGGTGACAAATTCAAGGATACTGCAGTGTAACGCTCTGTCAAACAGGAAGCGTGAGTGCACAAGTCAGTAAAAACACTAATATAGTGCTCCAAACTGAAGGCACGGTTTATTAGCGCTAGACTGGGGTTGCCTTCTTCAAGCTAAATGTTGCTGCAAACCATCACTATGTTTAAATGCTAATTAAAACGTCTGCCATGCTTGGTGATCATTCAAATGTCACTTTCCTCCTAAATATCTCCCATGTTACCCTCACTCCGGGCCCGATTCACAGAATGAACTTAAGACTCAATCCTAATCTTACTACTATTTTGCTATTCACAGAATGCACTTACTACTTTTGGCATTCACAGAATGAACTTACTACTTTTGGTATTCACAGAAGTTAGGATTTTGTCTTAAGTTTGTCTTAAGACAAACTTAAGACAGACTTAAGACAGACTTAAGACAAAATCCTAACTTCTGTGAATACCAAAAGTAGTAAGTTCATTCTGTGAATGCCAAAAGTAGTAAGTGCATTCTGTGCATACCAAAATAGTAGTAAGTTTAGGATTGAGTCTTAAATTCATTCTGTGAATCAGGCCCTCCTTCTTTTAAACTCAATTCCCCACTTTTGTAATCCATAGCCTATTTATTGTGGGAGGTACCATCCTCTGATACATCATTGTGCACATTCCTTGCAGGATATTTAGCAGTCCCCCCCTAAGCTTTTCCATTAATTGGTAGTTGACTTAATAAGACCATATATAGTAGTTTGCGCAAACACTGAAAGTATTCGCAGTACATTCAGTTGAGTGCCCCAAAAAGTAGTTTTGCTCAGCATGGAGCCCAGCGTAAAATATTTAAAGACAGCTGGGGCTTTTAGGCAAGCACTTCTAATTTGAGATACCGACTTCCCTGCTTAAGCGCACTGTGTGATTTTGAGCAAATCGTGACAGCTTCTCTTGCCTTTAAAGCCTTCTCTATTGGATTTCTTCGCGCTTGGAAGTAGACTGGGCGCAAGCAATACGAGCTATGTAAAACAGGCCATTTTTACGCTTAGCTCCTGTATAAGGGAGGCTAAATATTTCTGCATAAAGTCCTCCTATGTGACAACCATCCTTCCCTTTCAGTGAATAGACTCAGTCTGCGTGGAGTGGAGGCATGGGCCACACGTACGCAAGCGTTCTCAAACTTTACTTTGCTGTGGCATCCGGGTAAAAAAAAGCATGTATCCCACAATGCGCAGACTTACTTTATCTAGACGGTTTTCTGACCCCAAATGCAATCACACATTGTTCCTTGGCACGGCACGAAAAACAATCAGTTATTTAAAACCGTCATCTCTCTGTGAGAAATTTCATGGAGCAAGAGTTAAGCCAATAATCACAGAACAACTATACTAGCATGCCTTGTGCTCTTTGTCGCACACAAGCGTAGTCATCCTCCACAACTCTGGCATTGGAAAACTTGCATCCAGTTCACCCATGTTGCCAGCCGGCTCTACCCTTCACTAACGCCCCTTACCTGGCCGTACTCGCTGCTCCAGCCCCTGGGAGTGTCCTTGGGCAGAAAGTACATCATGGAGCTCGACAAGAGCTACCCGGTGGTCCTCTCCTCCCACAGCAGCTGCAGTTCCGCTATGCCGACCGGGTGCCCCCGGGCTGGTACCACACATGGAAGAAGTCGCCCAGGCACAGGATTCTGGATCGGTTCTCCAAGCGGCACTGGACAGCTTTGTAAAAGTGGTAGGATCCGTGCGAGCCGCAAGGAGAACTGACCCACTGCAAAAGGGCCAGAAATAAAGCAGGATCAGGTGCTAAGATGTGTTAACGGCACCCATGCGTTTTATTGGCACTCTGCCCAGGCAGTGGGGTGCTCCTGGGGTCAGCCGTGCCCCTGAAGCCTCAGGTATGCAGTTGGCTGCCCATCGTGCTGGGGTACGGGGTGAGTGACAGGGCATGGGATGTGTGTCAAGTAATTCTCCCTGGCACAGATCACGTCCCCCTGCCGCACTCCGGTCTGGAAGTTGCTGCCGGTCCTGGCTGTGAGCTCTTGTCCCTGACCCTCCATCCCAGCCCTTGATGTGAGTGGAGCCTCCCCTCCCTCTCACTTGAAGCACGGAGCCCCGGGAAATAGTGACGGCAGAAAGCAGCAATTTAAAAAAAGTACTGACTGTCTCGTCGACACTGCATCCTGGCGGCCAAGGGCCGCGCCGGTGACTCCGCAGGGGTCACGTCCGCACGGGACTGCACACTGCTGCATGCAGCCACTGCCTCTCCCTCCCACAGCGCCGGCGATGCGACCTGATGCGCGGTGGCCATATCATGCTGAGAGTGTAAGTCCCACGATGCTTGCTGCCCCGCCGGTCCAGTTCCAACCACCCCCGCCAAATGCGCAAGCAGCAGCGCACGCTGCACAGTCTGTGCACTCAGATACGAGTCCCCGCGTCACTTCTCTGTATGCCGTTGTTACTGCTATATGTACAGGAGTGGGAAACGTGCAGAAAAGCACAAGCTGGCTACCGCACTGTTAAACAAGTAATAAAACAACACTTCAGAAACATGATCCTTCAGTGTGAAAAACTCATTAAACTCAGTACACGCCTTCTAAAGAAACCGCTTCACGACAGCCGTAAAGCTAACGACCAAGCCCGGAAGGGCCATCCAAAAGGGAGACAGGAAGGTAACCAAGAAGGATCCTTTTTAATGAAAAGCCAGAGTTTAGCATAAACGCTGGAGAAACCCAATGAAAATGATGGGCAGGGCTTCAAGTCCCCTTCTTAAATCTCCTCGATCACAATAGCCCTCGCAGAGCGAGCAGCACATGCGCGATGCAATGCTAGGCGAGACCTAAAAAAGTGGCCCATATTAGCATATTGCCTTTCTGCAAAACACTGCTTATGCAAAATTTTATATACACCTGAAAACAAGTGAGGCTACTTCTGCACAGGTCCCCGCTCAGTAAGCACATATTAATGGGCCGGCCCAGCGAGAGAAAAGTTGTGACACCTCTGCCTCCAGCAAGGCCACTCAGGGCCCCACTGGGCCACTGGCGACATCTAAACACACCAGACAAAGCCCAAATTGGCCCCCCAGGCTGCCAGAAAAGCAGTCCACAGCTGAAACTTCCATGACGGCCCCTCGGCCATTGCCCGAGTGCCCACCTTACCAATCCGACCCTGGCAGGCGACCGCAGCTTCTGAAGTACATGAACTAATATCGGGGGGGGGTAGAAGCTGTGATCTGACTTGTTATGTTATGTTAAAATAGGATTTATATAGCGCTCAGCTACTCCTAGGAGTGTCCCGGCGCTTCAAACCCAAGGCAGAAAAGCAAAAGGCAGTGGATGACAGAACTACTGAACAAAAAGCCACGATTTAAGATCTTTCCTGAAGGCCAACAGATTAGTGTTCCTTCTCAGAGACAGCGGCAGGGTGTTCCACATCTGTGGCGCCAGACGTCTAAAGGAGCGGCCTCCTATGCGCGCTCTCCTAATACCTGGGACAAAAGCCAAGGCCAGAGAGGCTAACCTAAGTGATCTAGAAGGCTGGTAGAAAGTCAGCCGCCTTCTGATATACTTAGCACCAATGTCATGCAGAGCCTTGAAGGCAAGTGTAAGCGCCTTAAACACAATTCGCTTTCGAATTGGGAGCCAATGCAGAGTTTTCAGAAGATCAGAGGCTCGGGCTCTACGATGAAGGCCAAAGATGGCCCGTGCAGCGGAATTTTGGACTATTTGCAAGCGTGACAAACGATATTCCGGGAGTCAATATTAAAATTAATTTTGAAATGCACCGCTCAAGAAATCAGATTTGCACCATATATAAGTGATAAAGTCTGTAATCAAAAAAATTGTTCCAAATGAGAGAACGCTGAGTCCGTAATTGCAAAAGAGTGTTCGGAATTCCTTTAATATTCCAATTGAGAAACCAGCCAACGCGTTTCGTTCCGTCAAGCGGAACTTCTTCAGGGCTGTAAATCGTAAAGTGAAACATACAAAAAACCCGTTAAGTACCTTCAAACCAAATAGTGTGCTACATACATAAAAAACAAACAACATTAGCTTCACCAAGTCAAACCAAAGTTAAAAACATATTACAGTTTAAAAATGCAGCGATCACATCACATCAAAAGAATTGTCTTGTCCATTTCAATGAGTTCTTATGCTGCATAGGAAGTTTAAAAACAGATCTCAATTTCCACCCGCAAGCAAAGCCTGGGGGTTAAGCTAATATTGTCAAACAGAAAAACATTTACAAATAGATACTGTGGGAAATGCTGCATTGCCCCAGAGTACAGACCTCAATTTAATCTTTGTTGTTATACATTATAATTGGAAAAGAACATTCGCTTTCTTTTAAGAAATGGGCCCGTTATCTGTGTACGTCTATTTCATGGACGTTTCTTACGTTCCCATCGTCAAACAAACCGGTCCGAGCAATGCAGCATTTCCCACAGTACCTATTTGTGTAAACGTAACCTTTTCTTTTGAAACCACATCCTTCGTAATATTGCTGGTAATTTCGAACTTGGAAACAAGTATCTCTGATCTGGGACAATGAAATAACCTGAATGGTCAAGCAAATGTTTGGTGCGGAATTATGTTGCAGTCATACACCTAGATACAAATGATAAATAATGATAACGCTGTTTCTGGTAACTGCAATTTTGAAAGCAATATTAAATGTAAACTGAATTTGAGAAAAAAACACTATGTGTTTAACTAAATGTTTTTCTGTTTGACAATATTAGCTTAACCCCCAGGCTTTGCTTGCGGGTGGAAATTGAGATCTGTTTTTAAACTTCCTATGCAGCATAAGAACTCATTGAAATGGACAAGACAATTCTTTTGATGTGATGTGATCGCTGCATTTTTAAACTGTAATATGTTTTTAACTTTGGTTTGACTTGGTGAAGCTAATGTTGTTTGTTTTTTATGTATGTAGCACACTATTTGGTTTGAAGGTACTTACACGGGTTTTTTGTATGTTTCACTTTACGATTTACAGCCCTGAAGAAGTTCCGCTTGACGGAACGAAACGCGTTGGCTGGTTTCTCAATTGGAATATTAAAGGAATTCTGAACACTCTTTTGCAATTACGGACTCAGCGTTCTCTCATTTGGAACAAATTTTTTGATTACAGACTTTATCACTTATATATGGTGCAAATCTGATTTCTTGAGCGGTGCATTTCAAAATTCGTTTTAATATTGATCTTTCCCAAAGTTGCTGGGATATACTCTTTGGACAGGGAGTATTTGAAAACTGCACGCAATTTGAAAGATAACTAAACATAGATAGTGGTGATATATGGATTGGTGCGTATAGGGTGTTAAAAGTGGTCCACTGTCCACATTGTGTTGTAGAAAATGATATTCCGGGAGTCCTAGATAAAGCACGTTGGCATAGTCCAAATGAGAGCCAATTAATGCTTGAACAGTAGTTTTTCTATGGTCCTGAGGGAGCAAAGGTAGAAATTTCCTCAGCATGCTGAATAGCCCCATATATATATATCCCTGGCCGCCCCATATATACCCTCTGAAGGCAAATCCACCTCAGGCCCCTCCTGAACAGCCCCAGGGCTGTGCTTACAGACAACTGCATGTCATTCCGCCCCCTCTTATACACTTGTAGCCCCTGGTGTCTGTCATAAATTATTCAATGGGATAATCCACATTAGGGGGAAATGCATCCCTGAGACATCGGAAGAGCCCCATATCTGACATGTGGGTCTGGTATGTCCTCCTGTGCATGGAGGATGCGGTTGTGCTTGCAATTTTATATAGCGCAAACTCGATCCCAAGGTATTATAGCGCTTTTCATGATCACCATTACTTTACACAAGGGTACATTCATTTTTTTAGGCTCAGAGCGATTAAGAGATTTGCCTGAATCACAGGACTTTGAGCCCATGTCGAGACTCGAACCTGCAGGGTTCCCTACCTCAAAAGTTGGCAGCACTGGCCCTTATGCCACATCCTCTCCCCGGAGAGGTGGGATGAACACTCAGATCATTAAACAGTGGCCCCCTAGAATGCCTCCCTACACATCTTTCCCCTAGCCATATGGCTAGTGTGTCCCTTCATTGAAGAAAAATGCCGGTTTGGAGACAGATATAAACCTATGCAGCTGTGGCGAATTTCAGTTCTCAGGGACGGTAGGAGATGGCGATTAGGGGTACATTTCAGTACATTTGAGTTATGGTTTACCCCATCCATTTCTTATTTCAGATTGAATTCTAGCGATATTTCGTAGGGGGTTTGGTGGAATCAAACAAGGTGAGGGGTGTCTCAGGAGAGAATGAGGTGCAAATGTGGGGGTGCATCGATCATTTGTAATTCTAAACTGCTCTCTGCATAGGTTCCTGGCTGAGGGTGTGACATGTTGCCTGCATCCCTTTGCCTTGTAGCAGTCGTGTTGCCAGACTCTAAGTGGCCCATGCGGTTGGCAGGCTGGCGGGTGCTGTGTTGTCGGGAGTCGGTCACTTATTAAGTTAATATAGGAGTATCAGGTCATCTAAAGGTACGGCCAGTCTGGGAATGACTGGAGCCCAGTGACAAAAAGCTTGGCCGGAAGTTACAAGAAGATAAAGGCACGCAAGCAGCGTGTGTGCTGCTGCTTGCTCCCGAGTTAAAACTTGATGGGAGTTAACGTGTATGGAAAGGTGGGACATTCAGCACCCATCAGCCATTACCACACTCACATTCTTAAATGACAGTCACCAAAGCCAATCCTAAGCAAAGGAGGAGTCAGACCCCTCAAAGTAGATATAACAGATCGCCTACAGCGCAAGCGCTGTTTAGGTTCGACCTAAACAGCGATGTGCAGAAAGCAGTTAATAACAAGTCTTCCTCACACTCTATCAATATTAAGCCGTTCCCCACGCCCCCCACTCCCGCAGTGCTTTATCAAGTGTTTCAGTACAATACAAGTGCTCGCCTGAATTCTGGTGCACTTGGGGGTGTTCTAGGAGTCTGACTTTTAATGAGTGATGAGATGAAGAAGCACAACTGGACTAGGATTAAGGAAATGAATCACAAGAAGTCAGGAGAGAAGGAAAAGAGCCATTACCTAAAGCTGCACGGGAAGGCAGGTGTTAAGGTAACAACTGAATGACGTGTGGTGGTGATAATCTAGGAAAGCGCTAGACACCAGGGACGCAAGAGGCAAGTGGCGATCTAATGAATAACAAGAGACAAATTAAGAATGGAAAAGACATATTAAATAGAACAAGAAGCCAGGAACGAAAGTAACCTGTGATGGTTTAACAAAGCAGAAGGGTAGATGGGTTATTGGAAGGTGCAAACCACTAGCGATATACGAACCGAGTCAAAACAGAACATGGATGCACCCGATGTCGACAGAAATAAACGACGTTACGTATAAATCGTTACCCTGCACAACCCTTCTCCAGCAACCTCACTCACTCCTCAAGTAACTCCCTGCTCTCTCCCAACTCCCCCATTAGCACGGCGGTCCCACTCTGCCGTAAAATTCTCAAACTCTATGCACTTGACTTTCGGTCATTCAAGCTCTCTCCGATTCTGTGTTGTTTTCCAAATCTCCCCTGCTATCTTACCACAAAAGCTCTCAGGCTCCCCCAAAATGACGCTCTGTCCTCGATCTCAGCGCTTACCCACACCACCATTTCACACATCTAGCTGCACACCCGCTGTTCTCACCTTCTCGCTCCTTTGCACTCCATTTCCTTCCAGTGAATTTCTTATTGGTTTTCTTGAACATAAAGTTGCACACGGGTTTCTCCCCTGCCGCCATCTTCCGGACACAGCCCTGCACAGCCAATCAGAAGCGTAAACTGTTAGATCCGCACCACCATCTAACATCGTTCTGACATAACAAGGACAAATTCCCATCAAAAAGAGTCTGAAACATAACTCGCCCAAAATTCAAAGATGACTACATAACATGACAACATTTACAACACACCACCGGCAACCCCCACCCCAGCACGCCCGCAGTCTCCCGGGCCTGAGAAAGGGGAGACAGCGATTACAGGCTGCGGGGGAAGCAGTGCTGCAACAGCAGGCTGTGAGCCATGTCCGAATGAGGTGAGTACTGCATGGGCCTGGCACCAGCTGGCAGCGCCTACCTCAGCGCCGGCAGGCCAGAGCCAGTATGTACCTGTGGTCTGAAAGTAGTGGCGGGGGGGTAGTTCGGGTGGGCGAGCGGGCGATAAGGCATCAGACTACGGGAGGGGGGCATGGGAAGAAAGTAGCCTGTGCAGTAAAGGGGTCAGTAGCCATGAAAGGACACTAATGACGACATGGCCGTCATAAGGAGGGACAAACAAGCCTACAACCAATCGGAAGGCAGGATTCAAGACACAAGCCAATAAAAATGATGGGCAGAGAGTGGGCAGAGCTTCCACAAAGCTTCCATGCTATACTGAATACTGCATGCCTCGCAAAGCGAGCAGCGCATGCGCTGCAATGCTAGGCTCGACCTAAAAAGGGACGTCGGCCACAGGAATTTCAACAACTGAATTCTCATTTTTCATCACAAGAGGTCAGTATTGTACTTTTTCTAAACACATTTTACGCAGCAGTAGACATTTTAAAAAAAATACTCACCTTTATTTTCATAATATTTTATTGTTATATTGGTCTGTAGTTATTTAAATCTGCTATAGTTAAAGGTGATTTAGGCAAAACATTGGTATCGTCCCTCGATAGAACTTGGAAATCACTTCAGGGTACTCTTGGACATTGGACTTCAGCTTCTTACGGAACTCAAGAAGAGAGGAGGCGGCTCTGATGAGTAGTGGGAGGTCGTTCCGTGCTTTAGGATGGATGTAGAAGGGATGACCTCGGGATCTGATTCTGTGTAGGCGTGGGATGTGTGCCAGTACTAGTTCGAATGAGCAGAAGTATCTTAAAGGTTTGTTAAAGGAGATGCAACTGTTGAGGTATGCAGGGTCTATGTTGTCTAGCGCTTTGAAGGTGTGAGTGAGGGCTTTGAATTGTGGGGAGCATTTGTGTTTTGGGAGCCAGTGGAGCTGCTGAGGTACAGCACAATCTGAGTGCTAGGTTGAGGGTGATTCTGGCTGCTGACGTCTGGAATTTTTGTAGTTTTCTGGTGAGTTCCTTGGTGATTTTGGTGTAGAGGGTATTTCCATAGTACAGCTGGCTAGTGAAGAGGACGTGTGTGATGTTCTTGCAGGTGTTGCTCAGGAGGCAGTTGAAGATTTTCAGCAGCATCATCAGGTTGAGAAAGCAGAATGCTGTAACGGTCCTCCTTGCATACTTGTGTCCAGGGTATTGTCTTTGATGATTCCAGGGTTCTTGGCATGAGTGCTGGGGTGGGTGTGGGTTCCAGCTCAGTCAGCCACCAAGTGCAATCTCATGACAATTTGTTCTTGCTGAAGATCACAACCTCTGTCTTGTCGATGTTTGAGACTGCTGGACTTCATGCAGTTGACATGTTTTCAAGTGTTTGGGAAGGTAACTGAAAAGAGCTTGGCGTTGAGGTACGGTGTGAGTGCTTCGCTGAAGGGTTGAAACCCTCGGATGAAGGCATGATGAGGCAGGAGTCCAATCTGGACCCAGAGTGGATTGACCTCAGGGTGGAATTAGTCTCGACTGTCATGATGGCAGGCTGTGAAGTCAAGGTCTCCTCTTTTGTCCAGAATGGGAGTCGAATTGCGAGGTCAGCGGGGTCTTGCTGAGGTTCGTTTGCTGCAGAAGAAGTCAGAGAGCTTCTTGCAGAGGTCCTGTGAGTGTGTGATGATGTTAAACAGCTATTCCCAAAGTCAATAGTTCTTGGCTTCAAATGGCTGAGCAGTTAGCTGTGTCCATGCTTGTTGTTACCTGTATGCAAACCTGTGCCTCAAGATGCATGCACATCTATGGGTATCAATCTTGCAATGTATTTCCTATTGAAGGAAGCCCATTTCTATTTGGCTGGAATGCACGTCATGCATGCTCACAAACTTGTCACGGGATGCATGCGCATGGGCATGTTGTGACGTGTGTAATGCATCATAACATATGCCGAACATTTTTATTTTCCGCTCTAATGTGGCATAGGGCCATGTAAAAACTGAAAATCAAAATGTTAAAGAAAATATAAGTGCACAAATAGGGCAAAGAGGGAGGCGAGCAGCCCAGCAGGATGAGAAGTGGAGAGGGAAGCACTGGGGAGGAGGCAAGTATGGAGACAAAAGTACAGGCAGTATGGAGTATAAAACAGAAACTGGGGCGAAAGAAACACACCTCATGCACTTCCATGGTCTTTGAAGCATGCCATGGAAGAATACATCTCATCTAATCAGAACACTAATACCAAAATGCTTCTGGGTGAGGCAAACCCAAGAACAAGGGGGAAACACCACTGAATCAAGTGCAGACGACTAAGATAGACAACAAAGCTATTCAGTCATGCACAAGCTGTTGACTCAAAGAACACCCCAAGTACACAAAATGTTTTGGAAACAATAGGTCTTGCCAGCAGACTAGCAGAGGCCTAACAATAGACAGCTAAGCATGGCTATAGCCGAGACCGAAAATGATTATAAAATTGTACAGGATAACATTTTTCGGCACTGTATTAATTGCTCTGGAGCCAGTAGAATTTTCATAGAGTCCTGCAACAATATGGTAATAGATAGACCAGTGCAAAATGTCCTTCTTGTACTGGTCAAACAGTGCAAATGTTGGTATTGCACTTCTCAAGCAGTAAAAATATTGCTGCAATGTTGCACCAGTGCTGTATATATAACACTGTCCCAGAGTTACTATTATTTGTGTTTTTTTCTTCGCATTATGTAATGTATGTAGCATGGACATTCAATAACACATACTTTTTTTGTAAGGGGAAAAACATTGGATCCAATGAATAGATATAAGAACAGCTAATTTGAAGTATTTTAAAATCTAATTTGCCCACACTTCAGCCTCTGCATGTGTTGCTATCACAAATCTAGGATTGGATTTTTTCTCAATTATTTTCTCTCTTTTTTCCTTTCCCAGCATATTTTATTATAATACATAACAGTAAGATAACTTAAACATCGACATATAGTTGAAGATTCCCTTCTACATTATTTTGGTATATCAACTCTAAGTACACAAAGGAGACTTTACAGGCCTTTTGAACACAAGCTACTCATTGGTGTTAGATGCTAAAACCAAACTCTTAACAACTCGCAATAATATAGGACAGTGGTTACTCATGTATGAAAAACAGATGCTTTTTGGGACCAAGTATCCCAGCTGGTCATTATGAGACATCACAACTCAGTTCGGTTTAAACTTTATTTGGTTATTTAGCAAAGAAAACAACCATGAAAGTACAAGTAAAAACACAATAATATTACAGTCAAGTATAAATAATTTTCTTAACCCAAGTAAAATGATATCACAACTCATAATACATTCCAACGCAGCAATAAATGATTGTTAAGTAAAATACTTACTTTTATGAAAAAAATGAGTATTTATGTATCAACACAAAGTAAAATATGACATTCACAAAGAGCCCAGAGGTCAGTGCTCTGGTCTTTCAATAGGCGGGTTCCTGAGTCTCACTTTTCTCTCGCTGGTGGTAGTTGTTATTCCCCAGTAGCTATAGGTGATACTAAGGTTAAGCCTCACTAGTAGTCTGAATTTTAGGAATCCTACTCCAACTCCAATTAATGTTAAAAGTGTTTGAAGCCCTATATGGCAGACAGGGTCCCCCGGGAGCTTCCAGCCGTCAGTCTTACCCTCATCAGCAGAACCTGCAGAACCGGAGACTCAGAGAGCACCCATTCACATGCACAGAGGCTGCAGCAGTTGTCTCCAGTGAGTATTACACAGAAAGTCCTGCAGGGGCAGCGGTCGGGTGTACCCGAGTTTCTCACATACGGCCCTGCAGGGACAGCTGCCGGGTGTCCTCAACGCTCCTCCAATTACTTTAAGTTTCCTTGGAACCTCCCCACAGGTTCGGGTGGAATTTGATGCTTCTGGTGTAGAGTTTCACTTAGGGCTTGGCCTGACCATGCTCCTTGCCTTTTCTTGGTGGTCTCACCTGGCATACGAGGTTGCTGACTATATTCAGTGCACGGGCTACGGCCGGAGGGGTCTTGGATTCTCTGGATGAAGTCCTGTCACCCAGCTGGGAGACTGGTAGGGCTTAGCCTCCAGTCCTAGTCACAGGCACAAGTCTTGCAGAGCTTTACCTCCTCGCACTGCCCAACTGGCTGCTTGACAGGTGACAGTTTGAGGGACCTCAAGCAGAGCTCCCCTTCTTATAGTCTACTACCAGACACCAATTGTGATTTAGAGTCTGAGTCTTTGGAGTTTATGTTGGGAGTCGCCTTCCTTTTGAAGTGCCCTCTCCTCGCCTCTGCCTTCCCCTTCCTCTAGAAAGCAGTCTGTCACAGCAGGAGTGACTCCAAATCTGATAATTCCACAACACAGGCCACTCCCAGTCACAGGCACAAGTCTTGCAGAGCTTTACCTCCTCGCACTCCCCAACTGGCTGCTTGACAGGTGACAGTTTGAGGGACCTCAAGCAGAGCTCCCCTTCTTATAGTCTACTACCAGACACCAATTGCGATTTAGAGTCTGAGTCTTTGGAGTTTATGTTGGGAGTCGCCTTCCTTTTGAAGTGCCCTCTCCTCGCCTCTGCCTTCCCCTTCCTCTAGAAAGCAGTCTGTCACAGCAGGAGTGACTCCAAATCTGATAATTCCACAACACAGGCTGTGAGAGTGGCTCGAGGTTCACACCAGGATGTCAGCCACAGTGTTAGTGCCTCAAAAGGTTACCACAGGATCTAAGCACTAAACTTTAGGGTTCTCTAATCAGCCCCTTTCTGAGATGCGCCCATGCCCCTTTCCAGTGACCTCCCTCTGAATCAAAGAGCACCCTTGAAGTGCACTGAAGACCTTGGCTCTCCCTTTCTCCTGTGTGTCCCACATAGCTCAAAGGAATGCAGCAATCTACAAATCTGTCTGGGTGCATTCCTTTACCTCCTCACGCTTCTCCAGTCAGCCCTGGGTTTCGAAAAAAGAATCGTCAATGTATCATATTATTCACATGCACACATACACCTAGCATGTGCATATAACCCACACACAGTGTTTAATCTAAGCTGGTGATCGTTCATTAGGCCCACCAGCACTCATTTTGTGGGATTGACACTTATTTTTCCCCATCAGACATTTCCTAAGAGCAAGAGAGGGAAAAACACAACAGGAAAGTAGGAGGAGGGGAAAGACGGAAAAAAATACCACGAAGGGAGAACGTAGAAATGCGCAAGAAACAAACAGATGGGCAGACAGTGTCTGGCAGTAGATTAAAGAGGTTTGAGGTGAATTCAAGACTACGCACCCTTGGTATTCATTGCATGACATTTAATAGCAAGGTCTGGGCTTCTGAGCAATGCTTTGGACACAGGCACAATTAAGCACTGCATGTACTGTAATATTCACAGACACCAAGTACATGCATATAACACACTTGCCAAGTCACATCATTGGCCACACATCATCCAAGTCACACCTCTACTGAAAAAACCTGGCTCTGACACAAACTATCTGAATAACTTCAGGCCCATCTCTAACCTCCCTCTCCTAGCGAAAATTCTCCTCCAAGTCACTCAACACCTAGACAGCACCAACCTTGTTGATCCACATCAATCGGGGTGGTTGTATGACGATCCATCGAGAACAATGACATCGCGGGAGTTCACATCGCCGGCATTACACCGCACAGGTAGTCACACCGGGCATTTTTTCATCGTACGTCGTTGCGACGCAAATGCGGGCCTATAATTGGATCGCGTGTTACATCGGCGACCATACATCGCGCGACATGACAACGCGATGTTTGCGGCCACACTGTAAAAAAACATCTCAGCCAATGGGTTGGTGGGGGGTATATATGGTATTGCCCACCATATGTGCAGCATTTGTGCTTGTGTCGTGATCCCGTGCCTACTTTGCAATTGGTAAGTGTCCACTGTTGCCCTTGTATTTCGTGGCCTTCTGCCCTCTGTTTCCCTCGTTGTAGCGTGCCCTTTTGCCCTCTGTTTTTGTTCGTTTTCCGTGCTCTTGTGTCTCTGTTGCCCTGATATTTCTTGCCCTTCTGGCCTCTGTATTCCTCGTTTTTTTGGGCACCCGATCACCCACGGGGCACAGCGTTCACCAGTGCGTGCCCTTCAGCGTTTTTGTGTGTCCTTCTGCCCTCTGTTTTCTCCACGCACCAACAACAGTCACACGAACACCCACGGGGCACACCCGAAAATAATGGCTCATGAATGTTGGGGGCCATGCACAGGGGGAGTGGAAGAGACTAATATGCCCTAAAAATGGAGTCCTGGGGCTGTACCTGGAGCGAGAAGCGGCCTGCAACAGGTTTGCCACGTTGGCCATTGTCTGGATTTAGAGTGGAGGCTGAGAAGAGCGGCACGCTGGGCAAGAGACGGCCTGTTGCAATATCGGGGCATTTACTGGCACCCAAGGTAGCTGTCTCCTGGTGAAGCAGTGACTACCGGGGACCCACATAGGTGAGAAGACCCGGCAGCCTCAGCAATAGAGACTGCATTGGTGTGATGCGCTGGTCTGAGCGGGCCTGGTGAACCCAACTGGGGAGGCGCAGCAGCGGCGTTGATGCCGGAGTCACCAGGTGTGCTGTTGGTCCTGTCTCTCCGAAGTGACTGTAGGGCCATTTGATGCGATCCGGATGAGAGCCTAGAGAGGGCCTCATGAGGAGCAGTACAGTGATTTCGTGGCCTTCTGCCCTCTGTTGCCCTCGTTGTAGCGTGCCCTTCTGCCCTCTGTGTTCCTCTTTTTTTGTTTGGTTGTGCCCTCAGTTGCCCTCGTTGTAGCGTGCCCTTCTGCCCTCTGTGTTCCTCGTTTTTTGTTTTGTTGTGCCCTCTGTTGCCCTCGTTGTAGCGTGCCCTTCTGCCCTCTGTTTTCCGCGTTTTTTGTCCCGTTGTGCCCTCTGTTGCCCTTGTATTTCGTTGCCTTCTGCCCTCTGTGTCCCTCGTTGTAGCGTGCCCTTTAGCGTGCCCTTCTGCGATTTTGCGTGTGGCACCGTTACTACATCTGCGAGTGCTGTGTTATGTTCCAGGACTTCTATTGTTGATGGATTCTGTTATTGTATTTTGTTTTTATTTTTGTTTGCTATTAAAGACATAATAATTATTGAAGTATTTGATATTAATGAAATGTAAATAAAACTAAAAGGTTCACACGTGTTAATGCAATGTAAAGAAAATTAAAAGGTTCACACGTGTTCTTTTGTATGTGGATAATTTTTTTCTTCTTTTTTTGGTGCTATTAAAGACATGCTTATTTTTGAAGTATTTGGTATGTAAAGAAAATAAAAAGGTTCAAACGTGTTCTTGTGTATGTGTTTTAATTTTTGCATGGTTCATGGGTAATTTTCATAATCCATCCACCCATACACCCCATCCATCCATACATACATACATCCCTGCATCCATACACCCATCCATCCCTGCATCCATACACCCATCCATCCATCCGCCATCACCGATCCATCCCTGCATCCAGACATACACCCATACACCCATCCATCCACCCATACACCCATCCATACATCCCTGCATCCATACACCCATCCATCCCTGCATCCATACACCCATCCATCCATCCATCCATCCCTGCATCCATACACCCATCCATCCGCCATCACCCATCCATCCATCCCTGCATCCATACATACACCCATACACCCATCCATCCATCCACCCATACACCCATCCATACATCCCTGCATCCATACACCCATCCATCCCTGCATCTATACACCCATCCATCCATCCGCCATCACCCATCCATCCATCCCTGCATCCATACATACACCCATACACCCATCGATCCATCCATCCACCAGCACTTACCCATGCATACATCTATCTATTTTTCCTGTAAATCCATAAAAAAGTTTCCTTGATAGGAGACTCGCACCCTGCTTGACAGCACTAAAGTCGGGAGTGTTATACGTCATGCCACAATGCAAGTTCTTAATTTGCATTTTGATTCTTATATATCAGTAAAATGCAAAATTGTTGTTACTGTGCATTTTTAATCCCACATATCAGTTAAATCCATCTTAAATGTTTGCCACATATCAGTATAACCCATCCGAAATGTTTGAATCCCACGTGTCATTAAAATCCGTAATGTTTGTATTTCGATTATAGTAGTCGTTGCAATGAGAACGCATGCAATGAGAACGCACGTTAACATCGCATGCGTTGCAATGACATGCAATGTTAATGGCCTCGCGTCCTCGTTGAATGCGCACTAAAGGCATACGATGTAAATGTTAATCCGACGTCAAAGTCGCGGTGCAATAGCACCGCGATGTTTTGACACCGATATGTTTGGTGTTTCCCATCGGGGTTCAGAAAAGGGTGCAGTACAGAGTCAGCGATCCTAAATGTAATAGACAATATGCACAAATCTCTGTATAAAGGCCAATGCTGCCTACTCATACTCCTCGATCTATCAGTAGTCTTCGACACGGCTGACCACAAACTACTCATCAAAGCACTTCAAGAAAGGGTGGGTGCAGAGGAGGAGGTCCTACAGTGGTTCACCTTTTCCTACAGAACCACACCCAAAGTATAAAAATCAAAAACTTCTTGTCAGACCCACTCCCTGTGTGCAGGTGTGTCTCCCAAGGGTCAGTTCTCTCCCCACAACTTTTCAACATTTATATGGAGCCCCTTACCTCCATACTAAAAAAAAACATTCCCTTTAACCTCTATGCAGACGATACCCAAATCTATCTGGGAGCCTCCTCCATCGAAAACATTCAGACATTGAAAGCCACTCTACGAGAAGTCCAGTACTGGCTATTACGCAACCACTTAAAACTAAATCAGGACAAGACTGAAATCCTCCTCATTTCCAAAAAAGAGGAGAACCCCCAAATCACAGAATGGATAAAAGCCATCGATGCTCTCAACTACAACCTCACCAGCCAATTCTGCAAAATCGCTGGGAAACACTCTGGACCCCAAACTAGACATGAGCAAACACATCAAGAACACTGCAAAGAGTGCCTTCCTCAACCTTAAATTACTCAACAAAATAAAACCCTTCATCCCTCCGAGTGACCTTAAACAAGTTACACAATCCCTGGTACTGTCCAGACTGGACTACGGGATTGCAACCCTCACAGGAGCAGCAAAATCCCATCTTGCTCCACTCAGATCAACTCTGAATGCAGCAGCCAGAAGGGTCACCGGAGTAAAGAAATATGATCACATCTCGCCTGCACTCAGAGAGCTAAAATGGCTCCCAGTTGAAATGCTTGCCAACTTCATAACCACCTGCCTCACGCACAAAGTGCTGCACACAGGGAAACCCACCTACCGGGCTGCTAAACTCCAGAAGGCGAGTCAGTCAAGAAGCCTAAGGAGTACAAATACTCTACTCCTTATCCCTCCGAAATCTTGCAGACAAAAAAACACATCTCAGTCCTTCGCAGGAAGTGCGCCGAAAATATGGAACTCCCTACCAGTCCATATCAGGACTAACCCCTCCTACATAAAATTCAAAGGGCAGCTCAAGAACCTCCTCCTCAACCGATATCTCCCAAATGGATCGCTACAAACTAGTCGCCAAAGACAAGCCAAAACAGCACATGGACACTTTGTCATCAATGACCTCTACCTCATTCTCCGCATGACTACCTCCCACCCTGCCTCCCCGGTCGAACCCCCCCGTGAGTCACTGGGTTCTCTACCACGACCTAAGCGAGGAGTCATATGTTCCCTATACATTCTACTGTGATAACTTACTTTACAAGTGACATTCTGCGACGATATTATGTGATGCATCTTGGGACACTGTATATACTAAATTGCTGAATGTATCCTACTTGTGATTCATGCTGTAAAGCGCTCCGATACCTTCGGGTCTGGCTAGCGATATATAAAACTCCTAAAATAAAAAATAAATAAAAAACTTGCACAATACTGTATCTCCCATGTATTGTACAATTCACAGGCACATATACACCCAATACATAAATATAATACACATGCACAGCTCAGCACTACATACCAACTTGATGTAGGCGAAGGGTGAGTTTATAAGAGAGCAGCGGAACTTTACATGAATGAGCCTATAGACCAGTGACAGGTAACAAGCATTGGTAATGCATCGGTTTCGCCTATGTGATTAATAATGAAGTGTTTTTTTTGTTGTTAGTTGTAGCTTAGTGAGCAGTTGTGCAATATAAGTTACTGAAACCTTAATGCTTTCCAGGCCACTGCATTTTCATTTTGTTTAGCACTTTCAATATGTTGAGAGCTGTGTTCCTCCTTTACACACTTTGACACAGATTCACAATTACAATTGACATTATCCTTTTGACTCATAGGAGCGCACAATATATTGCCTTTCTCCATCAAAAAGCCATAACACTTTAACGGAGTTTCAGTAACTTATATTGCACAACTGCTCACTAAGCTACAACTTACCACAAACAACAGCTTATTATTAATCACATATGCAGAACGGATGCATTACCAATTAAAAAAGGTTGTGGCAACACAGGCAATATGATAAAAAAGAACAAGCATTGGAAATGCAATAGGTCTCGGATTTATTTGAGTTAGAGCTAATGGCATTGTAAATAGCAATGTCTTTTAGCAATGTGTTATGGAGTGTATGCCTGTGGTGTGTAGTGGAATTATGTGGGTTGGATTGGAATTGTAGCAATGGTGACATGCTGCGCTTTAGATGAATATGTTTAAAAGTAAAGTGTACCATACTGCGATTGCTACAATAGTTAATTGTGGATGCGTTAACAATTGATGTGTGCACTGATGGCTGGTGGTGTGTGTGCCTGTAGAAATTGTGCACTGATGGCTGGTGGTGTGTGTGCTAAGTGGAAGCGTGCACTGCCGGCTGGAGGTGTGTGTGCCTGGTGGAAGCGTGCACTGACGGCTGGTGGTGTGTGTGCCTGGTAAAAGCGTGCACTGGCGGCTGGTGGTGAGTGCGCCTGGTGAAAGCATGCACTGACGGCTGGTGTTGTGTGTGCCTGGTGAGAGTGTGCACTGATGGCTGGTGGTGTGTGCCTGGTGGAAGCCTACACTGACGGCTAGTGGTGTTTGTGCCTGCTGAAAGCGTGCACTGACGGCTGGTGGTGTTGGTGCCCAGTGAAAGCGTGCACTAACGGCTGGTGGTGTGTGTGTGTGGTTGTGTGTGGTTGCGTGTGTGGTGAGTGTGTGGTGGTGTGTGTGGTGGTGAGTGTATGGTGGTGAGTGTGTGGTGGTGAGAGTGGTGTGTGTATGTGTGTGGTGTGTGTGGTGTGTGTGGTGTGTGTGTGTGGTGTGTGTGTGGTGTGTGTGTGGTCTTATGTGTGTGGTCTTATGTGTGTGGTATTTTGTGTGTGTGTGGTGGACTTAGTTCGAGTGTTCGTAACCTGCACACTCACACACTGCTCACCCTACACACACTCACACACTGCTCACCCTACACACACACACACACACTGCTCACCCTACACACACACACACACACTGCTCACCCTACACACACACACACAATGTTCACCCTGCACACACACACTGCTCACCCTGCACACTCACACACTGCTCACCCTGCACACTCACACACTGTTCACCCTGCACACTCACACACTGTTCACCCTGCACACTCACACACTGTTCACCCTGCACACTCACACACTGTTCACCCTGCACACTCGCACACTGGTCACCCTGCACACTCACACACTGCAGTCACTCTCACTCTGCAGTCACTCTGCACTCACTCTTACTCTGCAGTCACTCTACAGTCACTCTCACTCTGCAGTCACTCTCACTCTGCAGTCACTCTGCACTCACTCTCACTCTGCAGTCACTCTGCACTCACTCTAACTCTGAATTCACTCTGCAGTCAATCTCACTCTGCAGTCACTCTCACTCTGCAGTCACTCTCACTCCGCAGTCACTCTGCACTCACTCTCACTCTGCACTCACTCTCACTCTGCACTCACTCTGCACTCACTCTCACTCTGCACTCACTCTCACTCTGCACTCACACTCAACTCACTCTCACTCTGCACTCACACTCTGCACTCACACTCTGCACTCACACTCTGCACTCACTCTCACTCTGCACTCACTCTCACTCTGCACTCTCTGCACTCACTCTCACTCTGCACTCTCTGCACTCACCCTCACTCTGCACTCACACTCTGCACTCACTCGCCCTTGTCAACAAATAACTCCATGGATCCGGGGGGTGTGATGTGGAGCGTGAGTGGAGGAGGGAGGCTGCACTTTAAGCAGAGGCGGGGGCACGCACTACAAGGGTATTTCACACCTGTGAGGACTCCGTACTGGCAGTGGGTCGGTAACATCACAGGAAAGGGGAATTTCTGGGCATTCACTACACATTCACTCTGCACTCACTCTGCAGTCACTCTCTCTGCATTCACTCTGCACTCACTCTGCAGTCACTCTCTCCGCGCTCACTCTGCGCACTCACTCTGCGCATTTACTCTGCGCACTCACTCTGCACTCACTCTGCACTCGCACTCACTCTGCATTCACTCTCACTCTGCACTCACTCTGCTCTCTGCAATCTGCACTCACTCTGCACTCACTCTGCACTCACTCTGCACTCACTCTGCACTCACTCTGCACTCACTCTACACTCACTCTGCACTCACTCTCACTCTGCACTCACTCTCACTCTGCACTCACTCTCACTCTGCACTCACTCTGCAGTCACTCTCTCCGCGCTCACTCTGCGCACTCACTCTGCGCATTTACTCTGCGCACTCACTCTGCACTCACTCTGCACTCGCACTCACTCTGCATTCACTCTCACTCTGCACTCACTCTGCTCTCTGCAATCTGCACTCACTCTGCACTCACTCTGCACTCACTCTGCACTCACTCTACACTCACTCTACACTCACTCTGCACTCACTCTCACTCTGCACTCACTCTCACTCTGCACTCACTCTGCAGTCACTCTCTCCGCGCTCACTCTGCGCACTCACTCTGCGCATTTACTCTGCGCACTCACTCTGCACTTACTCTGCGCACTCACTCTGCAATCTGCACTCACTCTGCACTCACTCTGCACTCACTCTGCACTCACTCTCACTCTGCACTCGCACTCACTATGCACTCACACTCTGCAATCACACTCTGATCTCACTCTCACTCTGCACTCACTCTGCACTCACTCTCACTCTGCACTCACTCTCACTCTGCACTCACTCTCACTCTGCACTCACTCTGCACTCACTCTCTCTGCATTCACTCTGCTCTCACTCTGCACTCACTCTGCACTCACTCTGCACTCACTCTGCACTCACTCTGCACTCACACTCTACACTCACTTGCCCTTGTCAACAAATAACTCCATGGATCCGGGGGTGTGATGTGGAGCGTGAGTGGAGGAGGGAGGCTGCACTTTAAGCAGAGAGGGGGGGCACGCACTACAAGGGTATTTCACACCTGTGAGGACTCCGTACTGGCAGTGGGTCAGTAACATCACAGGAAAGGGAAATTTCTGGGCATTCACTACACATTCTGAAGTGGAGTCCTGTCCTTCCTGTTTAAGTCACCAAAGATGGCACACACCAATTCAATGCAAAACATGCAGTGCAATTCTAAGAGCTTCCGTTTCTGATCTAACACCCAAAATTTCAAGAACAACAAGGTTTACATGGCAAATCAACAGGTATTTTTGAACTGTTTCTAAAATTGAGAAATAATTAACAATTTGCGTTGTTAAGAGTCCTTTCCTTCAAATAACTCACAATGCATTTATTCTCAGACATTAGTTATCCTTGGACAGGACAGTCCCATCCGATGGATGGCACCTACATGTAATTAATTTCGTAATGCACGCTATCTAACAAGCACACACATTCAAACAACGGACGGACACACTCCCCTTCCCAGACCCTAAAAAAAAAAAAAAGAAGAAGCTCGAAAGTGGTGCGCGTGCGCCACTGCGAGCATATGTTAAGAATTATCGTGGCTGTCAAGCCGAGATAATTCAAAACATATGGCCTCTGGTACGCGTAACAGGCACCATTAGGCCATAGGCGGAGCTACGCGACCGCCTATGGCCTATTGCGTGTTCTGTTTAAAAGCAGCACGCACCCGAAGGCCAATGAAATTGGACCTTGGATTCCACAAGGGCATGAGCGTTGTGGAATCCAAGGTCCATTTTCAAAACCCCGGGAAGAGGACTCTGGGCTACGCCCACACTGCTTACGCAGTGTAGGCTAGGCCCGAGACCTAAAAACGATTTAAAAAATCTACAAATAAAAAAGTAGGCAAGCAGCCGAGATACACCAGTCCTTGCACTGCAATACACTGCTTTTCAGGTAGATATGCACATGTGATCAGGAAAATATAGCGGCTAATTTGTGAAAAAGTAAATCGCCAGGGCCTAAATTTATTTCTCAGGTAGCCATCCTGGCTCCCACCACCCACTACCCTTGCCAGGTCTGCAAAATGTCAGTTCCTGTGCTACTACTAACTATCTCACTGGTACAGGTGTGACATGTTTCACTATCCTACTATTCCAGGCCACCTCAAGCTGAATGGATGGTCTAGCCTCACCCATTTCAATTTGGATTTCAAAGTATATGGAGATGTGAAACAATCTGCTGGAATATAAAAGACAGACAGCGCCACCACATTGTGGAATCTCATACAGAAGTGCTGGTGCTTTGAAATAAGTACTGGTGCTGAGCACCGGCAAACACCAGTACACATTAATTACTGGATAAATGCCATCACTAATCGAATAAAACAGTCACAGAATGAATTGGGTTGACCTGCTGCCCTTTGCTATGTGCTGTGGAGGGTGAAATCAAAATGTGAATTACGTTAGAACAGGCCAAATGTGGCTGACTGAAAACCCTTGTATCTATATAATTTTATAATGATTTTTTTGTAGAAAACATGCGGCTGGCTAGAGAGGTATAGCTGTCTCTAGACCATGCCGAAAGATGGTCTATACGGGACCCCCACTTCTCCCGCAGCATTCCTTTTCCAGTGTCTCCGATGTTGGAATCTCTGCGCCTGCCCGAGGCCACGCAGTGGCCATTAGGAGGGCGGGCTCCTAGTCATGGAGGGCTGTCCCGCCCCCACATGACATAGTAGTTCCTCACCCATGGCAGTCTCCCCTGGTTGGTGGAGACTGTGTAGGTGATGCACGTCCGGGGCGGCTGGGAGGAGCCGGCGGGAGTATTTCTGACCTCTGCCCCGCTGGGGAGGCCTCTTTGCCGCTCCGGACGTCGTAGTTCCATGTTGGGACACTCTTTGTGACGCGTTGTACCGGGTCTGGCGGCGGTTTTGTTCCGGTGAGTGTGGGCATGGTAGCCATTGGTTTCCTTCCCCTATCCTGCTTCTGGCTCCGTGTGGGAGTCGGGTCATTTGTGTTTTGTGCGCTCTCCCCGCCAGCTCTTCCGATACGCTGTGAATGTTGAGACCCTGCTTTGGGTGTTCGAGGCTGCTGTTGTTCAGAGTACTGTTCGGAGCAGGAGTTGGGGTTGGCGTGGTCCGGTGGTGCGGCGCTGCAGAGGATGGAGTGGCATCGAGCTTGGGGACGTTTGTGTAGCGCGGGCACTGGGTGTGTACCTTCCCCCCCCTGGCCATGTTGAGGAGGCCCGTCGAAGTTCAAAGGCAGTTGCGCGAAGCTGTTGTTCTTCCAATGCCTGCCGGTGGCCGCTGCGTTTCTCCTACGGTCCGGACCGGAGTTAGGCTGAATAATCCTAGTGGGGTTTGACGTGTGCATACTACTCTGGGTTTGGTTTCCGCTCTTTCTACTAGAACGGGTACATAGCTGCCGTAGGTCTATCTTCCGAGTTCGCAATCCCTAGGATGTGCCGCGTTTCTCGTGCCGTGCCGCGCGATGCTTGAAGTCTCTGGGGTGTGCCTACGCCATCTGATAGGATGCCGCCTCGGGTATCTGTTAATATGGCTCCTCGGGTAATCCGACACGCGTAGGACCCCGCAAGTTGCCCCCTCTCAGGGAGGGTTTACGTCCTGTTGTTTTGTGCCCCGACGTTCAATGTAAGGAAGGCAGACATGCTCATTGATTCTTCGGGGAGGCCATGTTGCGGCGAGGCGGCTACTAGAGTTTTCATTTATATCAGAAATGTTAGACAGGAGTAAGATTTGTATGGGGGGGGCCGGTAGCGGCGCACCGAAGGCCGGTCGCTTCTCGTATGGGCGCATTACCTTTCGCTTAAGCGTTGTGCTGCGGGTCGCGAAAATGTGTTTGTGTGACCCTGGTCCATTCTACGATGTTCATCCGAATTAGCTCAGTGCGCAGAGCGATAGACCTTTGACCTGTAGGTTCCCGGTTCGAGCCTGAGTTTGGGCAGATGCCCTTGTAGACTAAATAATTTCCTCAATACGCTTGTAAGTGTGAATTTAAGCGTTCGGATGCTTGTGGGTCACGTTTGTGCGTTTTGTCCCCGCCAGAGTGTTTTCTACCCATGGCATTTTCCTTCCCGCTGCTTAGATGGCGGTATTTCCCTGCTCTGCACGGCCAGTATGGGGGGGGTGTGTGTTTTGCAGTGCCTGTGATCCCCTGTGCCTAGCATGGGGGCAGTGCAGAGCGGTATGCTGCCGGTGTTATAGCGGGCGTTTTTGTCTTCTGTGTGATGGTTAGAAAATGTTGGGGGACGCAACGGGGCCAATTTCATGTGGGTCACGTTTGTGCGTTTTGTATCCGCCAGAGTGTTTCCTCCCAATAACGTTTCACTTCCCGCTGCTTGATTGGCGGTTCCCTTCCTCGGCACGGCAAGTTTGGGGAGGGTGTTTACAATATCTGAGCTTGGGTCCTGCTCGATCTTCTAACCAGGTGCTTCGGCTTTGCGGTGCTGGGGCCCGGAATGGCGATGGGCCTCCCTGGCATGTCGCGTGGGCAATGGTGCCCGGGTGCGGCCATCTTGGCTCAGTTGGTGCACGGCGACATGTGGGTGCGACACACATGGGTAATGGCGCCCGGGTGCGGCCATTATGGTTGCTCTTCTTCGTTTGAGGCCAGGCAATTGGACTTTGCGGTTTCACTGGCGCGGCTCATCCATAGGGGGTATTCGTGATTTTGGTCGGGATGCGATCCATATGGATCTGCGCATAGGGGTTTTGATCCGCCAGTGTGCAGGCATGATCCTCAAACGGGCCACTCGTTATTTTCACTTCGACACCCAAGGTGGTGCTGTGGCACAATTTCCTGGACATGGCGGCTGGCCCCTTCAGAGCTCGTCCACTTCCGGGCTTCAATAGAGGGTGTGGCTTATTGGCTAGAGCGGCCTACGTTGAGACGGGTCAACCTTGTTCGAGTCCGGCGCGAGGCTCTAACTCCTGGGATTCTGGGCACATCCCTTACTCTCCCCTTGTCCAAAAAAGGATGTGAAACTGGTGCGCCTTCCCCGATACCCCCCCCCCCACCCCCCGCGCTGTCGATTACTTCTTTCTCCTAACTGCATTCGGGGGCGTGCTGATGCAGAGGGTGGCTCGTCTAGTGGGGCTGATGCCGTAGGCTTTGAGGTCTTGGTGGCCTTCCGTGTAGTCTCTCTTACCTTGCACAACCTGGCCCCTGCCCTTCTGGGTCTCGTGGTGATTATGGACGTCTGCCGCCCCCCCCCCCCCGACCTTGCAGCCTTGCACGGAATCCGCTTAGGCGGGGAAGTTGTCACTAATGTTAACTTAGTGCCGCGTCTATTGCTAGACGTTTTCCACTTGTCACATGCAATATACATATTTCCGCGTTGACGGCCCTTTCTTCACTGTCTTCAATACGTAGTAATTCCCGATAAGCTAATTTCATAGCGTTTTGCACTCCACCTAGTTTTAGGAGTTAAGGCTTATCTATATGCTTCACTCTGCCGCTGGCATGCATAAACTGTTGGCGCAATTATTGGCTTCGCTGCTATGTGAATGGCTACACGATTTCGTCGGCTTTGTTCAAAAACACAAGTTTTCATCTGTTAGGTGTTTAATCTTTTGGACGCGTGAAGTGAGCGGACAGTGTGATTCCTTCAGCCAGTTAGTCCTTTGCGAGACTTTGGCGTGTGATGCTCCTTATTATTATCGGAGCTGGTTCCATTGTACTATCAGGGGTACTTCCGTGTTGCGAGGAATCGGATATATCACACGACCCAATGATGGATAAAAGCGAACTATAGTGATTAGGTGGCCTGTCGGCATTAAAATCTTACTTTAGTCACTCCTACCGTGCTCGGATCCAGCCAGTTAGTTACTCAAAGCTGCATTGTTTGCTTGCATTTGGTGTGTGTTTACCAAAACTTGTTATTCGTTGTGTTGGATCACTGTCCAATATAGTTTTGATTTCGCATATTACTAAACATTGCTTTCTTGTGATTACCGAAACTGAAGCTTTGTTTCCTGCATATTATAGCAGTTGGTTATACTTAGTTTTTATACATGCAAGATATAGGCCATGGGTCTCTCCCAGGCAGCACTAGTGCTGTATCGTCGAGGCATGATGTAGGCACAATAAGGGCATGATGCCCCGCCCGCTTCCTGCTCATCTTTTATCGGATCTTTCATTTTGGGTTTCTTGCATGAGTTGCTGGAGAAATCCAAGTATGTCCTGCTCAATCTTACTAGTAACAGCCTTTTGAGGGTTTTGCCCCTTGTAATTTCTGTAGGTGGTACTGACTCTGGTCTTCATATCGTACATGTATCGGGTTTTCTTTACAGCTTTACACTATAGCGTATAACTCTACTCTTATGTAGCGTGGTACTCCCTTATCAAGCTATAGATCAGCTTTGCAGGTAGTTATCTACAATGGTGTGGGTGGGAGTATGTCATCAGCATAGCATGTGATAGAACTGGTTTGATAATATTATAGCTGGATGCTGGACAGGATTTGAGAATAAACCCACTCCTCTTTTTTTTTTATATGAAGAGACTCCCTCACTGAGACAGGCAAACAAGAGCGTAGCTGCAGCTGGTGCAGTGGCACCGAGGACGCCTGTCTCCTCCTTATTGTTGTATTTGATCATGGCTGTAATTTTCAGTCTATCTCTATCCTGGGACCCATATCTTTCCGGTAACAGTGCCTATGACACACCAACTACTCTATTAGGCTTGCTCCCCGCACCCAAACCTTGCGATTCCTGCTCAAAGAAAACAAGGCATTTGCAGTTATAGATAATGCTGCACGCCGGGCCATGTTTCGGAAAGTAACCTGACGCTTTGGCAAGGCACGACTACTTTTATTCGATAGTTCTGCCTTGCATCTGACCCGCAGGTAATCTTAAAGGAAATCCAGTATAGTTTTATGTTATTATTATTTTCGAAGCACTTACGTTATAACTTGGTCCCATTCACCACACAAGAGGTGGTCATCATACTGATAGGCTCTACGGCTGATCTCTTTTCAGTCCTTTTCTAACATGCGGCGAAGTGCTAGATATTAGACATTCATATGTCACACGTAAAATGAATGGATATGCCACACATACTTAGTCTCAAACTGTCAGCTATGTATAGGTCCCCGTATTTACTCCAGGAAGTTATACAGGAGGCTTGCTATTATTTTAAATACTAGGGGTTCAATTGTTTTACAGGTACAATAAATATTATGTATGGGTGTGAATGAGGTGTGAATATACAAGCCTACAAACAGTGTATGCGCTAGGGCACAAGTCATTGAGCCGATAATTACGAGCCCTTGTGGAGCAACTGCTTTTTCCCCTCGTTTTCACGAGAAAGCATCACTGTGAGCTATTGAATTGTCACTCATAATTACACTCAAATTATAAAATGTCTCACATAGCAGCCTGCACTTGGTAGGATGCGGATTGGCGTAAACTCCCCTGCGTCAGTTAAGTTTCATGTTACACGAGTGAGCGTTCATGTTAAATAAGCCAATGCCATATGGAACTGCCTTGGCGTGCCCTGTAGTCTGTTAGCGCCAGTAAAGGTGTACTGTTCCTAAATGTTTTGTTTACATGCTAACCAAGAATTTCTTGCTACGATAATATACTAAATTGTGGGCAGACACCTCCTCCTGGCATGAACCAGCTACCCAGACTGTACTTTATGAGTGGGTGGGTGGGTATGATTTGTGCGCCTCACACTTATCAAATCTGCTGTAGCCATCACCAGGCTTAGTGCTGTGGCACACCGGAGAATTCGGAATGGATCTACATTAAAGACTCTTCCCCCTATGATATCTCATTCAGAATAAACCTTCTCCCAACTAAATCGTCCCTGTTAGACATGTTTTCTTATGCCAGGCGATTCTTAGTGGTGTGGCCATTCTTGGGCTTCTTCTGGGCAGAACCTGAAAGCGATTTTCTGAGTGTTGTATCCTGACTAGGGTAATCATAAATGCTAAAAACTCTTGGGAGTTGATAGTACCCCCCCTGGTATTTTGGGCAGACGAAGGGAGTGCAGCACAAGCGCTTGTGCCATGCTTGTCGGCAAACTTGCCACCCAGTGTGGAGGCAATAGGTATAGCACGCAATACACACCAGACACCAGGGCATAAGAACATACGGGACGTTGGCAATGATAGCGCTGGTGTAAGTGCGAGATAAACACGTGAGAAAGTGTAAGTGCAAAGATAAACACGTGAGAAATAGCAAACAGTGCGTTCAGAGAAGTGGCGTGGCAGGCAACAAAGAGTACCACACACAGGTACATAGAGAGCACTGCAATAATGGCAAACACGTAAAATTGAGAAATACTAACTGTACACTCCTGATAACAGCACATGTGTTGCTCTACCATGAATAGGGAAGGTTGTATGTCAATAGTCATTTCCCTCCTTCCATTGGTCCTGCTGTCTATCTTTCATCTTAGGCTCGGGTACCTGTTGGCAGCCCACCCGCGGTCTGCAGCCTCAGTGTAACAATCAATTCAGGTATAAGGAGAACATCTGTGGCTACCACAGCCCGAGCCCGGACTGTCAATAATCGTTGAGGTGGGTCCCTAGAAGTCCTTTAGAGAATGTTCTATCTGGTATCTGACCCGGTGCCCCCCCCCCCCCCCGGTGTCAGTTCTCTATCCCTATGGGGGGGTCCTAGTTAACTTATGGACAAGCTATCCCTGTGGTAGGATAGACTGGCAGCCGGCAGGCCGGACTGGGGGGCATGTGTTGTCGGCTGTCCCCATGGTTTTTCTGTTTTTCACTTGTAAGACCACGTCGCTAGTTATTCCAATATATGCATTTGCATACTGCAATAGACTTCTGTATTCTGTAGGGGATTAGTTGCTCAAGCGCCATCTTGCAGTTTAGTGGAATTTTGTGCAGCGCTTGTATATTGGGAGGGATGCTCTGCACGGGGGGCCCTCCATCTCTGGGTCTCTTGCCTGGGATAGTCTTCACTATGGCGGTAGAGGGATTGCTCCCGGGGGGTTATGCCAATGGGTGCCTGAGTGGCTTTTATTTCTCCAGGCATGTCCCTGCGCAGGTCAGGAGCTTAGGGGGCTCTCCGTTGCAGGCGCAGTTCTCCCCGGGAGGTGGTCGTAAGGTGGCTTACAGACTAGTTAACTTAATGGTATCATGGCCGAAGCTGCTTACCAGCCCAAAACCCAAGTCGGCCTTCAGTCTAGCTAACTTAACGGTATGTCTGAAGCCGCTTCCAGCCTAAAACCTAGAGGGCAGGGGATGCCGGCTGTTTGGCCTGTGGACCCGGATTATCGCTTAACTGGGACTCGTCCAAGTTCTATAGTATGTCTGGTGCCCTCCTATTCCCTCGTGTCAGTGAGCACAATTACTCTCCCTGCTGGATTATGAAGACAGTAATTCAGATGTATCAGTGACTCCATGGCGCAGTTTTCTGACGCTCTGTGGGAAGGGATATGGTGGTGTCCCAGCGGCTCACGCTGGACAGCCTATTTCATGTTATTGAGGGCCTCTGTAGTAGGGGCCCCTTCCTATCCCTTTAGTTTCCCTGAGGGTTTGTAGGACAGGTTTATTGGTGCCTGATGGTAGCACCCCACGCCTATGGGCGTTGCCCTGTTCCTCCTCTGTCTGGAGGTAGCAATTCTAGGTGTAGGTTGCAGGTAAAGAGCAGTAATAATGGTGGGGGGGCCCGTGCGGCAGCGGGAACCACCTCACGGGCTGTGGCGGAGTTACTGGGCGATCCGGAAGAAGAGAGGTGCAAACGCAGGACGTCAGCGGGCACATAGGGGTGCCAGAGCATAACCTCAGAGCCTAACCTGTAACCTCATGGGAGGTGCAGGAATCCGTGTCGGCGCCCCAGTAGTCCTTCGGGCGGTTGTGGGCCTGTGCAACCGGGGGTTTGCCTAGTCACGCCCAGCAAATGGGCGTGTCAGTATAATTATGGTATTTGTACAACAGTTGGGTGGTTCGCCACTGTGTTGTTTGGCTCAACAGGCGGGCAGGTGGCGAGAATGCGGCCTGCCCTAGGATCGCCCGTAAGTTAACCCACCGTCATTACATATGTTGTATGTAATAAACCTGCAGCAATTTTTTCCCAAACCTAATACTTGTGTCTTTGTGTTATTTGCGGGTTTGGGCATGTGGGGCGGGTGTTCATGTGGCCCTGATGTGACTATGGATGTTGTTTTTAGCCCTATGCATTTGAAAGTAACATAAACATATGTTTGCTAATCATGTTTTTCATTGTTGAGATGATTGTCATAAAAAGTAAATGTAAGTTGCATTACTTATTATTACCATTAATTCAGATTGATTTCTGTTAGCCAAAAGGCTATGCTGGCTAAGGGTTGCAAATAGTTTGTGTACCCTCACAAAGGTAGCTAGGATCTCCTTGGGAATGGAGGCTTGAACTCTACTCTCAAAAGCAACGTTGCACACTAACGTGAGGACCAAGCACTGGAGGTACAATGGTGATGTGAAGCAATTTAATTATACATGTGGATTGAACGCATTGATGTGCCAAAACACACCATATTAATTTACATTATGTAAATTAACTTCATTTGGGCAGACTGCCACTAATATAATTTCTGTTTGGCATATTTTGAGAATAGTTCATCCAGCAATAGCGTAAACATTTTAGGAGTAATACACATAAATAAAGGCACTCCATAGAAAAGCAACACCACATCTATATATATAAGAAACAATTGCTTACTTCTGCGACTCACACACAGGCATTGCAAAACAGTTAGTGCATGACGCGTGGCCCGCGTTGGGGTTCTCCACCAGGGTCCAGAGTTTAGTGAGGAAGACGTGCACTATTTCGGTGATCTTCTGATCGTCCGTGTTTCTAGGCTTCAAGTAGCAAAGGATTGAAAGCGAGGCTTGGAAACCGATGTGTTTCAAGCCTCGTGTAAAGAATACAGAACGAGTCAAACAGAAATCACTTAAACTAATTAAAGACAGCGATGGGATGGCAAAAACTTTTCAACAGAAATGCCAGTACTTTAAAAATTAAAAGAAGCACAGCACAATTGATGTACAGGTAAAACCTTAGCGGATGTTTACAGTATTTTGTCGTATTTCGTCAATAGGAAACTGATAAGAGAAGCAGAGGAGAAACAAGCATTGGTAAATGCAGGAAAATATGCAACAGCCAATAGAAGAAGAGGAAAAGAAAACGGCACACACAGGAACTAATGAGAAGCCAGGAAAGAGAGGAGGTGGGATGTAAGCCCCTTTTAAGTTTATATTAAAAACAATAGATTTCTCAAGCGCATGCGCTATGCAGGCAAAACTTAAAAAGGGCGTGTTCACTTCTACTGATCACTACACGGTATGTTGACACCACCACACTTGCTGCTCAACTCCAGGCAAGGGCAGTAGCCTTTTACCATTATGAGGCTAGTTCTTAGGGTGCCCCTTCCAGTCCAAAAAGACAGAAATCCAAGAGACAGGCTTATACCATGGGGCATACCTATGATCCATGTTCGTCCATGACAACAAAAATCAGCACCGAAGATCCAGACATCATTGCCGTTGGGGGGCTCTCAGCATGGGCGTCCGTAGGGGGGGGCAAGGAGGGGCGGTTGCCCCCCCTGGAGCGACCCTCCTTGCCCCCTCTGCGGATGCCCATGAACACTGTGACTTCAAGGCGGGTTTCTCACTCTCTTTCCTCTCCTTTCTTTTCTTTGCTTCCCTGTGAAATGGATCCAAAAAAGAAAGACGCTTTTGCTGGAAATGTCGTATTTTTCGGACATTTTAATTCCAAAGTGCAGCATTGGGAATAAAAGGCTAAAAATATGGAAAATAGATAAATAACTAAACAAAGTAAGGCAGAGTGGTAGCAAACTGGCCAAACTGATTTTATTCACATTAGCACCACTTTTACAGAGTTTGCCAGTGAAGCGCTATTTTTGTTTTCTTGTCTTTGTTTTCCCTGGACTTGGAACTAGTGCACCAATTCTGGAGGTACTGCAATGTGTGGATTGGAAAACAAAATGTGTGCTGCGGTTCTGCGTCCAGGGATGTGGTCTTTTTACCATACTGCTTACATTTTGTAAGGATATAAGAAATGGCCATTGAAATGGGTCCATTCAGGGCCCTGTAGTTGTGTCCTTAACTTTTCAGGCAAAAGCACTCAGGGCCATATGTATCAAGATACCAATTAGCGATTCTGTAATAGCGATTTTTAAGAAATCGCTATTTCAGAATCGCTAATTGGTATGTATCAAGAAAATCGCAATTTTTTAACGATTTCTTGATATTCCTTAATTGCGAATTCGCAAATTGCGAATTTGCAATTAAGGAATACTTTCCCATTGATTTCTATGGGCCTCCTGGCCCATAGGAAGGAATGGGAATGTATTCTCAATTTGCGATTCGCAATTTGCTAATCGCAAATTGAGAATAATTTCAAGGGCGCAGGGGTGTCCAAAGGACACCCTGTTGCACCCCTGAAATAATTATGGGTGCACATGTGGTGCGCATACATGCCCTTAGGGCATGTATGTGCGTCACATGGCACTTTGAAAAATGCTGAAATGTGCATTTTTCAAGGAAATCGCAACTTACCACCAACTAGAAGTTGGTGGTAATTTGCGATTCCTTAAGGGCATTTTGGAAATGTTTTTTGCTTAATACATTGCATTTAAGGAATCGCAAAATTTGCGATTCCTTAAATGCAATCGCAAAATAAGGAATCGCAAATTTAGCAATTCCTTATTTTGCACCCAAATTCTTTCATACATACCATTTTGCGAAAATGAGTTCGCAAACGCCGAAATTCTGCGAATTTCGGCGTTTGCAAACCCATTTGGCCTTGATACATATGGCCTCACTGATTTCTGAATAGTGAGTGTAAAAGCATTAAGGTAACCATGTTGTTTCTGCTTACATTTACCATGGTTTGCTAAATTTTGCATTCCCTATAAGTGTTTGCTTTTTCCAGGATGTTGTTACTTTTTTTTTTTGTAGGCCTCATACTGTTCTTGTCTAGTGCGTAATTTAAATTGAGCCGCATCCAGGTGTTTATAGCGGGCAACAATTGGGTTGTAGTTGAAGACAGTGGGAGTTTTTCTCAGTGGGGCAGTACGGTGTTCAGTGGGGGAGAGGATGTGGCACTATGGTCAGAGCTGCTCAATTTGGAACTGGGAACCAGGTTCAGACTTAATAACCAGTCCACCAGACCACTCTCCTGCGAGAGCACAATCACATGCTAGACCTTAGAAGGCTCCGCAAGACCTTAGAAGTCCTGGTGTCTTCGCACCAGCAGGTGGACCCTAGCATGACAAGTGTAGGTTAACCTTCAAGGCTTGTCCACCACTATCCTTACTGAAGTTCACCTCCAGTCTTGTGGGCAGACCTATGAAGCAGCACACCCTAGAAAAACAGTCAATGAGGTCACAGGACCCTTGAGAAGGGCCAGCTCTAGGGCGGTGCAACCAGTGTGACTGCACCGGGTGCTGACTTTAGGTGAAGGCATCATGTTGGCAAGTATATTATGGTTTTAAAAACGCTTACTGCCTCCTTCCTAGCCTCCGGCAATTTTCGGCAACAATAACAATGTCTTGATGACTCTGGTGATTAATGTTCTTCCTAGAGAGAGATCAGAATTTTGTCCAGTGGAAGTTTTGACTCATGGAAAGGTAGCTCAGAGGGTTAATGTATCGGCTGCAAAGAACATGCGCCATGCAGATCACAAAGTGCACATAATGTAAATAGGGCAGTGGGCTACTGCTTTTGTCAGAGAGATCTTTTTGTTACTTGCAGTTACTTGCAGTTTATAAGTTAAAATCCTAACTTAGAACAGTGAGCTATTAACTGTCATCTAAGAGCTGCATACAAACTGCAAGGTATAAATTAGAGCGTTATGTCCCCCCCCCCGTCTTTGATTATCCTACCCAAAAAGTGTTCTTTTGGACAGAAATCAATTCTGATTATTAAGGAGAACCCCCAACCATGGTATTATGTTTTAAATTCTGGGTATTGTGTTTTTCCAGACCAATCACTATAAAACTATACGCTACTAGTATGGTTGTCATGTGACTCCTACACCTTGTAGTCCTTAGTCTTATGTAACATTTTCTATACAGGGATTTACACACATATTGATTGTCTCTGTGTAATGTGTGTGATGTAAAGTGCTCTGACACCCTACAATGGTATGAGTGGCGCTGTAAATCAATTTAAAAGCATCTGAGAGAGAGTGGTTATGGAGACTTGGGGGGCACAGTTAAAGGGTGGTAGTGAGGGAATCCATGGCAGAGGTGGTCATTGGGGGGCACCAACAAACATTAATGCACAGGACAGCACCAGTGCTATGGCTGGCCCTGCCCTTGAGGCCAGTCTGCCTCACCCATAGGTACCTCCATTGGCCTTGTTTCAGCAGTAGTAGCTGCAACTCACCAGGGATTGGCAATGCAGGATTTGCACACACACCAAACTAAGTTCGCAAACTTCACAGTCTCCCTGCTTCATTCACAAGCACTTTTAACAGGTGCTGCCTGCTGTGGGGCCACTGGAATTAATTATGCAGCAAAGGATGACAACATTATGCCGTAGTGTTGACTAAAATATGCATTAAAAAAAGGCTGCAGCGTAATGCAGTATATTTTCAGATATTTTATTATTTTGACGTGTGTACACATGCTAACAGTCTCGGGAAAGGTTTTGCCTTATTAGTACCAGTGTAACATACTAACGCAGCAGTGAGAAAGGTGACTAGTCAACCTTTGCAAGAGGCCATCCACTCCGCAGCAACACAAGCCACATTTTATATTAACTTTTGATATGTTTGAGCTACAAACAAGTTATTAGTTTAAATGGTCAGATCATGCAGCAGATCTTGCATTATGAGGCAAATATGGCAGAGCCATAATTTTAGAGAAAACATTTGCAAACTAGGATATTTTGCCATTCATGTTTGAACTGCTGTTGTGGAAAAAGGGAGAAGTGCTGATGACAGAAACTCCATGGCTCGGAGACAAATGGCTTGTGTTTCCACATTTTATCGTATTTGGTACATTCTGTGATTAGAAGCATATCCCACTTTGTGAATATATAATGTCAATAACTTATTATAACCTTAAATAATCATGTGTATCCATTGGTTGATTAAACTGGGCAGTGACATGCCAAACAAATACTAAAAATAGGGATGTCTGCGCATTCTGGCCACACCTCTGGTTACACCCACAGATCCAATCCTTGGGTTATTCCCGCCCACTTCGACCACTGTGTAAGACTCAGCATCCCTGGACCTGTGATGTGCCGCCGCTGCGGGCGCCGCATGTGCCACACATTTACGGTGCCGGGCTTCCGCATAAGGGAGCTGGCCATTATTATATCCGGGAGCTCCGTGATAACTTTGGTGGGTGCTTTTTAATTGGAAAACCTACCGGCTGCTGACTTGTTGTGTGGGCGCTGTTACTCCCTGCCTGCTCCTCACACTGCTGTTCCAGGCTGCGGGCTGTGATTACCGGTCTCCCCCGCCGCCGCATCCTTCATCTACGCGGCCGCCGAGGGGGGGGACCACAGCCCCCAGAACACACCGCAGGCACCGCCCCGCCCACCCACCGCCACTTTCGCGCCCGGAGGCGCTTAAAGAACCGGAACTCCCTCCGCGTCGCGGGACGCGCGAGGGATGCGCCGGGCGAAGCCCGGGCAAAGGGCGGGCCCTCTGTGGCCCTCAGAGGCCTGAGGAGACTGGACTGGGCCAGGGACCCTGATCCTCCCATCTACCACGGTCACCAGAACTGTAAGCACACTTACGCTTTCTCTGAACTATCTGTAAGTCATTTTCGGGTCCTTCCCTACTGATCAGCCACTACCCTACAGTAGAACTAGCTCGGGAACTATGTCTGACGATCCTGTTGGTTTTTTTTTTGTTTTTTTTTTAACTTTAGTAATTAGAAATGTCAACTCGTGAAACCAGAAGCAAGGCTGCGGCGGGTGGTACAAAGTTGACGGGCACACTGGATGACTTTATCATACGTACAAATTCTTTAATTGATCAGGGAATTGTACTGAGGGAAAGAAGGGTCTCTCAAGACCTCGCATTAGCCAAAAGATCATCCCTGGGTCATATTGCCTCTGTACGCACCCCTGACAACTCTAAAATAATATCCAATCCTTTGCAGACCCATGCTGAAGTCCATAATATCTCTAGTCCTCAACCAGTGCATCATGACCTCTCCTCCCTTGATCCCCAAGCCCCAGTCCCGTCAGAAGCTATCCCGCTAGTTACATTAGTTAATACTCAAGTTGAGGATAGCAATAGCCAAATTTGGGGGAGACGGGAGGGTGCAATGCCCAAACGTAAGCGCACCAAGACCAACACCTCTGGAGCTAGGAAAGCAAATTTAGCCAAAGCAGGGAGCCTCAGTGTCAAGGGTAGCACAGAGGCGATGAGGGAATTTGATGGGCTAAATACAGGATCAGATGAAGCCAGACCTGAAACCCCATCGCTACACCAGAGCATCATAGATTATACTATTCTAGATAATACCATAGCGGACATCTTTGCTGACAGTATCTCAGTTGATAGTATAGCCGATAGCACAGGAAGAAAAGAAGAAAGGGAAGATTCCCTAGTATGCTCTTTGACGAAACTTATTAAAACCCTACTCACTCCCCTAGAAGTAAGGCTTCATGGTATAGAAAAACAGCTCCATGATTTGCAGAAGGACATTGGATCCCAGAATATTAATCATGGTAAGAGAGCAAACCAGGTAACTGCACCAGTTACCAAACCACAGTCATTGAATAAATGCCCCAGCGGTGGTAAACAATACATTACCTAAGACCCCCCCCCCCACTGAAACCCCCTAACTTGGAAGGCAACAATGCACGTGCAAAACCCCCTGTAGCAAATGAGCCCTCCAAAAAAAAAAACAGTTGGCCCCAATACCCCCGCCCCAAACCCTGATATAGCCTATCAAGAAAAGACCCGGAAGCGCCGAAATATCAATATTCCGCCAGACGCCTGTCCCTTTGTGATGGTCTTGACAGGGGTCCCGGAATTGGCCCCCTCAACCACAGAACCCTTTTGGGCACTTAAAAATAAGGTATCCCACTGGCTAAACAACAATCACCCTCTACCACCAAATATATTCGGTAACATCTTAATGGTCGAGAGAGTCCCTTGGGTGGGATACAATAGGAAAAGATCACAGGGGGATTGTGTAGTTGTAACATTTGAAGACCCTCGAACGGTGGAGCATATTTGCCTGGGGGTCCCTCGAAACAATGGAAGTACGATTATGGCTAGACCTCTATCCTATTTTTATATCCCATTAGAGCAACCAGACAACGGATGGAGTTGGACTAGGGATATTAACTATACCAGGGGAGGGAGGAGGCGCGAGGTGTACAGGGACTTGAACCCCTATAGCTGAGGAGGGGGGGGGTGATGATGGCTGGAATCTAATACAATGAAGAGGTGAGAGGACTAATCAAGGTGGTACCCAGCGCCGTGGAGAACGGTTAGGCCCACAGTTTATCCCTTCCTTTATCCCCTGCCATAACCGGTATAGCGAACTGAAAGATGTTGACTGACTCCCGGCAGAGGTAGAGGTCTCTCTGGCTCCCCCATCTATTGTATTTGACAACATTGACAGAAGTCGCTCTAGGTCATAAGAATTTTGTGATAGCTCACCTCTAATTTTGCCTTCTTTAACATATGGGGATAGTAATTCTAACGCTCATGGCTCAAACAACTCCATGTGCTTGATGACCGCTGAGGACCATTCTGCCCCGACAGGAAATGAAAATACGGACATAAGAAGCCCACAGTACCTGAAAAACCTTGTTATCCGTCTTCTTTCGATGGTAGTGACAAAAACACTGCCTCAATACACTATGAAGGCCAAAATAGTTTCCTGAATATCATCTCATGGAACATAGCGGGCCTGGGGAAAAAATATGACTTCCTGATTGGAATACCTTAATTGAAAAATATGACCTGTGCATTTTTCAAGAAACTTGGTGCCTTGAGCCAATGTATAAGTCTGGTTATTCCTCTTTCCATGTCCCAGCCATTTCCTCTGGACGAGGTCGCCCATCAAAATCTCATTAAATTGCAAAATTACCCACCATCATTGTGCCTCATCAGACATGATGAGGTTAACGATTCAGGTTCCCCGGGCCACAGCGATTCTGGAGCTTTATAACATTTATGCCCGAGGTTTGAAGGGGGGGGCCAAATCTCGGACCATCTCCTTGCTTGCCGATTCACTCCTGACCTGCCCCCCAGATTCTCTGCCCATAATTGCCGGCGATTTTAATTGTACTTTCGAACCGCTGGCGGTGGACAGTGTCGGAGGCTTAACTGACGAGGACGCCAGATGGGGAATTCCGCAATTGACAACTATGCCAATTAAAAAATGGACACCGGTCGTCATCCAAATGAATGCCCTGGTAATGGAGCATGCCCTGGTAGCTGTGAACGGGCGTACGCCCTCAGATTTTGCGGGTGCTTGTACCTATAATAGGATCACCTGCCCCAGCAGAATAGACTACATCTTGGTGGACAAGAGACAGTGGAGAAATGTGGACGACATGATTGTCACTCCAACTATCCATAGCGACCACAACCCCCTATCTCTTAGTCTACGGAACTTCATAAGCGAGGGGAAGCCGTCACAGACCAAGGCTGGCGACCAGAGAAATTGTACCCTCAAACTGCAAAAGATTCATTAAATGGCAAAATGTTGTCATCAACGAACAAAAGAGCTGTGCCTTGGTGGAGATTGTAAGAGCACAGACGGAGAAACTCTCTACAATCTGCACTAACGATTCAGGCTCTGCCCAGGCTGATGTGGTTTATGCGGAGATACTTGACAGGATGGCCGCTCTCTTTCCTGATCCTCGCGGGTCAAGCCAACCAAAGAGCAGGAAACCCTCAGCCAAGTGGTACAACCAAGATTGTAGGGGGGCTAAATCCAAATTGTTATGTGCCATTAAAACCCGAGATACAGCCACGGTTCGCTTAGCACGAGCCGAGTACAGGCGAGCACTATTGGTGGCTAAGAGGGCTTGGGATGACTCCCACTGGGAGGAGCTGAAGCTGGCTAGCCAGTCCAAAAATGGCCAACAATTCTGGGCGTTAGTAAGAAGAGTAAATGGTGGGGACACTGAACCAATACCCAAACACATTACAGACGGGGAATGGTTTGACCACTTCAGGAGGCTCTATGAAGGGTCTGAGGCACCAGATATCAGTGAGCCATCTGTATATTGTACTCCACCCCTGACTGCCACTGCGACCCCTATAGACCCCGTAGGGCAAAGAGAGGTTGAGTTAGCCATTAATGAAACAAGCATTAGAAATGCAATCGGGCTCGGATTTATTTGAGTTTGAGCTAATGGCATTTTAAATGGTAATGTATTTTTGCTAAGTGTTATGGAGTGTGTTAATGTGGTGTGTAGTGGAATTATGTGTGTTAGATTGGAATTGTAGCAATGGTGGCATGCTGTGCTTTTACATGAATATGTTTAAAACTAAAGTGTACCATACTGAAATTGCTACAATACTTAATTGTGGATGCGTTAACAATTGATGCATGTACTGATGGCCGTGACTGCCTGTAGAAATTGTGCACTGATGGCTGGTGGTGTGTGTGCTTGGTAAAGTACTGCACTGCCAGCTGGAGGTGTGTGTGCCTTGTGGAAGGGTGCACTGACTGGTTGGTGTGTAGTTAGTAAAAGCGTGCACAGATGGTGTTGTACGCCTGGTGGTGTTTGTTGTTTGTGCAGAGACGAAAGTATGGTGACAGAAACCAAAGCCCTCCTGCCCTCATAAAACTGAAGGGAACATCTGTTTAGTGTTAATCACTTCTTATCTCATCTTCTCACAGTAGTGTCACATTCCTACGCTTCCCTCATGCTTGAAAGAGAGGGGCCCAATAGATTGGATGCTTTGTTCTGCCACTAAGGCAAGGATAAAAAAAAAAAAAGAAAACAGCAGCATACTCTCTAAAACATAAGTCCCTTCAAAGTTTTTGTTTAATAGGAAATGTAAGAATACCTGCAACATATTCCCAACATGTAATGTTTCAAATTATGTGATGCTTGTAACTTCTATACTGCGAACGTAAATGAAGATAACTTAGACCACATTCACACATATGAAGGATATTTGTAATCACCTTTCAAAAAAACATTATGAGACATGTTTTGTCTCTCGCACTTGTAGTGCTCTATCCTTTGGAGTGGAGCCTTTTACTCTGGCACCCCCCTTTTCACCAAGAGCTAAATATGTCAAATAATGAATCAGAGAAGCTGTTAGAGAGAGCTCTATTTCTACATTAACGACAAGCATTTTCTACTGTCAGTACACCCTTTCACCATGGTCTACACACACCACCAGCTGTCAGTGGAGCCTTTAAAAAGGCACTGCTGCTTGTGCTGTACCTGTTCGATGTATGTATGAGTGAAGCTTGAACTGCTTGTGCTGTACCTGTTTGATGTATCTATGAGTGAAGCTTGCACTGCTGCTTGTGCTGTACCTGTGCTGTACCTGTTTGATGTATATATGAGTGAAGCTTGCACTGCTGCTTGTGCTGTACCTGTGCTGTACCTGTTTGATGTATGTATGAGTGAAGATTGCACTGCTGCTTGTGCTGTACCTGTTTGATTTATGTATGAGTGAAGCTTGCACTGCTGCTTGTGCTGTACCGGTTTGATGTATGTATGAGTGAAGCTTGCACAGCTGCTTGTGCTGTACCTGTGCTGTACCTGTTTGATGTATGTATGAGTGAAGCTTGCACTGCTGCTTGTGCTGTACCTGTTTGATGTATGTATGAGTGAAGCTTGCACTGCTGCTTGTGTGAGTGAACAAACGTTGCCTTCACTGTAGATGCATGTCATTCTCTAAATTGCTGCCTGTGCTGATCTAATCTGCAGGGCTGCTCTGTGTCTTCATCCTTCTTGGGTATGCAAGCAGCCGCTGCCTGGCACTGAAGCCTGATCTGTGCTGATGTAATATGCAGGGCTGCTCTGTGTCTTCATCCTTCTTGGGTCTGCAAGCAGCCGCTGCCTGCCACTGAAGCCTGATCTGTGCTGATGTAATATGCAGGGCTGCTCTGTGTCTTCATCCTTCTTGGGTCTGAGAGCAGCCGCTGCCTGGCACTGAAGCCAGATCTGTGCTGATGTAATATGCAGGGCTGCTCTGTCTTCATCCTTCTTGGGTCTGCAAGCAGCCGCTGCCTGGCACTGAAGCCTGATCTGTGCTGATGTAATATGCAGGGCTGCTCTGTGTCTTCATCCTTCTTGGGTATGCAAGCAGCCGCTGCCTGGCACTGAAGCCTGATCTGTGCTGATGTAATATGCAGGGCTGCTCTGTTTCTTCATCCTTCTTGGGTCTGCATGCAGCCGCTGGCACTGAAGCCTGATCTGTGCTGATCTAATCTGCAGGGCTGCTCTGTGTCTTCATCCTTCTTGGGTATGCAAGCAGCCGCTGCCTGGCACTGAAGCCTGATCTGTGCTGATGTAATATGCAGGGCTGCTCTGTGTCTTCATCCTTCTTGGGTATGCAAGCAGCCGCTGCCTGGCACTGAAGCCTGATCTGTGCTGATCTAATCACCAATACCACCCCTAGTCGGGCCAGATCTCTCCACCCTACTAGTATCCTCCCTTTTTCCGCTACATAAATCTTTGTTTCAATTACTCTTCCCTTGAAACTTACAGTGTCATTGAAATATCCTAGCATATTTATTTCCTTCTCCCCAAATGCTTTCGGGTTTACATCAGATTCCGTTAGTTGTACACTTTTCCATTTTTCTTCAAAAAGAACATCAGATATGGTTGGTATGGGCGCACCTGAATCTGCAGTAAACTTTAGTTCAACCTCACCGATTTTCACATCACCAATAGGACCCTTTATCCTTCCTTCCTCCATCTCTACATATAGGACTATGTCCGCACACATTTCTTCATCAAAATTGCCTACTGCGTTAATATTCATGCTATTACTCATTCTTTTAGTTTTACACAAGGCGGTATAATGACCATATCTTTTACATTTAATGCACTTTTTGCCTATTGCAGGACAATTCTTGAAATCAGCTAAGTGCTCATTTGATCCACACCTGAAACAGCACAACTGCTTACCTCCTACCTTCCTTTCACTCATACTTTTTTCATACGCTTTACCATCAACCTTCTTCTTGTCCTGTAAATAAAATACATTAGTGTTATTCCCCGTTGATGACAATTCTTTAGTGGAAATTAGAGATCTCTCGATACCCCTAGCAATGTCTATGACTTCCTGCTAGGTCGGTCTTTTGCATGCTAACAGTCTTTCCTGCACCTTTTTCGTATAGCAATAGAAAACAATTTGGTCTCTTATGTATAGATCTGTCATCTCCTCATATTCACATTCCACTGCAAGAATCCTTAGACATGCAACATATTCATCGACAGTCTCCCCTTCTTGTTGTTTTCTTTGAGCAAATTTATGCCTTGCAACCATAATATTGTTCTCCTCATCGAATTGTTTTTCTAACCTTTTCAATGCCTCCTGATACTCATTCAAAGGCACAAATGTTCCTGGTGGACTCTCGTATTCAGGCAGGCTGTCAAAAATATCCTGTCTCGCTTTTCCTAATAGCCCAAATAACAATGAACATTTCCTTTCTGCATCAAAGGCTTTCCCATCTATTGACACGATGTAATTTTCGAATGCCCTCACCCACTTTTTCCATTTCATTGTGGGCTTACCAGGTTCATCTAGAAACCGAGGAGGTGCACATATGTTATTACATTCAGCCATGTTATGCTCAATTAATTTTTTTTTTTTCCTCACAGCCGAATTATTGCTCAGTAGACTTTGCTGTCTTCTACTTTATTTATCCGTTATATTATTTGTTAGGCTTACTTGAGTTTTTTAACATTTCCTCATAATACTCTTTTTATTTTCTCCAAGCGCGATGTCTCCGTTGCGAGTGCTAACTGCCTCGCATTCGTTTGATCTCTGTCAAAATCAATATCAAAGATGGCCGCACGCTGTACACGTACAATGACGCGTGTTGCCCTGGTCCAATCAGCCTACGCTACCGGCATGCTTCACGCGGCACAGCTGAGGTAACTGACTGACGCTTCAGCTGTTGCACTGTCAACGAAGCGCGCCAAATACTGAGGCAACACAAGACTGATTTCTCAGGTACAGCGGCGATTTCAGGATTGTCTCACTGCTTATTCATTTCGCTCAGTCAAGCTGCACATTCTTTCCGCGTAGATCCTTTACTATATTAAAGTCTCCTCATCACTTATTTTACGCGCTGCTGATATTCTTATACGTTTTATTTATTTCTGCATTAAAGTTCTTCTTTCAGTCAGCGCTCGCCATATCCCACAGTGTACTCACTCCGTACAATTTTTTTTTTCTGCTCAATTTCTTTCCGCTTGATTGCTCCTTGGTGTGATCACAAGCTTCTTCAATTAACTTGCAGATCCTCCAATTTATGTCCGCAGGCCCTTGTTGTCGCCAGTCCTCGTCGCCAATTGTAGCGTAACAACACGACAGTAGAGGATGTGTTGTCAACAATAAGATTTATTTCAATAAACAAGGGCCCGCAGGGAGCGGGAAATAAACGGCAGTCACCATGGGAGTCAGCTGTCATCTGTCAAACAGATTACAGTGACGTCACATAAATACGCACTGGACATTCTATGGTGACACTGTGTGACGCAACATGATGGAAAGGAAAAACATACTGTGAACATGACCCTTTGCCCCCACAACAGTATAACATGTACGACAGAAACCAACAAACAGTGGGTGTTCCACGCATTTTTCGCTGCCTTATATGGTCAGGGTGAAACGTTCCAAGAGGAGATCGGTCCCTTTCTTGCCTCTTGCGGATGGCAACCCTTCGACCCCTCTCATGCGGATCAACTCGATACAAGATAACCTCCTTAAGCTTTTTAATTCCTTCACTGACAGTACTAACTTGACCCCTACGATGACTCGCACTGAGCTAGCTCTTATACCCAAGCCTGGAAAGGACCCAACATCATGCGCATCCTAGCGCCTCATCTCTCTTTTCAATATAGATGCCAAGCTCTACACTAAACTCCTAGCAAACCAACTAGAGCCATTTCACCCCAGCTTGATAGAGCCTGATCAAGTGGGATTCATATGCCATCCTCAAGGGACGGATAATATCGGACGCTTAGCCCACCTGGTGGAAAAGTACAGCGGCGATCTATACCAGCATGTCTTCTCTCTCTTGACGCTGAGAAAGCATTTGACATGGTAGATTGGACCTTTCTGAGAGCGGTATTACAGAAGATTCTACTTGGGCCAGTCATGGTCTCCCAGATTATGGCCTACTACATTCCTCCCATGGCACAGGGTGATGATCTGCTGGTACTACACTCCAGTGTGAATCCACAAGATGTTTCCTACCTCCTCATCCATGTGCTGGTGCTGTTGCACAGGCATCGGCTCCTACATTTATATCTGGTGGTCTTGCCCCATGTTGACAGTTTTCTGGAAAGAAGTGCTGAGCCACATCAAGACACGGTTGGGTTTCCCATCCGGAACATACCGCAAACCATCATCCTAGGGATTCGACCCCAGACTCTCAAGGGAATTACACATTTTGACTGGCGCCTAATTTTACACATGCCAGGGGTAGCTCTGTACTGTACTGGAAAAAGCCTTCAACTCCTTCAGTGCTGGTGTGGCTCACTCGCCTGTAGCACACTATGGCAATGGAACTCCTAACTAGTCGTATCACACATACCGACACCCGCTTCACATGAGTATGGCAACCTCTAGTACAACATTTATCTAAATTAGAACATTGCAGTTCTCTCCCCCCACGCTTGCCAGTCCTGCAGCTCTTCGACAATACTTTGCTGCCACGAGGAGAGGTGCCCCCAGAGTGACGCATCGCATGTGGCTTCTGGCAAGAGATTCTTTATTTGACCACAACCCCCCCGCCCCCCCCCCCACTCATTATACTAGTCGCAACTCTTTTGTCCCTGCCTATGCATCCTTGGCGTCTGCTAGTCATGGCCTTGTCTTAAATAATACACCCCTGGGCTCCCCTTGTCCCCCCCCTCCCCACCCCACCCTGTCCAGTCCCCTCCTTCCCCTGTTTTCTCAGTTAACATGTTTCTATGGACACTGGTGGACATATACCTACATGGCCAATCACTTTCTGCTACCTGGATTATCTTTCCATAACAGGAACACTACCCTGTAGCATATCTCAAATACGCAAATGTAGAACACTGGGCTACACCTCATGGACTTTCTTACCTCGCCAGAAATGTATTTCTTGGGTCCGCCAGAGTGTTACTAGTCCATAGGGTTAATGTTCACACTGTATGTTCTGTTTGTTGGTGCACATTTTTTATGAAACATTAAAACAGATTAAAACAAAAGAAGAAAGTCTGAGCTGGCCTTGTGAGATCACATTCATTACCTACAGGTCGTACACAGTTGTCAGCAGCAAGTGCTTAACTCGCCAAGGTATCGTGCTAGAATTCAATATTAGTAGGAAAAATGTGATCTCAAAATGGCAAATATCTAACAAATCATCAACTATATCATTTTAGTTTTAATTCATAAAAAAATTACAATATTACAAACGAAAGCTCCTTACATGAATTTACTTACAGCACAATAAGATTAAAACAAATCTCACGTCTTTACATAGGTGCATGCCCTAAAAACAAGGCCTTGCCTAATGTCACCGAGAGCAACTACTGCCATTAGGTACTTTAATATACCTATTGACCCGTATGTACACTAGTATGTTTTCTCATTGCCTAGATTCAACAACTGCTGCCCTTGTTTACTTTATATGTTGACTATATTCTTTGAGAATATTTTCTTAAACCAGTTCAAGACTTCCAAATCTAGTCAAAGTAGTGAAAGATTATTAGTTGCCTGGATAGAGGGGTATTGCTGAGACCTAGCAGTGGGTAGTGTCCAGTATTAGGCATTACATATCCACTGCATAATAGAACCAATTTAAATGATGGTTATTTTGTAGAGAAGATAGATTGGCTGTTCTTTCGGGGCAGGGCACATTCAAATGCCAGGGCATCTTGTTTCGAACTGAATGTTTGTTGAAGGATGCTTTGTGAGTTAGTTGAGTGAAATGTCCTAGGCGACACATAATGTGGAAGCAGCATTTGAAGGTGCTCTGGTTCTTTGTTCCAGAATCTTTTGTGCAAGTAACCAGTCAGTGATAGGCATGTTTTATATTAGAGCCTCCTACTAATTGAGGATCTTTTCTTGCTGCTCAACCACAAGATAAATTGCCATTCTTATTTCTACTTTAAGTGCTGGTGAATGTTCTCACGTTTGTTGTACTGTAATTCAAATACTATTGTGGTAATATTTTATGCTTTATTTTTAGTTTGTTTCTGTAGCACTCTTTTATAAGGGCCTTCCCCTGAAGTGACATTCAGTCACTTCCTTGTTAACGAGTTACTTCCCTTTCTCTTCCCTTTTATTGTTTTTCTGGTCTCAGCCTATTCGCTAATGGCATCTTGGGGACATTCGGAAAGCTTCCCTGGGAATACATTCTGCCCCTTGCTTACCATTGGCTTTGTGATTTGTAACTCACATTTGCTTGCTCTCTATTTACTGGCTCTATTTGTTTCAGACTATCCAGCTTGAGTTTGTCGCTTCCCTTGCCCAAACCCTATTTTTGCGCCAGTGCTCAGTTCCTGTAAACAGGCCTTTAAATCTTGTTCTTATCTTGTCATATTTGATGTGCATTGAAAGACAGAGGTCAGATGTCAGGCTCTGTCTTCCAAGGAGCTTGGTGATTACTTTTCTTTCTCGGACTTCCAGCAGCGGCTGCTGCCAATCCGACTGGGAGGGGGGGCAGCATGGAGAAAATATTAATAATAAAAAAGAAAATACACTTATCTTTTACAGCCAGCCGCCGCGATCTTCTGCTCCAGCGCCATGCTGCTCCTCTGCCTGGCATTCGAATACACAGGAGCACAGACTCCCAGACTCTACATGCAATACCAGCACTGCTCTCATGCTATTACTCCCGGTATGAGAGAAGCGTGGGGATTGGGCGGAGCAGGCCAGTCTCACGCTCCAATAGGGAGTGGAAGCCTGTACCCTGAGCACTGGGGAAATCTCCAAGAAAACAGCCTAGAGATATCCAAGTGCATGTGGCCGGCCGGCCAAATTGACATGTGCACTTCCAGTGCATACCACCCCCCCACACACTCCCCGCTGCTGACGCGACATGACCAGCACATAGTGGAGTGGTGTAGAGTGGAGTGTCATAGAGTGGAGTGGCCAAAGTGGAGTGGTGTGGTGTGGTGTAGAGTGTAGTGGCATAGAGTAGATTGTTTCAGAGTAGAGTGAAGTGGTATCAGTGGAGTGGTGCAGGGTAGAGTGCAGTGGGATAGAGTATTGATGTAGAGGGCATTGGCATAGAGTGCAGGGCATAGAGTGCAGTGCTGCAGAGCAGATTGGCGAGGCATACAGTGGAGTGCTGCAGAGTAGAGTGGAGTGGCCTAGACTGGAGTAGTGTGGAGTGCAGTGATGAAGAGTGCAGTGGTGCATATTAGAGCAGGGTAGACTGCACAGGCATAGAGTGGAGTGATCTGATGCGTTGTTAAAGTGAGAATGATAGGTAATGCAAGATGATGGGTATGCGTGAGGTGGGAAAGAGGGCTGACTATGTAGTGAGAAAAAATGAGGAGGTGCATGAGGACACTCCATTATGATTACTGCTAATTAATTAAAAGGGATGACTATCTCAGGGGGTAGGTCAGGCAAATAAATGGGGAATGATTCATGAGGATGCGAGATTCTTTTAACTTTGTGTAGTATTTTGCTGTGGTTCACTGTGGGGGCGAAGTAAAAGGGATGTTACATTGTAACTGAGCATTTACTTTAAAGTGAATTAATTTGTAAATATTTTTTTGCATGTTATAAACTCAAATGGAAACAGTTAATATTGTAACTGTCATTGTAGTGACCCCTGATGAAGATCACAGGCAGCCCGAAATGCATTGGGTTTTAAAATTAATCAACACTGCCTCGGATGAATGTGCATTCTTCGTGTTTTTGTATGAGGTTCGGATGGCCCTGCTCGAGCACTAGAAAACTTGAAAATTGGCACACCACTCCACGTGTGGAAGAGAAAAAAATGTTGAAAATGAGTCGAATACACTGTTTACTGTATGGATTACAAGAGTATAATGATTAATTTGGTATAAGTAAAGGATCGCCAAGCAGGCGTAACCCGAGCTGTGCGTTTGGCTGGGGCGACATTACGTCCCAGTTCAGCACATGAGTAGAGTGCAGTGGCATAGAGAGTAGTGGTGCATAGTTGAGTGGGGTAGAGGGCACTGGCATAGAGTAAAGTTGTGCATAGTAGGGTAGAGTGCATGGGCATAGAGTTAAGTACATAGAGTGCAGTGGTAGAGTAGATTGTTTCAGAGTACAGGGCAGTGGCATAGAGTGCAGTGGCTTAGAGCGGACAGGCGTAGAGTGCAGAGGCGTAGAGTGTAGTGACTCAAAGTAGATTGGTGTAGAGTGTAGTGACGTACAATACATTGCTGTATAGTGGCTTAGAGTACAGTGGTGCAGAGTTGAGTGTGGTTGCATAGAGTGCAGTGGTGCAAAGAAGAGTGGCCGTAGAGTTCAGTGGCGGACCGTGCAGTGTTGCAAAGTAGAGTGGTGTAGAGTGCATTGGTTTTGAGTAAAGTGGTGTAGAGTGCCTTGGCTTAGAGTGGAGTGGTACAGAGTAGAGTGGAGTTGTGTAGGGTAGAGTAGTGACTTATTGTGTATTGGCATAGAGTGCAGCGGCGTAGAGTGGCATAGAGTGTAGTGTTGCAAAGAAGACTCTCGTAGAGGGCATTGGTATGGAGTGCAGTTGTGTAGAGTGCAGTGGTGCAGAGTAGAATAGAGTGGCATTGATGGAGTGACATAGAGTACAATGGCATAGAGTGCAATGGTGCAGAGTAGATTGGTGCAGAGTGCATTGGTTTTGAGTAAAGTGGTGTTGAATGCATTGGCGTACAGTGCAGTAGAGGGGAGTATTGCCGGGTGGATTTAGGGACTAGTGCAGTGGCAACAAGTGCAGTGGTGTAGAGTAGATTGTTTCAGAGTAGAGTGGAGTGGTGCATGGTAGAGTACAGTGGTGTAGAGTGCAGAGTAGATTAGAGGGTTGTAGAGCGGATTGGCATAGAGTGCACTGGCTTAGAATGAAGTGGTACAGAATAGAGTGCATTGACATAGTGTGCAGTGGCATTCAGTGCAGTGGCACAGAGTGGAGTGGCACAGAGTGGAGTGGCACAGAGTGGAGTGGTACAGAGTGGAGCGGTGTAGAGTGCAGTCATGTAGAGTGCAGTGGCAAAGATTGCAGTGGTGCATAGTAGAGTAGTGTGGGTAGAGTGCATTGGCATAGAATAGAATGGTGGGGAGTGATGTGGAGTAGAGGAGAGTGGCGGAGTGTAGAGTGCAGTGAGGCAGTGTGGAGTGGCATAGTGTGAAGTGGTTCAGAATAGACTGCAGTGGTGTGGAGTGGTGCAGAGGGCACTGTGGAAAAGTATGCAGTGTGGTAGTGTACTGCCATTACAGACAACACGTCCTCAATTGAAATTAAAATTACATTTGCACAGATGTACAGTTTTACTGATAAACGTATGTAGCCCAAAAACGATAATGTGTTGCTAATACCGACATGGATGATGGGGCCCTATTCTGCAGTTCTACCCTAAAAGTAATTGGGTCAGCAAAGCTGATTTCTGTGGCTCCGGAACACTCTCTGAGCAGCTAGTCATCTGTTACCTCCGGTATGTTGAGACCGGACGTAACAAAGATGATATATGCCCATATTGCAATTGCTTGGCCTGTGGCTAGCAACACCTCGTATTCGGGCCGTACCTTTATGGCTTCTAAATAAATCACTGCCTCCTTCTAGGGTTCCATATCATGATGACCCCTCCAGTGGAAAACAAATTTGTGTGTCAGCTGAAGTGTACACTTTCTGGGGCACTTTTACTTACGAAATAAGATAGCTCATGCACTGTGATTAATTGACATTGCCTGTTTTAATTAATTTTTGCAAATAAATTCAAGCAAATGTATCAATCTCTACTGGGTCTGGGGCACTTTTACTTACGAAATAAGATAGCTCATGCACTGTGATTAATTGACATTGCCTGTTTTAATTAATTTTTGCAAATAAATTCAAGCAAATGTATCAATCTCTACTGGGACCCTTCTTCCATATACTACGAAGTGTACACTCCAGCAGTTCCAGTGCATCGGCAATGATTGCGAGGGCGGCGGTAGTGAAGGCCGTCAGGTCAGTGGGAGTTGACCTTATCGGCCTGTCTGTGCGATGTGGGCGCATTAAAGACATGGGTTTTGTCGAGATAACCCCAGGGTTGAAGCAGGTCAGTGTCCCATTTTTGAAGAAATTAATGGTCATATTTAATTTGGCCATTAACTCTCGACCTAGCATATTAGTCCGCAATGAAGAGTGATCTAATAGCTGCCCTTTCACGCCGCTACCTCCGATGTCTTTCTCCAGGAGTTTTGTGAAGGGGACGCTCATAACCTTGCCAGAGAATCCCTGCATGTCCATGGAGTCTTTGGATAGGAGAAAAATCCCTTCCCTTACGCACAACTTTGTCACCCCTGTATCAACTAGGAAGCTGTAAGGTGTGTTACAGTGGGTTCTTCCTCAGACTGTTGGGTCACTGACAGCACAGGGCATGTGAATGGGGGGGGTGCTCATCGTCCTTCGAATGCAGGATTGGCCCGTTTCCACTCCGTGTCTATTTTGGTTCTGGGATCGTAATCTGGTCTCAGCCTTTGTGGTGACGGTCTAGCGTCAAGAATACAGGAAACGGAAGGGCGGGACCGGAAGCGGAAGGCGGCCATCTTAGGTCATAGGCGCCGACCGCGGGAAAGGGTGAGAAGCTGTTCCCGGCGCTCCGGTGATTAAAGCAAGTTAAACCTCACGACTGAATGCTGTGGTTATTGGGGGCCTCTACAAATGGCGACGAGGACTGGGATTTAAACCCCGCCCCCAGACATTGGGAAAAAAAATAACAAATCGAACGTCGGAAAGAGAAAAAAGAAAAACGGACGGAAAAGAACACACCCCGGAGCGTGGCAGAGGACACCAGACACCCAGACAGACCTTCCCCGAAGCCCAGCCAGCACCAACAGGCCAGCGGACACACAGAGGCAAAAAGGTACGCCCACAGTAGCAAGCACAGAGGATGGAAGACATTTAAAGGGGCAGCTGCACGCAGCGAACACAGCACAAGGTCATAATTTAGCCCCACCACTGTGCTGCGAGCCTCACCTCTAATCAGAGGCACAGCTTGGCACGCTGGCGGCGCGGCAACCTCTGGGGGAAGGATCTGGAGCGAATGAGACAGGCCAAAAGGGCAGTCAGCAAACGCGGACGCCCAGCGAGGTCAAGGCAAGGGGTAGCGCCACAGACAGTGAGCACAGCGACGAGGAAGCTGACGCGCAGCGTCCACCAGGGAGCCCACCTGGCAAGCGTGTTCCAGAGCAGGCAGGAACTAGGGGCGACAAGAAGATGGCAACACAATCCACCTCCCTCACCCAAATGGTGCCATTCCTGGCGAAGAGCGGTGAACCGGATATGCAGTGGGAGGATTGGAAAAGGTACTTCCTCAACTACCTAGAGGCCTTAGAGGAAGAAGGCGAGGCGCAATTCTCGAGTCAGAGGAGGAAGAAAATATTGTTGCACAACTTGGGTCCCGAAGGGATCAGAGTGTATGATAACATAGTCAAGGCCACAAGAGATGCAGCGGACACAGACGTGTTCAGCCACGCCATTGCAGACTTGGATGCACACTACAGGCCAGTAGTTTGCGTAGCCATAGACAGACACAACTTCTTTCAGAGGAAGCAAAGGGGAGGAGAATCAGTGGATGAATACGTGGTGGCGTTACAAAAATTGGCTTTGACATGCAAGTTCGGCACGCTGCATGATGACCTTATAAGGGACCAGATCATTATGCACACGTCCAGCACTCACATTCAGGAGAAATTGTGGGTCAATGGTGATACTCCCCTGAAGGAAGTATGGGCCATGGTGAAAAAGGCGGAGATGTCAAAGAGGTGCGCGCAAGCGGCCCGGAAAGAGACAGGAGGCACACAGACAGTGTGCAAGATAGCAACACCAGGAAGGAACGAGAGAGTGGGGTCAAGGGACCAACAAAGAGGCCAAGATGGAAAACGGACACCCCAAACCAGCCATGCCGACCAGAGGACAAACAGGGGTAGACGGCTGAGTTGTTATAGATGTGGCAGCACATCGCATCTGGGGAATGACAAAGCGTGCCCCGCATTCAGGGCTAAATGCTCATTCTGCGGTGTGTTCGGGCACTACGAGAAGGTGTGCCGCCGGAAACCTAGAGGAGCCATGATAAAATACGTGGAACAGGAACAACAAGGAGAGGTAGAAGACCAGGAAGAAGAAGAGGACCTGAAAGAAATACTCTACATCGATGTGCAAGTACTAGAGATGGAAGGTGAAGAGACGGACAAACCAAAGCTAACAATGAGCATAGGAGGAGTATCGATGGAAATGATCGCAGATAGCAGAGCACCCATCTCCATGATCCAGAGGAAGGTCTGGGAAGAGAAGTTTGGGGCCCAAAGAGAAGAAGAATTGCAATCAATGGATGTAAGGCCAGTAACGTACACTGGACAGAGGATTCCAATGATAGGGTACTGCCCCTTATTGTTTGAGTTCAGAGGACGCCAGGCGAACTGCAAATTATACATTGCAGAAAAAGGGCCATCAGTGCTCAGCTGGAAGGACCAAGGTGCACTAGGCATACTGTTGAATCCCGGTGGAGCAGAGAAGATCTTGCTAATGGACATGGAAGGGGAGGACAAAGGAGGGGCCTGGCATAAGGCTTACCCCAAGGTCTTTAACGGACAAATAGGAGAGCTGATCAAGTACAGACACCTCATAAAGCTGAAGGAAGGAGCGGTCCCTGTCGTCCACAAGGTGAGGAACATCCCGTTCCGGTGCAGAGAAGCGGTTCAAGCAGAACTTGACAGACTGGAAAGGGAAGGGGTCATAAGAGCCATCGAGAGTGCGGAATGGCTTTCGCCTCTGGTGGTAGCACAGAAACCGAACGGCAAAGTGAGGCTATGTGTCGACCTCAGAGAACTCAATAAAAACATCCTGGTCGACAAGTTTCCATTACCTCGCATCAGTGAGATGTTGGCTAAGACCAAAGGCAAACTGTGGTTTTCCACAATAGACTTGTCACCTGCCTACCTCACGTCGTTCATAACCCCCTTTGGCTGTTACGAGTTCGTAAGGATGCCGTTTGGCCTGGCCTCAGCGGCCGCGGTATTCCAAAAACTTATGCACAAGCTATTCAGGAGAGAAAAAGAGGTCCAGTTCTTCCAGGACGACATTCTGGTCATGGGAGGAACTAAAACGGAACACGATGAGAAGCTGCACATGGTACTACACACCCTGCAAGAAAATGGATTGACGACTGAATGGTCTAAATGCAAGTTCGGGGTGCAATCAGTCACATACCTGGGACATGAAGTGAGTGGAAAGGGGATTGAACCAAAAAGAACCAACATGCAAGCCACCATGGGCGCACCAACCCCGAGCAAGAAGGAGGACGTCAGGTCATTCCTGGGAATGGCTGAATTTTACAGCAAATTCATTCCCCACTTTGCCACAAAAACCCATTACTTACGGCAACTTTTGAAGGAAAGGAATGGATTTCAGTGGAACCAGGAGGAACAAGAAGAATTCGAGACTTTGAAAAGAGGGATGAGCGAAGCCATTCCTCTCAAGGGGTTTGATCCTGATGCGGATTCTATACTGACGACAGACGCAAGTGACCGAGGTCTGGGAGCAGTGCTAATGCAGCAGTCGGAGAGTGGGGAGACATCCACAGTATGTTTTGCCTCAAGATCTTTGGCGCCCAACGAAGAGAAGTTTAGCGTCATAGAGAAAGAGATGCTGGCTGTCGTATGGGCAATGGAGAGATTTAGGCAGTACCTATGGGGTGCAAAATTCTTGGTGAGGACAGACCACAAACCTTTGATCAAGGTGCTGACGTCCAGCGGACATGCACATGCCACACCGAGAATTGCCAAAATGACACTGCGTCTGTTAGATTTTGTATATGAAGTTGAACATATACCAGGGCCACAGAACAAAGTAGCCGATTTTTTGAGTCGAGCGACGGCCATGGAGGAAGCGAACAAACACGTGCACCCACCGTGGGAAGGATACATGGTGGTCACTGTCCAGGACATGGAAAGAGTAATTAGTGCACAAGACTGGGAGGAAGCCTACAAGACAGATGAAGACATGGAAGTGATCAAGGGATATGTCACCCACGGATGGCCAGAAAAGAGACACCTGAAGGAGGCACTAAGACGGTACTGGGAAGTGAGAGATGAGCTATCTCTGGCAGAGAACCCGGTGTTTCTTCTAAGAGGCGACAAAGTAGTTCCACCGCAAGGAATAATCAAACACCTGATGGCACTCCTGCATGAAGGGCACCAGGGAATCACCAAAACCAAGGCCCTGGCCAGGCAGGCGTACTGGTGGCCGGTCATAGACGCCCAAGTCGAGAGATATGTGAGAGCATGTGAGTCATGTGCAAAGGCCGATAAATCCCAGAGCCTCATGAGACCTGCGTTAAGAAAGTTCCCGGTGCCGGAAGGACCATGGGAAATGGTGTCGGTGGACATCATGGGACCCGTGCTCAACAAGGACGGAGTGCAGAAGTACGCAATCGTCATGGTTGATAGGTACTCCAAATGGCCTGAAGTGGCCATTGAGGAGAAGGTGGACACAGAAGCAGTGATAGACTTTCTGCGCAACGTCTTCATCAGGGAAGGAATCCCTAAAATCATTACTTGCGACAACGGACCGCAGTTCGTGTCTGCTAAGTGGGAAGAGTTCACTACCAGAAATGGAATTGTGGTAAATCACACCCCCATCTATCACCCAGCAGGCAACGGCCAGGTTGAACGCTTCAATCGGGTGATAATGGGCACCATACAAGCGGCCATTGATGATGGACTGGACTGGAAGAGAGAATTATTGAAAATGTTACGGGCCTACCGAATAACCCCGGGGAGCACGGGGTACAGCCCGTTCAAAGTGTTGAGAGGAAGAGATGCCTTCACGAAGGACAACATGGCCTGGAAAAAATTTGGTGGTGCAAAGTAAGTGGTCACCGGCGGTGGTCAGAAAGAACTTAGAGAGAGCACGAGATGTATACACTGAGCATTTTAACAAAAGACATAATGTGCAAGGAGTGGAGTTGGAGAAAGGCGACTGGGTCAAGGTAAAATCTGCCATCTTAAAAAGGAAAGGGGAAAGCAAGTTCTCACCGCCCCTACGAGTAATTTAGCCGTATGCCCGGTCGGCCTTGCTCAGCGACGGCAAAGTGTGGTCACAGGACAGAATGGCGAAATGCAGCAAGATCCTGAAGTGGGGAACAGAGATGGAGGAGGACACTGTGAATGTAGACGAAGGAGAAAGAGAAAGTAACGGAAGATACGAGGAAGGTGTAGAAGAAAGAAGGGGGCAAGTAAGAGAGAGCAGTACGGAAGGAAATGGAGAATACAGAGCAGAGGAAGGAACAGAAGGCGGGAGCAAGGAAAGATCGGACAAGGAGGTGATGGAAGGTGTCAAGGAGGGAGCAAGCAGAAGGAGCAATGGAGAGGTGCAGAGTGGAAGAGCAGGAGATGGAGTGAGGAAGACGAGAGCCGGTAGGACAGTAAAGGTCCCAGTAAAGTTTAAAGACTTTGAAATGGACTACAAGTAAGGACTAGAATTTTGTTTGTCATTGCATAAAAGGGGGGAGATATGTGGTGACGGTCTAGCGTCAAGAATACAGGAAACGGAAGGGCGGGACCGGAAGCGGAAGGCGGCCATCTTAGGTCATAGGCGCCGACCGCGGGAAAGGGTGAGAAGCTGTTCCCGGCGCTCCGGTGATTAAAGCAAGTTAAACCTCACGACTGAATGCTGTGGTTATTGGGGGCCTCTACAGCCTTGGGCTTTCTCTGTACTACTTTCTTGAACCCTGCTACTACATGCTACATTTGTCCTGCACTTCTGCGGTAGTATCCCCGTTGGTGCCACCTCCTTCAGCCCCATTGCGGCCACAGCTATCCTGACCAGTATCGCCTGTTCCCATCTCAGGGACTTTGCAGCGATGTCCTGGTTGTCTCCCAAAATTTTCCTGTTCTATCACTCATTCCTTCCCTCCGGGACTTGCATTGTTTCCCATCTTACAAGGCTCTGCTGCATGTAGGTGAAATTCCAGTTGGTATTTCCCCTCCCGCATCTGATACAATCCTCGGCCATAGCCATGTGCTCTGGCTAAAAATGTCCCTCCCCTAGGCCAGGACCGGCCGAACCAGATCCCCTCCTGAGTCCAGTCTGCTAGTAGGTTGCAGAGCAGATGGGCAAAGCCCTCTCCTTCGTCTTGTGCTATTATCTACCTCAGGGCCAGCCAGGGCTTTAAGTGGGATGAAAAAACTGGGGGGTCTCTCAAAGGGGCGTGGCTTTAACACACTTTCGCCAAAAATCTGTGTTTAGCATAGTGTGCCGCCCCACTTGTATTTTGCTGTTTCTGTTATTGCATCCCGATATGTGATACAACAAGTAATATCATACCTACAACAAGTAGGGACTATTGGCTTTGTCGATGGTTATTAAATGCGTAAGATAAATAAGCTGCAACCAAGGCTTGTTACATATAATATTGAAAAAGCTTCCACTTAAAGCCCTGGTGACCCTACCACAATGTTGCTGCTCTTACGTTTCAGAAAGAGAAGAGAAATCCAGAAAGAAAATGACTTTAAAGGATTTCCCTTCCCCCACAACCCTCACCCGGCATGACGTCATGAAGTAACTTCTCCACTAGTGAGAAGTGAGCAGTGTGGGCAGTGCACATCGATGTGCTTGCTGTCTCGAAACGGGTCTCTAACAAGCTGTTTTGCGCCCTGGCACTTTTTTCCAGACTGCAGTGACAGCAAACTGCTGTCACTGCAGTCCTGAAAAAAACGGACTCTCTGTCCTAGGGCTCAAAACAGAGCCCGATAGAGACCCGTTTCGAGGCCCCCTTTAAAAAACTGCCGGGGCTCAGACCCCTTGAGACCCAGCCCACTTAAAGCACTGGGGCCAGCCCATTATTGTTTAGCGCTTGAGTCCAGCGGCATCCCCCCTTGTCACCAGTTCCCAGAGGGCTGGGGCCCTTTTCTTCACCCCTCACTAGGTGTATTGCTGCCCAGTACTGCCATGAATCTCTGTCACCCAAGTGTGTTCATTCGGACGAGTCGGAGTGCACACTTTTCGTGCCGTTGAGGAATTTGGACGGATGGGGGGTTGCGCTTCAGGGAGCTCTAGCACTGGACTAGGGAAGTTAGGATTGCTTGAACCTGGTGGCCTGATGGTCTACCTCATCTGGATCTAGTAGCTTGTTTTACCGTGGCTCCCTTGACGGATGATTGGTATAACCTAATGTGGGAATCACCGGCATTGGAGAGACCACTTCCATTCCTACATACAGGGGGGGTGAGGGGGGGGGGGGGGGGGGGTGCAGATGCCTTTTGTGCGGGCTTTAGGATAGGGTTGTCGGTCTGGGCCTCCTCTAAGATGGCCTACAGTTCTAACAGTGCTTCTCTTCTGGTCTTCTTCTGCCATACGTATTTGGTCTGAATGTGTGTTTTTGTGTGTCTGATTATGTTAGTGTCGAAGGTTTACTCCTCTGGCCAGGGAAACACTTGTGCCTTGGTGTGTGTGTGTGTGCCATTCGTAGCAATATTTGTTAGGTGTTTTGATCTATGTGGGGAACCTAGCTTGCATATAGTTCAAGGACGACTCCAGGATGGCTAGGAACTTTGTTAAGGGACTGACATGCTCTAGCTTCATGGGATCAAACTGTTGGGCGCTGACTCGGGGCTAGCAGTATCCAGAGCGCCTACATGAACACTGTCGCATACGCTCTGGACTACATCTCCCAGAATGCTTGAAGGGGAGGAGCATCATCTATATCACCCAACAACACGTGGGTTGAGGTGCGCTTAATCTGCCGTTTTTCCTGAATTCTTCCGGCTCGAGTCTCACGCGGGTTGCGTGGAGGCTCCCTCACCAAGGTTCTAGATGTGCTGTGTGTTTTTCACCAGTCCTCCCTTGCACGCTGAAGGAAGTGCGATTCCTCTACTTCAGAGGGGTCTCTTTCGAGTGCTGCGGTGAGCGCCATCAAAGACTCACTCAAGTTGAAGGAAGGGTTGTTTGATCCTCCCCTTCGTGATAAACTGTACTTTGCTATTGCCGATATCTTCGCGCTGAAGGAAGCGCTTATCGGCAAATTCTTTCTTACTGCTCAGCCTGAGATCGCGCTGATGGAAGCGCCTACCGGCTTTGTCGGAAAGACAATTGTTGCCAGGTCTACGCGCTGAAGGAAGCGTGTCGGCTTCTGGAGTTCTCCTTCCTAGTAAGCCGCTTGTTTTGTGTTGTTGGGAGAAGTCTGCCATAACTATTGCTCGGAACTTAAAGCTTCTATTTTCCGCGCTGAGGGAAGCGTATATTTGTTTTGTTTCGATCTGCACTTGGAGGAGGAATCCACTCCTTTGTATGGACCCTGAGTTTATTATTTTTGCCCAAAAGAGAATGGCGGGGAATGCACTGCAGAGTTAATAAAGTTTGTACTTTTTTGAAAGTAGGTGGGTTGAAGGTAGGGTGCTCCACCAGGTGGCGCTTCCGTCCTAGCAACGTCTGTGAATGAATACAGTTAAGTGTCACCATAACGCATTGGTGACATCCCTGTAAGTGTGGGCACACCTTTGGTTCTTGTGCAAGCAAGATTCCACAAAAGGTTGATTTTAGAAGTTTTAATCCAGTATCATCATTAAACTCCTGATAACATTTTGTTTTTCAAATCTTTTCATGAAAATGTATCATCCTTTCAACACTTCAAATTACTCCAATGCATTTCGGGCTGTCCGCCCTTCATCCGGGAGCTCTACAAATAGAGGATACAGCACTAGGGGCCCGATGTAGGTAAACGGGATTTTCCGATTTCAAAATACCGAGGCGGGCCGAATCGGTATTCTGAAATCGGAAAACGAGATGTAGGAAAAAAATACCGAATGAAAACCGATTCGGTCGGCATCGGTAATGAGATTCGGTACGTTCCGATTCAGCTCGGTCCGAATCGGAAATTACCGAATCGGCCAACAACGAATCGGAAAACACCGAATCGGCTACCACCGAATCGGATATTTCCGATTCGGCGAATACCGATTCGGTAAAAGCCGATTCGGTAAAAACCGAATCGGCAATCATAGACCCATGGCGAAAAAGCCCATAGGAATGCATTGCATGAACCGATTCGGCTTTTACCGAATCGGATAATACCGATTCGGATTTTACCGAATCGGATTTTACCGATTCGGTAAAAGCCGACTCGGCAATAGGCGATTCAGCCAATGAGGTGGCTCCCCCTCCCCCACCCAAACAGGGAGTGGCAACCCTGGCAGGTGCAGCCAATTAAGAAGTTTCTAGAAGTTTCTGGAAAGCCTGCCTGAGCCCAACACACAGTTAGCAGCAGTGGGAGAAGGAGGTTGCAGACTGAGCAGGAGCAGGAGAAAATGGCAGATCAGGCAGGAAGCCAGAAGTCCTCCCAAAAGAGGAAGCCCAAATTCACCACCACAGAACTTCAGGTGCTGGTTGAGGAGGTGGTGAGGGTGCACCGCCAGCTCTTTGGCAAGCTGTCCCTCAACGTGCCAGACAGCACCAAGAGGAGATTGTGGGCCGACATCGCCCAGAAGGTCAATGCTGCTGGAGTCACCCCCAGGTCCATTGAGGAACTTAAGAAAAGGTTTTACGACCTCCGCAGCCTCACCAAGAGGAAGCTGGCCGACCTCCAAAGGCAGGCTGGACACACCGGAGGAGGCAAGAACCCGGCGCCACCCCTCACCGAGCTGGAGGAAATTGTCTCCAGCACCATCGAGAGGGAGAGCATCGTAGGGATCGGGACCCTGGACAGCACTGCGATGGCCACAGCTACAGGTAAGAAGCATGCGCATCATGACACACCCTCCCAGACACCTCCCCATTAGACACAATGCATAGGCAAACACCAGCACTGTACTGTCACCAACATACAAGAGACAAGCATCATGGTACATGTAGTCAGCAGAAGTTAGCCAAATATGTCAGTGCAGAATCACAAGACAGGAAACAGTGTGACACGGTGTAAGGAGATGCAAGGACATGTGGAATGCCATAATTGTACTGACTGTAATACATCGGCACTCAGTTTACAAATGCTTCTTTGTACCTAGGGGCACCATCAGGCGGCACCACTGTGGCAGCAGAGGGAGCTTCAACATCAAATACTGCAGTGGCAGGGCCGAGCACCAGCCAGCCTGGCCAGGAGGAGGAGGATGAGGATGAGGAAGGAGACACCCCAGGGCTTGGAATGGAGGGAGTCCTGGTGATTGATTACCAAGCAGTGCACTCCCCTGTACTGGCCAGCACACCCCCCTTGCAATTTTCACCTGATAACTCCCCTACAAGGCAGACCATTCCGCCGACAACAGCACCTGCCACAACCGTGGCCTTGCCACCCGTCCTACCTGTCCTGGGAGCAGGGGCTCCGGGACCGGCCAGCACCACACCCCCACCAGTGGCACCCCTGCCCACTCAGCAGGCCGGAGGCAGCAGTGCCAGACGCCGTGCCACCACCACCACCACCACCACTGCTGCACCAGCACGGGAGGGCAGTGTGTTCCTGGGCCTGGAGGGCCAGATGGTCAAAATCCAGCGCCAACAGGCCAGATCCACCATGGCCTGCCAACGCCAGCTCCTGCAGCACAACCTGCAGATGGGGGAGTTGGTGAAGGGTTTCCAGGCTGTTGTGGACAGCAACAAGGAGGTGGCAGCAGGGTTGGGCAGGCTGACCACTGCCATCACCCACTCCTCTGCCAGGCAGGAGGAGCATGAGGTTGCGCGCAGGAGGGATGCCCGGGTGCTCAACCGGGCCATGGCCCGCCTTGCAGCGGCGACCGCACAGCTGTGCCATCGAAGCTCAAATCAGGAGTCGGTGCTCAGTCAGCATACGGCTGAGCTGACCAGGGGGATGGCCAGGATCACCACGGCCATGGAGGCCATGTTAATATCAAACGCCGCCTCCAATCCTGCCCTGGACCTGGGTGATGCTGGAGACAGCAGCAGCCGCAGCAGCCCGGCCAGCGCTGCATCCGAGCCAAGGAGGAGCACCAGGCGATCCGCTGATGCTGCAGGCCATTCGGAGGGGGCCGAGGGACACCCCAGTGGGTCTGGAAAGCGGGCCAAAAAATAGGCTGGCAAGGGGGGATGAGCAGACCAGAACCCTGGACTTTATTTGTTTTTACAGACTCCATTTTTTGATGCACTTCAGTGATGTAACTGTGGTGCATCACTATTAAAAATTTTATTTTCCAAGCAACATTTAGCTGTCTTTGCATCTGTACTCAGTCAGAAATAGTTCTCAGTGATCTCCTCACGTCTGTATCTGCCATCACATGGCGTACACACCCCAGCTGGCTGTGTCAGTGGCACAGCTTCGTCGTCGTCATAGTCCTCGTAGTCAGACAACTCCACCTCAGTGCCCTTCTTGACCGCAAGGTTGTGTAACATTGCACATACAGCTATGATCTTGCAGCAGGTGATGGGGGTATACTGCCTTGCACCTCCACTCTTGTGCAGGCATCTGAATCTACTTTTCCAGATGCCAAAGGTCCGTTCAACAACATTCCTGGTGCGTATGTGGGCCCGGTTATACCTCCTTTGGCTGGGTGTGGAGGGGTTGAGGTAGGGGGTGAGTATGAATGAGCGGAGGGCATATGCACTGTCGCCTGGAAGAGAAAGGGGTCACATTAGACACATGCATACATGTATTACACCTACCTACTATGTGTTATGGGGGTCTGATGATGTGGCTCACCTAGGAGGTATCCTTCTCCAAAATCGCCAGCCATCAGCCGTGCATATATGCCGCTCTGTTGGAATATATAGGAGTCATGGGTACTCCCTGGAAATTTTGCTACCAGGTCTGTGATGGTGCACTTGGCATTGCAGATCACCTGCACGTTGATGGTGTGTGTCGATTTCCGATTGCGGTATATGTATTCGGTGTCCGCTGGTGGGCAAATCGGAATATGCGTGCCATCTATGCAACCGATGATTTGGGGAAACTGCGCCATCTGGTAGAAGTCTGCTTTGGTTTGTAGCAGTTCTGCGTGGGTTGCAGGGAATGAGATGTATTGCTCCATCCTGTCTATCATGGCGTCAAGGAATATGTGGAAGAACCTTGACAGGCTGCTCTGGCTCACCCCTCCTGCTGCTGCTGCTCCACTTTGATAGCTACCAGACGCTACCAGGTGTAGGCTGCATAGCACCTGGACGTGCGCAGGGATGGCGTGTGCCCTTGGGGTGTGGTGGTCCAAGTATGGCTTAAGGTCCCTGATGAGCTCAAGTATGGTGTCAGAGTCCAGCCTGTATCTCTGTAGGATCTCAGCCTCAGTGAGCATGAACAGGGTTATCCTCTGTCTGTAGACCTGTTCATTTCGTAGCCATTCCCTCTGTTCTTCCTGCTGTAGCCGTAGCCGCCTCGCAATGACATAGAAAGCTGCCATCCTGCAAGTTGCAATGCATTTTGGGACTGTTTATATGGGTTGGAGTTGGTTACCACCTGATTGCAATCCATGGTAAATACCGAGTGAATTCTACCGATTTTGAGCCGATTTCGGTGTTTCTGTGCCTCCCTACATCTCCCCAACTGTCGGAATCGGGGAATTTCCCGATCGGAGATTCATACGAATCGGCATGTTTTCCGATTCGGATCATGTCCGAATCGGTATTTTTTCCGATTCGGTACATGGACCGAATCGGTGATTTTCCGATTCGGTGTCACTTACGATTCGGTTCTTGGACCGAATCGGTGATTTTCCGAATCGGTGTCACTTACGATTCGGTTCTTGGACCGAATCGGTGATTTTCCGAATCGGTGTCACTAACGAATCGGTACAAGGACCGATTCGGTCTTTGTAACCGATTCGGTGTTTTTCCGATTCGTTACATATCCGATTTTCGGTATGTACGTATCGGATTCTTTCCCATTCGGTACTCATTCCGAATCGGTTTTCTATCCGATTCGTTCTGTTTTTGGTTCCCTACATCTCGATGGCTGTTTACCGATCGGTAAGGGCCAAAAATCGGTATTTTCGGCCAATACCGATCGGTAAAGCCCTACCTACATCGGGCCCTAAGTGTATAATACAAACTATATAATTGCAAGACAGTCTTTAGATGCGCGGGTGCGTAACATGCGGGTATGTGGTAGTGAGGAGTGCTCACGAAGTGATCGGCGTGTGAACACAATAATAGGTGAATACTGTGATGGGAAGTGAAGTGTTGAAATGATGATACATTTTCATGGAAAAAGAATTGAAAAACAAAATGTTATCATGAGTTTAATGATGATACTGGATTAAAACTTCTAAAATCAACCTTTTGTGGAATCTTGCTTGCACAAGAACCAAAGGTGTGCCCACACTTACAGGGATGTCACCAATGCGTTCTGGTGACACTTAACTGAATTTATTATTTTTGCCTCATTCGAACTCCTACTCCGTAGTAGAGTAGCTTTTCTTTGGCTCTTTAAATTACGTTCTTGGATGGGAAAGGAAGCCCTATTCTTGGAGAGGTGTTCTGTTTAATTATGGATGAATGTTTGCGGGGTATGTAAGATAACAATCCTTTTCTTTTTGATAAAGAGTATGTTAGCAGAGAGGAGTATTAAATATTGTCGGCATGACGTCATGAAGTAACTTCTCCACTAGTGAGAAGTGAGCAGTGTGGGCAGTGCACATCGATGTGCTTGCTGTCTCGAAACGGGTCTCTAACAAGCTGTTTTGCGCCCTGGCACTTTTTTCCAGACTGCAGTGACAGCAAACTGCTGTCACTGCAGTCCTGAAAAAAACGGTGTAATAACTCATCAGACATCAGGTAAGCAGAAGAATCTTTATTCTCTTTCAGGCTTCCGCCAGCACGACATGCAGGCACAGAATCACAGTAAACAGTCTCGCGCTCGAGCCGCCAACTGCCAAGTACATTACGTAGGCAGCAGCACGAGAACAGTGCCTCGCGCATTGCCCGCAGAGCGAGCGCGAGGCAGGCAAGCTACTACATATCTCCTTTCCCTAAAGGGGAAAGAAAGGGAAGAGAAGAGAAGAGAAGAAGAAAAGAGAACCTGGGGAAGAGAGAGGAACAGGAGAGCAAAAGGGAAAAGGAAAGTAATCAACGAAATCTAATAGGAACCCTTATGGCTCTGGTGCTCCTTCTCATCACCGAGGATTGAGGAGCTGAAAGCTGAGCACTGGTACCACTTTGAGAATCATCACTAGAAACATTTTTAGTACAATTAGAGTTCAACAGTTTGTCATCAAAACTTTTAACTTTTACCACCTTGTTGACATTCCACCAGTGCTGTCCATTGACACGAACAGCATTACCACAGACTTTGTCGACCTTAACAATTTCACCAAACTTCGCATCACCTTTCTTCACAAACCCTTGTTTCTTAATCCTTATACAGTCTCCCACAGCAAATGCTCTGCATTTCACCCGCTTCCTTTCATCAAAGTATTCTTTCTGTTTGGATTGTGCTTTTTCATTTTTCCTCCTGACCTGTTCATCAATTTCTTGGGGAGTAGAATGGGATTTGAACCATTTGGTCATCCACGCAGGCCTAAATTCAGTGCATGGTTTCCTGCCCCTGAGTAGTTCAAAGGGTGACACCCCTGTGGATGAATGTGGAGTGGTCCTGTAGAACCACAGCATGGCTCTCACACTTTGGGGAACGTCTTTGTTGTGAACAATAGCCCACTTGACACAATCACCAATGACTCTGTTGAGTCTTTCCACCAAACCATTGGTTTGAGGGTGGTAAAGGGAACTTCTGTGGTGTGTGATGGCAGACTCTTTAAGAAAATCTTCCACTTCTGTGGACACAAACTGGACGCCATTGTCCGAAATGATAGAAAGAGGAAACCCTTCTCTCATGAAAATATCTTTCATGAAGCCAATGATCTCTTTCGAGTCAACTTTGGATACAAACTTAGCCTCTGGCCATTTCGTGTAATAATCCATCATTACAATGGCAAATTTACACTGATGAGGTAAACTGTGGAATGGCCCTAGTACATCGATGCCAAGTTTCTCCCACGGCGCACCTGGAAGAGGTATGGGCGTGAGCGGGGGACAGGCTGTTCGAAAACTTTTATCACTAGAGGAACAGATAGTGCATTCTTGCACCATGGCATCGATATCCTTGTCCATCTGAGGCCACCAAAAGTACTCTCTTACCCTACGCTTAGTAAGTGTGGCCCCGAGATGTCCTTCATGAGCTTGGGTTAACAGTGTGGCTCTAATTTTCTCGGGGGGAACCAATTTCTCTGTTCTAAAGACTAGACCATCTTCGATGGACAGTTCATCACTCACTTTCACATAGGGCTGCAATTCAATGCGAACATTTCTTTCCCTCGGCCAACCTTGGACAATGTGTTTTTTAACGTCTTTCAGAGTTTGATCACTTTCTAAAGCTTCCCTCCAACCTTCTTGCCCCACAGAACATACATGTGACAATTCAACACTGGCAATAATGCAATCTTCACCATCATCATAACAACAATCATCATTATCCGGTGTGGTCTTGCTAGTGGAGGAGGGTAAACGTGACAAAGCGTCGGCTCTCACATTTTTGCCACCAGCAATGTGAACAACATCAAAATTGAATTGCAATAACTTGGATGCAAGGCGAGCAATGCGGGGGGTAGCACTGCGTCCTTTAGTATCACCTAGAATAGACACTAAAGGTTTATGGTCTGTTTGGAGAGTGAATTTGCGCCCCCAGAGATAATTTTTGAATTTCTCAATGCCCCACCAACATGCAAGGAGCTCTTTCTCAATCACAGAATAATGGGTTTCCGCTTCTCTAAGTACCCTGGACGCAAACCCAATGGTGTGTTCACTTCCATCAACATCCTGTGTCAATACAGCACCCAACCCATAGTTACTGGCATCAACAGTCAAAGTGCAAGGGACATCCTGCACGTAAGGTTTCAAAGCACTAACAGTGCATAACTTATCTTTGATCCAATCAAACGCTTTACTACACTCTTCATCCCACACAAATTCACTTTTGTCTTGTAACAACTTAGAAATGGGACGAATGTTGGTGGCATAGTCTTGGATGAATCGTGAATAGAACTCCGTGAGGCCCAAAAGTGATTTCACTCCTGCTTTGTCTTTAGGAGCTGATGCATCTACAATTGCTTGGACTAAACTGGGTTTTGGTGCTACTCCTTCACTAGAAATGGTGTGACCCAGATATTCCACACTGTCTTTGGAGAATACGCACTTGTCTCTTTTAAGTACAACCCCATGGTCTTGGAAAATTGACAATATTTTAGATAACACCTGGTCATGTTCTTGCTGATCCTTGGCATATATGAGGACGTCGTCTTGAAATATGGCAACACTTTTGATTCCTTTGAGAAGGTTGACCATGACTCTCTGGAAAACCGAGGCTGCCGACGCAAGGCCAAAAGGCATGCGGCAGAATTGATACAATCCAGATGGTGTGTTGAACGCGGTGAAATGGCGTGACTCTTTGTCAAGTTCGACTTGATGGTATGCAGAGGCCAAGTCGAGTTTGGTGAAAACTTTAGCCCCCGCGACTACGCCTAGCATTTCTGTGATGTTGGGCAACGGGTGTGAGTCTACCCAAATTACTTTGTTTAAGTTGCGCAAATCAATGCAGATTCTGAGATCATTGTTTTTCTTCCTTGCTACAACCAAAGCCGAAGACCAATCAGAGGATTCAATTGGTTCTATTACACCTCTTTTATGCATAGATAGGAGTTCTTTTTCTAGATCATTTCGGATGCTGAAAGGTACACTCCTTATTTTGTGTTTGACAGGCACAGCATCATCCTTTATTCTTATCTTGTGCTTGAACCCTTTAATTTTCCCAAGCTCACCAGAAAATACTCTAGGGAATTTATTGAGGAGTTCTTCCACATGAGTTTGGTCACGAACCACTAAAATTTGTTCCTTTGCTCCAGGGCGTAGCATCATGCTGAACAAACCTTGATGGAACCATCCAAGAATGTCCAATCCATTGACAGCCACATAAATTTTGCCATAAATGTGCCTGTTTTTGAACACAAGGACGTCTTCAAAATACCCTAGAAGTTCAATGCTTTTCCCTTCATAGGATACCGGTTCGCGGTCAGGTGGTTGCAAAGGTCTATTTTCCCATTTTTTTTTGAATAAGGATTCACTGATCATTGTTATCCTGGCACCTGAATCCACTAACAGTCTCAGATTTTTATCACCAACACAAACGATAGCATAAGGATCAACACAGTCATCAGGATTCCCTGTTATTATGTCTCCTTCTTTAACCACGAGAACCATGTCTTTAAGTTCACATAGGGTATCATCGCTGTCACTTTCGCTTGAGTCCTTTATGCATGCAACTTGGTTTGGACTTTTCTTGTTTGTCTGGCAGACCTTGTCAAAATGCCCCAATTTGCCACATTTTCGACATGTGGCATTCCTCGCAGGACATGACCTTCCACTTTTAGCATGTGAAGGATAACCGCACCTGAAACAAATATCAGTTCTCTTGAAAAAATTACTCTGCTGAAAGTCTTTTCTCCTCGCCACATTTTTAAAGCGAACAGGAGTCACCACTTCGACATTTTTACATTCAAGTTCTCTGATAGAGGATTGTGAGGTTTCAATACTTTTTGCTATGCGGATGGATTCATCTAAGGTGGGATTTTCCAAAGATAATAGCTTCTGTCTGATGGATTTATCCAAGCATTTACTAATAAATTGATCACGCACTAGTTGTTCACTGAAATTCTCGAATTCGCATTCTGCAACCATTTTTCTCAAAGCTGTAACATACGTGTCGACATCCTCTTCTGTTTTTTGTGCTCTCTTGAAGAACTTATGCCTTAGAACCACGACACTGGGTTGTTTGTCATACCTTAACTTAAGTTTTCTAACTGTTTTTTGGTACTCATCAGTCTCTTCACCACCTTCATCAATCACTTCAGGCAAGTGTTTGAGAGTTTCTCTACCCTCAAAACCCAATGAATGAAGAAGTAAAAATTTTTTCCTCTCAGCTCTAAACCTGTGTGCTCCAATGGCACCCAAATAGTTCTCAAAGGCATCGAACCATTTTCTCCATGCCACAGGTGGTTCACCGGGAGTATCCAGGAATGGAGGCGGAGGGTGAATTGACTGCATCATTAGTAATAAAGAGAAAAATAGCGAGTAGAAAGACGTATGCCACAACAATTTATGCTGTGGTAACCCAGCAATTAATCTGCTTCAAAAAGACACCACAGTGACAGAACTTAACACAGGGGAAAGGTCCAGTGTGCTGGTAGAACAATGTCAATTATATTGCAGACTTGTGTTAAGTTTAAAGCTTGTGCCTGAATTTCCTTTGAATTTGGAAGTTATATTTCCCCTCCAGATGTATATATATATATATATATATATATATCGTGCTATTTTATTCCGTTTCCTCAACAGAGAAAAACAAACCACATAAATGTTTTCACTATAGTCCAACTCCTTTTTTGTTTAGCAGAAAACTGATTTCTCGTGTTAAATTCCCATGGAGTGCACATACACGATGAAACGGTGACTTCCCCTTTAAGAAGGTTAAGAGGCAGCCATCTGCCGGGAAACTGATGTGGTGGGCGTAGACTTCCACACGCTCGACTTACGTGAAAGTGCGCAGTCGGGAAATGAGGAGGGAGTTCCAGCGTCGTCGGGAAACAGCGCCAATTTCCCTTCCCTGATGTTCTTTCCCAGCGCAGAGGCCACAGCGAGGCGTCAGTTCGCCGCCGATTTCTTCACCACACGAGGTAAGCGAAATGAGTGGGTCCGTTGCGGAAGCCTGAAGTCGTCGTCGCCAATAATGAGTGTAATAACTCATCAGACATCAGGTAAGCAGAAGAATCTTTATTCTCTTTCAGGCTTCCGCCAGCACGACATGCAGGCACAGAATCACAGTAAACAGTCTCGCGCTCGAGCCGCCAACTGCCAAGTACATTACGTAGGCAGCAGCACGAGAACAGTGCCTCGCGCATTGCCCGCAGAGCGAGCGCGAGGCAGGCAAGCTACTACAAACGGACTCTCTGTCCTAGGGCTCAAAACAGAGCCCGATAGAGACCCGTTTCGAGGCCCCCTTTAAAAAACTGCCGGGGCTCAGACCCCTTGAGACCCAGCCCACTTAAAGCACTGGGGCCAGCCCATTATTGTTTAGCGCTTGAGTCCAGCGGCATCCCCCCTTGTCACCAGTTCCCAGAGGGCTGGGGCCCTTTTCTTCACCCCCCACTAGGTGTATTGCTGCCCAGTACTGCCATGAATCTCTGTCACCCAAGTGTGTTCATTCGGACGAGTCGGAGTGCACACTCTTCGTGCCGTTGAGGAATTTGGACGGATGGGGGGTTGCGCTTCAGGGAGCTCTAGCACTGGACTAGGGAAGTTAGGATTGCTTGAACCTGGTGGCCTGATGGTCTACCTCATCTGGATCTAGTAGCTTGTTGTACGGTGGCTCCCTTGACGGATGATTGGTATAACCTAATGTGGGAATCACCGGCATTGGAGAGACCACTTCCATTCCTACATACAGGGGGGGTGTGGGGGGGGGGGGGGGGGGTTGCAGATGCCTTTTGTGCGGGCTTTAGGATAGGGTTGTCGGTCTGGGCCTCCTCTAAGATGGCCTACAGTTCTAACAGTGCTTCTCTTCTGGTCTTCTTCTGCCATACGTATTTGGTCTGAATGTGTGTTTTTGTGTGTCTGATTATGTTAGTGTCGAAGGTTTACTCCTCTGGCCAGGGAAACACTTGTGCCTTGGTGTGTGTGTGTGTGCCATTCGTAGCAATATTTGTTAGGTGTTTTGATCTATGTGGGGAACCTAGCTTGCATATAGTTCAAGGACGACTCCAGGATGGCTAGGAACTTTAAGGGACTGACATGCTCTAGCTTCATGGGATCAAACTGTTGGGCGCTGACTCGGGGCTAGCAGTATCCAGAGCGCCTACATGAACACTGTCGCATACGCTCTGGACTACATCTCCCAGAATGCTTGAAGGGGAGGAGCATCATCTATATCACCCAACAACACGTGGGTTGAGGTGCGCTTAATCTGCCGTTTTTCCTGAATTCTTCCGGCTCGAGTCTCACGCGGGTTGCGTGGAGGCTCCCTCACCAAGGTTCTAGATGTGCTGTGTGTTTTTCACCAGTCCTCCCTTGCACGCTGAAGGAAGCGCGATTCCTCTACTTCAGAGGGGTCTCTTTCGAGTGCTGCGGTGAGCGCCATCAAAGACTCACTCAAGTTGAAGGAAGGGTTGTTTGATCCTCCCCTTCGTGATAAACTGTACTTTGCTATTGCCGATATCTTCGCGCTGAAGGAAGCGCTTATCGGCAAATTCTTTCTTACTGCTCAGCCTGAGATCGCGCTGATGGAAGCGCCTACCGGCTTTGTCGGAAAGACAATTGTTGCCAGGTCTACGCGCTGAAGGAAGCGTGTCGGCTTCTGGAGTTCTCCTTCCTAGTAAGCCGCTTGTTTTGTGTTGTTGGGAGAAGTCTGCCATAACTATTGCTCGGAACTTAAAGCTTCTATTTTCCGCGCTGAGGGAAGCGTATATTTGTTTTGTTTCGATCTGCACTTGGAGGAGGAATCCACTCCTTTGTATGGACCCTGAGTTTATTATTTTTGCCCAAAAGAGAATGGCGGGGAATGCACTGCAGAGTTAATAAAGTTTGTACTTTTTTGAAAGTAGGTGGGTTGAAGGTAGGGTGCTCCACCAGGTGGCGCTTCCGTCCTAGCAACGTCTGTGAATGAATACAGTTAAGTGTCACCATAACGCATTGGTGACATCCCTGTAAGTGTGGGCACACCTTTGGTTCTTGTGCAAGCAAGATTCCACAAAAGGTTGATTTTAGAAGTTTTAATCCAGTATCATCATTAAACTCCTGATAACATTTTGTTTTTCAAATCTTTTCATGAAAATGTATCATCCTTTCAACACTTCAAATTACTCCAATGCATTTCGGGCTGTCCGCCCTTCATCCGGGAGCTCTACAAATAATAGAGGATACAGCACTAAGTGTATAATACAAACTATATAATTGCAAGACAGTCTTTAGATGCGCGGGTGCGTAACATGCGGGTATGTGGTAGTGAGGAGTGCTCACGAAGTGATCGGCGTGTGAACACAATAATAGGTGAATACTGTGATGGGAAGTGAAGTGTTGAAATGATGATACATTTTCATGGAAAAAGAATTGAAAAACAAAATGTTATCATGAGTTTAATGATGATACTGGATTAAAACTTCTAAAATCAACCTGGTGACACTTAACTGAATTTATTATTTTTGCCTCATTCGAACTCCTACTCCGTAGTAGAGTAGCTTTTCTTTGGCTCTTTAAATTACGTTCTTGAATGGGAAAGGAAGCCCTATTCTTGGAGAGGTGTTCTGTTTAATTATGGATGAATGTTTGCGGGGTATGTATGATAACAATCCTTTTCTTTTTGCTAAAGAGTATGTTAGCAGAGAGGAGTATTAAATATTGTTGGTTTATCATTGTAGGAAGGCTTGAAGTCAGAAGCTGCTGTCCCAACGTATTAGAAGTAAAGTTACAGAATTCTTCGGCCAGTGGAAAGGTATTAGTGAGATCTAGTGAGACCTTATGAGAGTAGTAAGCTTTGACAGGATTTGTATTAAAACTGTATTATTTTGTTACAGGTCTCCCACTTCCCGCTGGTCCTTCCCTCATCCATTTTTTCCCTCGCCTGACAAACCTTACTACTCTGAGTTGCTATATCCAGAGTTGGGGGAGTCTGGAGGTGGACCCCTTTTTGGCATCACACGGAAACAGAGGAGTGGCCTTGACGCTGACACAAACAATATCAGATTCTACCCTGATCGTTGTGGAAATCAATACATGGGGATTACCGGTTATAGCTACTTTTACAAGCTCAATACTATGTACATAGATACATCAGAATAGAAATTTCACAAACACAAACAAAAAATGAATATGAAGGGTCACAACCTGAAAGAAAGTGCAAATGTTAGTTTAAAAGGTGGGAATTTAACAAATAAACCGCAGATATGGAAAAACGATTGTAGGAATTAGCAGTGCCTCACTAAGCACGTAGAGTCAATTATGAAAAACAACACTCAATACAAGACGTCCAATTGCAACAATTTACCTATACCACAACATCAAGAATGCATCAATTAATAACCATAATGAAGAGAAAGACAGAGGGAAAAAAATGACAGAGAAAAACTTAGGACTTTGTCAAATCAGTCCTTAGCCTTCTTAGCGCATGTTACCTGATGAAGAGGGGAGGCTTTCTGCTGTACACAGGACTAAGTGAGCCTGATAGTCTGTCAATATTGGCTCCATGACAGAGATAATAATGTATGCAGAAACGAGAAACAACTCGACAACCACAGGCCCTCTGTTGCCAAGCACAAGCTATACCTAATCTCTAAGGTCGAAAGTTTCCCTAATGTCCAAATACCACCCTATATCACACCCAGGGGAAATGCATACTATCTGTATCACACCCAGCGGTCCAAGCGCATAACACCTCTCACTTCTTTCAGATACCACCAGTGTTAGAAACCAGTAGCACTGAGAAAACCCTTTTAGACTAAAAAATAAGAACAAGGTCCTGATCCCATATACAACTCAGGGCCTAATCATACCATCTGTATCACGCCCTGCGGTCCAATCAGTGAGGCCTCGCCCCTGTATCACACCCAGGGAACAAGCGCACCATCTGTATCATACCCAGCGATCCAAGTGACTAACAACCTTCACATTTCCTAGCATGCAGGCTATCGAAAAAAGTTGACCTCCAGGGATCACCTCCGAGGCTGCCTTGTGACTACTCAGTTCAGACACAGAAAGTGGGCAATGCGTCCTATTTCTGTAAGTGATGGGACACTCAGGTTAACTTTTTGTGCTTCTTTCTAGGTTGCAGAAAACAAATAAGCCCCTAGCAACAGTGATGTTAAATCACAAACTAAAACACTCTTTTAAACAATGCTGCTGGTCAGGGAGTTACCAATTTGAGAGGACATGACAGTTATTCAATATCATAGAGTCAATATTACCATTAAATAATCAAGAAAAAGGAGGATCATACGTTTGCATTGGGTATTTATTAAATACAATATCAAATGAAAACATTTCATTAAAAATACATCATTATGAGAAAACAGTTGTCGATGAAGCGTTTCGGTGTGAGATAAACACCTTCTTCAGGACAGTTTTCTAAATGGTAAGAAACATACAATTATTATCTATACTAATATAATAAAGAGAGAGCCCAAACATTTGAGGCGGGTAATCTCAGGAACCACAGCACCAATCACAACACCCAATACAGCGTTGAAAAGGGCAGTTGCAGCAGAAGGACATAGGCTATGCAGACGCCCACCATATACATTTAAAAGGTAAAAGAACCGTGCCAGCAAAGTAGTCCCTTGTGGGCGTGTCTGCGTTGTGCTGTGGGCGTGTGCTGGGGGCGTGGCAAACACTGGGGGCATGTGGCACGTTCCGCCCTTCATGCCATGTCTCATATCGTGTGCTGTGGGCATGTGCTGGGGGCGTGGGCGTGTGCGGGGCGCGGGATTACGGAAAAAAAAGCGAGCGTTGTGCCCAATATTTCATTGTTTTTTCTTCCCAGGTTCTGTACATTCCAGCTCCGGGTGTGCTTGCCCCGCGCTCCCAGTGACGTGCACCTGCTTTACTGTATGGAGGTCAGGCATGGCGCTATTCCCAAGGGCCGGAAGGAGCGCAAACAGGGGCCATTGTGCAGGAAATGTAATCTCGCCTTAACCTCCGGTGACGCCTGAAGCGCACACTGGAGATTTTCCACTTCTGTTGCGCACAGGCCTCGCGCCACGCACATCCGGACACAAGGCCTGCCTCCACGGAAATAGCAAGAAAAGGACTATCCCTCCCCCGGTAATATGTGATGATATTCCGCAAACCAACATCCCGCAGACCATCACTCTGCAATTTTTATAACGCAGGACTATTACTCCGCAAAGACATCATTTCTAAAACATTTACAACGCATATGACTTTATCAGGCATGCCATTTTAACGCAAATGCATGTGTGGTAAAGTCATATACATCGTAAAAGTACATTATTAAAACATCAAATATATGTTTGTATATATGTGTATTATATATATATATATATATATATATATACACAGTGATGTTAACCAATTTTCCTTTTTTGGCATCGACAGGGTCCCGGCGAACCCCAGAGGGGGTAACCGTCTAAAACAACTACGTGTCCTGGAATCCCGCTATATCATCCGCCTGGATTCGATGAACCCCTTTGGCCTGAACGAGGATGAAGAACTGTATGTGCACATTGGCTAAGACCTTATGTTGAGCCAAAAGATCTGCCTTTATTCTGCACCAGTTCAATCTGTGTCCTTACTCCTTTTGTTACCCAGATCCCTCAATTATGGTGTCTGTATGTGTCCCCCCCTTCCCTCACTAACCTGCGCAGAGAGGGCTCTCTCTGACACAGATGGGTTAATTTCACCAGTAACCCTGTACTCCAAACAGGATCTGAGTTTCTGTACTTGGCTAAATCCGTCTCAATGGCTGTTTCTGAACTATGGTGCAATTTATCATGTACAATGAAATGTTCCCTGTCCAAATGAGGGTATCTATGCAAATACCATTGATTTTATTTTCTCACAATCACACCATTGTGCTTGTCCTTAACATGTCTGGCTAGGCAAGTTTTTCAGGCAACACAGGGTTCACTTTTTATAGCTCACAGGGCTGAAAGAAGTATTTCAGTACCTTCTCACCCTTTAACTTTCTTTACTTTTTTAGTTTGTTTGAATTGGCTCCTATATAACGTTGGAAACTCCCGTTATGGATAAGGGGGTGTTTCCCCATCCTACCTTAGAGGTAGAGGAGGTTTTACTGCTTTAGTCCTTATTAGTTACTGGACTACCATTCTGGAGTGTCTCGGATTTTATGATTTGGCCACTTGTGTCAGACCCCACTCTGCAGAATCCGGATGATGCACATATGACTCCACCTCCCTATCTCACCAACACGCTAGTACTAGCAACACAGCGTGTTCGAGCGATAGGGCGAGGGAAAACAGGAAACAAAACAAGGAGGGGACGGAAGGGGACTGCAGGGAAGGGATAGCTGAAAGACAAGAGAACAAGCATACAAATTATAATGGGTAATCAGGAAATCCTACTCTCTTTTCATTCTCACTAAGTATGCATAGATATTCACCTTTACCAAAAGAAGAGTGCTCCACCTCCTCCCTGTGTCTTGAATAGTGTTAAGAGTCACACTAGCCCCTAAGGAATACAAACACTGGTTAAATTCTAGTTTCTCCCAGAACCAAAATACAATGCTCTCTAGTGGTGTTGTACCTACCCTGCCTTGTGTTGAATCGTGCTTAAATAATAAACATGTGCTTATCAAACAATCTTTGTGAATTCCAAAACAATCTTCTTCTTCTGAGAAGCCAGTCCGCCTATGTACAATTGTACCAGTTCAATCCGTTAAGGACACGGTAAGACGTAGCTCCTACTACCATCTTCCGCTCTCAAAACAACAACACAGTGTTCTTTAATTGTTCCACTCCAAATTCGGAAAGGTGTAGGATCCCCCCCCACTACCTTCCGCTTTGGCACTTACTTTGGTAGGCACTAGTGACTCACTTCGTAACGGTAGTACGCAGAAGGGTTAAATCCGCCGTACTCCGTTCTCACTGTATACCAAAATCAAAACCTTCTATCCGACTGAGAACTCTTTGTGCGCTTTAATTTCCCTTTGCCGGTTATTGAAATGCTGCAGAACACATCAGCACTTTGGCAAAACAACGCGTTAAACTTTCACGCGCTGCACAAAAACTCACAGTACTGAAACAGCGTAGTCCCGGTCCTTTGTTCTCCGCTCGTATCTTCCTCCAGCAGCCTATTCTTTGACGGCAACAGGAACTCCAGAAATGTTAGATACAAACAGAAAGCGCATTCCACGCGCTACTGAAGAAAACCCATAACGCTTCAATCCCAAGCGCAATCCTCGATCCCTTCGCGCTGCTGAACAAACTAGGAAGCAGGAACCAAACCTCTTTCAGAGAGGATACCTAAACAGCACACCACTCTAGTCACTAACAAACATGGTTGTTTGCACAAAATCACGAACAAAGTCAGGTGGTCCCACCCTTCCCTTATAGAGCCACACCCCCTACCAGGACTTATGGGAGATGTAGTTCTTCAATGTTAGGTAGGCGCCTTGGCAAACCCTGACAGTATGTCCCCGTCCCTAGCGCCTTCTATGGCCAGGCTTAGCAGGAAACCATTAACGAAAAGACGGCACCTTCCCATGAGCAGGCACCTCAGAACAGCCCACCCCTTGCATGTACTCCTCATTGACCTTGTTCAAACATCCCTGCACCCCATAGTGAGCCCTCTGCAGTATTAATGCCTTTTCCTTAACTAATGGCTGAAATTGGAGATCAACAGGAATATCAACCGGAGAAGAGTTGGCATCAGTTCCAGATTTAGCTAGGAAGGGGAACATTCCAGGGGACCTATGCCACACATTCTTACTGGACCTCTCCGCCCTCATCATGCAATTAACCTTCCCTGTACGAATGATAGACTGTTTATCGTCCACTCCCTCCTTGATTGGCAGTATCTGTTGGGTCAATGTGTCTGTCTTCTGACTACTCAACCCAGTGCGGACGGTGACCACCTCTCTCTTTGCCAATGTGGCCACCCTAAACTGACATGCGACTACCGCTAAAGGTGAGGATGCAGAAGACACCAGATGTTCCTGACAATACCCAGACAAAAAGTGTACTGTTCGAGTTCTCCAGTCTATAGAAGGGTTGTGGAACGTAAACCACGGCATCCCCAATATGATCTCGTATTGAGGAGCTTCTATGATGTTCAATGATATCTTTTCCACATGTCTCCCTTCTGACACATTTATGGACAACATTACCTCAGCTGTCTTCTCAACTATTAGACCAGATTTTATAGGCTGTCCATCTACTGCCAAGACCTCCTCTGGTATATCTCTAGGTACTCTGGGTATAGCTAAGCGAGACACTAACCCATTATCAATAAAATTACCTGTGGCTCCTGTGTCCAGCATAACCCTAACTTGATGACTTTTTTGCTCATACTCTAATGACATGTTAAGAACCAGGTGTGACCCATTCACACCTATACCAGGTGAAGATAGTGAAGTGAGTCTCCAATCAGGTATCTCTTTCTCTCGGGAGGAAAGTGCTAACAAGTTGTCTGTCTCCCTTCCCATAGAGGAAACAGCTATTCTTTTATTCTTATTCCAACTAGAGGGGTTTTGGGGCTTAGAAGGGCATTCACGCACGTAATGCCCTTTTTTGCCACAGTACATACAAAGACCGTGTACTCTTCTGCTTTCTTTCTCATCATGGGACAGAGGGGATCTAATAGCTCCTATTTCCATAGGTTCTGCCCCGTTTTCTGATGCCTCTAGAACTCTAGGAGGGGAACTCACTATACTATTGTAACCCCTGTCCCATTTTCTTCTATCCCCACTCAGCTCAGTCAGCCTACCATCCAATCTCAGGACCAAGTTCACCATTTCTACACAAGTGGTGGGTTGAGGATCTATGTAGGCCACAGCGTTCTTCAATTCATCCCTCAAACCCTGATAGAATAGAGACATTCTTTTGCCTTCGGGCCATTCAGTTTCGGCAATCAAACGATTGAACATGGTTAAATAAGTAATCAAGTCACTCCTACCCTGACGCAGGGACAATAACTCCTTATCTGCGCTGAAATTGGTGGCCCTCCTGTCAAAGACTTTCTCGAATTCGTCCCTGAACGCGGTCCAATTGGACAACATGGCATCATCTCTTTTTACCAGAGGGACCGCCCAATTGGCCGCGTCCCCCACCAGATAAGATATTGCAAACGCCACCCTGGAATGGTTTGTAGGGAAGGAGGCTGGTTTACAAGAAAAATGGAGCATGATATAAGTCATGAAAGCTTGTGTTTTACGAGGGTCCCCCCCATATCGTTCTGGGGTAGCTAAAGGAATAGGGGGAGGAACAGTAACCTGAATCTGAGAAGGACCTGAAGAAAAAGGGTTTTTTGATAACTGTTCCACCCTATCCTTAAGAATTACAGCCTCCGCCTTGGACGCTGCCAATTCTTGTTGGACCAAAACCAGGGCCCTCAACACATCATCCAAGGTGGCCATATGTACCCCAACCGGATCAGGCAGAATGCAATTCGTGGGTTCGTGATTCTGTCAGACCCCACTCTGCAGAATCCGGATGATGCACATATGACTCCACCTCCCTATCTCACCAACACGCTAGTACTAGCAACACAGCGTGTTCGAGCGATAGGGCGAGGGAAAACCGGAAACAAAACAAGGAGGGGACGGAAGGGGACTGCAGGGAAGGGATAGCTGAAAGACAAGAGAACAAGCATACAAATTATAATGGGTAATCAGGAAATCCTACTCTCTTTTCATTCTCACTAAGTATGCATAGATATTCACCTTTACCAAAAGAAGAGTGCTCCACCTCCTCCCTGTGTCTTGAATAGTGTTAAGAGTCACACTAGCCCCTAAGGAATACAAACACTGGTTAAATTCTAGTTTCTCCCAGAACCAAAATACAATGCTCTCTAGTGGTGTTGTACCTACCCTGCCTTGTGTTGAATCGTGCTTAAATAATAAACATGTGCTTATCAAACAATCTTTGTGAATTCCAAAACAATCTTCTTCTTCTGAGAAGCCAGTCCGCCTATGTACAATTGTACCAGTTCAATCCGTTAAGGACACGGTAAGACGTAGCTCCTACTACCATCTTCCGCTCTCAAAACAACAACACAGTGTTCTTTAATTGTTCCACTCCAAATACGGAAAGGTGTAGGATCCCCCCCCCACTACCTTCCGCTTTGGCACTTACTTTGGTAGGCACTAGTGACTCACTTCGTAACGGTAGTACGCAGAAGGGTTAAACCCGCCGTACTCCGTTCTCACTGTATACCAAAATCAAAACCTTCTATCCGACTGAGAACTCTTTGTGCGCTTTAATTTCCCTTTGCCGGTTATTGAAATGCTGCAGAACACATCAGCACTTTGGCAAAACAACGCGTTAAACTTTCACGCGCTGCACAAAAACTCACAGTACTGAAACAGCGTAGTCCCGGTCCTTTGTTCTCCGCTCGTATCTTCCTCCAGCAGCCTATTCTTTGACGGCAACAGGAACTCCAGAAATGTTAGATACAAACAGAAAGCGCATTCCACGCGCTACTGAAGAAAACCCATAACGCTTCAATCCCAAGCGCAATCCTCGATCCTTTCGCACTGCTGAACAAACTAGGTAATACAGAGATGTCCGGGAGCAGGGGTCCCGTAGGGGACGGTTTGTGAGTCGCTTCTGTGAGTAGCACCTGGATAGCCGATGTCCGGGCCCTGTCGTGCGGGGAGGAAGCGAGCCCTTCATGTGGCCTGTCCAACATGCGTCCCCCCCAGCTGAAGGCGAGGAGAGTCACCCATCTTCTTGGGGACTTTCCTCGTCGAGGCGGAAAAAGCGGGACAGGCCATCCGCGTTGGCGTGGTCTTGGCCAGGGCGGTGCTCCACAGTGAAGTCCATCCCCTGCAGGGAGATGGACCATCGCAACAGCTTGGGATTCTCCCCCCGCATTTGCATTAACCATTGCAGGGGGCGATGATCTGTCTGCACCTGGAAGTGGGTACCGAAGGGGTAGGGCCAGAGCTTCTTGAGGGCCCACACTACTGTGAAGGCCTCCCTCTCGATGGTGCTCCAGCGCTGTTCCCGGTCCAGTAGGCGTCTGCTGATGAAGGCTACTGGTTGGTCGACTCCCTCGGGATTCAGTTGGGAGAGGACGGCCCCAATGCCATGGTCGGAGGCATCAGTCTGGACGATGAACTCTCGGCTGTAGTCGGGAGCCTGGAGCACAGGGCCGGTGCACATGGCGGCCTTCAGCTTCTCGAAGGCCGCTTGACAGTCAGGAGTCCAGTTGACTCTTTTTGGCTGGTTCTTGGATGTAAGTGCCGTGAGGGGCCCTACAATGCTGCCATAGTCCTTCACAAACCGCCGGTAGTATCCGGTGAGCCCCAGGAAGGCTCGGACCTCTGTTTGGGTGATGGGTGGCTGCCAGGACTGGATGGCAGCGATCTTGAGCTGGAGGGGGGCCACCAGACCGCTCCCCACTTGGTGTCCGAGGTAGGTCACGGACCCCTGGCCAATCTGGCATTTGCTGGCCTTGATTGTGAGGCCGGCCTGTTGGAGGGCCTGCAGGACCTCTCGGAGGTGGTTGAGGTGGTCTGACCAGTGGCGGCTGTACACGGCGATATCGTCCAGGTAAGCGGCGCTGAAGTCTCCGAGGCCCGCCAATACCTGGTTCACCAGTCGCTGGAAAGTGGCGGGAGCATTTTTCATGCCGAATGGCATCACTTTGAACTGGTAGTGGCCATCCGGGGTGGAGAAAGCGGATCGTTCTTGGGCCCGGGGGGTGAGGCCGATCTGCCAGTACCCCGCTGTCAGGTCGAAGATGCTGAGGTAGCGGGCAGCCCCCATGTGGTCAATCAGCTCATCTGCTCGGGGAATGGGGTGAGCGTCGGTTCGGGTGACAGCGTTCAGCCCCCGATAGTCAACACAGAATCGGAGCTCAGGGGTGGTGCCGGGGGTAGCAGCTTTGGGGACCAGTACGACTGGGCTGGCCCAGGGGCTGTCCGAGGGTTCGATGACTCCGAGGGTGAGCATCTTGGAGACTTCGGCTTGGATGCAGGCACGTACCCGATCTGGCACGCGGTACGCCCGATGTTTGATGGGGGGACTGTCCCCCGTGTCCACGTCGTGTAGGCACCAGGGGGTGACCCCTGGGGTGAGGGAAAAGAGAGCCGCGAACTGCAGCAGGAGCGCCCGACAGTCTTGGCGCTGCTCTGAGGTAAGGGCATCTGACAGCCGGACCCCGTCTACTGAACCATCCTTTTCACGTGTCCTCAGTAGGTCAGGGAGGGGCTCGGAGTCTTCCTCTGTCCCACTGTCGGTAGCCATCAATAGGCTGAGCTCCGAGCGCACAAAGTGAGGCTTGAGTCTGTTAGCGTGGAGGACCCGGAGGGGGTTCCGGGAAGATTCCATGTCGAAGAGATAGGTGACGGGGCTCTTGCGTTCGACCACCTTGAAGGGCCCGTCCACTTATCCTGCAGAGCACAAGGTTCGGTGGGGGACATCACCCAGACTTGCTGGCCAGGTACGAACTCTATGGAGGAGGCGTTCTGATCGTACCATTTTTTCATGTCCTCCTGACTGGCTTCAAGATTGGTTTTGGCGATTTCTCGGAACCGCCTGGTCTGATTGCGGAGGGTCAGGAGGTACTTGTAGACGTCTGGAGGGGTTTTCAGGGGGGCCATCTCCCAACCTTCTTTGACTAGGCTGAGGGGCCCTCGAACAGGGTGCCTGTACAAGAGTTCGAAGGGGCTGAAGCCGAGGGACTTCTGAGGGACTTCTCGGTAGGCGAAGAGGAGGCACGGGAGAAGCACATCCCACTGGCGGCGGAGGGGCTCTTCTAACCCCATAATCATTCCCTTGAGTGTACGGTTGAACCGCTCAACCAGTCCGTTCCCCTGTGGGTGATAGGGGGTTGTGAATCGGTAGGTGACCCCGCACTGCTGCCAGAGGGATTTCATGTATTTCGAAATGAAGTTCGTGCCTCTGTCGCTGACGACTTCCCGGGGGAAGCCCACTCGAGAGAAGATCCCCATTAAGGCTCGGCCGACCACCGGTGCGGTTACAGTTCGAAGGGGGATGGCCTCGGGATAGCGGGTGGCATGGTCCACCAGTACCAGGATAAAACGATGTCCTTGTGCTGTTCGGGGGTCCAGGGGCCCCACAATGTCTATTCCCACTTTTTCGAACGGGGTGGTAACCACGGGAAAGGGCTGCAGGGGTGCCTTGAGTTTGCGGCCGCTCTTCCCGCTGGCCTGACAAGTGGCACAAGACCGGCAGTGGTTGAGCACGTCATTTCTCATTTTGGGCCAGTGAAAGTGGGTCACCAGGCGGTTGTAGGTTTTGTCCTGACCCAAGTGTCCGGCCAGGGGGACATCGTGGGCCAAGTTCAGCAGGAAGTCTCTAAAACGGAGGGGCTCCACTAATACTCGACTGGCCCCCAACTCGGCGATTCTCTGTTCACTGTACAATAGATCATTGTCCCAATAGATCCAGTGGGCCCCGGCGGTATCTCCCGCGCTCTGGGCGAGGGCTTGTTGTCGTAGTCCCTCGAGGGAGGGACATGTCTTCTGTTCTTGACGGAATTGCTCCTGCGTGGGTCCCCCTTCTTGACGCCACTGGGCCAGGTCTGGGAGGTCCTGGGGCTGAATAAGTTCTTCTGGGGTTTGTTCTGGGGGGTCGACGGTGGCGGCGTCCCCCACTGGAGCGATCGGGGGAGGAGGTGCTGGCCTTTCGGGTTCTTCTGGTCGGGGGATGGTGCGGGCCGCCATGGACCGGGTGGTTACGCACGCCCAGTCCGGAAGGCCCAACATCCCCAGGTGCTCTCTTCTTTCTACAGCGGCCCACGGGGAACTCTCGAGATCGTTCCCCAGGAGACAGTCCACGGGGGCATCATCACGGACCGTCACTTTCAGCATGCCGGATACTCCTCCCCACTCGAAGGGGACGCAAGCCATCCGGCACATGCTCTCTGAATTGTCGGCTGACCGGACGGGGCAGAGAATGTTCGGTATTATTTGCTCGGGGGTCACCAGGTGACAGCGGACGGCCGTCACACTGGCCCCGGTGTCACGTAGGGCTTCGGCCTTGCGCCCATTGATGCTCACCCACTGACTATACTTTCTGGTGTTGACGGGTAGGGGAGCCCGCGGGACCATGTCTCTCCCCCCTAGGCACGCCAGGACCATGGCGGCCGGCTCCCACTCTTGTTGCTCGTGTTCGTACTCTTCCTGGTCCTCGGAGACTTGCTCTTCACCGAGGGCGGCGGCTGCTACCTGGCGGGGCCTCGGAGTCTGGTTCTGTGGACAGTTCGGGTCATTGGCGTAGTGACCGACTCGCTGGCATCGGTGACACGTGACATTGGCTCTGAACCCCGGGCGCATCGGGGGGTTGCCCCTGTTGGCCGGGGGCGGGGTGCTGGTGGCGGGAGCCGTCGGGACGGTGTCTTTCCCCCGGCCCTGGCCTCCTCCTCCTCCTCGGGGGCGGTGGTGGCCTTGGTTGTTCCGGTTCTGCTCGTTCGGGCCACCCCGGCCCACTCGGGTGCTCTCCCATCGGTCAGCCTCGGCGGCGAGCTGCCGTGGATCAGTCATTTTACTGTCCACATTCACTGGATGATGTCATCAGTGATGTCATTTGAGATGTCATCAGTGATGTCATTGACCATGTCATGAGTGATGTAATATGTGACGTCATCAGCAGTGCATTGCACGCGCAAGTTATAGTGAGTCCAACTAACTATAACGTGGGAATTTCAATGGTTTTATGCGAGTAAAATTTCCACCTAACTATAACTGATGTGAAACCTATGGTTTTTTCAGTGAATATATATATATATATATACATTTTTTTTATTTAATTAAAACATTTATTCTTTTAAATTGCATTATTTATATTATTTGTATTTATTATTTTATTTTATTACCCTTTACACCCTAAAAACGAATCTCACCCTGCTCCCTTTAAATACCCCTGTACCCCATAATCATAACCCACCCTTACTCCTTAAAATACAGCAACACCCTTAAACACTAACCCATCTTAACCCTATAAATATACCCTGTACCCCAAAACCCAAACCTATCCCTAAACCCTAAAAATACCCCTGTTCCCCAAAACCCAAACCTAGCCCTGAACCCTATAAATACCCCTGTACCTCAAAACCCAAACCTACCCCTGAACCCTAAAAATACCCCTGTACCCCAAAACCCAAACCTAGCCCTGAACCCTAAAAATACCCCTGTACCCCAAAACCCAAACCTAGCCCGGAACCCTAAAAATACCCCTGTACCCCAAAACCCAAACCTACCCCTGAACCCTAAAAATACCCCTGTACCCCAAAACCCAAACCTAGCCCTGAACCCTAAATATAACCCTGTACCCCAAAACCCAAACCTACCCCTGAACCCTAAAATACCCCTGTACCCCAAAACCCAAACCTAGCCCTGAGCCCTAAAAATACCCCTGTACCCCGAAACCCAAACCTATCCCTGAACCCTTAAAATACCCCTGTACCCCAAAAACAAAACCTACCCCTGAACCCTAAAAATACTCCTATACCCTAAAACCCAAACCTAGCCCTGAACCCTAAAAATACCCCTGTACCCCAAAACCCATACCTATACCTAAACCCTAAAACTACCCCAGTACCCCATAACCCAAAACTATATCTGAACCCTTAAAATACCCAAACACCCCAAAACATATACCTCAGTACCCCAAAACATATACCCCTATACCCATACTTACCTTATCCAAACATTAAAAAACCATGCTTTTACCATTCATGCATTTACAACGAATTTCGTTGTAAATGGATGCGTGGTAAAAGCATATAAAATGCAATGCCATGCGTTATAATGGCATTGCGGAGTCATGGTACTTTCGTAATGAAAGTATGCGGAGTGATGGTATGCGGAAAGAAAGTTGCGGAATAATGGGTGTTTACCCTCCCCCGGTAAGTACATTGGTGGCACGGCGGCCCACATCTCCAGCAACATACTCATATTTTTTCACCACCCATTTGAAAAATGCACTGGTCTCTCTCATTGATGGCCAGCACCAACATACACTTTTAGACACACCTCCCTCCACAAGTTCTAGAATTGCGAACTTTAGAGCTGGGGAGCTACGTTCGAATCTCGGCATCAGCTCAACATCCTGTGATTCCAGGCAAATCGCTTTGTCTCCCCGTGCCTACCACAAATGAATGTGTTCTTCTGTAATGTAAATTGTGCTCATGCCATGTTGTTGAGTTCGATCTATATAATATTGCAAGGAAAAATAAAGTAGGGAAACTAGGGTTCACACATTACTGAACGCGCACTCTTAAGTGCTTCAGCAGTGCACTGTGAATGGGTGCATTTCACAGGCCTGTCACAGATAAGAAATGCTATCAAAACGAAATCCTACAAAACAATATACTACTGGCCGGCAGCAATTCATAACCGGACAACGTCGGGACGGGCTGCCAGTCATATTTATGTTGACATCACGATTCTAGTAAACGTTCATAGCCAATCGTTGTAGTCGTGATTGGATGTTGCTAATCATTGAAACAGCTCATGAAGTCCCCATCATTGAAAGAAGAGAAATAGAAGAGTTAGAACAGAGGCTGAAAGATAATGCAGGCCTGGATGATGCGAAAAAGAAGCTCGAGGAAATTCAGAAAGATATTTCAGGTTATAAAGACTATCTAGTGAATAAGAAATCAAGAAAATTAAAGAAGGATATTTCTAAATATAACTTTGAACATGTGTGACCTTATCTCCATAAAGACTTCTATGATAGACCGAGAGAAGATTTTTCAAATCGTAGACTGTGGCAACAACTAACAAAAAACTTCCCAAAGAAAAATGTGAGATTTTTTGACACATCATACTCGAGCTCAGACTCAGGCAGCGATATCCAAACGGACAATCGTAACAATAAGGAGAGAGAACCAACACTGAGCTCCAATAGAGACACTTTGTCTTTCTTAGAACAACGACACAAAAACTTTGGACAGGTGAGAGGAAGGGGGAGAGGGAGGGGAATTACAACCCTCAACCTCAGTTCCAACATCGCTCATACACAAGGAGTCAGAAAAAATGGGATCCTTAGAAAAGGCAGCAGTCATTAACCTCTCACAAAGAAACCTTTCACAGGAGGAGGTTAATATGCTAGAGAAAGGGTTAGGATATGCCATTGCCTCCCCTGTAGATAGGTATAATCTAGAGAGGGATCTCCAATGTTTCTTTCGTAAAATTAGACTTAATGCCTTTTTTGAGGTTAAAGATAGATTACCAACAACCAACAAATCAGGGTTAAAACCTAAATCGACATGGACACCTCACATTAATTTAGTAAGTAAAGATATTGAAGCATTCAAACGGATAGTAGATAAAAGTATTGATGATCTGCTTAATAAAAAGAGCTGGGTTCATACCAACCTCATCACTAAGGAAAGACATGCTCTTACCTTATTAGAACAGTGTCATGATTTGACCATTATACCCGCTGATAAGGGGGTAGTACAGTTGTAATGCAAACAGACGACTATAACAGGAGGATGTATGCCCTTCTGCACAATAAAGATCACTACCAAAAGTCAAGTAAAGATGAGTGGAATGCACTAGCTAATAATATTAAGAATATGCTGAGTCTAGCTAAAGATGATGAGGTCATATGCAATGATGAATTTAATTTTCTATGTAATACAAATCCAACTATTCCTGCGTTATATGGTCTCCCTAAAGTGCACAAGAACTTACAGGACCCTCCAATGAGACCAATCGTGTCTAGCATCAACTCTTTCACTGAGCCCCTTGGCAAGTATGCCGATGTGTTCCTACAACCACTAGTAATACAGCAGAAAGCGTATCTAAAGGACACCACAGCAATTATCCAAAAGGTAGATAAACATGCAGATTAATTGACCAAAACATTTCTATCTAGAGGACATCCAAAGAGATTGATTAGACACGCTTACAAGAGAGCTAAATATTTCAATAGAGAGTCGCTCTTTGAGAATAAACCTGAAAAAATCAATGCTGATTCTCAGCCTTTGATTTTCATAACAAACTACAGTCACGTTAGTAACAAAATCAAAAACATCATAAAGAGAAACTGACATTTGATCACGAATAAGAAAAAAGACACTCCACCAAAGCCAATGTTCTCCTTTAGGCGTAATCGCACTATAAGGAATTGCCTCGTACATACCTATAGAGAAACCATTGCCAACAATCAACCATGCATTAATAATGCCCCATTACCAGCTGGCACTTTTTCATGTAAAGGATGTACTAACTGCAACAATATCCTAAAAGTATCCTCCATATTGCACAATGGAGTTACTTTGAAAATCAGGAACTTCATAAACTGCCAAACAAAAAATCTGATATGCTTGATCACGTGCCCGTGCCAATTAGGATGTGTGTGTAATACTTCCAGAGAAATTCGGACAAGATTAGGTGAACATAAATCAGCTATTAGAACCAACAAAAAAAGTGCCCCCCTTGTAGAACACTGGATCAAATAACACCACACGATTGATGATCTTAAGTGGTGTGGTATTGAGGTAGTACAAATGAATTCCAGGGGTGGTGACATCACCTCTAAAAGAAAGAAACGCAAACAATTCTATATGTCCCATTTGAACACCCATAGGAAGGGACTCAATGTAAAGAGGATTGGGAGAGACTTATTTGAGATAAATTCTTGCTCCCACCTGCAGCATACATATAAATCATTAGGTGGACCCTATTAGCGGTGACCATATAGAAAGATGGGAAATAAAAAGGATAGAATGTTTGGTTTGTCCCTCTCTAGGGCCAACACGCTAAAATTCGCTAACATTTACGCTAAAATTCACTTTGATATATTCTGATTTTTTTTTATCCCTAGGCGGCCGCCAGCACTTTTGAAGATGTAAATGTAAATGTACAGGAATTTATATAGCGCAAATCACCAAGCGGTTTCTAAGCGCTTGCTTAGGGAACCCGTCCTGGTATTCCCCTGTGAGATAACCCCGGCAGGGTATCCGGAAGGTGAAAGCCAGGCATCCCGCCGCGAGGGGCTGTTGTGGAGATTAAGCAAGCTATTGCCCAGAGTCGCAGAGTGTGAACCCGTGAATCGAGTAGGCACCGGAGCGAGAATTGTCGAGTCCATGGACATTTTAGGACTCAAGACCCCGCCGAGCCGGGAATTGAACCCTGGTCCCGGGCTGACCTCTGATTCCAGGTCTGCCTCCTCTAACCAGTGAGCCACACTTCTCCACTCATTTACTCACTAGTGGGGGCCGGTACTGGAGAGAAAAAAATGTACGAGTGTAAATATGTTCGAATAGAGGGAAAGGATGACTAATGACATAACTCTCCCCTGAAATGGTTAATGACTCTTGCTCCGTACCAATATTAGACTATCCGCACTTTTTTTAAGTCCTCGCATGCAATGTAAATATATCGCAAGGTAATTGGTTAGCCACGCCATAACAATGAGGGCATCTCTGTACAAACATTAGACTACCTCACTTTTTATAAAGCCTCGCACACAATGCACCAATATCAGAGACTACGATGTAAATGTAAATGTATTGCGATTTATATAGCGCACGTATCACCCGAAGGCATCAAGGCGCTTGCCTTGGGAACCCGTCCTGGTATTCCCCTGTAAGATAACCCCAGCAGGGTATCCACAAGGTGAAAGCCAGGCATCCCGCCGCGAGGGGCCGTAGTGGAGATTAAGCAAGCTATTGCCCAGAGTCGCAGAGTGTGAACCCGTGAGTCGAGTAGGCACCGGAACGAGAATTATCGAGTCCGTGGAATATTTGAGCCCAAGACCCGCCGAGGCAGGGAATTGAACCCTGGTCCAGGACCGATCTCAGCTTCCGGGTCTGCCGCCTCTAACCCCTGAGCCACACTTCTCCACTTTATCGAGGTAGGTGGTCAGTCACGCCATAACAATGAGGCTAGCCAAGAATATTAACAAAGTAACAAAGTATCTTTAAAATAAAACAAATGCTTAGCATTACCTCCTCGTCCTGTCTTCCTCGCCACAGTAATTACCCATGAGCCTCCGGCTCCACACAGAACTCTAAGTATAAAAAAACGCTCTAGTCTCCATCTCCCTCCTCCAAGATGGCCCCCAGTGGCTCCAGCCAATCCCATAAAGGGATACAGAGACCTCAACTCGACCTGTTCTTTTTTTCTGCACTACTCCGAGTGCTGTCTCCCTGCTGGTCAGGTGAGTGGGGCTGGGGTCTTGTTTCAGCAGCCCCTTATGTCCGTTGGTGTTTGGAGGGGGAAAGTTAGATTCTTTGTCCTGATCCTTCCTCGGCTGAGGTTCGCCGTTTCCACCTGTTGGATGTCACGCACTTCTTCCTTTTGTAAGGTTGACAATTTATTTGTCCATTTTGGTTTGTCTCGTCAGGGCCTGTAGCCCTCCCTGTCCCCTGTCAGTCGTTGGATTGTGGAGGCCATGCTGTTGGCTTATGGTTCTGTTTCTGACCTTCCCCCTCTTCCGGTTCTGGGTCGGTCCACCAGATCTGTTTCTGTATCGTGGGCCGCTTTTACGAGGGTGTTCATGGAATGATGTTTGCCGGGCTGCCGCTTGGCCATTCAGATTGGGGGTGGGGGTTCTGTTTCCTTTGCCTTTTCTGTGCTGTCGGCTGGGATTCCTTGAGGTCTCTGTTTCTGTGGAATTTTTGTACCTCTTGTGATTGAAATATGTTTCTCTGCATGATTCTGTGGAGTGTTTTCCTTGCATGAAGCTGATTGCTTTGGTATCGGCTCATGGGTAATTACTGTGGCGAGGAAGATAGGACGAGGAGGTAATGCCCCGGTTACTTACCGGTAATCTTCATTACTCTGAGTCCATGTCTTCCTCGCCACAGTATAGTTTCCCTTCCCTCCCGGCCCTGGTGGTGGCTTCATGTCTGCGGCTTGGTTTTTCAGGTCGAGTTGAGGTCTCTGTATCCCTTTATGGGATTGGCTGGAGCCACTGGGGGCCATCTTGGAGGAGGGAGAGGGAGACTAGAGCGTTTTTTTATACTTGGAGTTCTGTGTGGAGCCGGAGGCTCATGGGTAATTACTGTGGCGAGGAAGACATGGACTCGGAGTAATGAAGATTACCGGTAAGTAACCGGGGCATTACGCTTCATACTCAAATATATGTTTACCTACTGGAAAACATATTGTTGGATTGATGTATGTTTATGTCATAATTACAAGGAGAACACTTCCTAGTAACATTAATAAAGTTTTCATTCAACACCATAGATAACAAAAGCTGAAAAAAGTCGACGCCTCGCCTCGCTAACATCACGTGATGTTGACACATTGTGGACGTATTGAGAGATAGGCGTATAAAAACAGCTCTGGTCGGAATACTTCTTTTTTATCATGACCCGGAAGCTGTATGCTGGCTGCAGGGAGGCCGCGGTTATTTTATCAGATACGTGCCCTAATCTAGAAATGGCATATTCTGCATCGCAGTACACACTGTAGTACTTCCTTTTTAGGTTTTGCCTCGCCAAAAAGATGCGCTCTGCGCATCTTTTTCGGCGCAGGCGAAAACCTGATGAGAACTGTAGTGTGCTTTAGCTCGGCCCTCGTCATTGATTGGCTGGCTCCGTAAACGGAGCCTTGCCATTGGACGAGGGGCCTGTCCGTCAATGCCGGACCAGACACGGGGGCGTTCCCGACATTCTTTGGCTTTTGCCGACGTCACGCGACGCCGGGAATGCCCCCGTGTCTGGTCCGGCATTGCCGGCACTTCTGCGTCTCTCCTGCCCCGTGACTGGCCGGCCGGCCAATCCTAGCGCGGCCGGCCGGAAGTGCCCGCCCCCCGCAGCCCGGGGGAAGAAGGAGAGGAAGACGGCAAGCACTATGGCGGCGCCCGCGGGGAGACCGGAGAAGTGCCTCTCCAACCTGCCGCTCTGTCTGGGCTGCCCAGCCTGTCGCTGCTCGCCTCCCAGACCGATCGTCACGGTGCTCTGCTAGAGGTGCCTCGAGATCCTTCGAGGTTCCGCTGCCTTGACGCTCTGCCGATTTGGAATGCCTTGTCCCGTTACCTCCGTTTCCCTTCTTTGTGCGATGCTGCCCAGATGTGTTTGTCTGCTCTGAGCCTGGGATCGGCTCCCATGGACCTGCCTGGTATTTCGCTGTCCTCAGCTTGTGTGTTTGGAATGCTGTTTTTGTTGGCTTTCTGAGGCAGTCGTGTACAGCTGATGTTTGCAATCGCACATGCGTCTTTATTTGTTTTTTTGGTTGAGAAATACACTGGTTACTTTGATTGCCTTGGCTTGGAAATAAACGTCCTCCACTGACAGCATCATGTTTTTTTTAAACACACAACATTTTTAGGTATTGTTGAGGGCCACTGTCTGGGCGGCACCCCACGTCCTCACCCTCGCGTCGGCAGTTCCGCCCACAAGCCCTCGTCCGCCCCCCTACCGAACTCCCTTGCCCCCTGTCCTGCCAATCTACCCTCGCGCTCCCGACCACGCATCCACTATCCTCCCCTGCGCCCCCCCAACACTTAACAAGCAGGCACCCTTTCCCGGGCGCCACTCCCTGCACACCTGTCCCGAGGCCCACTTCTCCCAACCTTCACACCTACTCTCATGCACTCGGTCTCGCCCCTCTGCTGTTATTATTGTTACCCGAGCACCAATAGCAATCCTGCGCCACTCCAAATGCCGACCTTTTCCTAAAAGTAATGACACCAATCTTGTCAATTCCAATCCATCCATGAAACCTGGGCACCCCCATTATCAGGGTGACGCAACACTTAATTAACCAACCCGCACCCTCTGAGCAACCCTCATTTGTATCCATGCGGTGGAATCCAGGACGCTATACCTGTTCTTTGTATAGGCAGTAGAGGCCTTCTTACATCGTGTTCTGTTGCTGGCTTTTCCCTGCCTTTCCTTCTCATTGACATCGCGCGTGCTTCCCGCTCAGAAGGCCTTTCGTAACCAAAACCCCACGAGCCCGCCAGCTGGGGTGGCCTGTGCGCGGACGAGGTAGGTAGCAGAGTATCTCCCTTTCGGCTAATTAAGCTGGAATATGCATCAAAGCAGCCTATTAGCATGGCACGCTCAAAGATGTATCAAGGCCTTTAGAGTAGTATGTCGGGGAGGGCATGTGATGAGCCCCCCGCCGTCACCACCGCCCCCCAATCCCTCGGTGCCATTAGCCTTTATTTTTAATTTATTTATTTCTTTATTTTTTGATGTGACAATGTTTTTCTCGCTGCCTAGTAACCATCAACCTTTATGTAACTCATGTAATCCCTAGTCCTTATGTTTGCAACTAGTTCTTATGTAAAGCGCTCTGACACCTTCGGGTAAAGTTTGCGCTATAGAAAATCGCATCAAATAAGTAAATTATGGCCAGGCAGTTCTGTCTGTTGTCTCGTTCATTAACCTCCGCAAGCACAGGAGGGGTGCGGCAGCTCCCTGGTGTCGACCCACCATGCTCTCGTCCCAGCCGCACCCTCCTCCTCCCCTCCTTCTGTTGTCCTGCCCCTCCCCCAAAGCATTCACTGCATCAGGCAATTTCCGAATGGCGCCAACTGGTCATCCCTCGCCCGCTCTGATATCCTTATCTCTATCCATTCATTCTCCTGGACAGCCCCCTACCCCCAGCCTGGTTCCTCCCTCCTTTACCCTGCAATCCGACCCGACGCTGCCTCTTCCTTGGTCCCTACTTAGTGCCTTTGGCGGGCTTTTTACTATCTTTTACAGTGGCCTTGAAGGGGCGTTCTCGCGCATCCAATACTCACTCAGCACTTTTACCCGAGCAAGTTATCTCTATCTATCCATCGACATTATAACGCTATGCATGAAACATACTACAGGACCCAGTGAGGTGTCTTATCTACCCGGTGTTCCTGCACCTTTGCCTACCTTAAACGGCACATAATGAGTGATAATAGTCAAGAGGTGAAATCGCCCTCTTATTCAAATTCCGTTACCAACCAGTGTAAAGCAGCAACCGAGGCATATGTCCACATCTCACGCATATGCATCCCAATCCCCTTAAACAGCCTTTTTTGCATTTTCGTATTTTTGTCTAGGAGTAGACCCCACCCCACCGTGACTTGCTACCACCTCTGCGTGCTCCTGACCCCCCACCCCCCCTCCACCCCTGTATTCCTTCACTTTCCTTGCACCCCCGCAGTCCGGGACACCCTCACCCCACCGGCGCCCACCCTGCCCCCATCCCCCCACGTCCTTCAGACATCTGAGCCCCCAGCTCCAAGCATAGCCCCCCGTCTTGTCACGCCACATCCTCTGCTCCTGAGCCCCAGCCCCGTCTCCGCAACCCTCAACGAGCCTCTAACCATTCGCCAGCGCCCCCCCTTTTCCGACCACCCGTTGTTAATGTCAGCAACAGAAAACTTGTAAATTGGACTGCAGTCTAGATTAGAAGTGGATGCTACAAACTGGCCGAATACAATATACTAACTGAGAATGTGTGGCATGCTAGTGAAAATCAAATAATAAAGAAAACATAACACAGCGTGCTAACCGAAATGCACTATTCTGTAGTTTTGTCAAAAAACAAGTGTTGCGAGTAGCCAACTCAAAGGTATGCTTTCTTTGAAAGCTAAAGGAACTAAGGAAAAATGCCCTCAGTTTTGTAAAGCGCCGACTTTCATCTTGCAATCACGTAGTAAATAAAGTCAGTTACTAACGGCAGCCCGCTTTGAACACCATCCGACATGTGAAGGGTATAGAGTGAATGGTCCTAGGTAGTTTACTAATTCGGAAGCAGTTTCGTTCAACTTGCAGAAAGTCGCATTGTATTTCACCAGCACATCCAGGTTACACATAGGGTGCACACGCCCTCCGTACATGCCTTTCTTACACTGCTAACTCTGAAGTGATCCTTTGGACTTCACACAATCTGATCTGTCATGTGCACTTTCGTTGTACTATATATAAAGTATTCTGGTACCCAATCTTTTCCTTAACTGAGAACGTAATTTGTGCACTCCTCTACCCATCTCCTGCCATCCTGTCTCCCTCCGTTCCCAGCATGCCCACCCCGAAATCCAAACGTACTCCTCCGCATTACTCTTGCCACTGTCATAACCGCCGCCAATACACCCTTCCTGAAAACCATTCTTCGGACTTTAATTTGTTGTTCATTGCGCTCTCACTGCCGGGAGGAGGAGTGGGATCTTGGGTGGTAAATAAAAAAAATATTGCACCAATTTATCCAGAAGCATTGTTTGGAGGGTACGTGTAAAAATACTGTAAAACGTAAGATTAAAGTCGGATGCAGTTTCCGATAGTAATGACTCATTGTAGCAAGCCGACTAGCAATCGTGATGGGCGTGTGAGGCTATTGAAAAGGAGCGCTGCATTTACTTCCGCCTTAGTAACGCGTTGGACGGTGACGTCTTCTTAAAGCCCCAGCCATGTACTGGTGTCCATCCCCGTTGTATTGAAAAACGTGTTGCTATAGCTCGTCAAGTTTACTGTGTATGAAGTGGCATGTTTTCGATGTGTTATGTCTTAAATCACTTTTAAATGCTCGAACTCCGTCCAGATCGTGGGTTCTGGTAGCAAGGTGAATGTAATGCATTTTGGTCCAGTAGCCCCAGCACCATTTTGGTCACTTTGTATCACATCTTAATGCCAAACAATACCAGGCGCACACACGGAGCATGCGTAATAACACATTATAATCTTACACATGATGTGTCATTTTGACAAAATTACTCATTTTAAGTACCTTATACTTGGGGGGGCTTTGTGTGGCTGTGTGTGTGGGGGGCTTTGTGTGGCTGTGTGTGTGGGGGGCTTTGTGTGGCTGTGTGTGTGGGGGGCTCTGTGTGGCTGTGTGTGTGGGGGGCTCTGTGTGGCTGTGTGTGTGGGGGGCTCTGTGTGGCTGTGTGTGTGGGGGGCTCTGTGTGGGTGTGGGTGTGTGTGGGGGGGGCTCTGTGTGTGTTTGGGGGGCTCTCTGTGTGTGTTTGGGGGGGCTCTCTGTGGGTGTTTGTGGGTGTCATTTGCGAGATAAAGCTAGTGGCATTGTAAATGACAATGCCATTTATTTATGTAAAAAAAAACATAAATAAAAATAATGTCAAGAGCAATGCCAATAGCTCTAACTTTAACAAAGGCAAAACCATTGCATTGTAAATGCTTGTTAAATAGTGGCAGTATTAATTACGTTTTGTTTCCTAAGTAAGCACAGAATAGACTAAGAATGCGTGCTTGTGGTCGAGACGCTCGATTAACTATTTATTTGTGTTCTTTAGCACGTAGTGGTAGTATACAAGGCTATTGTCTTCTGTAAGCGGCAGTATCAACTATGCACTTCATGTCACAACGGCACCGGCCAAACTGTCGGGCTTGCAGTAGTAATAGTTGAACATTTATGGCACATGATTGAGTTGCTTTAATCAGGCGAAAATGTGCTGACTCCAAATTTGAAAACTGTGACGAGCAGGGTATTTATAATTTTGCCCGTAGCACAATAGCAGATTCCTAATCCTCAAGTGTAAACATTTAAGATTAAAACATTCAGTGATTAAATACCCATTTATCTCCGTAATGTGGCAGTAGGTAACATTCCTTTTTAGGTTTCGTTTCGCCTCGCCGAAAGCTGCGCAAGCAGCGTTTCGCGCAGGCGAAATCTTTAGTCTAGAGTATGTGTGTGTAGTCCCACCTCTCTGTTCCATTGGCTAGCTCCATAAATGGAGGCTAGCCATTGGAACAGAGATCTGTCCGTCAATGCCGGAGCAGATTCGTGGGCGTTCCGGCGATTTTTAGGCTTTTTGCAACGTCATGAAGACGTGTCCACTGTGGGCGTGTACTTTTTTTTCCCATGGCTGTTTTTCCTCATTTGTTTGATCGTCCTGGTCCCGCATGGTTGTATCCCGCTGTCCGCCCCACCCGTCACATAATCGCATCGTGCAGTTTGGGCCCTCGGTGGAAGGGGAGAGGAGCGGGACAAACGTTCTGCTTGGGCGCGTTGTAATAATGGGTGTAATTACGGGAACTCCGAAGCTGTGCTTGCTTTACTGCAAGCAACTGTAGCTGCATGTACTTGTGGCACAGTCCCAACCATGAACGAGGGCGGGGTCTTGTGTGGTTTTTAAAATTTTATTTTTCTTTTATAGCACGCACTGCTCACGGAATTGCCTCCTGGCGCTCCGATTTTGTCCTCTCCGGGAAGGGGGTTGTTGGTCTAGTTTTAAATTTTTTCGAACTGGGGCGTTAACTTTGCCGTGTATCGTGAGTCATCTCGAGTTTTTTTTTAAACCGATTTAGAATTGAATTTATGGCGATGGAGTGTGAAGGTGGCGGCTGGAGCCTGGTGGGGGAGGGCGTGGGGTAAAGCGGGATGGTTGTGAGCTGCTGTCACCGAGTGGGCTTCGGAGACCGCAGTCGAACCCGGAGCAAGGCGGGGGAGAAGGAGCCGGGAGATGGGGCTTAGATAGAGAGATAAGGAAGAGAAGTGAGTGAGAGAAAGAATTAAAGCGGGGAAAGATGCTACGAAGGGTAGAGAGAGCAAAGCATACAGAAGGGGAAACAGCAAGCACGCGGCAACATTGACACCACAACATGACGTGACAGTGGCATCACAACATGAAATGCTAATGTCACCGCGCCAAGGGGGGGCATGCGAAAAGATGCTGCCACATGGGGCTACAACTCTTGACAGGGGCACTGCCACGGGTTAAAAGCTGCCCTGCAGTATGGGGTGACAAGTCCCGATAGTGAAACCACGACATTGGTGACAGCGGATGATGGTGACAGCCTTTAGCGATAGCAGCATCGCAGTGTGGGACGACAGGGCATGACCATGGCATCGGGATATGAAGGGACTAAAGAGGCCCCGTTACAGGGAGGGGGGGGCAGAGACATCACAGCGACACCGCGACAAGGGGCGACAGACACGACACAGTAAAGAGACCAGGACAAGGGGGGCAGAAGCATCACAGTGACAAGGGGCCACAGACAAGACACAGAGGGACCGCGGCATGCAGGGACGAGGCGGGACAGTGACCCCTTGACATGGGCAACAGGGCGTGTCATGACTCGTGATACTGCACGTTGGGCAGAAAGTCTGATGGTGACACGTGGACGTAGGGCGGAATTATCACCTCAGTGTGGGACGACAAAAGACACATGGCATCAGTACATGACGACACGGGCCGCAGTGATCCACGCATGGGCCAACATGTCGCGACAGCGACTCACAAGGGTGCAGTGACGGGCTAAGACAGGGATACTGCGCTGTGAAGCGACACCGCAGTGTGGGGTGGCGTGGCAGAGGCAGCACAGCATGGGGTGACAGTGGCACCATGACACGAGGCATGTCAGCGAGTGATGCCGCGACACGAAGGTGCAGGGCAGCACAGCACCACAGGGGACACGACGGGACGCCGAGGGGGGCGACGCTGTGTCAGGGTGCTGCGTGTGAGAGAACCCATCAGTGACACCGCACATCGGATGCCAAGGAACCACGGTGACACCCCCGCCCGTAGCAACAACTGTGTGGCACAGAAATAACACACCACGGTGCTGCAAGGAGCCACAGTGACACCATGGTCGGGGGAGTCACCGAGCCACGGGTCCGCGTAGACACCAGGACATGAGACATCACTGTTTCAACAAAGTGACACAACGCAGCAGAGCTGTTGTGTCTCAGTGTGGCAGATGCCACAGCGTGGGGCAACAATGCCGCACAGTGACAAGGGGAGACAGTGAGAGTGCACCAGCACGTCACAGATGCCTCTATACAGGGCAAAAGGCGGGGCATTAAAGTGACACTTTGTAATGGGGCAGCGCCGCAGCGGCACCCCGGCACTGCCCTGTGGCACAGGGTGACACTGCCATTGTGATTTAGGGCCTCCTGGAAACAACCGCAGGGGGTGACAAGTATCCTCGAAAACACACAATGTGAGGCAGCAACGGGCATCTCTGACACGTGACCCAGAGGCACCGTGACCTGAGACTGTGAGCGTGGCAGCGACGTCACGACATGCGGCGATATGGGCAGCGTGACACACGTGTATGCACTGGGGCAAAACGAGCAGTGCAGAAGGGCCCGCGATGCAGGGGACAGTGACACGGTGCGGACGCCACGTGTGAAGGACAGAACCCAGGGAGTCTCCCAAGGTTTATTCGGTGGCCTGGGGACACTTTGGAACTGGACGATAATTGCACAAAGAGGGGAGTCTTGGGGTGATACCAGGATGCGGGGACACGTCTCAGCACCGAGGGAGGGGCAGGTGGAACAGGAAGGGTGAACGTGGGGTGGGGTATTTCTTGCAGCGCCCTTACTCCAGCTGCCGTATGGAGAAGCGACCATTTGTGTATAGCGCACACTGTACAGAACATGCCTTCTAAGAGCTGGGAGGAGGTCGGTGGTGACAGGATGGTGGTGTCTGCGGTGGAAGGCAAAGGTTGTGACTGGTGCTCCCGCCCGTTACACACTGCTGAATGGCCGGCACTGGGATGGCCTCGAAACGCTGGCATCCAGTGCTTCGACCATGTCTTTCAAAATGAAGGCGCTGACTAGGATTGTGCATAGCGCCTCGCGCGCAGCCTCCCTGCTTCTGGGCAGTGGTAGCTACAAATGAGTGTGGCGAAAGAGAGGTGGTGCGGGGGCAGAGGGGTTTACCCTGAAATCATTCAATTAAGTAGCGGGACGTCGTAACCAGCCGATCCTGCCCCACCCCCCATGCTTCACCTGTGTATAGAGTCCAGGTCTGGCACCGCCTCGTCTCGCGCCTTCATTGCACCAGGCCTTTTGACAACCCCAGTGACTGCAGAGTGCTAGGGAGTGCTAGAGAGTGCAGAGTGACTGCAGAGTGCTAGGGAGTGCAGAGTGACTAGGGAGTGCAGAGTGCCTAGGGAGTGCAGAGTGACTAGGGAGTGCTAGGGAGTGCAGAGTGACTAGGGAGTGCAGAGTGACTAGGGAGTGCTAGGGAGTGGAGAGTGACTAGGGAGTGCTAGGGAGTGGAGAGTGACTGCAGAGTGCTAGGGAGTGCTAGGGACTGCAGAGTGACTGCAGAGTGCTAGGGAGTGCTAGGGACTGCAGAGTGACTGCTAGGGAGTGCTAGGGAGTGCAGAGTGACTGCAGAATGCTAGGGAGTGCTAGGGAGTGCAGAGTGACTAGGGAGTGCTAGGGAGTGCAGAGTGACTAGGGAGTGCTAGGGAGTGCAGATTGACTAGGGACTGCTAGGGAGTGCTAGGGAGTGCAGAGTGCAAGGGAGTGCAGAGTGACTATGGAGTGCTAGGGAGTGCAGAGTGACTAGGGAGTGCTAGGGAGTGGAGAGTGACTAGGGAGTGCTAGGGAGTGCAGAGTGACTGCAGAGTGCTAGGGAGTGCTAGGGACTGCAGAGTGACTGCAGAGTGACTGCTAGGGAGTGCTAGGAAGTGCTAGGGAGTGCAGAGTGACTGCAGAATGCTAGGGAGTGCTAGGGAGTGCAGAGTGACTGCACAATGCTAGGGAGTGCTAGGGAGTACAGAGTGACTAGGGAGTGCTAGGGAGTGCAGAGTGACTAGGGAGTGCTAGGGAGTGCAGAGTGCAAGGGAGTGCAGAGTGCAAGGGTGTGCAGAGTGCTAGGGAGTGCGAGGGAGTGCTAGTGACTGCAGAGTGACTGCAGAGATTAACCACATGACTGCTAAGGCAATTCCCCTCCTGTGCTGGAAGTTCCTATATCCCATGGATCATGACGAGCTCAGCTCGTCATGAGCACACGACCAGTGTACTGCATGACGAGCTGAGCTCGTCATGAGCAGCGAAGGGGTTAAGCTATGGCAATGTAAATGACAATGCCATTTATTTATCTGTTTTCAAAACCAACACATACATACAAATTTTGTCATTTACAATGCCAATAGGTCTAACTTTTCCAAAGGCGAAACCATTGCATTGCAAATGCTTGTTATGAGTCCTTTTTAAGAGGCTTTAGTGGAGGTCTCCTCCTTTAACTCACCCGCCGCTAGTGCAAAAGGTGGAGGGATGTGCTCACTTACTTGTATGTGAGAAATAAAATTAGATGCAGACCGATGACAAATTGCCATGTACAAAAATTATTTTAAAAAATACCAGAAAAGGTAGGAGTCAAAGCGTTTTTATGCTAGATGAATGTGCACAGCATGAAATACCTTTTAACAAATACAACGTAACTATATAATGATTTCCTATTATAGATGGTTAACCAAAGGCCAGCAAAACCGGACGTGTATTAACCCACTCCTGGAATGACCTATAAAAAACAAGGCACATCAGCCTAAGCTTAGAAAACCAATCACCATACAACAGTTGGCATCATGTAGTTCCTATTTATTCTGGTAAGATTCTTTGGTCTTCAATTCAGATGTGTAACCTCTGGGCATAACTCTGATAGAGATACTGAATAGTGAATATTTGTTTTTTGCAGTATCCAGACCATAGACCAACGGTGGCACCAGTATACATATCTACATTGTGAATACCTTGCATCATAAGGTATGCCATCTAACTTTATTGAATATTAAGTATGATATATTGTAGTAATCCATTTGAGGGCATTTTGTAAATAAAATTCATACTTCTCTTTTAAATCAAGGTTTTTAATCGAAGAGGAGATCATCATTCCCCTCTCTCTGCATGATTTTAAACCACAACAATTTTAATCTCCATATGTGTTAGTTGAATTGAAGTCTAACATCATCTTCACTATTGTTAGGTTTGTGGCAATAAAAATATTGTTCTCCAAATTTTTGTCCATGTATAAAAACATTTTTTTAAGGATAAAGCAATCGCAATTACTATTGTTTACACGTCAAAATGATGTAGCATTTTTTATACTGTGTATATTGTCTTTACTGTGCTGGCGGTTATGTAGGACGCTTAAAATGTTAAACTTTGAGGAGGAAAAAGAAAGGATGTTTGTTTACTAGAATTTTGATGTCAACATATATATGATAATAATTGTATGTTTCTTACTATTTAGAAAACTGTCCTGAAGAAGGTGTTTATCTCACACCGAAACGCCGCGTCGACAACTGTTTTCTCATGATGATAAATTTTAAGGAAATGTTTTTATATGATATTGTATTTATTAAATACCCAATGCAAATGTACGATCCTCCTTTTTTTTGATTATTTAATTGTAATGTTGACTCTATGATATTGAATAACTGTCATGTCCTCTCAAATTGGTAACTCCCTGACCACCAGCATTGTTTAAAAGAGTGTTTTAGTTTGTGATTTAACATCACTGTTGCTAGGGACTTATTTGTTTTCTGTATGCTCCCCCTGTCCCTGATTGGATTATGAGGAGACCTCCCTTCCTTTCTTTACTTCTTTCTAGGTTGCCAAACGCCAAATGCTGTGAATAAGGAGCAGATGTAATCTCTTACCCAATTGATGACAGCTTTAGTTTGAACCTCTTCCCCGCAGATTCAGCAGAGCTTTCAATCAATTGCAGCGTCTGCTCACCTTCCTTGCTGTGCTCATGTGAATCCGTAGGAGCGAAGTCCTTTACTTTGGCTGCAGTAAATCGCACTTGCCCATGGCGGATTGATTTTTAGTGATTTACACTTTCTTGTGCAGAATTCGCCAAATTTCATGGAAACCTGCTTTGACTAATATAAAAGAATACGTAAGTTGATTATGATTACTGATTACAAGGCCTAAGTTAACTAGCAGAAAGGGGAATCGGTTTTTAGACGTGTGATTGATTTTATTCGGAACGGAAGTAGAACAGGGAATACGATTTTGAATCCAAGTGGCCGGACAGCCTTGAAGAAGGAATATAGCTGGTTACATCGATTACAACGCATTTTATGTTTTTGGCCAATGTGTGCAACAGTAGGGAAGATGATGGAATTAGTAAATTATACTATTCCTTAGTTTGGAGCGCCCCTAGAGCAAGTTGTTGTAACGACTTGCGTTGTAATGGTACTGCGATGTAACTACGCAGTCGTTGTAATGATCATGTTGTAATCGTATGCGTTGTAACGCATGCGGTGTGATGGCTATTTCCTTTGAGGAATTCTAGGGGTACGCCCCATAGCGACGAAACATGTGTTGGCTAGAAAAGAATAGAATGCCAACAGGCCAAAAAATAAAAGATCGTTAAAATGTAATTTCTGTGGATGTTTACACATGCCTCTACTTAACAGTTAATTGAGCGTGTGCTTGAGGTTAGATTATGTTGATGAAGTCCAGCCAAAAAACTGTCTCCACTGGTCTATGGATACAGCAGAACTAGTAGTTCCCTTTAGCTTGTAGTAACTTCCATGCTGGGTGACCAAACTGCACTCAAATGACTCTCATTGGTCCAGTAGACTCAGGAGCAGCTTTTGAGGATCGGAACTTAGTCTCCCAGACAGCACTTTGGCAGACAGTGGCGATCAGTCCTTCTTGGCTACTAATTTCAGCTTTTATGGCCCTGTGACTGTAATTGAGATTCTCCCAATTAACCTTTGGAGTCACCTTCTCTGACGGGGCTTCGGGGGACAACTTTTCTTTGACAAATCAACTCAGGCACAGTCCTCTCTTTGCTAGCCCAAGGAGCATCAGGTTCAGTCCAGTCTTTGAAGCAGACTCTTGTTGCTAGATTGAGAAAACAGCAAAGCAGTCGTTCTTGATCTTCTCTCCAGCATTGACATAATTTGAGGTATGGGTGCCAGGAGTGTTACTTTTATGCCCAGTTCCTGCTTTCAGGAGACGTGGCGACTACTAGCCAATGCACTACCAGGCCCCTCCTACCTAGTGACAGCTTCCTGTTAAGTGATGTCATCTAGATAACCCAGAAGCATCATTCTGCCCACTCCCAAAATGGCTGAATCCTTCTCTTGGTGTGTCGATCTCCCTAGCCCATCCCAGAGAGGTGGCTATCTGGGGGCTACATGCCCACACAAAAATGGTTTGACAATGGCTTCTCCCTCTCTGTCTGTGATGCCAACCTGTCTGCTAGAACAAAGGAGTCGTTCAGAAGCGGTCGCTCCTCACGCTCCCTGGTCAATCCTGGTATCGTAGCGCTATACTTGTCACTGCTGATAATTAATTATATATTGCTCGCATTGCTTGTATCATAGCGCTTTACTGGTCACTGCTGCTAATTAATTGGGCATTGCTCGCATTATCGTAGTGCTATACTGCTCACTGCAACTAATTAATTAATTGTGCATCGCGCAGCGGCCGCGCCCTATGCGCGCCGAAGCCGCGCCAAAGGTAAGCCCGTCTATGCCCGTCCGCGCCTGGACCGCGCCCAGCGCCAGGCCCCCTGGTCCCCGCAAAGTCCACCCCACCCGCATAACGTACGGCGCCGCAACCCTCTCTTCACTCAACTCCGGCCGTCTCCCAATCTGCCACCAAGCCGCCCCGGGACACACCCATGGACCCTTCACCTGCCACTCCTGCAAGTTCGACTGCATCAGGACCCAGACTAAATCCACAAACGCCAAACAGAGCTCTGTCACTAACCACCTGAAGTGCATCCTGCTTAACACCCGCTCTGTCCACAAACACGCCACTGAACTATGGAACCTTCTAGACACCACAACGCCGGACGTCGCCTTTCTTACAGTAACCTGGATGAACGCCTCATCAGCGCCCAACATCGCCATAGCTATCCCGGACGGTTACAAAATCATCCGAAAGGACTGCATCAACCAAACAGGAGGAGGCATAGCCATCGTCCATAAGAACACCATTCGCATCACAACCAGTTCCGACGACAACCTCGCAGCCGCCGAACACCTTCACTTCCAGATTCACACGGACCCTAAGACCACACTCAGAGGCACCCTCATCTACAGACCACCATGACCCGCACACAATTCAGCGAAGACATCACAGACTTCATCAGCCCACACGCCCTCCCCTCCGAGGACTACATTCTACTAGGGGACCTCAACTTCCACCTGGAAAAGAACAACGACAGCAACACCACCACCCTTCTGGACAACCTCGCCAATCTCGGACTCAAACAACTGGTAAACACCCTCACCCACTATGCCGGACCCACGCTCGACCCAATCTTCTCCTCCAGCAAGCACATTTCCTTCAATCACGCCACAGGACTCCATTGGACGGACCACAGCTGCGTCCACTTCATCTTCAGAAAGACCACGACCCACCACCACCCACAACAAATCCCCCGTAGAAACTGGAACAAAATTACCACGACCAGCTCACCACATCGCTATACCAAAACCCTCCCGCCAAATCATTGGACCCAAATCAAGCAGCCATCAACCTCACACAATGGATCACCCACATCGCTGATGAATTAGCACCATTGAAAAACCATCAAAACAAGCCAGGTAGCAAAAAAGCCCCCTGGTTCAATGACGACCTTAAGAAATCCAAAAAGACCTTCCGCACCCTCGAGAAAGCCTGGCAAAAAAACCTCACCACAGACAACATGACCGCCCTCAAGGACGCCACCCGCAAACACCATCAGCTGATCCGATCCACCAAGAAATCAGCATTTAAGGATCGACTCGACAACAACGCCCACAACAGCAAGGAACTCTTCAACATCGTCAAAGAGTTTACCAATCCCAGCGCCGGCACCAACAACATCACTCCCTCTCAAGACCTCTGCGACTCTCTAGCCTCATTCTCCCACAGCAAAATCACTGACATACATAACAGCTTCGGCGACCAGTCCACCCCCCCTACCTCCAAACCGAAGCCCCCCACCACCACACTTTGCGCCTGGAACCCAATCAGCACTGAAGAAGCCATCCGCTTGCTGAACTCCATCCAGTCCGGATCGCCAACCGACCCATGCCCCCACCACATCTTCAACAAAGCCGACTCCATCATCGCACCCCATCTCCGAGACATCATCAACTGCTCCCTCAACACTGCCACCTTCCCGGAAAGCTGGAAACATGCGGAACTCAGCGCCCTCCTAAAGAAACCCACAGCAGACCCCACCGAACTTAAGAACTACCGCCCCATTTCGCTCCTCCCATTCCCCGCCAAAGTAATTGAGAAAACCGTCAACAATCAGCTCGCCGCCTTCCTCGAGTCTAACGGCTCCCTTGACCCCTCACAGTCCAGCTTCCGAGCCAAACACATCACCGAGACCGCCCTCATCGCAGCCACAGACGACATTCGAACACTACTTGACAACGGAGAAACAGCTGCCCTCATCCTACTGGACCTCTCCGCAGCATTCGACACGGTCTGCCATAGCACCCTCATAAAACGCCTCAGCAACATCGGAATACAAGGAAAAGCATTGGTCTGGATCATCTCGTTCCTCACCGGAAGAACCCAGAGAGTCCGCCTCCCCCCTTTCAGATCAGAGGCCACTGAAGTCATCTGCGGCGAACCACAAGGATCATCGCTCAGCCCCACTATCTTCAACGTGTACATGAGCCCCCTCGCATCCATCGCGCGCCAACACAACCTCAACATCATCTCCTATGCTGACGACACACAGCTGATCCTCTCCCTCACCAAAGACCCAAACACCGCTAAAACCAACCTACACGAAGGGATGAAAGACGTAGCCAAGTGGATGAAGAACAGCCGTTTAAAACTAAATTCTGACAAGACGGAAGTCCTCATCCTGGGATCATCCCCCTCTGCCTGGGACGACTCCTGGTGGCCCCCGGCCCTAGGCAGCGCACCCAAACCTACGGACTACGCACGCAACCTGGGCTTCATCCTAGACTCCTCCCTCTCGATGGCCAGACAAGTCAACGCCATCTCATCATCATGCTTTAACATCCTACGTATGCTCAAAAAGATCTTCCATTGGATCCCCACCGAAACAAGAAAGACGGTCACCCAAGGTTGAGTATCTTCACTCACAATAAAGAACACAATTTGTCAACACATGGTGCAGTGCCAGCCTCAGACTCAGGCAACAGTGCACCATAAAGCTTGGCCTCAGGAATTCATCCATGAGACATGCCATGGCTCAGGCTCTCAAACAGACTCTGAAAATGAATCCTCTCTGGTTAGTGATAATCTCCCTGAGACCACCCAGCAGTGCACTGCCCCATGTCCAGGCTGAGACTGAGAGTGATGATCCATCCAGCGGGCGGCTACTTGCCTTGTTGTATTTCGAAAACTGGTGCCACATGCACATCACCGTTAGTGCCATTTAACTCAAGTCTGCAAACAAGTCAGTGATTGGATGATGATTGGCAATTGACCTGGCAACTGGTGGGCAAAACTATGTTCTTGTGTTACAGCATGCCATATACTCCCCCGCTAGTATAGAGTGAGCAGGGGTGCCTGCACCTCTCAGACTATGCAGTGCTACAGACCCTCAGACTAATTTGGCAGTGCTGTACTTGGATCACCTTATGCGCTAGTGTGTTGGCACACTGACAGACTGGCACCAGAATGCTTTTTCAAAATCCCTCTGCCGGCCCTGAGGAAGGCATTGCTGCCAGTGGATAGGGCCTACAGGGTCCACCTGCCCGCAGGAGAAACATGACAAGTGACTTGTGTCACACATGCTGCTCTGGACAAGCATTCAAAAGAGGGAGGGCACAGGATGGCTGCCTGCTTGTGACCGATCATGGTAATGACGTGTCATGCTACCATATTTAAAAAAGCTGTTGCGGCTGCAAAATGTGGCAGACTTTCAATGAGCCCATGAAAGAGAGCGTACGGTTTCCATCTACTTTTGCTCTTACTTCAAATTGGCACCAGCAGCACTGAGCAGTAAAACATGACAGAAGACAAGAGTGCAGCATCTCTGCACAAGCTGAATGTCAAAAGACAGCCAGTATGAGTACACACACAGGTATAGCATGAGCATCAGTGCACAGAGGGCCAGCAGAGAAAGTGGGTAAGTTGCAGGCAGGGTAACTATTAAGAGAAAGACAAAGTGACCTGCCTGTCACTGTGATGTGTGGAGTGATCATGCTTGTATGTCGTATTGTGGTTCTCTAAATCGATGAATAATGCAGATTTCTTTTTTTTAATTTCAAATGTTTTTATTAAAATATAAGTTTCATATCAGAGGTTACATACAGTACATTATAATGCAGAAAGAAGAGAGAAAGAAAGAGAAAGAGGGGGAGGGTCTGTCGTTAAGTCCTTCGTGACTCCAGGTATGTGTCGAGGAGCTCCCACATTCCATCTTTGGCATTGTGCTCCTTTGTGAACTTGCTGGTGATGTTGTCTGCGCCTCTGAGGAAAGTGACCCAGTTTATCCATGTTTTGAAGTTTGCTTTGGCTGTGTTCTTCCAGTTTGTTAGGATGATTTTTAGTGCTGCCGTTAGTAGGATGTCTACCAGGTCTCTCTCCTCTTTGCTTTCCAGGCAGTCCGTCATGAAACCTGTCGCAAGGCTCACGAAGGTTAGCTTTATATTCTTGTTGGTGATGTCGTTGACAAAGTTGTTTACTTTCGCCCAGAACTTCTTGACTTTGTGGCATTCGAAGGTGAGGTGTTCCAGGGTCCCTTCCTCTTTATCACAGTTCCAGCAGATACCCGTGTCCTTTATGCCTACTTTGTGGAGTCTCGCCGGGGTCCAGTATGCTCTGTGGAGGAGCCAGAACTTAGTTTGTGCCAGTTGTGGCGTGACCTTGTTTGTTGTTGCCGACCGCCACAGTTTGTCCTTTTCTTCCTCGTTTAGCTGCCTTCCAAGGAGTGATTCCCATGTGTTCGTTACTTTCTTGTTTAGCGAGGATGTTTGAGGGTTGAGAAGCTTGTATATTTTTGCTGTGTGGTGGCCAGTCGCGTTGAGGGATTCCATGTATTTGATGATGGTTGGCGGGATTTTGCTTAGGTTTGCCTTTGTAGTGGCCGTTTTGATTTCCAGGAATGTGTATAGTTCCTTTGCCGGGAGGTCGTGTAGTTGTTTCAGGGTTTGGAATGTGATTGGCGAGTTTTTTGTTTCCAGTTGGTTGGGTGTGGTTATGCCTTTTTCCATCCACGTTTCACTGCTTAGTGTCTTACCCTGGTACGTTATTTTTGTGTTTAGCCAGATCGACTCCCAGGTTGATCCCTTCAGTTTCTGTTCCATTCGTTTGTCTATTTTCATTAGTGCCTCTTTGGTGTGTCTGAGGATTGGGTTGAATCGGTGAGGGTGTTTGTTCGCTGTGAGTAGCGCTATGGGGTTGAGCCCCCCCCCAAGATGTTCTTTTCCACCTTCAGCCACTCTGGTTTGTATTCCTGCAAGCTGGTCAGCCAAAAGGCGCCCTGTTTTGCTAAGCAAGCCGTCTGGAAGTTTTTGAAGTTCATTAGGTTGAGGCCTCCCAAATTTTTTGTTAGCCTCAGCTTTTGTAGACTTATTCTCGGTCTTTTGTCTCTCCAGATGAAGCCGTTGATTAGTTTATCGAGTCTCTTGTGGAAGTTGTCTGTCATTGCCAGGGGCAGCATGCTGAGCATGTAGTTGATAGCTGGTGTAACCATCATCTTGATCGTTTCAATCCTGCCCCACCAGCTTATGTATTTGGGCGACCAGGTGTCCAGTCTCTCCTTTATCTTTTTCAGGATGGCCTCTTCGTTCTGTTCCAGTGTTGTCTTTAGGTCCCTGCCGAAGAGTAGGCCTAGGTATTTGAGCGGTTTGTTTTGCCAGGCTAAGCCTGACTGACCCAGTACTTCCTTAGTGGTGTGCACGTTCATTGGCTTACACTCCGACTTGTCCTTATTGAGCTTGTATCCCGAGGCTGCTGCGTATTCCCCTATGGTCTCCATTACGGCTGTGATTGATGAGGTGGGCTCTGTGGTGGTGATGAGGATATCGTCTGCGTAGGCAGCGAGTTTCACCGTCTTGTTTTTGATTTTGACACTGGTTATGTCGTTGTTGTTTCTTATTCTGGTTAGTAGTGGTTCTAGTGCCAGGAGGAAGAGACCGGGTGATAGGGGGCAGCCCTGCCTTGTGCCTCTTTCCAGCGTTAGTGTCTCCGATGTGCACCCGTTTACCACCACCTTTGCTCTTGGTTTGTTGTAGAGGGCCATTACCATTGTTCTGTATTTTGTACCTAGTCCGAATTTCTCCATGCATGCGTTGAGGAAGGGCCATGATACTCTGTCGAAGGCTTTCTCAGCATCCAGAGCTATCATTACTGCCTGGTCCTCGCTGTGTGTTGTGTGGTTGATGAGATGGCATAGTAGTCGCGTGTTGTCCTGGGAAAGTCTGTTCTTGATGTAGCCCACTTGAGAGTTGTGGATGAGTAGTGGTAGGACCCTGTTCAGTCTGTTTGCCAGGATTTTCGCGTATATTTTGCAATCTACATTGATTAAGGATATAGGTCTGTAGTTTTGTGGGAATTGCGGATCTTTCCCTTCTTTGGGTATCACAATGATGTTGGCTTCGGCCATGGAGTCTGTCATTCTGCCCCTGTGAATGCATTGCGTGAAGGTTACAGCCATGATGGGTCTCAGTTGGTCGATGAATGTCTTGTAAAAGGCTGCCGTGTACCCATCCGGGAGCTTTGTTGGGTTTGAGTTGGGTGATTGCTGCGTCGATTTCCGCATCCATTATGTCTTCCTCAAGTGTGCCCCTTTGAGCCGCTGTGAGTGCTGGCAAGTTGGTCTTGCTGAGTAGGCTTGAGCCTCCATCGGCGTCTAGGTTTTTGTCAGCGCAGTATAGTTCTTGGTAAAACTGCCTGATGACCTCTAGGATACCCTTGTTTGTTGTTTGTGATTTGTTTGATTTGTCCGTTATGGCTGCGATTGTGTGCTGCCTCTGTTTTGCCTTCAGGTAAGATGCCAGTTGTTTCCCTGCCTTGTTGGCTGCGCATAGGTTTAAGGCCCTGAATTTGTTTATCCACGTACCTGCCCTCTCGCTTAGGATCTTGTTTAGTTCGTATTTCCTTTTGGTTAGGGCAGTTAGGGTGTTCCTGTCTGTCAGGTTCGCGCAGTGCCCCTTTTCCAGAAGGGTAATCTCTTCTTCTAGGTCCTTGATTTTCTTGTTCCTGGCGCGGTTCATTCTGGCCTTGATGTTTATCAGTTTCCCTCTCAATGTCGCTTTTAGGGCGTCCCAGATAGTGCTCTTCTCCACCTCATCATTGTCGTTGTGGTCCAGGTACTCTCGTATGGTGTCTTTGATTTCTTTCACATTGCTGGGGTTCCGCAGGATGTCGCTGTTCAATCTCCATCTGCTCATTGGTTTCTCATTGTGTCTTCCGCTCAGTGACAGTGTGATGTGTGCGTGGTCTGATATGGTTATGTGCGCTATTTCAGTGTGGTCTATAAGGTGTGTGTGTGTGCCATCAGTATATAGTCTATCCTGCTGTAAGAGTTGTGTGGGTGTGAGTAAAAGGTGTATTCCCTAGCGCTCGGGTGTTGAAGTCTCCATGGATCGGCGAGGTGGAGCCTGGCACAGAGGTTTTTCAGGGTGTTGGTGTTGTGTGAGTCGTGGCATGTTCTGTGTGGGTGTCTGTCTGTTGCCTGGTCCCAAACTTGGTTCATGTCGCCTGCCACTAATAGAAGCTCATCTTGAGGGACTTCCTCGAGCATCGTGCCTACTCCCTGCCAGAAATGTTTGTCCTCTGAGTTGGGGCCGTAAATATTGGCTATATGTATCCGTTCATCTCCTCTGGCCAGGCTTGCGAGTAGTACTCTGCCTTCCTCATCCATACGGGAGGTGTTTAGGATTAGGTTAACTTTCTTGCTCACTATGGTGATCACCCCTCGCTTTTTTTGTTTGGCGGGAGAGCATAAGACTTCTCCTATCCATCTTGCCTTCAGATGGGATGCTTCTTCTTGTGATAGCTTGGTTTCCTGAAGTACATAGACGTCTCCCTTCAGTTTGGCTAGGTGGTCTAGCACCTTCCTGCGCTTGATGGGGTGGTTGAGACCTTTGACGTTCATGGACACTACTTTGAGGTTTGTGGCTCGCCCGGCTTGCGTTGGTGGGTTCATGGTGGTTTCGGTGTTTCGCCGCTCAGTGGGTGGGTTTGGTGTGTGGCTATCTGTAGCATTGTTCTATTGGTTCCTCTTCTAGCGCCCCCGCCCCCCCCCGGGCCGTGGGGTAGTGACAGTGGGGATGTAGATAAGATAGAGATGTACAGTGAGTGAGATGCATATACATGTACTGTGGTTTTTACCCGTAGTTTCCCATTCCCATTCCTTCCCCCTCCCTCCTCCCTCCCTCCTCCCCTCCCTCCGCCTATTGAAATGTGAGCGTGTGACAGCAAGGGTCCTCCCTCTCTCCCCTCCCAAGTACTTGTCTGTTAGGAAGGTGAGGAGGTCTTGTGTCCCATGCATGGTGGCTTCCCCTCATTGGTCGAACATATGGAAAAGAGAAAAAGGATATGTCGACTCTGGAGTGTCTTAGCATCCTTCCGCCGCTGCTTTCCGAGGTGTCTGCGTCCTTTTTTACCCCTCTGCTGCTAATGTCATGGGGTGGTCGTAGTTGTCACGCTTGCGCTCGTCGGGAGCTTGAGGTAGATAGAGGTAGATAGGTTGTCTTTTTGTGTACTTGTGCAAGGGTCCCTCTTGGGGCTGCATGATAGTCGTGCTTTCTCCTGGTTGAGGTAGGTATGTTGTTGAAAGTTCGCGGGTAGTTGTGCATGTAGGACTTGCGGTTGGCTATTGTTTATATTCAGTGCGTCCTTATTCTGCTCCGCCTGTGGCGGCATCTGAGGAAGCTCTTCTCTTTGCTCCTGGGCTGTGCAGGTCCATTTCCTCCAGGACTGGTCCCTCTAGGTATCTCCTTAGTTCGTTAGGGTTCTCGAAGGCGTTGGTGCCATTCCTGTCTGTTATTTTCATCTTGGATGGCCCTGCGAAGCTGAACGTGATGTTGTTCCTTCTCATTTTGTCTCTGAGGGCTAGGAACTCTTTCCTTATCTCCACCGTTATTTTGGAGAAGTCTTGTGTAATTGTTACTTTCTGGCCATTGATGTGAAGAGGCTGCCCTTTCCTTGCAACTGCGAAGATTGCATCTGTTTGGTTTGCTCGAAGTGGTTTGCATATTATTGGTCTTGGGCTGTTGCTGTTGGAGGGTTTCCTAGCTGGTATACGGTACGCTCTCTCAATTTCAAAGGGCCTGTCGAACTTGAGGCCTGTGAGTGTTGGTATTAAGGTCTCTAGCATGCCTGCGCACGATCCGGGGGTGTCTTCCTCGCCTTCAGGCACCCCCAGCAGTCTTATGTTCCTGTTGCGGCTTCTGTCGTCTTGTTCTGCTTGGGATCTTTGCAGGATGCTCGTCCTTCTTATGACCATGCCCAAGTCTTTGTGCATTACTTCCGTGCGGTCCTCCACGGCACTCACTCTTCTTTCAGCCGCGTCTAACCTCTCATTTGCTCTACTTTGTTCAGCCCGAATAGCAATTAGTTCCATTTCAATGTTGTCCACAGTTTTTTTCGTGGCTTTAGCGAGGTCGTTGCCTTTCATAATTTTCTTTAGGAGTGTATCTAGTGTTATTGTTTCGCCGCCTTGGCTGTTTTTGATTTTCCCTGGGGAGTCCGGGTATTCGTTCTTGCTTTTTTTTGGTTCATTTGAGATTCTTTTCTCGTCCTTCCCTGCCATGGTGTCAAAGCCCCTTCTGATTTGGTGAGTTAGGAGCTTGCCCTCTCTTTGCTGCTGTTTAGTTGGGTCTTCTTTGGGAGCTTTGGTTGTTTTGGCGGCCTTAGTGGTGGTGTTCCCCTGCGGTGCGGGGACTTCTTCTCTGAAGCGACACGGCCACATGATCGTCCTGGTTCTGGTTTTTGCCCCTGCCAGCTCTTTTGTCTGGTGTTCCTGGCCTGGGGGTGTGTCTAGCTGCGTTTACTACGCCTTGTTCTGCTGCTGTGGCCTTGTTCGTGTGCTTGTCTCTTGGAGGGTGTACCTATGGCCTCGTCTCAGGGTGGCAGCTCTTTGTGTCTGTTTTAAATGTACTCGCTGCCTTTACTCCCCCGTTAATTGACCGCGGTCTTGCAAGAGCGTTGCGCTGCCTCCACGAGACACCGTGTTCAATCTTCTGTCTCCTTTGTTTGATCTCACCTCAAAATGGCCGCCGCAGCGCTATGTTTGCCCTCACCAAGATGGCCTTCGATGATTGGTGTGCCAACCCGATCCAAAATGGCCGCTGTGTCGCCAAGATCCGGTGATGGGCCGTGCTTGTGAGAGCGCGTCGCCCTGTCTTAGCTCGTCGCACACCCGTCGCAGACCGTGTTCAATCTTCTCTTTTGTCTGTTTGGTCCCCCCTCAAAATGGCCGCCACTGCACTTTGCTCCTCTTACCTTGTGTAGTTCTTGTTTGATCCCCTGCGTCTTTTAGTGCCACCCCCAGCAGGTCGCTTGCCTCTTGAGCCTCTGGCTTGGTATGATGCGTTAATGAGAGAGAGCGCGTCGTGTTGCATCCGCGAGTCGCCGTGTTCAGTCTCCCTTCTTTTTTTTTTTCTTTTTTTTTTGTTTGGCCCCACCTCAAATTGGCTGCCGCAGCACTATGCTCCTCCCACCTTGCTGCTTTTGGGATTTGCCTTTACCAAGATGGCCTCTGATGACTGTTGTGCCAGCCTGATTCAAAATGGCCGCTGTGTACCCATGTTCTGTACCGCCTTTTCGTGCTAAGGTTTGTCTCTGCTTGGGTGTGGTGGCTCCTCCCGCTTGTTTCCTGTTTGTTGGCTCAGAGGGACTTGTTAATCCTATCCTCTTTGCTGTTGTAACCGCGCATACATCGATTCTTATTCCCGCACCAAGATGGCCGCCGCCTGGTTCTGTTTGGTCTCTGGCCGCCGGTGCTATTAGTGCAGGTTTGCGCTTGCCGATGTTCTTGATTTTAACAGTTGGATTCTGCGCCTATCTCGCTTAGGCATGGGCCGGTTGGTGGGGGCTGCACCCCTTAATTTGCACCTTGCATCACTGGCTTGTGTCTTTGCGACTTGGTGCCGCTTGATCGCACCACCGCTTGCTTCTGTGCGTCTGATCTCCCTCCTCTCCCCTGCGCTCTGCCTTTTGCTTCCCGCTCTTCACGCGCTGTGGCTAGTGAGGGCTCTCCTGCTTGTATGCCGGGGTGAGACGGCGACTGAATATGGCCGCGCCTTGAGCCTGCTTGTTGGTTTCGGTTTCGGTTTGCCTCCTGAGCCTGGCTACCTTATGTCCCTATTGTATGATCTTTTGTACGATCGCTTCCTGCGCACCTCTCGGCGGTTACCTGCTGTGTGGTGACAGCGTTGGGTGCGTTTTCGCTGGTGGCTTCTTCTGTTGTCGCTTGATCGCCTACTTCCCTCTCGCCGCCATCTTGGGGCTGCGGTCCCTTCTCCCTCAGCCGTTGTTCCGCAGCATAAAACTTCTTCTTTGCAGGTTTCGGGGGTCTGCAGTCTGCTCCTTCGGATGCCTCTGGCCTTCATCCACCTCCTCGTTCCACTTTTATCCCTTTGGGGGTGTTTCCCCTCGGTTGCTCGCCGGTCGTTCGACTTGGGGGTCGGGAGCTCCGGACTTAGATCTGCTGCCTCCTCGCCATCCAAGCCACGCCCCCCTGATTAATGCAGATTTCAAATCCAATTTCTATGTTGTGATAAAAGATGTGTTTATGCAGCCAAGTTACATACATTTTTCGGAGAAAGTAATGCCATAATTTGTCCATGGTGCTGCAAGAGTCAAGGCACCCCTGGTAAGGAGTGGCCGGTCCAAGATTTTCTCATATTTTTATAATGGAGAGTGGTTGTGATAGTGACTTTACATTTGAGGTACTTAGCAGCTGATTCAAGATTGTTGTAGAGCTCTTCACTGCTCAAAATCTCATATTTGGTTGTTGAATGTCACTCATAAGTACACTTAAACCATAGAAAGTTCACACACAAGCTGCACATAAGCTGCTATGGAGGCAACATGGGTGAGTGACTGAATTAGGCGAGCACCATGTACAATGGATGATGGAAGGGAAGTGCTTACAGCAAGCACATGGATAAAGCATGATTGGTGGATGCAAACACTGGCAACAACACGGACAACAACAGCAGGGAGGGTGGGTAAGGTATAGAACAATACAGGCAAAAACTGAAATGGGTAAGTAGGGAAAGCAACAACACAAGAAAAATGAAAGGAGCAATGGGGGGTTGCAAGCAACAACACAAGCAAAAACGGAAGAAGTTAGTATAGGTGAAGGCAAGCAACACCACAGGCAGGAAATTAATGTGGATAGGCGTTGAAAGCAACTACACAGGAAAAAATTGAAGAAATGAGAGTTGGTGGGTGAAATCAATATTAAGTGGTGCAACAATGGATGTAGGGAGGGTAGATGGAAGCAAGCAACATCATAGGCAACAATAGAATGTGGATGGAGTTTGGATGTTGCAAGCAACAAGCGCAACAATGGAAGCATGGTGGACAGGTAGAAACAAGCATTAATGCGGACAACAATGGAATGAGGGAGTGTAGGGGCAAGCAAGCACCAGCACTGGCAACATTAGAAGGAAGAAAGGAGGATGGGTGGAGGAAGCAACAACATGGGCAACAACGGAAGCAGGGACGGTGAATGTTGCAAGCAAAAACACAGACAAGAACAAAAGGAAGTTGGATAATTGGGGCAAGCAACAACATGGACAAATGGAAGGAGGGACTGTGGCTATGCAACATGGATGAGGGAGGAACCCTGAGGGGGAGAAGTACATGAGGGAGCCAGCTGGACAATAAGCACTCTAATATAGTGCTTACCAGCAAAAAGAAGTGATGCTTACAAAACATTAGCAGAGGAAGGATAAAAGTAATGTACCCATGCTCAAGTGGAGGGACAAACACTTAAAAAATAAGGAAGCCTACGGCATTTTACCAGTAAAAAGGAAACAAATGAGAGTGACTCTGAAGCTAAAAAATGTTAAGCAATGAGAAAACAAAAGATCTCTAATTCACAGCTCTTTTCTGCCTAGACAAGACCAACAAAGTAAAGGCATACAATTCTGTATGTTGTTGTTTGGAATATAAACCTAAAACAGCAAGTATGCAAATAAATCATTCAAAACCGTCTAATTTTTCAAAACTTACTAAAGGAAACAGAGGCTTTATTGTGACCAATGAGGGCTAAGCATTTTGCACACATTTGTTTTCACCTACCAGGTCTTTCCTGTTCCAAAATATCAAACAAGATTTTTTTCTTGTGTAACACGATTATCAAGTAGCTGTATGTCATGTGAGATCGCATCTTTCACTTCTTAATTTACATCATGTTCTATTCTGGGATGGGAAAAGTTTCTCTTTAAGATAGTACAGCTGAAAAATGATAGCACGTAAAGTACTGATATGGCTTAATGAGAAGGACACTAAATATGCTGTGTGGGCATCAACAGTGCAATAGTCAACAATTTGAACAGAATCAGTACTTCCCGCCACTTGCAGCGCAAGCCTCAGTCAAACAGTGAATTGCTACAGTCAGGTACACTAGTATACCTCTGGATTGTTACATGCACCGATGTACTAGATGACTTCTTAAAGAGCCAAGAGAAGTACATTCAAAATTGAGGAAAATATTGTCCCATAAAAACAAATTAAATTAGGAAAAACCTTAGTCTAGATCTTTTGTTGGACTTTGCAGTTGGGTGCACTGTATATTTGGTTTGCTTATGGTGGTGTGTTAGTTAATGGCAGTAAAGTTTGGTTGGCCACCGATTATACTGCACACCTGCTTTGCACTATAGCACTGTGTATTTGACATTTTGCAAAAATTACAAATTGGTAGATAACACAACATGGAAACATTAGCTAAGTAAACAGTGTACTCAAAAATAATGTGCCATACCGGCTAAATATGGTAGCCCTACGTTCAAAGTGTTACCATTTTCGGGCATAGAATATGCCTGATCTTCACTTGTTGTTTAATTGAGCACAGTATTTCTCTGTCACATCACACCCTTCCTAGTAATTTCCACTCTTTTTTATTGGAATACCAAATATTACAGATTATACATTGCTATAGTATCTAGTATTCCCTTCTATTCCAGGGTTACCTTTTAACCACTGACTATTTGAAAATTCCTTTTATTTGGCAGGGGATTACAGCAAGTCTATCTACATTTGAAATTTGTAATGCACCCTCACATTTAGTTCATGTGGAGGATATATGTACCTGTATTCTGCTATAATATTTTGTATCACCTACTTTTCAAGAGTTAACACTTACCTTGATAAGATTTGAAACAGTTTTATGTTGGCCTGCTGACTACAGTATTTTCCCTCCAAATCAGACCCTTCTTGTGTTTTCCAACATCATCTTCTACTGGGACGCAAAATATTATTGCTCATTTATTGCTATATCTTGTATTCCATACATTTCAAGGCTTACCTTTTAGGTATTTACCAGTTGAAATGGCTTTTATTCAATAGGAGATCACAGTATCTTTTAGCATTTTTGATACTTTTTCACAAGCTTTCACTTCTGGTTCCATTAGGAGATACCAAATATAATGACCTATGAGGGATATAATATTTAGTATCCAATGTTCCTTGGGTTAAAACGTACCAGGATACAATTTGAAATGGTCTTATAATGTTCTGGGAAACACAATGATTTTCTGACACATCGCACACTTGTTTGTGTTTTTCATTCTTTCTTTAAATGGGGAACTATATATTGTGAAACATGCAGTTATGTAATATCTGCTATCCTCTAGTTTTTAAATCTGATGTTTTGACCATTGACAAGTTAAAATTGCCTTTTATTTGACAGCAGATTACAGTATCTTCAAGCACTTTTAATTGCATTCTACAAGTTTTAAAATCTGGTTCCTTTGGGGGTAACACATATAATGGCCAACAAAGGCTAAAAATACTTGCTATTCCATATTTTAGTAGAGTTAAAGCTTACTAGGACACAATTTGACATGTCCTTAGTGAACAAAGTGTTTTTCTGCCTTATCACAGCATTTTCATGTGTATTCCAGAGTTTTCTTCGATGTGGACACCATGCCGATCATTTTTTGCTATTGTAAGATGTATCTCCTACTTTTCATGGTTTACCTTTTAACAATTGACATATTGAAATTGTCTTTTATTTGATACCAAATAACAGTATCTTTTAGTACTTTCGAATGTATTTCACAAGCTTTCATAACAAGTTAATTTTGGGGATACATAATATAATGGTTCATACAGACTATAATATTTAATAACACCTAAGATTTTAGGCTTAAAAACATACCAGAATTACAATGGACATACCCCCAGATTCATCAAGAACACATTTTGCGATTCCGTAATAGCGAAAAATACCGATTCGCTATTAAGGAATATCAAAATGCTATTCATCAAGAAATCACTTAAAAAATAGCGATTTCTAATAATTCCTTAATTGCGAAGCGCAAATTGCGAGTCGCAATTAAGGAATATCTCCCCGTTCATTCCTATGGGCCTAGAGGCCCATAGGAATGAATGGGAAGACCATCTCAATTTGCTAATCGCAATTAGCGATTCGCAAATTGAGATTGCGATTTCAAGGGTGCAGGGGTGTCCAAAGGACACCCTGTTGCACCCCTGAAATTGATGTGTGCACATATGTTGCGCACACATATGCCCTTAGGGCATGTGTGTGCGCAACATGAACATGAAAATGTTCACGTTTTTGCTATTTACCACGTAGTTAGACTTCGTGGTAAATAGCGGCCCCAGATTTCGAATTCGCAATTTTAAAATGGTTCATGAATTGCATTTAAGGAATCTCAAATTGAGATTCCTTAAATGCAATTAATCGCAATTTAGCGATTTCTAGAATTGCGATTTTTGCATTTGGGATGATGAATCCCAAATGCAAAAATAGCGCTCGCAAATGGCCAGATTCTCAGAATCTGGCGCTTTGCGAGCCGATTTTAGTTTGATGAATCTGGCTG